>NC_071394.1:56043068-56684943 GCF_022682495.2 Desmodus rotundus | reverse complement strand
GAGAAGAGGGACAGAAGAATAAAGAAAAGAAAATGTTCACTTGAACAAAGGCAGTATTACAGAAAAAGAAAAAGGCCAATATTGTTTTCCATTTTATTTTAGGACAATATTTTAAGTTTTAGTATCAATTATTACATTGCAAAATGCATTTCAAATTGAAAAGATGTATGAAATCAGTGATTTCTTGAAAAAAGAAAAATATCAATTATACAGTTGTATATAATTCTTACAATACTATTTAATCACATTTTCCCGATAGTCACTTATATGTGAGATACATGGCAAACTATACCTTATTATTAAAATGACACACATGAGTCATACCTCAAATGGACAGGCATCCCCTTGAGTCCCATAGATAAGGATTTAGGGCATACAGATGTATATTTATACAGATAAAGCATTTCTGTAAAGCACATTTGCATTGAAATAATTATTTAGTACTTTGTAAGTAATATTCATCATTTTGCTTGAAATACATGTATTCTGTATTTTTCCTTATATTCATGAAATGGCACATATTTTAAAGTAAGCGAGTAATAAGGATCATTTTTCTAAATTAAAATGCATATCTAAATTAATATTTAATGTAAACATTATTTTAATATTAATTTAATTAATATTATAGCAACAAATTATCATAGAAAAATTTAAATAATACCTATGTTTAAATAATTATAATCAAATTTCTTTGACCTGCTTTATATGTTGCAAGCACTAATTTCCTTGAGAGGTCTGCAGCTAAATTATACAACAAATTTTTCATTGATTCACAAATAAGAATTTTTTATAATTTGCTAATTTTTAATTTGCTTTTAAATAAAATGTTTTCAAGAGCTCATAAATATAACATTATGAGCATAGAAACATTTTTTCTTCTTTAATAAAGAATACTCCACATAATAGCTTAAGCCCCATGTTGCTTAGAGATAAACATAACAATATTAATTTTTCCATAGTCATTCTTAGACTACATTTACAAGTTCCATGAAATTATACTTTTATTATATTCCAATTCTGTTGTTTAACATAGGTTTACCAAGAGAAGAAGGTAACGCTTTTCGGAAACAAGTCATTGATGGATGCTTATATTAACAAGATATAATTTGAAACTATAACATAAAAATTAATTAGAGAAAAAATTGTTCAGATAGCATATTTTAAAATAAACAAACAAACAAAACCCAGTGCATTAAAAATAAGTGCATTTGGCTAGATATTTTTAAAAAAACAAGGACGCTTGAACGTTAGCTGTCATTATGGTCCAGTTCACTGTTTATTTCTTTGGTATGCATCTCCTGACCTGTATATAAAATTCATAGTTTCAAAAGTGACATGTGCAAGCCTTGGACAACTGGGGAAAAGGCATATTTCCTGACCTTGTAACCATAGCAACCACTTGCTGATTGGTAGCAGGCAGGCTTTCCATCCTTAACCACTGAAGGCAAGTATGTGGGGTTGTTGGCTTTGTTTGTGACTCTGGCTTTATTTACATGCAAACAGGAACACCAGGCTGGAAATCACTGTTTTCTGCTAAGCATACTCTCATAGAATTTGGAGAAAAGAAGCTTTAATTTCTCAGCTTTATAATAATTTTACAATTACAATGAAAGCAGGACACATTTTCTACTGAAGCTGTGTGTAGGAGCTTAACTTAGGATCTAGTTCTTGTATTTAGCCTTGCATCCACAATCACTGTTCTACTCTCTGAAACATAAAAAATAGTACGTCTACATAGCAATAAGTAAACTTTTTTAAATTTCCACAAAATCAGTATATTTTATTTGATAATAGGATTTATGTGTTAGGAAAAAAATAAACTCCTCTCAATTATGCTAATGACAGTATATTTCCATACACTACCTTAAATGGTAATTAGGCAAGCATTTATATATTAAGTTTGCATCCCTAAAAGGCTAAGCTTTTTTAGAATTCCCTTCTGGAATGATCTGACACAAACTTCTTGGGATGTCTTTGCCTGTATGCAGGTTTTTTGCCTTTGGAGAGTAGAGACCTTCTTATTTATTTTCTTTTTCCCAACCTATTCCACTTTCTTCTCATAATCAGCTTCTCACCCTCCTGTGATATAAATGAAAAAAGAAATTTTCTAAAATTCATTTTGGTAAACCATCTGTTCATGGGATTCAGGGGGATGAACCAGGCATACACTGAATCCACTCTAACTTTCCAACGGGCTGCCCTCTTTCATGTGAAAGTTATGGGTCATGATAGAGAAGTCATATGAAAATTCACCTTAGCAAATCTTTCTCGGGTGTGGTGTAACAAAAAGATACAAAGTGAGACTTGAACATTATATTAAAATATATTTATGTGGCATCTTCTAAAAATCAAATGCTTAATTTTTATGTAGTGTATAATACATTTGGTGATTGTTAAAGTTTGTTAGAAACCAGTCAATGAAATAAGTTCCATGATTTACAAAACTAACATTTTCCTGAAATTCTCTATTTACATGCATATACCCACATACTATTTTACTAAAATGTTCTACATTTTCTTTGATTATAATATGAGCATATATTTATAGAGGCATAAAGTTTAAATCATAATTCAGTAAAATAAACACAAAATAAAATGTTTCTAATAAAATGCAATCAAATTTGAAGTAGAAAATATTTCCAACAAAAAACACACAGAAATTATTTTTTACTTATAAAGCTGGTTTGAAGCATGAATTTATCCTATTTTGCTACATTATTAAGATAAACACAAAAATAAGGAAATTTTCAAAATAAAATCAATTTTTAAATATGATTATGATGGCAGTTTTATCCAATTAGTAAATAAGTAATGATTGTGAGCCTAAAAATGCTCTGTAACTTACAAAGTACATATTAAAATAAGATTTAAGAATTCACTATACATGTTCACAGTCTCTCTGGGACCTACTTAACAATTCTTCTATATAAAACTGTCACCCTTACATGTTTTGTCTTTCTACGGAAAGGTCGTTTGTGATTCATTTGTATTTTTAAATATTCTTAAGACACAATAAATTTTTGTTTTTAATAAGAGATAGTTTAGATTAATACTAATAATTTTATGACAAAACCCTATAATTTCTCTCATAATATTTAACAGATGTGAATACTTTAAAAAAATATTATACTTTACCTTTATATTATCACATTCCTATTTGGTGCATAAGGAAGCAAAATGGTTGCCTTAACATAAACATTAGAAACATAGAGTTTTTTCACTAGGGCTTAGCTAAGATTAGAAAAGGATATTTTTTTATGTTGGCACATAATGGTAGTATTCAGATATAATTTGATTTTAGTATATCCCTGTAAAGTTCTTTCCCTACCCTGATGTACTATATAAAACATTTCTTAACTCATTAGTGTCAAGTATAAATTAGTTTTATATTGGAATTTTAACAGTCTGGCCTCTATGGACAACATAAAAACTAGACCATTGTCAGAAATGGTGTTAGGCTGCATGCAAATTTAAAGCAGGTGTCATTCATCATCAAAGCAAACACAAGACGTATTAAACTTTCAGGTGCCCATAACACAGTCCACAGTACCACAAATTATTTTGCTTCATTTATACTTAAAAAATATCAACAGCTTTTGCTGAACACATGCAGAGCAATTTTAGCAATCTATTTTAACACGCTCCCTGGATTTACCAAATCAGAATATGACTAATAGTCAATGTTCAAATGTCTAGGATAGTCAATGTTCAAATGTCTAGGATACATTTTTTCATATATATTCTCTGAACATCTGAACAGGCACGTTGTATTGTATTAATATCATAATTCAAAGGGAAATTTATTAACCCTCCAGTATTCCCATTGTTGCTAAAAGTTGCAAATTCTAGATGGCAGAACCTAGACAGTAATATCAAATTTTAATAACTATTTCTCTTTTTCGGTCAGGGCTCTACTGCAGAGAAGCATCAATTGCTGTGACTGACCATTGGTGTTAGAGAAGCAATCTGACTTCTCCACACCCTTATTGCAGTGTATCTGCACTGTCCCTCAGCTATATTAATGATAGCATGAAAGGTCACATGATAAACAAGTGACAAAAATATCAAAACATATTAGCCTGTAGCTTTGTTATCAGTGTATGACAGAGATGACAGAAAATTGTATTTTTCCCCTGAATAATTTTGCGTTACATTTTGCTGGCTAGGCAGAGTGAATTAGGGAGAAATTCCTGCCTCTGACTGTTTGTCTTCTTTTCTGACATACTTGAAGTAATAATATACATTAATAATAGGGACTGTTCTCAGAGAGGGGATAAGAATTCAAGATCTGACAATCTCCATTCCGTAACTTGCTCTCCTTGCTTTTTTCTAGCAAAAACAAATTTTCTCTAAAATATGCAGAGAATCAAGCATCAGTAATGTTAGTGATAGTAGGCTGTAGTAGAATGTAGACCAAGCAAGTGAATCACCGAACAACTGGAAAAAAAAATTAAAAAACCTAAAAAGCAACCTAAAGCCTTAATGACATTATATGTAGAACTGTACTATTTTATATTTAGAGAGAATCATGCCCACTAATTAAATAAAAGCAGTCTCAATAATGTCTGATCTATCTTGCTGGGATGTGGACCTAGTAATTACAAATTAAAAGCAGAATTGATACCTGCTGGTTTACAGACTGTCGGAGATTGTATACCCTGGGGAGATGAGGTTTGCAATCTTTGAGAAGAGATTATAGAGATTGGCTAGGGCTTAATGTCCTGCAGAGCTAGGGTGCGGAATCTCCAGGGGTAGGTTTAGTTCTGTCTTGTCTGAGCCACCCTTTCCTGGGTGAATGACAACATTGCCAACTCAGTCCTGTGCTTCTCTTAAAAGGCATATGCACTGAATTAGTAACAAAACTATGGAATATTAATTTAAGTGGACTTTTCTGGAAAGCTATCCAATGCATGCAGTTATAGAATATTTATATGGGCACATTTGACTTTGAATGTTAAAAATACTTTTAAATCATTGAGATGAAGTATTTTAATAGTATAACTTGGAAATAAATTTGAAAGAAAGATATTCTTATGTTAGTTAGTATGAGCCAGGCTTTGTGCAAAATATGGTTGAAACAAAAGTAAATAAGACAAAATACTTGATTGACTTCAAGGAGCTTAAATTCTAATGAGGAAGACAAACTAACTATTAAAATGTAGTTATAAATTGTAAGTCTTGTGAGGCAGGAAACAGGAGTATAATAGGTAGCTTACCTACCTGGGCTTATAGCTTCAGGGGAGTCAGATTTAAGGACAAAGCAGATGATAATCTGGATGTAAAGACAAAACCCAGAGATCCTCTCATATTTCAGGGAAAAGGAATTTTCTCTTAAATATATCAATTTTATAACAACAGATTCATGTTCAATTCATATTCAGTTAAATATGGGTTATTCTAGAAAGTGACCTAGAAAATTTATTTGAAATAATTTGATCTATTGAAAATGAAATAACCAACAAAATGGGAAGAGTTAAAATGAAGTCCCCAAAATGACTAAAACTTTTGAATTTATGTATTTCTCTAGCATTTCTGGTGTTTTTAATGGGGTATTTGTTACACTAGAGAAACACATAAATACAATCCTCAGCCTTGAGGAATGAGAATCTAAGAGGTTTGACAGTTATGAAAACAAATAAAATTTCAGAATCCCCTCCCAATTTGTTTTTCCAATGAACCATGCCAATAGAAGGATTTGATCATAAAGGACAGATTCAAAAGAGGTGAGATTTTACTGCATATCAAAGGAGGAGATAGAAGTTAGTCATTCAAGAAAATATGTATGGGATAAGGACCTAGGCAGGAAGCTATCCTACAAAAAAAAGTGTAGCTGTGAAAATACTTATCATGTTTAGGAAAGGGTATTTATTCTATTTGTAGATGTGGCATACTGTCAAGAATTAAAATAGATGAGACCAGAATAGTAGTTTGTCATTTGCTATGGTTTATGCTACAAATAAGAGGAAAACCACTAACACTGGCTTAAGCCATGAAAAAAAAAATTAGTATTTGCTCAACCAGCAGTCCAGAGTTAGTTCAGGGGGTTGCTGATGTCATCAAGAATTTAAGCGCTTCCCAACATAAAAGTGTTGATTTTCATCTTTGGGCTTGTCACTTTGTGGCTAAATGGTGGCCTCTGCAGTTTCAGACATTGTGTTCTTATAATGACCAAAGCAGAAAGGTCATTAAGGGAGCCAAAGTGGGTCTCTTTACATACCTCTCTGTCTTTATCACGGGAGAGAATTGGCTCCAGAAGACCATCAGGGTTTCTTTGTCCTAAACGGAATCCCATGATCACTTCTTTCTGCAGTGGAAGACAGAAAGGATGTATCTGCAGCTTCCATAGGAGGAAGAGGGCAAGAGATAAAGGAGTTAGAGGTGGCTGCTGGGGAGGCAGATCCCCATGTGTGCTCTGCTGGGTCTGCTTCTGAAGGTTTGTATACACTATGGTTGGAACAAATTCACTGAGGCTGTGAGATTCTGTAGAAAGAGCACAATCTTAAAGAGAAAGAGTTAAGTTAAATCTTCACTGTACAATGTATGTGAAATATGTGGTGTTATACCTAACACATTAAGTAGATGGCTAGCATGTATTTTTCTTTCTCTATAAAAAAATTCTAAAGACAATGAGGAACCACTGCAGCTTGTTAAACAAATTAAAATGATCCAATCTGGTGGTTCTGAGGAGAGAGACTACCAAGAGAAGAGAAGAGATACTTCTGCAATAATGCAGTAGGTGCAGAGAACTTGTTCAGAGGAAGTAGTGATGATGGTGGCCTGGAACAAACAAAAGTAAGCAATAGTTTACAGAAACAAAACACACTGGGATTTTTCTATGTTATGGAGATCAAATGAGGGATATATCAAGGATGAGTATATTTCTTAGTATATATGTAGTCATCATCCATGATAGAGTTTTAAGGGGAGATGGGCAAATTCATTTAGGGGTACATGCTGGGTTTCAGATATCAGCCTGACTTTCCAATGGGACTGTCCATTAGAGAGCTGGAGCTCTTGTTAGAGCTATTGTACTGAACTAGAAAACAGCAGTGGGATTTGTCAGCACAGATATCATCAAGAAAGTCATGAGAACTGATAAGAAAACTTACAGAATAGAGCGTTTTCATTGGGGACATCTACACATGGCTTTTGGGGGATTCATGATTCTTCTAAAATTGCACTTAAAATTTGGTATTGATTTTTCTCTGAGAGAAAGGCTCATCAGAGAAAATTATCAAAGATGACAATGAATGAGTTTGAGACCCACTGAAGCCAGGTGAGGAGAGAGGGGCAAGGGATGGGAACCAGCAGTATTTAAAGAACAGAGAAAGAGGAAATGAGTATAGGAAGGGGATTATAGGGAACACAGAAATAATCTAAAATTACAGAAGTTCAGGGAGCATGGAATTTTTAGAGCATGTCTCAGAAAAGTAAAATAGAACTAAAATTTTTAAATTCAATTTGGTCACTAAGACATCATGTTTTTAAGTATATTTTATTGATTATGCCATTAGAGTTGTTTCAATTTTTTGTCCTCTATATCCCCCTCCACCTTGTACCCCTCCAACCTTCAGCATCCCCATCTCTTAGTCCATGTCCAAGGGTCAGACACATAAGTTCTTTGGCTGCTCCATTTCCTATACTATTCTTAACCTCCCCCTGTCTATTTTGTGCCTAAAAATTATGCTTCTTATTCCCTGTACCTTTTTCCCCATTTGTCCCCCACACCTCCCCACTGATAACCCTCCATGTGATCTTCATTTCTGTGATTCTGTTCCTTTTCTAGTTGTTTGCTTAGTTTTTGTTTTTCTTCTTTAGGTTCAGCTGTTGATAGCTTGAGTTTGTTGTCATTTTACTGTTCATAGTTTTGATCTTCTTCTTAGATAAGTTCCTTTAATATTTCATGTAATAAGGGCTTGGTAGTGATGAACTCCTTTAACTTTACTTTATCTTGGAAGCACTTTATCTGCCCTTCCATTCTAAATGATAGCTCTGCTGGATAGAGTAATCTTGGATGTAGGTCCTTGCCTTTCATGACTTGGAATACTCCTTTCCAGCCCCTTCTTGCCTGTAAGGTTTCTTTTGAGAAATCAGCTGATAGTCTTATGGGAACTCCTTTGTAGATAACTGTCTTCTTTCCTCTTGCTGTTTTTAAGATTCTCTCTTTATCTTCAATCTTGGGTAACTTAATAATGATGCATCTTGGTGTGTTTCTTCTTGGATCCAACTTCTTTGGGTCTCTCTGAGTATCCTAGATTTGCATGTCTAGCTCCTTTGCCTGATTGGGGAAGTTTTCCTTCATTATTTGTTCAAATGAGTCTTCAAATACTTGCTTTTCCTCTTCTCCTTCTGGCATCCCTATGATTCAGATGTTGAAACATTAAAAGTTGACCCAGAGGTTCCGGAGCCTCTTCTCATTTTTTTAAATTCTTGTTTCTTCATTCTGTTTTGGTTGGGTATTGATTCTTTCCTTTTGTTCTCAATCGTTGACTTGATTCCCAGTTTCCTTCCCTTCACTGTTGGTTCATCTGCCAGCCGCCACCTCATCTGACCTGGTCCATCAGCTGCTGCCTTGCCACTTGTCCTTTCCACCCTGGTTGCCCATCTCCACCCCTCCTACCAGTCTGGATGAATGTTTTTTATTTAACTCCTTGGATGTCGGATTTCCATCCAGTCTGATTTTCTGACAGTTCTGGTTGTTGTTTGTTTTAAAATTGATTGTTATCCTTTTAGTTGTGTGAGGAAGTGAAGCATTTCTATCTATGCCTCCATCTTGGCTGGAACTTTATCAAGACATCATGTTTTGATCTCTGAAAGAAGTGCTTTTCTACAATGGTGTGGCCAGACGTCGGATTATAAAAGGAAATTTGGAAGATGGCGGCGAGATAGGTGGGAGAAGAGTACACTTCCCCTCAACACTAGGGAAATACCTAGCTGATCTGAGGAGCAGAGCGAACAGCCAACGGTATTCCAGCATATATGAAGATCGGAGACCAAAGATAGAGGACATCGAAAGATCAGATGGTAAGAAGAGAGCTTAAGGACAATAAGATCCCCGGGATGCAGGCGGGCACGAGGGCGACTGAAGCCCTGGCCGGGTGCAGGGTCTGCTGCAGGATTCCTGGGAGAGAGTCAGGCTGGGCTGTGTGAGCAGCCAGGTGCTTGTTTGGACCAGGGGGGCTTGAATAGGAAGAATTTCTCAAAAAGGAAAAGAAAATAGAGGCACGTAGTAGCTAGTTAGAGAACTCTCTGCAGCAGCTGCGGCCTCTGATGCCCCTACCCCCTCAGCCCCTGGACTGTGAACGCAGAGAAGCAGCCCTGGCGCTCACCTGAAGCCAGGCTGGCGCGCATCTAGGGGCCCACACCTGAAACCCTGGGTGAATGCAAGCCCTGATAAGTGGCCCAGCTGCCTGAGCACCAGTCCCAAAGTGCCCCAGTGGGTGCGTACCCCAATCAGTGGCCTGGGGCCCACACCTGAAACCCCGGGTGGGCGGGCGCCCTGATAAGCGACCAGCCGCCTGGGAGCACAGACAAAAAGCTCCTGGGTGAGCGCGCAACTGGATCAGTGGCTGGCAGCCCCTGCGCACAGACCCAAGGCAGGGGATGAGCAACCAACCGAAGTCCAAAGCAGAGATCGGCCACACAACCCAATCAACGGCCTGGTTGCCTGCAGGCAACCACAGCCAAAAAAAGCACTGGTTCTGAAAACTCCTACGTAGCCCCTGCGCACAGAACTCTGCAGGGCCTACTGGCTCTCTAGGAGGAAGGCAGAAAGCCCAGCAGAGGGGAGCTGCAGGGTTAGGAGAGACTGCATTCCCCAGAAAGACTTGACCCAGTAGGGGGCTGAACTACCCCATAGCAGCACCGAAAGCCCCTAGCATCTAAGACAGCAAAGAGCAAGAAGGTGGAATGTGAGTTGCCCCTAATTGGTGCAACTCAAGGACAGCCACAGCTGGTGAACTAAAGGCCTAGTGGGGAGCAGAAGGACCCAGAGGAACTAGACTGAAGGCTGAACAACAGCAAAGAGTGTGGCTCAGGAAGGGAGAAAAGTGAAACCAATCCTTCCAACCACCCCCTCCCGTTCCACAGACAGGACGACCAGCAGAATTAACCTGACCAGTTTAAAGCCAGCAGAAGACCTTTTTTTTGTTTGTTTGTTTCTTCTTTTTTCTTTCCTTCTTTCCCCCTGAATTCCTTCTTCCTTTCTGTCCTTCTTTCTTTTTTTTATTCCTTCTTCCTTCCATCCTTTACCTTTTTTATTCCTTCTTCCTACCTTCTTTTATTTATTCTGCTGTTTTAATTTTTGTTAAAAAAATTCCTTCTTATCTTGCCTCCGATCTTTCTTTATTCCCACTCCCTTCCTTCCATTCCTTTTCTATTCCCTTTTTCCCTCCTTCCGTTTTTTTCTTTATTCTTTTCATTTTTTTTTGCCCCCATTCCTCTTTTTCCCACAGGTGAGACAAGAAAACCTGGAGTGCTGAAAAGACCAGACTAAGACTGTGTTACACCCATAAACGTCAGCTCAAGACCAGTGAGCACAGGAGATTAAGGAGACAGCACCAATGAATCCCATTGGCATTCTACCATAGAAGTTCATACCATAAACCCAGGGAGTCAGAATAGATCAATTTAAGAAGCAGAGGCTAACAAAAACAGTCTCACAAACAATGGGAAGACCAAGAAACAATTCCCAAATGAAAGAAAAGGAGGAAGCCTCAGAAACAATGCTAACTGAAAAAGAGGCAAGTCAACTATCAGATACTGAGTTCAAAGCAATGGTCATCAGGAAGCTCACTGAGCTCTCTGAGCTCAAAGAGAACTACCAGAAACTACAGGGAAACTACAATGAACTCACTGCAAACTATATCAACATGAAAAAGGAAATAGAAACTATCAACAAGAGCCAAGAGGAAATGAAGAATACAATTTCTGAATTGAAGAACACAGTAGAAGGAATGAAAAGCAGACTTGATGAAGCAGAGGATCGGATCAGCGAGCTGGAGAACAAACTACAAAAAAACACCCAGAAAGAGCAAGAAAAGGAAAAGAGGCTCAGAAAGAATGAAGAGGCAATAAGGGAAATGCAGGACAACATGAAACGTAACAATATCCGTATAATAGGAATACCAGAAGGAGAAGAAGAAGAGCAAGGGATAGAAAACCTGTTTGAAAAAGTAATGATGGAAAATTTCCCTAATCTGAGGAGAGAAAAAATCACCCAAATCCGGGAATCACAGAGAGTCCCAAGCAAGAGGAACCCAAAAAGACCCACTGCAAGACACATCGTAATTAAAATTGCAAATTTCCAAGACAAAGAGAGGATCTTAAAGGCAGCAAGGGAGAAAAAGGAAGTAACATACAAGGGAGCCCCAATAAGGTTAGCAACTGACTTCTCAATGGAAACGCTCCAAGCCAGAAGACAATGGCAAAAAATATTCCAAGTAATGAGAACCAGAGGCCTGCAACCAAGACTACTTTACCCAGCAAGGCTCTCAATCAAGATAGAAGGCCAAATAAAGAGTTTCCCAGACAAAAGATGTCTAAAAGAATACACTTCCACCAAACCAGCTCTGCAAGAGATGCTAAAGGGACTGCTTTAAGGAAAGGAAGGAAAAGAGAAAGACAGAGGAACACAGGTAGGAAAAAATGGCAATGAATAACTACTTATCGATAATAACCTTAAATGTAAATGGATTAAATGCTCCAATCAAAAGACATAGAACAGCTGAATGGATAAGAAAACATGACCCACACATATGCTGCCTACAAGAGACCCATCTCAGGACAAAAGACTTACACAGACTGAAAGTGAAGGGCTGGAAACAAATTTTCCAAGCAAATGGACAGGAAAAAAAAGCAGGGGTAGCAATACCCATATCAGACAAAATAGACTTCCAAAGAAGGGCCATAAAGAGAGACCCAGAAGGTCACTTCATAAAACTCAAAGGAAGAATCCACCAACAAGACATAAACATTGTAAATATATATGCACCCAACATAGGAGCACCCAGATACATAAAGAAAATCTTGGAGATCTTCAAGAAAGATATTGGCAGCAACACAATTACAGTAGGGGACTTTCACACCCCACTATCAAAAATGGACAGGTCTTCCAAACAAAATATCAACAAGGATATTGTGTCACTTAACAATACCCTAGAGGAAATGGACTTAACTGATATAGAGAGAGCTTTTCATCCCAAAGAAGCAAAATACACATTCTTTTCAAGTGTCCATGGAACTTTTTCAAAGTTCCACATGATAGACCACATGATAGGACACAAAGCAAGCCTCAACAAATTCAAGAAAATTGAAATCATATCAAGCATTTTCTCTGACCACAAGGGACTGAAACCAGAAACGAACCCCAAAGGAAAAAACCCCAAACACTCAAAATCATGGAGACTGAATAGTATGCTATTAAGCAATGAATGGGTCAAGAACGAGATTTGGGAAGAAATCAAAAACTTTCTGGAAACAAATGAAAACGAACTCACAACAACCCAAAACCTATGGGACACAGCAAAGGCAGTCCTGAGAGGGAAGTTCATAGCAATACAGGCCTACCTTAAGAAGATAGAAACATTTCAAACAAACAACCTAACCCTACACCTACAAGAACTGGAGGAATAACAATAATGACAGCCCAGAGCAAGCAGAAGGAAGGAAATAACCAAGATCAGAGCAGAGTTAAATGACATAGAGACGAAAAGCACAATTCTAAGGATCAATGAATCCAGGAGCTGGTTCTTTGAAAAGATAAACAAAATCGACAAGCCTTTAAGTAGGCTCATCAAGAAGAAAAGAGAGAGGATCCAAATAAACACAATTAAAAATGAAAGAGGGGAGATTACAACTGATACCACAGAAATACAAAGGATTGCAAGAAATTACTACAAAGAACTGTTTGCTAAGAAATTTGAAAACCTAGATGAAATGGACACATTTCTAGAAAAATATAATCTTCCAAAACTGAATGAAGAAGAAGCAGAAAACCTGAACAGACCAATAACAGCAGACAAAATTGAAGCAGTCATCAAAAAACTCCCAACACACAAAAGCCCTGGACCACATGGTTTCACAGGAGAATTCTACAAAGCATTTAAGGAAGAGCTAACCCCTATCCTTCACAGACTATTTGAAAAAATCCAAACTGATGGAAGACTCCCAAACTCTTTTTATGAAGCCAGCATCATCCTAATCCCAAAACCAGATAAAGACACAACAGAGAAAGAAAACTTCAGGCCAATATCGCTGATGAACATAGATGCTAAAATTCTCAAAAAAATATTAGCAAACCGCATCCAGCAATACATTAAAAAGATCATCCACCATGACCAAGTGGGATTCATCCCAGGGATGCAAGGATGGTACAATATTCGCAAATCAATAAACATAATACATCACATCAACAACAGCAAAGACAAAAATCACATGATCATATCAATAGATGCAGAAAAAGCATTTGATAAGATACAGCACCCATTTCTGATAAAAACACTCAGCAAAGTGGGAATAAAGGGAGCAGTCCTCAACATAATTAAGGCCATATATGAGAGACCTACAGCCAACATCACACTCAATGGACAAAAACTTAGAGCTTTCCCACTAAGATCAGGAACAAGACAAGGATGCCCTCTTTCACCACTCCTATTCAACATAGTATTGGAAGTCCTAGCCACAGCAATCAGACAAGAAAAAGCAATAAAAGGCATCCAAATTGGAAAGGAGGAAATGAAACTGTCACTGTTTGCAGATGACATGATAGTGTACATGGAAAACCCTATAGACTCCACCCAAAAACTACTCAACCTAATAAATGAATTTGGCAAAACAGCTGGATACAAACTCAATACCCAGAAATCAAAGGCATTCCTGTACACCAACAACGAAACTGCAGAAACATAAATCAGGGGAAAAAATCCCATTTGCTATCACAACAAGAAAAATAAAGTACCTAGGAATAAACCTAACCAAGGAGGTAAAAGACCTGTAGTCAGAAAACTACACAACACTGAAGAAAGAAATTAAGGAAGACACAAACAAATGGAAGCATGTACCATGCTCATGGATTGGAAGAATTAACATCATCAAAATGGCCATACTACCCAAAGCAATTTATAGATTCAATGCAATCCCTATTAGAGTACCCATGACATATTTCACAGATATAGAACAAACATTTCAGAAATTCATATGGAACCATAAATGACCCAGAATAGCTGCAGCAATTTTGAGAAAGAAGAACAAAGCAGGAGCGATCCCAATACCTGATATCAAACTGCATTACTAGGCCACTGCCATCAAAACAGCCTAGTACTGGCATCAAAACAGGCACATAGACCAATGGAACAGAACAGAGAGCCCAGAAATAAACTCAAGTCTATACGGTCAATTAATATTTAACAAAGGAAGCAGAAGCATAAAATGGAGCAAATACAGCCTCTTTAACAGGTGGTGTTGGGAGATCTGGACAGCTACATGCAAAAAAATGAAACTCGATCACTAACTTATGCCATACACGAAAATAAACTCAAGATGGATAAAAGACTTAAATATAAATTGTAACACCATAAAAGTCCTTGAGGAAAACATTGGCAGGAAAATCTCAGACATTCCACGCAGCAACATCCTCACAGACATGTCCCCCAAAGCAAGGGACATAAAGGAAAGAATAAACAAATGGGACCTCATCAAAATACGCTCTGCATGGCTAAAGAAAACAGCACCAAATTACAAAGAGAACCAACAGTATGGGAAAACATATTTGCTAATGATGCCTCAGACAAGGGCCTGATCTCCAAAATATGTAAAGAACTCACACGACTCCACTCCAGGAAGACAAACAACCCAATTACAAAAATGGTCAAAGGACTTGAACAGACACTTCTCCAAGGAAGACATACAGAGGGCCCAAAGACATATGAAGAGATGCTCAGCATCACTAGCCATCAGAGAGATGCAAATTAAAACCACAATGAGGTACCATCTCACACCAGTCAGAGTGGCCAACATAAACAAATCCACAAACAAATGTTGGAGACGATGCAGAGAAAAGGGAACCCTGGTGCACCGTTGGTGGGAATGCAGACTAGTGAGGCCACTGTGGAAAACAGTATGGAATTTCCTCAGAAAACTAAAAATGGAACTGCCCTTTGACCCAACAATTCTGCTGCTGGGATTATACCATAAGAACCCGAAACACCAATCCAAAAGAACCTGTGCACCCCAATGTTCATAGCAGCACAATTTACAATAGCCAAGTACTGGAAGCAACCTAAGTGCCCATCAGCAAACGAGTGGATCCAAAAACTGTGGTATATTTACACAATGGAATTCTACTCAGCAGAGAGAAACAAAGAGCTTATACCCTTTGCAACAGCATGGATGAAACTGGAGAGCATTATGCTAAGTGAAATAAGCCAGGTGGTGAGGGACAAATACCATATGATCTCACCTTCAACTGGAACATAATAAATAGAAGAAAAAAGGAAACAAAATATAACCAGAGACATTGAAGTTAAGAACAATCTAACAATAGCGGGGTGGGGGGGACAGTGGAAAGAGGGGATTACAGGAACTACTATAAAGGACACATGGACAAAACCAAGGGGGAGGGTGGAGGTGGGGGAGGGAGGTGGGTTCAGCTCAGGTGGTGTGGAGGGATGGGGGAAAAGACATACAACTGTAATTGAATAACAATAAAAATTTATAGAAAAAGAAATTTAAAAAAAAAAGGAGATTTGGCATAAAAGGGAGAAGCAGAGAAAAAAAGAGAAAGAATGAAGACCAGAATTAATGTGATTTGGATGAAACTGTAACATTGCCAAAAGCATCATTTAACATAATTTTTCATTAGGCATTTAACATTGGCAAATTTTTATAAACCTCTTTACTCTTATGCAAATGATTATTGTATTTATTTTAGAGCTCAGTCTTCTTTCATTTAGGATTGCCAAAGATAAACATTTACCTATTATGTCTCACTAAATAATTACATACTTTGTTTTTCAGTTTTGTAGCCCTGTGTCTACTGATAACATAAATTAAGTTTTATAAATTAAATGACTGTTTTTAATCACTAGAAATTATACCTCAATACCTTTTTACCTGATAGATAATGTCTAAACTATTTTTTATCTCCCAATGGCTTAAAAATAGTTACTGAAATATAATTATAGTTTAATTATTCATTTAAATAATATATATTTCTCTGAGAAATTATGAAGCATTTGTGGACCAACAAAGTAATTTTATTCAGAAGGCATTTTTTTCCCTTTAAAGTCCCAATCCATTCAGCAGTGTAGACAAGGTTGCCTTAAAAATCATACTTTTTTCTGATTATATCAAATTAGATATTTTTAAATTAGTGGTACAATAATATTTTCTATCTTCATTCTTCCTATCCATTATTTATGCAGTATAATTGAGGTATATAATGTCTTATAATTCACAATATAAATTGTATTAAAGTCATGGCTAATTCATGTATTTAAATTCTTATCCAATAATACTGAATACTAATTCTTCGAGTTTTCCATGGGGATGAGAAGTTAAATTTCACTGTGTGGGCAATTCATAATGGCTATGTTTCTGATCAGTTCTCTGAGGAATTTCTCAATTCTTGATTGTGGTTCACACATCACTTACCATAGAAATAAATATGATTACAGACTGCCTTCTAAATATTGGGTGGTACTAGATTTTAAAGATATCATTTTGTATACCAACATGCAAGTAATATATATACATACATATATAATATTTAAGTATATGTTTATATACATGAAAGGGAAATGAGTGGGGTGGGGCACTCTACTTTCTATAATAAGAGCTAAAGCTTTACACATTGTAATTGCTGATATTTTGTGAAATAGACACTGTAGTAACAACTGCAGATGAGGAATTGACTGAGTGACAATGTGGCTCATCCAATATGGGCACTTATTATTAAAGGAGGAAGGATGGGATGTAATATTTGTTGAGAAATAGCTAGTTCTGCAATTCATATGCTACCTGACATAATACTCACAGAAGTTATTTTTGTACTATTCACAGGGGAAAGAACTGAGCATCTACAACATTAAGTAATCTGTAGAAGGTTTCTCTGTGCACAAGGTCATACCCAGTCTGCTTGATTCCAAAACTCATACTGTTTATCACTATCTTACATGTATGACTTATACCAGATATCATTCATTAATATGCTTCATTAGAATTATGAAACTTCTCCCATAATAACCAGAATTATAGTTTTCCATTAAGAAGTTTAATAATCAAACAATAGTGAAGCTATGTTACTACATGGTGAAAGAAAAATTATTCATGACACTTGTTAAAGATAGTAAGGCCAATTTTGTTGAGGACCATTACAGTAGGTATAAGCACCACTGCAGATGAGTCTTCCAGTGTGGGAGAACAGTTGGCTGAATGCCAAACTGATGGCAAGTGGGAATTCATAGTCCATAAGCAATATGGGGGGCAGTGGGTGAAGAATTACTAAGAGGAAATATCATGGCTAAGGGCAGATTCTGGCTAAAGCAATGTAGGATTCTTGATGAAGACAGGCCGTGGGGAACAGACATCACCTGGGGAATGGTGGAGGATGAGGTACCTGATGCCACATCAAGGGTCACCAGACACCGTGGCTAGAGTGTTCATGCTAAGTGACTTAGGGGAGTCTTTGCTAAAACTGTACTTAACAATGAAGTGCATGGATGAATCTGGAAGACTCAGAAACCTCACAAAGTTTTGGTCAAGAAATGAATCTTTGTCAACTTGAACATTTTTTAAAAAATTACCCTTTTGTTACTAATTATTATTAGCAAAAATGTACTACATAAAGACATTGTAAACTGAAGATCATGTACTCATACTTGAAAATGTGAGGCTAGTGCAAGTCAAAGATCTGGACAGCACACCCGGATTTTTAACATATGTCTTAGCTGAAAATGGTATTTAATGGATAATCCCTTAAAAGAACTTGCCACATTATTTTCTGGAATTGTTAAAAGATTGTTTTAATGAAAAAAATAAATATACATAGTCCTAGAGAAGCAGTACTGTAGCTCGGATCTGCACTGAAGTCAGACATACTTGCCATGTCTGCCATTTAACAGATGTCTGAATTCCTTTTACCCTTTGTCCTCTGGCCCTCTTGCTCTGAGTGTTGGCAAACTACATTTTTTCCACAGGGTCGGGAATGCCCATAGAAACTCCAGGTTTATACCAGTAGGCTTAGCAAACATCAAGGCAAAAATTTCCTTTCCTGGAGTCATATTGTAAGAAGGTTTAAAGAATTCTTTAGGGAATGTCCTGGGGAAATTTTCAATTTGCTAGTTTAACCTTGTGCCCACTCTTGAGGCCAAGGATGTGGGTTTTCCCCTCAGAGTTGTATGGAGTGAGAAAGAGAATCACTCCTCTAAAAAAAAAACAGAAGTGAAGTTTCCATTTTCATGGACTTATTCAGTCTGAGACAATGGTATAAATTCTCAATTATGTTTGTGTATTTGCTTATTTCTCACTTAGTTCTAATATGTATAATAAATTTCTAATAGGTTCATATATATTTAGTATTGTTAATTCTGCTTAACTAATTGGCCTTTCATCATTATGAAATATCCTACTTTAAACTTGGTAACATTTTTTGTTTAAAAATGTATTTATCTCCAATAATAATACTATCACTTCATATTTCTTATAATTGTTTTCCACACTATATATTATTGTCCATCATTTTAATTTAACCTAGATTTGTTTATATTTATAATGTGTCTCTTTTTATACAGAATATAATTCAGACTTGCTTTTTTATTCAGTCTGACATACTCTGCTTTTAATGGGAGTGTTTGATTCATTTATACTTAATATAAATATTGATGTGATTGGGTATAAATCTACTGTATTATTTTATTTCTATCTGTCCTGTTATTTGTTCTCTTATTCTCCCTTCCTGACTTTTTCTTTTTTCAATAGATTATTACATCTTTTCTTTTGGATTTTTAAACTATACTTTTTTGTTATCTTGTTTTCTTATTGAATTAATAGTACTAACATATCAAAGTCTACTTAGAATTAATATTTTAGGTTGCATGTAATGTGTTAAATTTATAAGAAGTCTAATTTATGCTATTCTTTGTAAACTGTTGCTTTACTGTATACATATGTTATACAATTCATAATGCATTAACAGTCAAGTGAGTTTTAAGAAATATGAAGTCTGCCAAGAAAAAGCCCAGCCATTGTTAATATAATGAGAATGGTTTGGGTGACATCGTTATTAACTGGCAGCCTAGGAGAGTGGACTGGAGTGTGCGTGCATAAACAGTGATGACTGTACTAGTCAGTGGGGGTGGTAGACGCCACTGAGGGAGCATATATACTGTGTGGTCATTACATTCAAAATGCCTCACTAAAGTAACAAATCTGCATTGAATTTTGCAATGAACTTGAACAATCCTCCATGAAATCTATTTGGATGATTCAAAAGGCTGCACCTATGGGGCAACTGGTGATTGGCAGCTTCATCATGACAATGCATCCATGCATGTATTACATCTCATGCAGAGATTTTTTTGTGAAATATCAAATCATCCAGGTGACTCAGCCCCCTACAGCCAAGATTTGGCACCCTGCAACTTCAGGCTCTTCCCAAAGCTAGAATAATCTTTGAAAGAGAAGAGATTTGAGACCACTGATGAGATTCAGAGAAGTACAACAGTTGATGGGGCAGCTGATGGTGACTGGGAGAAGTGTGTGAGGTCCCAACATGCCTACTTTGAAGTGGACTGAGGCATCATTATCCTACATACAATGTTTCTTCTTCAATAAATGTCTCCATTTTTCATAGTACCTGGCTGGAAAACTTCTGGCAAACTATACATATATGTATGTATGTATTTATATATTTTACATATATTTATATATATTTGATATATATTTATATAATAATCCTTTTATTTATAATATTAATGCTACTATTTCCTTCAAATGGCTCTAAATTTCTATTTCTTACTGTTCTCCTGCATCCTGAAGAATTTTCTTGCACAGTTTTTATACTGCATGTACATATGTAATAAATCCACTCAATATTTTGTTAGATATAAATGGGGAGCCTAGATTCACTGTTGTTCAGATACAATGTGCCATTTCTTTCTGGCTGCTTTTAATACATTCTTTTTTTAATACATATATTTATTTTTTTCAATTTTAAAATTATTTTATTGTTGTTCCATTACAGTTGTCTGCACTTTCTCCCCATCCCTCCACCCCACCCCAGGAAAACCCACCTCCCTCCCCTGCTTCCACCTTCCCCCTTGGTTTTGTTCATGTGTCCTTTATAATAGTTCCTGAAAACCCTTCTCCCTACTATCCCTTCCTCCCTCCCCTCTGGCTATTATTAGAGAGTTCTTAATTTCAATGTCTATGGTTATATTTTGTTTGCTTTTTACTTCTGTTGATTATGTTCACGTTAAAAGTGAAATCATATGGTATTTGTCCCTCACCGCCTGGCTTATTTCACTTAGCATAATGCTCTCCACTTCCATCCATGCTGTTGCAAAGGGTATAAGCTCCTTCTTTCTCTCTGTTGCATAGAATTCCATTGTGTAAATGCACCATAACTTTTTGATCCACTCATTTGCTGATGGTCACTTAGGTTGCTTCCAGTACTTGGCTGTTGTAAATTGTGTTGCTATGAACATTGGGGTGCACAGGTTCTTTTGGATTGGTGTTTCAGGGCTATCAGGGTATAATCCCAGCAGTGGAATTGCTGGGTCAAAGGGCAGTTCCACTTTTACTTTTCTGAGATAATTCCATACTATTTTCCACACTGGCTGCACCAGTCTGCATTCCCACCAACAATGTACTAGGGTTCCCTTTTCTCTGTATCCTCTCCAACATTTGATTGTTGATTTGTTTATGTTGGCCACACTGACCAGTGTGAGATGGTACCTTATTGTGGTTTTAATTTGCATTTCTGTGATGGCTAATGATGCTGAGCATCTTTTCATATGTCTCTGGGCCCTCTGTATGTCTTCCTTAGAGAAATGTCTGTTCAAGTCCTTTGCCCACTTTTTAATTGGGTTTTTGTCTTCCTGGAGTGGAGTCATGTGAGTTCTTTATATATTTTGGAGATCAGGCCCTTGTCTGAGGTATCATTGGCAAATATGTTTTTCCATACTGTTGGTTCTCTTTGTAATTTGGTGCTGTTTTCTTTAGCCATGCAGAAGCTTTTTGTTTTGATTAGGTCCCATTAGTTTATTCTTTCCTTTATGTCTCTTGTTTTAGAGGACATGTCTGTGAGGATGTACTGCGTGGAATGTCAGAGATTTTCCTGCCAATGTTTTCCTCTAGGACTTTTATGATATTATGACTTATATTTAAGTCTTTTATCCACCTTAAATTTATTTTTGTGTATGGTGTAAGTTGGTGGTTGAGTTTCATTTTTTTGCACGAAGCTGTCCAGACCTCCCAACACCATTTGCTGAAGAGGTTATTTTTGCTCTATTTTATGCTTCTGCCTCCTTTGTCAAATATTAATTAATCATAGACACTTGGGTTTATTTCTGGGCTCTCTGTTTTGTTCCATTGGTCTATGTGCCTGTTTTTATGCCAGTACCAGACTGTTTTGATTAGGCAATGGCCTAGTAATACAGTTTGATATCAGGTATTGTGATCGCTCCTGTTTTGTTCTTCTTTCTGAAATTTGCTGCAGCTCTTCAGGGTTGTTTATGGTTTCATATAGATTTCTGAAATGTTTGTTCTATATCTGTGAAATATATCATGGGTACTCTAATAGAGATTGCATTGAATCTATAAATCAGTTTGGGTAGTATGGTCATTTGGATGATGTTAATTCTTCCAATCCATGAGCATGGTACATGCTTCCATTTGTTTGTGTCTTCCTTAATTTCTTTCTTCAGTGTTGTGTAGTTTTCTGACTACAGGTCTTTTACCTCCTTGGTTAGGTTTATTCCTATGTAGTTTATTTTTCTGGTTGCTATTTCAAATGGGATTTTTTCCCCCTGATTTCTGTTTCTGCTGTTTCATTGCTGGTGTACAGGAATGTCTTTGATTTCTGAGTATTGAGTTTGTATCCAGCTGTTATGCCAAATTCATTTATTAGGTTGAGTAGTTTTTTGGTGGAGTCTATAGGATTTTCTATGCACACTATCATGTCATCTGCAAACAATGACAGTTTTGTTTCCTCCATTCCTATTTGGATGCCTTTTTTTTCATTTTCTTTTCTGATTGTTGTGGCTAAAACTTCCAATACTATCTTGAATAGAAATGGTGAAAGTTAACAACCTTGTCTTGTTCCTGATCTTAGTGGGAAAGGTCTAAGTTTTTGCCCATTGAGTATGATGTTGGCTGTAGGTCTCTCATTTATGGCCTTTATTATATTGAGGAATGTTCCCTCTATTCCTACTTTGCTGAGTGTTTTTATCAGAAATGGGTGCTGTATCTTATCAAATGCTTTTTCTGCCTCTATTGATATGATCATGAGATTTTTATCTTTGCTGTTGTTTATGTGATGTATTGTGTGTATTGATTTGTGAATATTGTACCATCTTTGCATGGTGTATGATTTTTTTTAATGTATTGCTGGATGTGGTTTTCCAATATTTTGTTGAGGATTTTAGCATCTATGCCCATCAGCGATATTGGCCTGAAGTTTTCTTTCATTGTTATGTCTTTATCTGGTTTTGGGTTTAGGATGATGTTGGCTTCATACAACAAGTTTGGGAACCTTCCATCTTCCTGATTTTTAAAAATAATCTGTGAAGGGTGGGGGTTCACTCTCCCTTAAATGCTCTGTAGAATTCTCCTGTGAAACCATCTGGTCCAGGGGTTTAGGGTGTTGGAAGCTTTTTGATTTTTGTTTCAATTTAATCAGGTGTCATTGGATTGTTTAGGCTTTCTGCTGCTTCTTCATTGAGTTTTGGAAGGTTATATTTTTCTAGAAATTTGTCCATTTCATCTAGGTTTTCACATTTCTTGGCATATCGTTCTTTCTAGTAATTTCTTGCTATTCTTTATATTCTTTATAGTTGTATCAGTCATAGTCTCTCCTCTTTCTTTTCTGATTGTTTTTGGTTCCTCTCTCTTTTTTTCTTGATGAACCTGGTTAAAGTCTTGTGAATTTTGTTGATCTTTTCAAAGAACCAGCTCCTGGATTCATTGATCCTTACAATTGTGCTTTTAGTTTCTATGTCATTTGATTGTGCTCTGATCTTGGTTATTTCCTTCCTTCTACTTGCTCTGGGTTGTCTTTGTTGTTGTTCCTTGAGTTCTTATAGGTGTAGGTTAAGTTGTTTATTTGAAATGTTTCTATTCTTTTTTAAATAAGCCTGTATCGCTATGAACTTCCCTCTCAGGACTGCCTTTGCTGTGTCCCATAGGTTTTGGATTGTTGTCAGTTCATTTTCACTTGTTTCGAGAAACTTTTCGATTTCTTCCTTAATCTCATTATTCACCTATTCATTGTTTAATAGCATGCTATTCAATCTTCATGTTTTTTAGTGTTTTCAGGGTTTTTTCTTGAGATTCGTTTCTAGATTCAGTCCCTTGTGGTTAGAGAAAATGTTTGATATGATTTCAATTTTTTTTTAACTTGTTGAGGCTTGTTCTGTGTCCTATCATGTGGTCTATCTTTGACAATGTTCCCTGTGCATTTGAGAAGAATGTGTATTTTGGTTCTTTGAGATGAAATGCTATATATATATATATATATATAGCATTTCATATAGTTCATTTCATCTAGGGCATTGTTCAATGCCACAATATCTTTGTTAATATTTTGTTTGGAAGATCTGTCCATCTTTGAAAGTGGGGTGTTGAAATCCCCTACTGTAATTGTGTGGCTGTCAATATCTTTCTTGAAGTCCTCCAAGATTTTCCTTATATACTTGGGTGCTCTTATGTTGGGTGCATATATATTTACAATGTGTATGTCTTATTCGAGGATTCTTCCTTTGAGTATTATGATGTGACCTCTGGGTCTCTCTTTATGGCCCTTCTTTTGAAGTCTATTTTGTCTGATATGAGTATTGCTACCCCTGTTTTTTTTTTTTTTTTTTTCCTGTCCATTTGCTTGGAAAATGTTTTTCCAGCCCTTCACTTTCAGTCTGTGTAGGTCATCTGTCCTGAGGTGGATCTCTTGTAAGTAGCATATGTGTGGGTCATGCTTTATTATCCATTCAGCTATTCTATGTCTTTGATTGGAGCATTTAATCCATTTACACTTAAGGTTATTATTGGTAGGTACTTATTCATTGCCTTTTTTTTTGTACCTGTGTTTTGTCTCTCTCTCTCTCTTTTCATTCCTTTCCTTAAAGCAGTCCATATAGCATCTCTTGCAGAGCTGTTTTGGTGGAGGTATATTCTTTTTGACTTATTTTGTCTGGGAAACTCCTTATTTGGCCTTCTATCTTGATTGAGAGCCTTGCTGGGTAAAGTAGTCTTGGTTGCAGGCCTCTGGATCTCATTACTTGGAATATTTTTTGCCATTCTCTTGGCTTGGAGTGTTTCCATTGAGAAGTCAGTTGCTACCTTATCAGGAGCCCCCTTGTATGTTACTTCCTAGTTCTCCCTTGCTGCCTTTAAGATTCTCTCTTGGTCTTGGAATTTTGCCATTTTAATTATGGTAAGTTTTGAAGTGGTCCTCTTTGTGTTCCTCTTGCTTGGGACTCTCTGTGTTTCCTGGATTTGTGTGACTTTTTGTCTCATCAGATTAGGGAAATTTCCCATCATTACTTTTTCAAACAGGTTTTCAATCTCTTGCTCTTTCTCTTCTCCTTCTGGTATCCCTATTATATGGATATTTTTTTTTGTTTCATGTTGTCCTGCATTTCCCTAAACCCCTCTTCATTCTTTCTGGGCCTCTTTTCCTTTTCTTGCTCATTGTGGGTGTTTTTTCTACCTTGTCCTCCAGCTCACTGATCCAATCCTGTGCTTCATGAAGCCTGTTTTTGATTCCTTCTACTGTGTTCTTCAGTTCAGAAATTGTATTCTTCATTTCCTCTTGGCCCTTGTTGATAGTTTCTATTTCCTTTTTCATGTTCATATAGTTTGCAGTGAGTTCATTGTAGTTTCCCTGTAGTTTTTGGTAATTCTGGGTGAACTGATTAAGCTTCCCTTTAACCAATTCTTTGAACTCAATATCCACTAGTTAACTTGCCTCTTTTTCATTTAGCACTGTTTCTGAGACTTCCTCCTTTCCTTTCATTTAGGGTTTGTTTCTTTGTCTTCTCATTGTTTGTGAGACCCTTCCTATTAGCTTCTGCTTCTTAAGTTACTCTATTCTGACCCCCTGGATTTGTGGTGTAAACTTCTATGTTAGAATACCTGTGAGATTCAGTGGGACAGTCTCCTTGATCTTTCTGATCAAGTAAGACCAGTAAGATCTCCAAGATCTTACTGATCTTGGGCTTTGGTTTATGTTGGCTCTCTGTATGTCTTTGGTTTTTGGTTGTTGTTGGGTCTTTTTTGGGGGTTCCTTCCCACCAGCTGGTTATCTAAGGGTCATTCTGTCCCCCACCTCTTGTTTTCTGTTGTGCAGGTGTGGCCAGGTTGTGTTGAAGCTGGTTCTTCCATATGTACAAGGTTTTGAGGATTCTCTCTTTCTCTTGTTCAGTTGTTTGTTCTTAGTAATTTCTTCACTATTTAGTTGTATTTCCAGATATGTCCTGGGTTGAATTAGTGTGGTTTCCACTCCCTCCTTCACCTTCTTCTGTTACTAGCTTTTGGTGGTTCTTTTGTTGATTGGTTTCCTCTTCCAGGGGATATCCTGATGTTCACAGCTTCTACTACTCTTTTTTTGTGATAGGTTGTAGGGGGAAGGTGAAATGGTTTAAGACAGCAAGAATGTATTATATGATATTTAAAGTACCAGCCCTTAGAGAAGAGATAGGCCATCCTTTGGATATGTATAGTGTTAACTGTGATAATTCACCCACCTGGCCACTTTTTAGAAAGGGTTGAAAGAAGATAAGACTCTCATTGCAGGTCGGAGGGGAGGAGGATTTCGAGTTGGATCAAAAAATCTGTGAGCTTGTGGGAGGTCAGATTATGAGGTAAAGTGAGAGTAAAGGGTAGAAATAGGTGTAATGTGTGAGAGAATAGAGTTAACCACACCAGTAATCAGGTTCAGGAAACCATGAAGTGGGCTGAGAGTTGGTAGGGGTTCTATGTAGTATTTACAAATGTATGGAATAGCTATTATTTACAATAGTAATGGAGCAAAAATCATATGACAGAATCTATGTGATCTGGATAACTAGAATAGGGAGTATAGGTCCTAGAGTAGTGTGATAATTGAAAATAGTGAAGTGAAAGATAGTTAACAACACGCTATGAAAGAGAGAACAAAGGGAAACCAGTCAAACAATGCAAATTAACCAGCCAAGGGAAGAAGACTAAACAGAAAGAAGAGAGATACAAAAATACTAATAAAATGAGAAAGAGCCCGCGGGGGTTGGGGCAGCAGCAGGAGAGACTCCCAGCCTCACAGAAGAGGTTGTTGGAGAGACCCACAGGGGCCTAGAGTGTGCACAGGCCCACTTACTCGGGAACCAGCACCAGAGTGGCCCAGTTTGATTGTGGGTAGCGGAGTGAAGGATTGAAATCCGGAGGAGAGTGAGGCGGGCGCCATTGCTCCCACTCGGCCCCTCCCCCTCGTACAGCGTCACAGATCAGCGACCAGCATTACCCCGCCCTGGTGAACACCTAAGGCTCCGCCCCTTAAAGTAACAGACGTGCCAAGACAAAAAAAAAAAAAAAAAATGGCCCAAATGACAGAACACTTCAAAGCTCCAGAAAAAATACAACTAAGCGAGGAAGAGATAGCCAACCTATCGGATGCACAATTCAAAGCACTGGTTATCAATATGCTCACAGACTTGGTTGAATCTATTCGAAAAACAGATGAAAAAATGAAGCCTATGCTAAGAGAAACAAAGGGAAATGTACAGGGAACCAATAGTGATGAGAAGGAAACTGGGACTCAAATCAATGGTGTGGACCAGAAGGAAGAAACAAACATCCAAACAGAAAAGAATGAAGAAACAAGAACTTGGAAAAATGAGGAGAGGCTTAGGAACCTCCCGGACGCCTTGAAACGTTCCCACATCCAAATTATAGGGGTGCCAGAAGGAGAAGAGGAAGAACAAAAAATTGAAAACTTATTTGAACAAATAATGAAGGAGAACTTCCCTAATCTGGCAAAGGAAATAGAATTCCGGGAAGTCCAGGAAGCTCAGAGAGTCCCAAAGAAGCTGGACCCAAGGAGGAACACACCAAGGCACATCATAATTACATTACCCAAGATTAAACGCAAGGACCTACATCCAAGATTACTGTATCCAGCAAAGCTATCACTTAGAATGGAAGGGAAGATAAAGTGCTTCTCAGATAAGGTCAAGTTAAAGAAGCTCATCATCACCAAGCCCTTATTATATGAAACGTTAAAGGGAGTTACCTAAGAAAAAGAAGATCAAAAATTGGAACAGTAAAAATGACAGCAAACTCACAGTTATTAACGGCCACACATAAAACAAAAACGAGAGCAAACTAGGCAAACAACTAGAACATGAGGGTTGTCATTAAGGGAGTGGGAGGGGGAGAGAGGGGGAAAGGTACAGAGAATAAGTAGCATAGATGATAGGTGGAAAATAGACAGGGGGAGGGTAAAAATAGTGTAGGAAATGTAGAAGCCAAAGAACTTATAAGTATGACCTATGGACATGAACTATAGGGGGGAATGTGGGAGGGAGGGGGGTGGGCAGAATGGAGTGGAGTGGGGGGGGAAATGGGACAACTGTAATAGCATAATCAATAAATATATTAAAAAAAAAAGAATAATGAAACAATAATGGTACAAGTATACAATAACTTGCAAGTCCTCTGGAGTAGCAACGTGAATTTTGTTTCACTGTCTCAGCTATTGTGATGCCCCTCTTTGGGTCCAACTCTGGTCTTTTCACAGTTCCAGGTTTTATTGTCTCACTTGTGGAGATTTAAAAAAGAAAAAAAATGGAAGGAAGAACAGATATAAAGGGAGAGAAAGAAGGAGTAGAACAAGAAAGCAGGAAAGAGAGGGAAAAGGTGTTAAAATAAATAAAAAAATAATAAATAATAAAAGTAAATAATTACTTTAAAAAATAAAAAAGAAACAAGTCTGCTGGCTTCAAACTGGCCAAGCCAGTTTTGCTGGTCTTTTTTGGTTGCAGCCAACTCAGGAGTCCTATCCCAGTTCTTCTCTGTTCTGGAACAGCACTCCGGCAGCCTCTGGCCCAGCTCTCCAATGGCCCGGACCCACAGGTTCAGGCTCTCACCCTCCTTCGGGCTACGGGTGCATATGGGGCCTTCAGTGATTAGCACTCTCCCCTGTGCCTGTGGTCTTAGGTCCCTCGAGTTGCACTGTCCCCAGTGCTCACCTCCACAGGAGCACCGGACAGGCAGCTGGCTGGGTGGAGAAGAGACTGGAGCTGCTGCTGCAGGAGAGTTCCCCAAACTGCCCCCAAGTGTCCTTTTCTTTTTGAAAAAATCCTCCTGCTCAATCCTGCTGCTCCTCCATACATGGAAGGGCCTATCCTCTCACACAGCCCACCTCTCCAGCTAGACCGGAGACTGTCCAGGTCAGGGCCCTACATGACCCAACTCTCAATTCTCCACAGCTGGTGCCCACAGTCTCTGTGGGTTTACCACTTCATCCTTATTCCCCTCCCTGGGACTTCAAGTAACCAGGTCTCTCTCAGTGCTGCTCAAGCCTTGTTTGGCAGGGGAGGGAGCAATTAACCGGGCTCTCTCCCAGGAGTCCTGGGGCAGGGCTGGGGGCACGGGGCTGGGGCTGTAGTCGCCCTGGTCCAGCGCTGGTCCCTGGGACTTTATGTCCTGAAGCAATCCCCTTACCGTCTGTTTTTTCAGTGTCCTCTATACTTTTTGGTCTCCTCTCTTTATAAACACTGGGGTACTGTTGGCTGTTCTGTTTGTTCCTCGGTAGATCGGCTGGGTGTTTCACCCATGTGCGGGGGGAAGTGGACTCCGCTCCCACGTATCTCACTGCCATCTCCCCATATCTAATATATTCTTTCTATTTTTGGTTGTCCTCAGTTTGGGTGTGGTATGCTCAGGTGTGTCTTAATTTGTGTTTGTGATCTCTGGTCCTCTCAGTAATAAGTGTTTCTATTATAAAAACATTTGTCTGTGCGATAATTTGTACATGAATGTTCATGGCATCATTATTTATAATAGTCAAAAATGGAAATAACCCACATGTTCCTTAACTAGTTAGTGGGTAAACAATATGTCATCTATTGATACAATGGGATATTATTCAAAAATAAAAACAATGAATACTGATAACATTCTACACCATAGGGCAGCCTTAAAGGCACTGTGCTAAATAATTGAAGTCTCAAAAAACATACATTGCATGATTTCATCTATATGCAATATGCAAAATAAGAAAATCAGTAGAGACACAAATTAGATTAATGGTTGCCCGGGGAATGAGTGGCAGGGAGGGTAAGGGGAGGGAGGCATGGAAAAGCAGGAATGGACAATGGCTGCTGTTATGAGTGGTTT
Organism: Desmodus rotundus; assembly: GCF_022682495.2. NCBI lineage: Eukaryota > Metazoa > Chordata > Mammalia > Chiroptera > Phyllostomidae > Desmodus > Desmodus rotundus. The sequence goes on along the minus strand of NC_071394.1, from coordinate 56,655,357 downwards.
CCTTTGGAGTAATGAAAATCTTCTAGAATTAGATTGTGGGATGGTGGCAAACTCTGTGAATATAATAAAAACCACTAAACTGTACACTTAAAAAAAAGGAAGAGTTTTATGGTATATGAAATATTTCTCAATAAAGTTTTAGAGACAAATTTACAAGACAAGCTCTGTTAGTTTTCTTAGACTTTGTATATTTGACAGTAATAAAAGTCAAGATTTTTTCTTTATTTTAATGTGAGAAAGGTGTTTTATTACCTAAAAATCATTTCTAATTCCAATGAAACACACATTTTACCCAAGTCCTTACCAAATTTGCATCTGCTTCTATGTTTCATATCCTTTCTGTTTCTGTCCATAAATAAGTTTAAGTTAATTGTAATCATAAATTAGAGCATCTTTTGTATTTTGTCTTCATTATTTTTAAAGGATAATGACATTTGGGCTTTGTGACAATACAAAGTATTTTTTTAAGGACAAATCAGTAGTGCTATTTGTATATGAGTAAATCCAATAATGATTCTTCCCAAGTAAAATTTTTGGCAAATATAGTTTGATAAAATTCTGTACTATATAATATTAAAATAATTTTAAAACAAAAAAATGTGAAAACTGCTATCTGGAATGATTCATGTGTCAAGAGGGTAAATCATGACCAGGAAGAAAGATAAAAAGGACCATTTCTATCTCGTAGTGACTGCTTTTCTTTTGGCAGAGATGAGCCAAAACTAGTTTGGACTCAGATGCTTAGGGCCATCTCATGTTCTCCTTACACCTGACTCTCAAAATTGTTCACAGAGCACATGACTGCTTTGTTCTGAGATTTCAATGTTAATATATTTCAGTATATTTTTAATATTAAGTCATAACCATACATAAGCTTTGAATGTAAAGTAAGTGATATACTCACAGATGTCATTAACATAGTTTCCTCTTCAAACTGAGTAACAAAATTCTGTAAAATATTTTCATTACACCAAAATCATTTTTAAAAGAATTATGTAAATATTCCAGTTAGCAATATGTTTTCTACATACCTTAGACATAATTGAATGAAGTAACCATATATCAAATGAATTCACCTAACTTGGATTATAAAGAAAAAAAATTGCTTCAAATGGGGAAGTAAAAGGTGTGGATGGAGAATTAAACTTAACAAAATGAAGATAAATTATAAAATATAAAATAGCTGGATATGGCTAAAGGTCATGTTTAACCAATATAAAATTAAAAACAAATTTATTTTATTTCCTTTTTTATTGAATTTATTGGAGTGACATTAGTTAATAAAATTATATAAGTTTGTGTGTATAACTCTATAATAAATTATCATTTGTATATTCTATTGTGTGTTCACCACCTATAAAAATGTTTTTATTTGGAGGTGAGATTTACCAGTATAAATTACTAAATTTAAGGAGTATTTTTAAAAGAAGACAGAAATGATGTAACACCATTTGCCATCACCATACAAGCTTCCTTTCCTACATGTAGGATAAATATGTGCAACACACTCTAGACATTCATTGAACATCTATGGGTGTTTTTAGTGTAGGACAGAAATCAGCTATTTGTGAGAAGCAAATATTCATTAATGACTGCCTGACTGATCTTCCTAAATCCAAGTGCAAAGTGTGCAACAGCCAACTTGGTAGAAAAACCCATAAAGAATTACTTTATATCCAACATCTCAAATTATGCTATGATGCCTCATTAATGTACATTGGTGATTATCTTTCCCCGAATCCACAGCCTAGGAAAGAATAATTTACCTCTCTATATCATTATGATTCTTTATGAAGCAGCTTGATGGTGACTGCAAATTTTGGAATTCGACACTATGTTTTATGATCTCAAATTATATATTTCTTCAACATTGTATATATTACTCTTTGTCAACATTTTGGTATTTTGGTCACTCATACATTATCACATTTATTACATTACATGGAAATCATATTATTCTCCTAATTGCTTTAATGTTCATGTAAAATTCACATTCCTACAGACAATTCTATAAACCATCTGGACTCCCCTGAACTTCCCTAATCCTCACAGTGGGTGACAGTGACAGGGAGAAATGGCACGTGAATTTAAACCTTATTATCAAAAACCTTGCATTGCTTCCCTGCGAGTAAACACACTGTATAGAATTTCATAATCCCAACAGTCAGTTTTGCTGTTTTCTACTTACTTTTCCCAAGTATAATAATGTAGGTATATAGTTAAACACAGTAAGAATCAATAAAATGCAGTGATCCATTTACATGGTCAGCCATCTCTCAGCTAGGATCTAATTCCCCCACTCTGTTGCTCCCAAGAGCCACTTTTCACCAAATTCTCCCATTGATTTATGGTTTGTGTTTCTGTAGTAGATAGAGAATGCAAGATATACACCATTTGATAACTACAGGTCCATAGTTTAGCCATTCTTTACTATCAGAGAATTTTGTCACTGTTTTTTCTCATTTCACAGGGATTTCTAGTGAACTGGCCTGCATGATCAATTCTTATTGAATATCCAAAAGGGTGAATTCTGCTTTTTTCAGAAATTTATATGAGTATCTTTGTAAATTTATCACTAAAGCTCAGAAAAGATATGGTATGTTTCTCCTTTTCTTTCCCTTCTCCTAACTCTTACCATTTTCTCCAACTCAGTTTCTTTATCTGCCTATTCTACCAAGACCAAGACACAATGTGACTTAACTCCTAAAAGTACCTGGAGATGCCACCTTAACTCCCTGCGCCTACCTTTTCATGCCTTTGGAATGAAGTTTATTGGAAGACAGCCTGCAGGCATCTAAGACAAATACATGAATGTCTCATATAATATTTTTCCTCACTGCCTTTTGAAGACCAATTCATTTTTCTCAAACTAAAATTCACTTATTTATATTCTGTGTTTAGTTTATGAGGAATTTTTCCAGCCATTACAAGAAACCATTGTAAAAATGTAAAAGAAAAACCCATTACAAATTTTTTAAAATGTTTTAAGTCTGTGCATTTAGTAATTCAAGAAACTTTTAACAGTTGGGTTGAAAGTGATTTTTATCAAAATTAAAAATATTTTAAAATAAGGAAAATCAATCCCTTCATTTTTGAACAGGCTGTTTTTACTCCACTGTGTGCTCATGTCCCATTTGTCAAATATTAATTGACCATAGAGACATGGGTTTATTTCTGGGCTCTCTGTTTTGTTCCATTGATCTATGTGTCTGTTCTTATGCCAATACCAGACTGTTTGGATTACAGTGGACTTGTAGTATAGTTTGATATCAGGTATTGTGATCCCTCCTACTTTGTTCTTTTTTCTAAAAATTCTGAGGTTATTCCGGGTCTTTTTGGTTCTCTATACATTTTTGAAATATTTGTTCTAGATCTGTGAAATATGCCATTGGTATTTTAATAAGAATTGTGTTGAATCTATAGATTGCTTCACTATAACAAGGAAAATAAAGTACCTAGGAATAAATTTAACCAAGGAGGTAAAAGACCTTTACTCAGAAATCTTTAGAGCACTGAAGAAAGAAATTAAGGAAGATACAAAAAATAAATGAAAGCATATACCATGTTCATGGATTGGGAGAATTAACATTAATTCATTCATTTCTAATACAAAGTACAACTTTGGACACAGTATCCCTTCTAAAATTTGGGTGACATTTTGCAAACTCCAGTCAACAAAAGGGACAACAGCCAAGTGCAAACATACCAGCTTCCCTAAAATATAAACTTAGACCATCTTACTTAGCATTTTGTAGTGAGAAACACCAAAAAATTTCTTTTAATAAATCAGTATAAATGAAAGTTTTAGATGTCATATACATTGGTGTTAGTTTAGAATTTATATGTAAAGTAGTATATACTATGTGGTTGGGTTGTCTAAAGTCTAATGCAGCAGTGGAAGTCAAGAAGAGGGGCTGATGGTGAATGAACCTTCTAAAGGTTCTCTTCAAATCATTTCAATAATATTCACTAAACTTACTGATGGAAGTTATTAGTGACACAACAACAAATAAAGCAACTATCTTTCTAAATATAATCAGTGTTTATATTAATGAAACCAGTTGACATAATGATAAAGTTATACATGTCTATCCAGTAAGTAATCAGACATTTACTGAAGAAGATACAAGATACCAGAAACATTGTACATCAGACAATAATGCCTCAGTCCCTTTCAAAGTAAGCACCTTGGGAACTCACACAGTTCTCCCAATCTCCATCAGCTGCCCCATTGCATTTTCCTGAATCTCATTGATGGTCTGAAATTTCTTCCCCTTCAAAGGTTATCTTAGTTTTGGGAAAAGCCAGAAGTTGCAGCACACCAAATCTGGGCTATAAGAGGGCTGAGTCATCTGGGTGATTTGATGTTTCACCAAAAAATCTTGCACTACATGTGATGCATGAGCAGGTGCATTGTAGTGATGAAGGTGCCACTCACCAGTTGCCCATAGGTGCAGCCTTCTGAATCATCCAAATAGTTTTTAGGGAGGAACGTTTGAACTCAATGCAAAATTTGATGCAGATTCATTGCTCTACTTACTCAGCATTTTGAATGTGATGGCCACATAGTACACATGCTCAATGGATTCTACCACCCCCACTGACTAGTACAGTGAAGTCATCATTGTTCACACATGTGCATTCCAGTCCACTCTCCTTGGTTGTCAGTTTACATTGATGTTGCACAAACTCTTCTTCTTATATTAGCAATGATTTCACTTTTTTCAGACAGACCTCGTATAATAACCAGATGCCACAATATCACAGACACAAAAAGAGAAACTTAAAAATATAATTTAAGGACAAGTCAACTAAGTCATTTTATACTATAAGCCCTAAATACTCAAAGTAAAAAAAAAAGATTAAGAATAAAGGGGAAGTAGGGTTCTAAAATAGAATCCAGGAGATGTAGTGTCATATCTTCAAATGATAACTCAGAGTCTGGCACACAGTGTGTAAGCACACAATAAGTCCAGGTATAAAGAAATAAGGCAACCAATCAACAACTGAATGAAGCCAATGGGTGCATCAGTCAATTAAGTGTTAGAATTTTAGAACAGGTGAATTCTACTTTCTACTTTTAAGATCCACTTTTCTCTGAAAGTGTTACCATTTGGTTAAAGAGAAATGGAAGTGTTTCAGAAAAGGAGATTGTTCACTTAAGAGAAAAAGAATTTTTGAGCTGAAAGTCTCTTTCATTTCAGGACATGCTACATAAAAGCAATGATGCCTCACAAATACAGGGACTTTCTTACTCTACAAATGGTTTCTATTAAGTATAACAGAAAATTTAAAAAATAACCCATTAAACCACATATGCACACACATGCACACAAAGACAGGCAATTTTCCAAAAACATATTTCATGGTTACAGAGAAAATAAACTTTAGTAAAAAGTCACCATCAGGAATTTGATAAACAATTGAACCTTCTGCATGAGTATGCTATTGCCAAAAGATGTTTGATGAATATTTAAGTACATTGACTACTATAGAGAGTCCATATTGAAGAGAAAAAAGGAAAACTAAATATTGTAAAGGCCAGAGAGCAATACGCTGTATATTTGGGGACAAATGGGTAAGAAACTAAAACAGAGATGAGCTGTGCCAAAAAAAAGTTAGATTCAGGAAAAAATAATTAGGAAAGTGTACAAAACTGGATTATGTGGACTAAAAATTGTTCACCAAAACTGATTTTAATTTCATCAGCCTGTGAGGCCAAGACAAAAATAGTCCTACTGCTAAATAATATTTTAACTCCTGGGCACTTTAATCTAGTATAAGGATACCAAAGTTTAGCAAAATACTTTTAGACAAGTCTCACTTGAAAGCTGTTGAATGATTCCAAAAATTGCTGTGTGGCCTTGGCGTGTACTGGTATCAAAGTATTCCTGGTGAAATACTTGACATTTTATTAAGAAAATGTTTTCCAAGTTTTCCTAATCCAATCTAACATTTCAGGGAGGGGCAATAGCATTGTCCTTACTATGATCCAAAGCTAGAAACATCTGTGTCATTCTCTATTTTTATTGTACATCTCTTCCAAATACCTGATTAGTCACCAGATCTTATAAATGTTTTGTTCCACAATGTCTTTGAATCTACTGTTCCTACCACTCTATTTCAGGCCTCATCATTTTTTCACCTGCATTTACTCTGAAGTTCCATCAGAAATTCCCACCTCCAAAACAGATCTGAAATCTGTTTCTCTGCATCTCCATGAACTTGGTCTAGGCACCATTATCTCTGTCCTGAGAAAGAGCAACAACCTCCTGAATCATCCTACTGCTTCCAGAGTCTCCTTTTTAAATAAGAATATGCAAGCCTCAAACTTGAAGTCCTCTGATAGCTTCCTCTTGGTTTTCTGATGAAATTTGAGCAACAATAAACTCACCTAGAACCACTCTCTTCTCCCTCTCTATGTTTCAGGTCCACTCGGGCATTCTTATTTTCTCATCTGTAACCCAATCTCTTTCTGGTTGTAGGGTTTCTGCATATGCTGCTACTACTACTTTCAGGCCTTTATTTTTTGACTTTTGACAGACTGGCTCCTTCATCCATCAGGTCTCAGTTCAAATGTCACTTCCCTCAGAGAAGTCTCTGACAACCACCAGCTCCAAGGTGGTGAAACTTCCCCCCTTACTAGCTAGAAAATACATTACTCCACATATTCCCACTTATTATATTTTTGTACAAAAATTTCAAAACATATGTTGGAGGAGGACATCAAGAAGTGTGACTGGTTGACTCTTAGGCTGGACCAGGGCAATTGGAGGTCCTCACACCCTTTCCTGTCTTTGGAATTCTGCCCACTATTCCCATACCAGGAGCCCCTTCAAGGATGCAGCCTTGAGAGAGTAAGGTGTTGTTGAGACCATGTAGACTAAACACACGAATGAACTAAGTTAAGACCTCTATATAATCTTTTAAGGTTCTGGCAGCCTGAGAGCAGAGACACACTCATCTTGCAGCCTTCCAAGACAAGCCTCCAATGTAGGTACCTTTGTTTATTAAAACTGATACATACCAACCTGGAATAATCAGTCCTTGCCCTCCTTCCATGTGTTGGGCTGCTTTCAAATTTCACCTGGAGAACTCCCAAGGTTGGGAGCCAAAAAACATATTACTTTTATTATTTTCAAAGTAGTGAATACAAATAAATTTATATTTTAAATGACTTCTGGTGAAAAGTAGTAGACCCCTGCTGCACCCGTGTGTCCTAGTGTCACTTTCAACCCTTATCTGCTTCTTTTAATGCTTAGCTTCATATTTCCAAATAGTCAGCTAATTTAATTATGTCTTAATTTTTTTTTTGCTTTAGATGTTATCACTTGACATCTTAAATTGAAAATAAAAAGCTAACTCTCTTACACTTACCAACTGCTTTTTACTTCTGTCCTCACAATTTTAGTTTAAATCTATCATCACATTTATGACATTCTTATTATTATGTAGTATGCATAGTTGAGTCATGTAGTGTAAAATGATTATATTTTTGTAATTATTTTTATTTATCCCAGAGTTCACTGCTTTATCTTTTCACTTTAATATTCTAAGGACCTACAACCAATTCTTCCACAGACTTCATCAGAAGGATACATTTTATCCTGATGTGTATAAAGGTATTTATCTGTTTTATTTTTCTGTGGAAGCATCACTCTTGTGTCCTACTTTTCTTCCATCTAATCAGCATTTTGAATTCATACTATTTCTTTATGTCTCTCTTCTCAGAGAGATGATTTGCTTTCTTAAGACTATCTCTTTGCACTGGAATGGATGTGCCATGGGGAGAGGCTTTGCGTTGCTCCCCAGTGCTTCATGAATTCATTGAACAAAATTTGGGACCTCACAGCCACTCAGTGAATATTTGTTCAACAAACTCTGAGATTCTTGCTACTAAATCTTTCCTTGACACATGGCTACCCTGTTTAACATTGTTCTGGTTATCCACTGACTGGGGTTAAGTTTATATTCTTGAAGCTGGCCTGTGTAGCTGCAATTCATCTATCAATATAGCATCCTCTTCCCATTCACTCTGGACTCGTTACCTCCTCATGTGCAATTTAGGCCATTCTTTTAGTATGTGCCTTAACCTTTTACCTCTGTTCTGTAGACAACCAGATGCTGGTTCTTTAACACACAGGTCACATGAAACCTAATTCTTTGAGAGTTTTCCAGGTCTTTGGTTACGCTGAAATCTTTCTTTTCTATTCATGCCTTTTAATTTTGTTTCTCAAAGTGTGTGCCAGAAAACACTAACATTGGCATCGCCTGGTTATTTGTTTCAAACACAGAATCTTGAGCTCTAAAACAGACTTACTGTCACAGAATTTTCATTTTATGGAGATTCTCAAGTGATTTACAGGCTCACTAGACATTGAGGACATGTTTCAGAGAACCTTTTCAGGTCACATACCTGTTTGTTCCCCACTCTCCAAATGTAAACTAAACTGTGATATACTTCAAGGAAAACTCTTATAGATCCAAATGTCCCTAAATATTAGCTTAGTTTCCTGACATACAGTAGTTTTTTAGTAAGTTTTTCTCAAAGGAAGAAAGGAAGAAAGAAATGGACAAAGGGAGGAGAAAGAAAGGGATGCCATCTTAGTCTCAAACAAGCTCAGGAGGCCATCTTGAGCCTGAAATATTCCTGTAGGCTTTGGGAAGGCTGCAGTTTTACCGCTGTAAGCCAAGATTGCTGGCAACCCACCAGAAGCTATGAGGGAGCAAGAAAGGATCTCCTTACAAGGGTGATATTAGCCCTGTCAACATATTGATTGAAGTTATGTAGCCTCCAGAACTGTGAGAAAATAAATTTCCATTGTTTTAAGCTGTAAGTTTGTGGTACTTAGTTATAACAGCCCTAGGAAATTAATACAGTTTCTAAGGCCAATTTTCAATTTAATTGTAGTGGCTCTTTAAGGTGATGAACAATCTCCTTGTTTTGATTATTTTTCCATGGAGCTGTTCCAGTTCCAGGACTTTGGCATAAACTGCTAGACCTGTTAAATAATTCATTAAATTCCAGGCCAAACAAAACTGTTGGTATTTCGGTACATTTAAAAAAAAATTTTTATTGTTATTCAATTACAGTTGTGTGCCTTTTCTTAATGTGACCAGTGAAGGGATTTAGTGTCAATTAAGCAATATTGTATATCATTTCACATTATATTTTAAAAGTATTTTCTTCCATGGAGTTGTTTAACTGTTAATATTTCATTAGAATAAAGTTTTGTATGTCCAGATTTTAGCTGCTTGAATATAAAAACTGAAACCGCCAACCAAAAAATAAATGGCAGCACGAAACCACCTTCTGTGGCTCCCCTTAAGTCTGGAAATATCTGATTCTGTCAGTGTGATTTCATAGTAGGGTAAAAATGTCAAAAGTGAGGATGACAAATCAGTCCAGTGAGGAAAAATAGCTCTTGAACGAGAGGTGTCATTGTCATGACTGCCATTTCACTGCGTTCTCCCCTCTCCTCTTTTTCATATGAATGCAATTTGGCCATTAGTTTTAAATTCTCTCAAATGCACAATGGCTTGATCATGAAAATTGTACTTCCCTTCAAAGTGTTTTGGAAAATACTAAGCATTTCAAAATTGAACTTAGTATATTTCTGTATTTCAATTAATATTTTTAAAAATCAATAATGCTTAATTTATCAAATATTACTACTTTTAAAACCCACCGGTCATTTTTTCTAATGTATAAGTAACACCATGGCTTAAAAATTTTTTTTTCAAAACTGACCCAGCTGAGCACAGCTCTCTGAGCCACTGCATAATACGGGTGGTAATTAAGCCACAGCTTCAAGGTTGCATGGGCACAAGACAATTCCGCCTAATGAAGTATCGACCAGCAGCAGTCGGGGTAAAACAAGTTGACATTCATTTAGAGGTAGCCGTGTGAATATAGCGCAGTGCCACCAAAGAAATAAAGGGAACAAACAATGAGGCTGAATTTTAATCTTGCAAACACAATTAAGAATCTTATTTATAGCATGCTGCTATCACTTAAACTACAGCTAATTGCATACTTACTGCCCTGACATAAGATACCTAAATCAGCAGAAATTGTATATCCTTAGCATCATGACATAAAAGAAAAAGAAGAAAGTGCAGCAACTTTAGTGCTTCACTTAGAGATAATACTAGCACCTTAGAAAATTATACTGATGAAAGTGTTTGAAATCAAATTACCCACAGTGTTGTTTGGCATAAGTAAGCTTTATCTTAGGGCACTATGAAGAACAACTCAGAAGAGTAGAATTGAACCATGATTAAGCAAACTTTTATTGAGAGTAGATGGTCTCTTCTCAATATTTACCATTTTATATGTCAAATAATAGGCACTAATATTCAATTGAATATAAATTATTAAACATTTATTGAAATGGTCTATTTTCCTAGAAACAAATTTAGTGGGTACTGCATTAACAACCATGTAGAGGAAGATCAGGATTTTTCAGCATTAATTTAATTCTCCCTTTCAAATGAGCACTGAATTTAAAGTTAACTAGTAAGCACACCAATCACATGACATATTTTTAAGCTATCAGTAGTATAAAAATTGTGACGATTTATTGTATATATTATTTTCAACCTACCACAGTTATTTATGATATGAGCCTAAGCATCATTTCAACACTTACAATGACATTAGACTTAGAAAAAAAAATTGGCCATTTTGTAATAATTTAATATTGACAATTCAGTGAATAAATTTTAAAAATCTGATAACATTTGGAATTGTTATATTAAGCATTTGTATTTATTGATGAAATATCCTTAGAAATAACATGGTTTCCACTAGTTTACTGTCATAAATACTTTATTGTAATATTTTATTTAAAATTTTGTTCAATTTAATTTAAAATAAATCAGAAGCTGAAATATGTTGCTCAGTACTCTCAATGTCATTAATCACAAAACTTTTTTTTCATATAGTATATGAAAAGTTTCTTTTTGACAGATGGAGTCTGACTTATAACATTAGTGGAGGCTACTTACTTCAGTGAAGAAGGCAGCTTCCTATTTTTCATAAATTCTACCTAGAGAAGTCATTCAATCAAAGCCTTCTCATAGGAATTACAATTCAAAATGTATTTATGCTAATCAATTGATTCAAATTTACTGACATTATACAGCTTTCATAAGTCATATTTTCTCATGAAATTACTCCCAAATTATAGAGAGAGTGCTAATGTGCCTAATTACATTACAGTCCTCAGGCAGATGAACATCTCTAAAACACTGATAACCAGATGTTAAGATTCACAGAAATTGCCCTACTTGTTATAGGAAGAAGGACATTATCTTTGCTGATTATTTTAATTCAATAGTAAATTGTTTAAGCCTCCAGTTATGTGATTTTCATATTTTGGATTCACCACATCTGATATGAATTTTGTTTTTCTCTTGAGTTGTTTCTAACCAACAAACTTATTTATTATAATTTGATCAGATAGCTATAATTAATTTAATTTGTGTTCAAAGTACTTGAGTATTATGTAAAATAATGCTATGATTTCTATCATTATATGAACCATTAGTACATACTGAGCAAGACAAATAATTTTACAATTAAATTATTTTCTGTTAACTTCCATCACACTATCTTAGATTTGTGATAATAAGGTAAAAAGAAAAAAACTTGTAATGGCTGACTGTGTATTTGTATAACTACAAAGCAAAACAAATAAAAGATGGCACTCAGGAATATATTTCTAAATTTGCCTTTAATTTTTAAACTTTTTCTTTATTTCTTCCACTATGCTATGTGCAATTCTTTTCACTTATTAGGTACTCAATAAATATTTGGTAATTTGAGGTTTCTATTTAGAGAGTATAAAAGCAAATTACGTAAATTTAATTTAAACTCAATGTAATAAAGTTTAAAAGTAATATAAAATGTCTTTAGAAATAGTTATATTTAGTGTGAGGTGGTTAAATATTGCATGGTAATAGGTCAGTAATGATTTACCTATTCTTAGTTATCTTGAAAAATGGTGGTTTTGTTTTAATTAATTGAACTCTTGACCATATTAAGTAATATAATGCATAATTCCTGAGGTTGATATTCTTAAATACTTAAGACAGGAGTATGACTTTTGTGGCTAGCTGTCAGGAGAAAGCAACAAAACAAAGGCTATTGTGTGTGTGTGTGTGTCAACTGAGTCTCATAAAATCATTTTATATTAAAATATAGTCCATATTCTTAAATTGATATATTATAAAATAATATACTTAGTCACATATTTTTAGTAGTTAAGGAAAAATATACTGTACATTTTTGGCATGTGATGCTGTTTACAAATATGGTCTTTTGAAATCATTGTTGTTCAATGGTTCATAAATTAACATCTCAGTTTAACAATTTTATTTTGCATAAATAATTGTTTGTATGCATATTCATGGCCTGGTATAAATAATTTCTACATAAGCATTTGTTATTGTAGGTTGGGGCAAAAGAGTGCTGACAAAGATTTACTGTTCTTTTAGTTCAGTGAATATTGGGTGAATAGTGAGTCACAACTACCATTCCACTTATATGTGAGGTATTACAACAGTGAATAGATCATGTGGCATTAATGAATAAGGGAAACTCTGAGAAAAGGAGGAGCTGGAATGGAGAGGAATGCTGTAATTTATGAAATTTTATATAAGTATTAATGCCTCACTTTCTAACATATTATACAAAATATAAGCTGAACATATAAAAGTGTTGAGACAGTAAGAAATGCTATGCATATTTTTATAATCATAATCATTTAAATAATCTTTTTGACACTTTTTTTATTGGTTGGCTCTTATTCAACAATTTCCATAAGCATGTGAAGATAACCCGATTTTATTGTTATGAAAATTGCACGTGGTAAAACAAAAAGTATATAAAAGGAAATTCAATAAAAAAACTTCTTCCAATTCTGGCTCTTTGTCCCAGTCCACATGTTTCAGTTTCTTTTGTATTTTTCCACACACACAAATCAATTTTTTAAATTTTCCCCACAGAAATAAGAATACTATATGATTTCCCTGTGTTGTACTAACCTTTTATTTCACGTAACAATAACACATATTATCCATTCAAAGACATCCACCATCTATGGAAAGATGCATCATTAGTTTATGTTCCAACAAGAAAGAAAAATGTTATCAGTTAAACTATAACACGATATATTTGGTCACTTAAAATTTCCATTTTAAACACAATATATGGGTTCTTTTAGTTTTAATTAGACGCATCAGTATGTTGGTATAGACTAATGCATGCATTGAGAAGGAAAATTCAAGTAAAATAGATTGGCTGATCCTAAAATTTCATAATGAAAAACCAACCAGTTTAAACCACTTGCAAATTGTAGTCAACAAAGCCAGTATTTTCTCTTGCAATATCAATATGTGTTCTATCAATTAATTGATGTAGCAGTTCTTAAAGGAAGTCATAAAAATATAAAAGCCACTGTCTATGCTGTGGTCTGAATGTTTGTGTCTCTCCAAAATCCATACGTGAAATTCTCATCCTCAAAGTGATGGTATGCAGGGATGTCCACCTTTTGGCATCTCCAGGCCACACTGGAAGAAGAGCTGTCTTGGGCCACACATTAAATCCATTGTGACACATAATCACAAAAAAACTCATAATGTTTGAAGTAAATTTACAATTTTGTGTTGGGCCCCATTCACAGCCACCCTGGGCAGCATGTGACCTGCAGGTGGACATCCCTGGTTAGGGGATGGAGACTTTGGGGGCGATTTGGTCATGATGACAGAGATCTAGTGATTGGAATTAGTGCCCTTCTAAAAATCTCAGAGAGGCTTTATATTGCTTCAGCCAAGCGAGGTTCCATACAGAAGATGGACATTTATGAACCGTGAATCTGGCACAGAGTCTCAAAGGGCTGGCACTCTCCTCTCAGACTTCCAGGTTCAAGAAGTGTGAGAAATAATTTTTTTTTAATAAGCCACCTAGTCTGTGGTATTTTGTTATAGCATCTGGAACCAGCTAAAACAGATACCCTTCCTGAATATTCCAAAACATGTCAAATCAACAATCCAGCCTGACAGAGGAGGGTAGTATTCTTTTAATCCCTGGAAACAAAATTGTCGTCTCAGGGAACTTCCCTCCAGAAGGTGAATATCATTCCACAGCACTGAGTCCGAAGTTTTGTTGTCCTGGCATAAAACTAACCCCTGAAAAATAGGATTTTGAGACTGTCTGGATTTCAGATATGTTGATATGTGCAAAAATGCATCTTAAAATTGATGAAACATGATGCATCTTGGTGATTTGTCCATTTCAGCACACACATTTAGACTTTATTTTTCAGTGGTGGAATGATAATATATTTGTGTAAGTAGCTAAGTTTATGTAACCAAACTTCTACTGCTAGGTTTTTAGTTTCCCCCAATTCTTTTGTCTCTCTGTTTTCTTTCTTCTCTTTTATATTTTTGGTTGATCTGCCTGGACAATGATGGAAAGAACATGTGTATTTTATACAACTTTGCATACATGTGCCTGTTTATCAAGTGATTAAAATCCTAGAAGTGAAAATAAAGAATCGAAGGATATACATATTTAAATTTTGAAATAATTAAATAGATTCTCTCCTTCAAGGATTAACATTCTGTACATTAGAGTGCCTCATTCTTATACTCAAAAATATTATGCATTTTCATCATTTTAAAATTTTGAAAATCTAAAAGGTGTGCTAAGTAAATACAAATATTGCCCCCCTGGAATTCTCTCCTTCTGCAAATACAAGTCAAATTAATTTATATTTTTTAATTTTATTTTTCAATTATAGTTGACATTCAATATCATTTAATATTAGTTTCAGGTGTTCAACATAGTGGTTAAACAGTTATAGAATTTACAAAGGGATCCCCCAATAATTCAAACACCCACCCAAAACCATACATTGTTACTATAATATTATTAGCTATATTCCCTATTTTGTACTTTAATCCTTGTGACTATTTTGTAACTACTGATTTCTGCTACTGAATTCTCTTACCTTTTTTACCCAGCTGCTCAACCCTCCAACCATCTGGCTACCACCAGTTTGTTCCTGGCATTTATAAGTCTGTTAGTTTTGTTTGTTCATTTATTTTGTTCTTTAGGTTCCGCACATAAGTGGAATCATATATTTGTTTTTCTCTGTCTGACAGTTCATTTAGCATAATAACCACCAGGTCCATCCATACTGTCACAAATGGTTAGAATTCATTCTTTTTTATGTGTCCATGTAATATTCTATTTTATATTACAGGAAATTATATGTTGTTTAATCATATACATTTTAATACATCAATGCTACATATCTTTTAAGTGAAAGAAAATATTTATTTTATTATAGATATATAAAAAGAAAGATTTTTTTCTAGTTCTTTCTTACGCTTTTTAGAAACAACGACATTTAAGACAAATTTATGAAAGGATATATTTTTGAAAACAGTCTATAGAATCATAGTACATTAGTTTTAGCACAAACCTGAGGAGTATCTAAAAGGCCCTTTCATTTTGCATATGAAGAAATTGGGACCCAAAAATGTTAAATGACTTTTTCTTTTATGTTATCAGTTTGGAGACCCAGGGCTTGAATCTGTATTTCTGGATTCAGAGTTTATTCCGCCATAACATTAATGTTTCAAAGGCTGAAGAGAGTAAAGTGATTTGAATGACCACAAAATAGAAGGAAATTAAAAAGGTCATGGTTAATGTGTTTTTTTGTTGTTGTTTGGAAAATAAAGCCAAGGATCTTGTGGAGCTAGGCTCATTACTTCATGCACATTCCAATTGCCAACTGATATGATGCTTTGGGTGAACTACAGATACCAAGATAAAGTGTGCTTGGTCTGCATCACCAGAACCAGTGATGAATAAACTAATTAGATTTAATTACAAATAACCCCTTCATTCTAGGTGATAATACATTGCTCAATTCAGAGTTAAAAAATGTTTCACATCATAAATTCCTAGCTCCCAAAATACATACATACATTTATTTATTTATAAGACATACCATGTAGACATATATAATTTATATTTTTAAGGTTGGTTACTAATAACCTATTATAAACCCTATTATTTATAATACCTACATCTATAACTTTGAAATAAATGCTGATAAGGCATATTGCTGTGAAATTAGTGTTTATCTCGATAGTGTACTTCATCAGCTATTTATTTCAGTATTGTTGATGACAATGCAGTATTGTCATCAGCATTTTGACTGATAGCCTTTTCTCAAGACTGTGTCTACCTAATATCCAGCACACCAGTCTAATTTCAGGTAAGCTATCATCAGTCTTCACTGGCTTGAGGATAGCTTTGGGAAACCTCTTTTCTTTGCCCCAAGTTTGGTGATCTAGTGTCATCTATTTCAAAATTGGTCCAGTCTACAAATTGAACTTTTAACTCAAGTTAACAAACATATTTGAATTGGTAAACTTGTTGGGCCACATAAAAGTGTATGTTAATTAAACCAAATATAATATGGTATGTTTCAGATTTCTAAAAAAAGAAGCAAGAATATTACTGTATTTAATTTATATTTAAGATATAATTTTCTGTTTCTACTTTCTATCAGTTTCTAGAAATTTATCTTCCTTCTTTCAGCTGCAGAAAGAAGAAAGTCAGATGTGGGATCTAATCCTATGAGTTGCTAAATTACACCATAGGTTGAATTTGCTATTTAGGAGTTAGGCCTGTCATTCAGGAATAGTAGAAGCCTGATAATTGGGAAAAGGTTGTTTGAAAGAATGAGGTGGTTCTGAGTACTCCAAATATACACACTCCACTTGCCTATAGAAACAATCTCTCATGCTCTACCTGATAGGATAGTCCTACCTCCATTGACAATTCTATGACTTTACTTGTGGCAAAGTAACCAAAACTATTTTTTTGAAATATATGCAAATTCCATTGCTCACTCTGTATACCAACCCTCCTTGTTCCTAGAAATTTGACGAGAGTCAGGTTCCTGCATGGCCCAGCAGGCAAATATAAAATTCAGCCCAGAAATATAAAGCTTATATACCAAAATCATCTCAATAACTGGATCATTTATGTTGGTAAAAATCTAGAGATATGTATTCATGAATTCTGAGAATGTTAACTAGATAAAAAGAAACATAATTTTAGATTAGGTTGGATTTCTTAGTATGGATTATTTTATGTGAGACTCTTGATTTATTATTAAACTGAGTGGCTGGAAATGGTTCTAACTTTAGCTTTGAAAGCTGATTGGCCTCCGCAGAATGAGATTGAAATGTTGTAAATTCCTTATTATAATATAGAGGAAGGAAATAAGACATTCAACATGGGATTGTTGGAAATGATTTATGATGTATAATGCACTCACCTACCCTCTAATTATGTAAGAGCATAAAGGACACTGAAAAACCGGGAAACACATGGCTAGGAAGAGTTTCAATTTCCCTTAAAATCACTGCAGCTTTTTTAGGCTAGTGGGTACAGGTCAAAAATAGTGCTATTATTGAAAGGAGCTTCCAGATTTCATAGTGATGAGGGAAACCGGGAGTGGCGGAGGCCAGGTGGTAGAACTTAACTACCTCAGACCATGTGGGTGTGGTTACCAAAGCAGGGATCAGAGCCAGATGGCACCATTTAAGGTGACTGGCTGAGTTGTAGTTCCTAGAACTCCAAGACATGTAGCATGGTTACATTATATTTTAGTAAAAATCTGAAAAAAGATGAAATAAATCTGTTAATTTGAGGTTTACTTTGAATCACAACATGAAGAATCACAGCTGTTTACTGAAATCCTGAACCTGGAACTATTCAGAGACCAGAGCCTCCTCCAGAATAAAGAGAAAGATAAATACTACTATACAAGATCCATTGCAATTACATACTGCAAACATTCCTTGTAAACATGTGCAAAAGGACTGGCACTGTACATAAGGATAACTACGACTTAGACAATAAAAATGCCCTTGGACATTGGGAAATAATTAACACTGTTTTTGAGTTCACATTAATCCCCGAGGCCTAAATAGCCATGGAGATAACTAGTTCAAATGAAGGCTGTGGGGATGAAGAATAAAGAAAAAATTGTTCTAGCCCTCTCCCAAGGCATTTTAAATGAGCCCTGCAATAATTCTGGATCAATTTATGCAATTCCTGAATGTGTAACTAGAGTATATATGTTGAATAATCCCCACAATGGCTACCTGTCCTACAGTGTAAGCCTATCAGAAATAGAAGTACTAGATAAAGATTCATCCAAAGTAGCAAACTAAATGCAAAACCACATCTCTGTTACTATTCATCTCCTTTCTGTAATGGAAAAAAAATACAATCAAAAATAAAGAAAAATACTCTTAAAAAATTAAACACATCTCTAGGGGAATAACATACATTAGCACCATTCCCAAACACTAGAAAGATGCATAAATAAAGATTCCTATTACATTCCCATTTAGCACATTGATTTTGCCAGTGTAGAAAAAAAGTTAGGTCATAAAAAATAATGGTAGATTCCCCTAAACTTCCTCAGATGATTGCTGCTATTAGAGGGTGTGTTTGTGAGTATAAATATACTTGATACTTAGAAGAGTCTGTAAAATAAATAAATCAAGTCCAAAGAATAGCCACATATTAAATACCCATTTATCACAAAATCACAAGAAGGAATATTGTGTATTTTGAACACCACTTTGAGTCCCTCCCAATTATTTCCCTTCTTCTCTGTTAAGTGCAACCATCACGTTCAAACTCATGTTCAATATTTCTGTGTTTATATTTATGCTTTTATCACCCACATATTGCCTTCAAAAGGGTCACTGAAGCCACATATGGCTGTGTGGGCCCACATCACACACTAGCATGTGCAGTAGTCAGACACCTAAAGGTTAAGGATTATTCTGGAAAAAATAAGTTCCATGCCTAAAAATGTTGAAAATCTACAATGAAGGATGACACAATTGTCATTATAATTAGATGACTTTTAATAGAAGATTTGTTATAGAAAATACCTGGATCAAAAACTTTTTCTTCAGTTTTTCTGACTGTTCACAATAGCTGCTTCTTAGGAATTCAGTAGAAAAGGTCATATGTGATTCCTCAAAAACATACTGCTCACCAAAGTCATATTTGATAAGATTATAGCATGATTCCTGGACAAAGTGCTGAGCAGAGTTATTGTAAGGACTGAAATGATCTATTGTTTCTCTTTCTAACTCATCACAGCAGATTTCCAATTTGCAGGTAAGATTACAGCATGGGGTGAAAAAAGTTTCCTCATCTGAACCAATTAGGAAGTCATGATAAAAAAAGGAAGAACTTTATAAGTCTAGCAAAGTCTCAGAACCAAGTCGTGGCAGGTCAACATTCATTTTTGGAGTCTCTGAGGATGGATCCACTTCCGAGCTCAGAGTGTTAACCAAATTCAGTTTATAGGACTGAGGTCTCTACTTCCTTAATGGCCATTGGGTTCTAAAAGCCATCCACATTCCTCGTCTGACGGCCAATTCCTCTGTCTTCAAGCCTGTAAGTGGTGGGTCTATTTCTTCCCATGTTTCAGGTCTCTTTGACCTTTCCTTCTCCCTTACCTTATCCAGGCTCCCATCTTCTCTCACTTCTCTCTGATTTCTGCCAGAGAAATTCTTCTGCTTTAAAGGGCACAGGTGATTATACTGTGCCTACCTAGATGGATAATCCATAATAATTTGTCTGAATCTTCATAATCTTCATTGCATCTTCATAGTACCTTCTCAGCAGTTTTTCTACACCATTTCCCTAAAACACAATTTCCATCAATGCTAAGTTTACATATGCATGAGGGTCTGGGTCTGGATTTTCTAATTTATTTCTTGGTGAAATTTCTATCTATTACTGGCCAGTACTATACTCTCTTGATTATTACAGCACCAAAATAAGTATACATTTTGAAGTTAAGTCTCTCATCCTTTTTAAAAGTCTATAGTAGAGCTTTATTCTTCCTAATAAATTTTAGCATTAGCTTGTCCAGTTCATTATAAAAATGCTGATGAACTTTTTATTGGCATTAGACTACCTATAAATAACTTGGGAAATATAGCTCTATGAAACTGATTCTTTCTATGAATAGATAGATATCCTTTCTTCAAGCTAATTAAGGGTATTTCAAAATTGTTATAATTCTACCAACTTGTTATTTACCTAATTATAAGAGTTAAAATAAAACTTCTAAAAGAAAGCACATGAAAAAAATTTTGTGACTTTGGACTAGAAAAATATATTATAGGAACAGATTATACCTTCTCTAACATTTCTATTCTTCTATCTTGTGGCTGTCAACTACCACGATAAGGTGGGAATTCATGTGTTGAGATGTCAGGGTCTCCAGCAGCCTGGACCCAGGTATGACCGTATATAACAGAGTCCACCCCTGCCTCCCTCCATCAAAAGGGGAACATTCATATTGGATAGTCATTGAACAAATTAAACTTCTACTGTGTTAAATCACAGAGATGTTGGAGTTAATTCACTATAATAGTTATAGTAACTTAGTAATAAACTAATACATTCTTAGTAAAAAGATACCAAACATCAAATTCATTTCTTCCTAAGATTTTTTATTTCCTTGCTTTTTGTTTTAATATTTTACTTTTAAACATATTTACCCCTTCTACAAAGAATTGCTAATATGTAGTCTTTCCTGGAGACAGTTTAGAGTTACATATTTTTCAAGTTTTCTGTAGTCACACACTAATTAGAAGGACCACATATGCTTAGTAAAACTCAATTCTAATTATTTTCCTTCACACCATTTTCTTCAATTTGCCCCATTTTTTTGAAAATGTCTTTTAATGCCTGTTTACATTTCCGATTTCCTTGCTGTCTTTTCTACCATCTTGTCTTGCTTCTCTCATAATCTGAAGTGAAATTACTCCTTCCTTACTTGTATATACTTTCTGATATACATCCTTACTTGTATATACTCACTGATGCCAGAAATATTTAAATAATAAAAAACATTTTAAAAACAGCAAATACTTATATAGCAATTTTGTATATTAGGCATCATTTTAAGTGTTTTAGCAGAATTGAATGGCTTAATTCTCATAAGAGCTACTATTTTTAATATACTCTTTCCAAATAAAGAAACGAAGGCTCAGAGAGATCAAGTAACTTTCTAAGAGGCACAAATCTATTAGGGGTCAGAGATGGAATCTGAGCTTGGCAGCCTGGCTCCAGACAGACATGTGTAACCACTGCAATCCCCTGCTTACTAATTACCTAAGCACTCCTGTGCCACAGTTCACTCTGGGGCTTGCCTTTGCAGAAGGCACGTTTTCTGATGTGCTGGCTGCAAAGCAAAATCGAGTGAGGTACTTCCTCATCTGGGAAATATTTCCTGACATCACCTCTCCCCACCTTCTTGTTACTACTCCTCTATATTATATATAGTTTCATTGTCTAATGACAATATTTAGAAGAAGTTGCAGCACAAAGGTCTAAACAAATAATACAAAACTTTTCATGATTATACCAATGGAACAACTATAATTATTTTTAAAATACATTTTTCCATAACATTTTGAGTTTACTTAAGGCAGTAATTTGTATCTTATTTGTTTGTATTTATTCATTTATCCGAAGTTTTTTTATTTGGATTCTGTTTCCTGTTATACTTACTACCACACATGTAATGAGATCTATGAATGTGCATGATTCATAAGAACTATGTCTGGGAATAAAAATAGCTCTCATTTATTAAGCAGTTGTTCCAGGAACTCTGTGAGCTAATTCACATAGGTACAGGGGCTGGGTTCTGGACATCTGTTGACTCCATGCTATATTCCGTAGCCCCTCCTGTACTTCAGTCATTTGGTAGCTACCAGCTTTGCACAGGTGTAACCTGGCATCTCCTTGCCTCAGTTGTAAATCATGTTTCTCAATTAATTGCTGTCCTGGGGCTTCTCTGATATGGCACCGAGGAATGCCTGCAGAAACTCTGTAGGCCATCATGTCTGTGCAAACCCAGGAATCTGAGGAACTGAACCTTTGATCAAGGTTGGTTGGAAAGTTGATGGATTGACAAATACTCACATCTTTCATTCTTTTGGTAGGCAGTTGTGAGATGCACTCTACATAGCTCATCAGAATGTCACAGAAGAATTACAACTCGGGGTGCGGTGAGGGAGTTGAAGATTTAGAAAAAAAAGGCAGAATTGATACCCATACTTTTATGTCTAGGAATTGAGGTTACTTTATAAAATTACTATGACTTCCCTCAAAAGAAAATTTTGAGGACTAGCTGGGTGCTCAGTTGGTTGGAGAGTCATCCAGTGCACCACACAAGTTGTGGGTTCAAGTCCCAGTCATGGCACATACCTAGGTTGCAAGTTCAATCTTAGAGTGTTATAGGAGGCAACCGGCTAAATTTTCTCATTTCTCTATCACCTTGATCTCTCTCTCTCTCTCTCTCTCTCTCTCTCTCTCTCTCTCTCTCTCTCTCTCTCTCTCTCTCTCTCTCTCCCTCTCTCAATAAACACATTCTCCTTGGGTGAGAATTATAAAAAACAATTTTAAACCTTTCCAGTTATCCGCTGGAGTAAACAATCTCCTTTCAGTTAAAATATCCAGTCTTTTCAAAGCTCTGTTCCCTATTTGGGATGATCTAAAGAGACTGGGTAGTTTAATTCTTCAATTTTCTCCTCTTTGTCTCAATGCAAAAGGAGGTTGCTGTGACTTCATGGAAGTAGATAGGAAGAGATCCCTGGACATGGTTGTTTGTTGGGTTCTTCCAGATCCAGGCGGATGCTCCTGCAATGGCTGGGTATTGCATATCCTCGTGGAGTTTGTTTGTAAGATTTGACTTTTGGTGGAAGAGTTGGACTGGAATCTTCAGCTGAACTTGGATCTAGTGGCCTACCATTGCTAACTTCATCTCACCTCAGATCTACAAGGTCTGGCCCTGGCTCCCCGCACTAGCCCAGATCTGCCAGTGTGAACTGAAGTTCTCCAGGTCACTTTTTATCTTGCCCCCACAGGGACCTGCTATCCTCAGTTCCCTTTTGAGTTCTTTTCACATGAGCAGGTAAGAATTTCTTGACCAGTTTATGTCACTGGGCACTAAGGGTGGCTGGTAAAAGTTTACCTAACTTTTCTCTGTACATACATGTTGAAAAATAAATAAATAAAAACAGGTCTGCAGAGTGGCTATCCTGTAGAATTCTCATTGGGATCATTCAAAAGGGGAGCTAACAAAATACTTCTATCCTACACTCACTCTGTCCCTACATTTATCTTTGATCAGCAGGCTCAAATTTATCACCCTCTGTTCATTCTTTCTCCTTCTCTCATAATCCTCAGAAATTAGAAAACGTAGATTTTCCTTATACATACCATTTTTGTATTTCTCAAGTACCAGAGAGAGTGAGATTTTGGCTTTCAACTTGTTCACCATGGCCTCTCTCCCCCAACCCCAGCCTCATAGCTCATCCTTCACAGTGACAGGGTGTAGGAAAAGCCTGATCAGCTTCCCAACAAGGCTGTCTGGAACAGGTAGCACTTCAAAAGAATTATACTTGTTATGTATTTTAGTGCCTTTAAACCTCATAAAATTCTCCAAGATACTTATTAATATCTGAATTTTTCAAATGGAAAAACTAAAGCAAAGAGATGTTAGTCAACTTGCCAAAGGTCACAGGGAGAAAGTAATAGTTGAAGAATTCAAGCCCTCTCTGATGTGGCTCAGCTGGCTGGAGCTTAGTTTGGGATATGAAAAGGTCACAGGTTCAATCCCTGGTCCAGGCTCATACCTATGTTGTAGGTTCAATCCCTAGTCAGGACAAGTGAGGGAGGCAACCAAGCAAAGTTTCTCTCTCGCACTGATGTCTCTCTCTCTCTCTAAAAAAGAAAAAAATACTATGCCAAGGGCTGGGGATACAGATATTTATAACATTGACTCTTTCTCTTAAGGAGGTAGAGAAAAGATCCTGAAAACAAAAAGAAAATTGACAACACATATGTATATGTGTGTGTGTATCATAGATATGTCCACTGAATGTTACTGACAGTTATTGACTTCTGGTTTCATATAAATGAAAAAAAAAATCTATTTAGGCTAGAATGAAATATGGTGTCCTAAAAGGTAAGAAAGAACATGTTTCAATTTGGAGAATTAAATAGTACAAAGTGCCACAAAGTAGATAATATAAGCTAAGACTAAATCAATCAAGTGGATTTTGTTACTGCTCATGGTAAGAGTAATCTTCATTGTATGCCAATGGAGAGAAAATGTTTAAAGATACTTAAAGATATAGGAGTGACCAGGATCACTGATGTGCAAGAACCTTAATAGAATTAGACCCAGAGCACATGTGGAAGCTCTTCTTCCATTAATCATTTGCCTTACACAAAGAGAAATGTATTCATTAAGAATTTATTTAAGTCATACTGACTGCATCCTTTGGTGTAGAAAGATGGGAAAAAAGATTTTGAAGATGGAAGGTGTGGGGAGCTTGAAGCAGGTTAAAGAGTGAGACAAAGACACAGCCAAGAAAAAAGAAAAGGAAAGGGGAAAAAGAGAAAGTAGAAAATGAAAGACAAAGAAGTGATGGAGAAAAGAGCAAGAGAAGGAGAAAACAAGGAGTAAGAAGTGGAGAGAAATAGAGAATCAGAAAGGAGAGGGGGGAAAGTAGAAGAAGGAAAGCAAAGAGGGAGGGAAAGCAGGAGCTTCTGCAGCAATAAAGCCATGTCTGTCTCCATTTCTCCCATTCCCATTCACTCTCATAAGTAAATCAGTAGACAAAACACCATATCTTGTGTAGGCTCCAAAGACTAAAAAGTATTCTAAACAATGAAGAGGATGTAAGCATAGACAAAATGTTTTTAAAACATTGGTTTGACTTATTAGGAAAGTTTTTAGAAATGCACTAGCAAGTCTTAGAAGCTCTAGAAACATTGATTGTTGTCCTCCATCCATTCTCACTCTTGCAAGCAGAAGATGGAATTTTGTTTTAGGGAGCACTGGTCCCTAATTCTTACATGTATGTAGAGAGGCTCTCAGGCCAAAGAAAGTAGCACATTGAATTCTTCTGACAACAGCTATCTGTTCATATTGAATCTTGTTGAAATGAATCTCATGAGATTCTGGAAACCTTCAAAGACCACTGCTCTCTTATTAAGCCCTGAAAGCTGCGTTTAGTCCTGAGATCTGTGGTGAATGAGCCTTTTTGAGAATGGAGTTAATACAGATAAGGTGATCCAGCAGGTGAAGGGATGCTCAGTCCTGACTTGCGTGCCCCATACCTGAAACTAAATCTATTACTAAGTCATTCCCTTGTGGGATAATGAATGACATCATCCACTCCCCATCCTTCTTCCTCCCCAATTTACATTTACCTTCCTATCACTTAGGACAAAAATAGGAAAAAATAAACTTAGAAATAACTTGTGATTTAATAAACAAATTTTTCATAAATAATGATTTTTATACTTTTCATTTGTGTATTCTGTGTAGAACATACTATAGAAGAAGAATCCTAAAAGCCATCATATTTTATGTGAAATTTGTGCATAATCATTTAATAACAAATGAAATTTAGAGGGGCTTTTTTGCTGAAAAGAAACACAGTTAAAGAAGGAATATTATCCCAAATTTATAATATGTTACAAATAAGTAGTTATTAACAGAAAAATATTAATTCTGTTCAACACCAAGAAAGAAAAAACAATGGACAACTAGTAATATGAATTTTTTTAATTAAAATTATCATTTGATATTGTTTCTTTAACAACCAGAGTCACCAACCCACAAAGATGAGCATCTAAACATAATTTTATTTTTCCTTCTAACTCCTAAATGTGTGTGTTTATAATTTCAACTATAAATAACATATGTTTTTTAAAAATTCAGAAACACATGGAGTGTGGTTGGTTGGTTACTTTCAAATATTACAATCATATATTATTACACTACAAAAATTTATTAACCAAGGTTTTCCTATTTTGATTTCCACAAAGATACAAATTATTTTAAAACCATGTATTAAGGGGAGCTGATTTATTTTCAGTTGAATTCTACAGCACATTAATCATCCAAAATATTTTGTCAAAATGATTCATTTTAAATACATTCCAAGTGGTCTTAGGCTTAGCTTTTCTTTACAAATACTGTCATAATCTACATATTTTAAAATGCTATACAAAATTAAAATTATGAAACACTGTAATTTTAATATAATATACAGGTTAAGTGAATATGTATTCAAAAAGTAGCCTCAGATGTCCTCTTGGTGGAGAAATTATCCTAAGGGCAGTGAATAATCTAATTTCTAAAAAGTATTAGGGATTATTTATTAAATTATAATAGCTAAAGACTGGAATGATCCAAAGAATCATCAAATCCAAGGTTGTATAAATAAACTACAGTATTCCTATAATGGTGACATCATAATATAATGTAATGTAAGCATACTACCTCTCCAGTATGATCAGTGTCTTTGAGTAATTAGATAGTAGACAAAGGGAAGTCTCTCTTTATAGAAGTATTCTAGCTAATAACAAAGAATAAATGATAGAATTAGAATATTATTAATTTGTAACCTCTAATAGGATATCAAACCTGAGTGATGTTTGTCACTGAAACCATTAAGCAAAAAGCTGAAGGGAAGTTTTTGAGGGAGCCCTTCACAAAATGTCCAGTAGCTTTATGATCCCTAGATTGGAGGAAGGGGGAAGGGAAGGACAGGAGTGGAAAAGTATTGGGTACTGAGTGAAAGTGAGGAAAAACATGTTCAACGTTAACCTCCTCCCATAGTAAGAAGTCTTTATAGAGGCACCTGAAGAGGACCATGGTAGAAGGCTTCAGATGAAGACCTAGTGATGAACACACCAAGACTAGGTCTGTCTGGAAAAAGTCCAGCCATTGTTAATGTAAAAACAATGGTTTTCACGACATGATGTAACATGGCAGCCAAGGAGAGTGGACTGGAATGCTTATGCATGACCAATGACAACTTCACTGTGCTAGAAGTGAGAGCAATAGATGGAGTTGAGTGAGCATGTGTACTGTGTGGCCTTGCATTCAAAATGACTGAGCAAGTAGAGCAATGAATCTGATTCAAATTTTGCATTAGGCTTCAACATTCCTCCACAGAAGCTATTCAGGTGATTCAGAAGACTTTTGGGGATGATGCAATAAGTGTAGTGCAAATAAAAGTGTGGCACAAATGCTTCAAAGGTTGTCAAGAATCTGTTGAAAGTGATCCATGTTCTGGAAGGTCTGCAACAAGCAAAACACCTGAGAATGTTGAACGTGTATGGGCTGCAATTAACAAAAATCAGTGACTCAGTTAACTCAACCCCTCTATAGCCCAGATTTGGTACACTGTGACTTCTAGCTTTTCCCCCAAATAAAATTAGCTTTGAGAGGGAAGAAATTTCATACTGTCAACGATTCAGGAAAATACTGCAGGACAGCTGATGGCAAATCCAACTAAGGATTTTGCAGACTTTTAAAAAGTGTAAGAGATGATGGGAGAACTGTGTGAGGTGGCAAGATGTCTACTTTGAAGAGGAATGAGGTGTCATTGTCCTATGTACAATATTTCTTTCTTTTTTTAATTATTTTATTGTTGCTCAATTACAGTTGTCTACATTTTCTGCCCACCCTTCTACCCCACCCCAGCCAAACCCACCACCCACCCCCACCTCAACCCTCCCCCTTGATTTTGTCCATGTGTCCTTTATAGTAGTTCCTGAAAACCCTTTTATCCTCTGTCCCCTCTGGCTATTGTTAGATTGTTCATATATATATATATGTGTATATATATATACACACATATTTTTATGGATTATGCTATTACAGTTGTCCCATTTCCCCCCTTCACTCAACTCCATCCTGCACATGGCCTCCCTCCCACATTCCCCTCCTATAGTTCATGTCCATGGGTCATACTTATAAGTTCTTTGGCTTCTACATTTCCTATACTATTCTTACCCTTCCCCTGTCTATTTCCTACCTACCATTTATGCTACTTATTCTCTGTACATCTCCCCCCTCTGTCCCCCTCCCACTCTCCTGTTGATAACCCTCCATGTGATCTCCATTTCTGTGGCTCTATTCTTGTTCTAGTTGTTTGCTTAATTTGCATTTGTTTTTGTTTTAGATGTGGTTGTTAATAACTGAGTTTGCTGTTATTTTTACTGTTCATATTTTTGATCTTCTTTTTCTTAGATAAATCCCTTTAACATTTCATATACTAAGGGCTTGGTGATGATGAACTCCTTTAATTTGACCTTATCTGAGAAGCACTTTATCTTCCCTTCCATTCTAAATGATAGCTTTGCTGGATAGAGAAATCTTGGATGTAGGTCCTTGCCTTTCATGACTTGGAATATTCTTGCCAGCCCCTTCTTGCCTGTAAGGTCTCTTTTGAGAAATCAGCTGGCAGTCTTATGAGAACTCCTTTGTAGGTAACTGTGTCCTTTTCTGCTTCTAGGATTCTCTCATCTTTAATCATGGATAATGTAATGATGATGTGCCTTGGTGTGTTCCTCCTTGGATCTAGCTTCTTTGGGGCTCTCTGAGATTCCTGGACTTCCTGGAAGTCTATTTCCTTTGCCAGAGTAGGGAAGTTCTCCTTCATTATTTGTTCAAATAAGTTTTCAATTTTTTGTTCTTCCTCTTCTCCTTCTGGCACCCCTATAATTCGGATGTTGAAACGTTTCAAGATGTCCTGATGTTCTTGTTCTTGTCCTCAAGATGTTCCTAAGCCTCTCCTCATTTTCTTGAATTCTTGTTTCTTCATTCTTTTCTGGTTGGATGTTTCTTTCCTCCTTCTGATCCACATTGTTGATTTGAGTTCCAGTTTCTTTCCCATCATTATTGGTTCTGTGTACATTTTCCTCTGTTTCTCTTAGCATAGCCTTCATTTTTTCATCTCATTTGTGACTAAATTCAACCAATTCTGTGAGCATCCTGATTACCAGTGTTTTGAACTGTGCATCTGATAGGTTGGCTATCTCTTTGTCACTTAGTTGTATTTTTTCTGAAGCTTTGAGCTGTTCCTTCATTTGGGCCTTTTTTTTTTTTGTCTTGGCGCACCTGTCACATAAAGGGGTGGAGCCTTAGGTATTCACCAGGGCGGGGTAATGCTCTTTGCTGCACTGTGACACTGTATGTGGGGGAGGGGTCTGATAGGGATCAATGACGCTTGCTCCACTCTCTGCTGGATTTCAGTCACTCCCTGTACTCCACAATCAAATTGGGCCTTTCTGATCCTGCTTCCCGAGTGGGTGGGTTTGTGTACATTCTAGGCCCCTGTGGGTCTCTCCAAAGAACTCTCCTGTGAGGCTGGGAGTTTCTCCTGATGCTGCCTCAAACCCCACAGGTATTTTCAATCAGTGGTTTGAGGCTATATTTCCCCAGGCTCGAACTCTGGTTTGTGCAGTCTGTCACCTGATCCACCAGCTGCTGCCTCACCAGCTAGCTGTAGCTTTGCCTTCCCCGCTCCACAATCAGCCACCTCGCTGGGTCTGTGAGCCACCACCTTGCCAGGAGTCCTCTCCACCCAGCTGACCATCTCTGCCCCTCCTACTGGTCTGGATGAATGTTTCTTCTTTATGTCCTTGGTTGTTGAATTTTGATACTGTTCAATTTTCTGGCAGTTCTGGTTGTTTTTGTTTTTTAGTTGTTGTTCTTCTTTTGGTTGTGCGAGGAGGCACAGTGTCTCTATGTATGCCTCCATCTTCGCCGGAAGTCCTGTTTCTTTTTTTTTTTTCTTAATTACTTTATTGTTGTTCAGTTACAATTGCCTGCATTTTCTCCCCACCCCTCCCTGCCATCCCATCCAATGCCACCCTCTCCCTTGGTTTTCTCCATGTGATCCTTTATAGTAGTTACTGCAAACCCTTCTCCCCACAGTCCCCTCCCCACTCCCCTCTGGCTATTGTTAGATTGTTCTTAATTTCAATAACTGGTTGTATTTTGTTTGCTTTTTTCTTCTGTTGATTATGTTAGTGTTAAATGTGAGATCATATGTTGTTTGTCCCTCACCACATGCTTCTTTCACTTAGCATAATGCTCTCCAGTTCCATCCATGCTTTCGCAAAGGGTATGAGCTCCTTCTTTCTCTCATCTGCATAGAATTCCATTGTGTAAATGTACCATAGTTTTTTGATCCACTCATTTGCTGATGGGCACTTAGGTGGCTTCCAGCACTTGGCTATTGTAAATTGTGCTGCTATGAACATTGGGCTGCATAGGTTCTTTTGGATTGGTGTTTCAGGGCTCTTAGGGTATAACACCAGCAGCAGAATTGCTGGGTCAAAGGGCAGTTCCATTTTTAGTTTTCTGAGAAAATTCCATACTGTTTTCCACACTGGCTGCACCAGTCTGCACTCCCACCAACAGTGCACTAGGGTTCCCTTTTCGCTGCATCCTCTCCAACACTTGTTCATTCATTTGTTTATGTTGGTCATTCTGACCCCTATGAGGTGGTATCTCATTGTGCTTTCAATTTGTATCTCTCTGATGGTTAGTGATACTGAGCATCTTTTCATATGTCTCTGGGCCCTCTGTATGTCTTCCTTGGAGAAGTGTCTGTTCAAGTCCGTTGCCCATTTTTTAATTGGGTTGTTTGTCTTCCTGGAGTGCAGTCGTGTGCATTCTTTATATATTTTGGAGATCAGACCCTTGTCTGAGGTATCTTTGGCAAATATGTTTTCCCATACTGTTGTTTCTCTTTTTATTTTAATGTTGTTTTCTTTAGCCATGCAGAAGCTTTTTAATTTGATTAGTTTATTCTTTCCTTTATGTTCCTTGCTTGAGGAGACATGACTATGAAGATGTTGGTTCATGGAATGTCTGAGATTTTCCTGCCAATGTTTTCCTCTAGGACTTTTATGATATTATGACTTATATTTAAGTTTTTTATCCACCTTAAATTTATTTTGTGTGTGGTGTAAGTTGGTGATCAAGTTTCATTTTTTTCCATATAACTGTCCAGATCTCCCAACACCATTTTTTGAAATGGCTATTTTTGTTCCATTTTATGCTTCTTCCCCTTTGTCAAATATTAATTAACCATAGAGACTTGGGTTTATTTCTGGGCTCTCTGTTCTGTTCCATTGGTCTATGTGCCTTTTTTTTTCATGCTAGTGCCACGCTGTTTTGATTACAGTGGCCTTGTAGTACAGTTTGATATCAGGGATTGTGATCCCTCCTGCTTTGTTCTTCTTTCTCAAAATTGCTGCAGCTATTCGGGGTCGTTTATGGTTCCATGTAAATTTCTGAAATGTTTGTTCTATATCTGTGAAATATGTCATGGGTATTTTAATAGGGAATGCATTGATTCTATAAATCACTTTGGGTTGTATGGCCATTTTGATGATGTTAATTCTTCCAATCCATGAGCATGGTACATGCTTCCATTTGCACTTCCATTCCAGTACATGCTCTCCTTTTTCTTTTCTGATTGTGTTTGGGTCCTCTCTCTTTTTTTCTTGATGAGCCTGCTTAAAGGCTTCTCGATTTTGTTTATCTTTTCAAAGAACCAGCTCCTGGATTCATTGATCCTTACAATTGTGCTTTTAGTCTCTATGTCATTTAATTTTGCTCTGATCTTGGTTATTTCCTTCCTTCTACTTGCTATGGGCTGTCTTTGTTGTTTTTTGTCGAGTTCTTGTAGGTGTAAGTTAGGTTGTTTATTTGAAATGTTTCTACTTTTTTTAGATAG
Source organism: Desmodus rotundus (assembly GCF_022682495.2). Classification (NCBI taxonomy): domain Eukaryota; kingdom Metazoa; phylum Chordata; class Mammalia; order Chiroptera; family Phyllostomidae; genus Desmodus; species Desmodus rotundus. Next base: position 56,623,659 of record NC_071394.1, on the reverse strand, counting down.
GCCCTTTATTGCTATAAACTTCCCTCTGAGGACTGCCTTTGCTTTGTCCCATAAGTTTTGGATTATTATGAGTTCATTTTCCTTTCTTTCCAGAACCATTTTGATTTCTTCCCTAATTTCATTCTTGACCCATTCATTGTTTAACAGCATGGTATTCAATCCTCACAAGTTTGAGTGTTTGGGGGTGTTTTTCCTTAAGGTTGCTTTCCAATTTCATTCCCTTGTGGTCAGAGAAAATGCTTAGCATGATTTCAGTCTTCTTGAATTTGTTAAGGCTTGTTTTGTGTCCTATCATGTGATCTATCTTTGAAATGTTCCCTGTGCATTTGAGAAGAATGTGTATTTTGGTTCTTTGAGATAAAAGGCTATATAAAAATTAAGTCCATTTCATCTAGGGCATTGTTCAATGCCACAATAACTTTGTTAATATTTTGTTTGGAAGATCTGTGCATCTTTGACAGTGGGGTGTTGAAATCCCCTACTATAATTGTGTTGCTGTCAATATCTTTATTGAAGTCCTCCAAGATTTTCTTTATGTATTTTGGTGCTCCCTTGTTGGGTGCATATATACTTACTATGTTTATGTCCTCTTGATGGATTCTTCCCTTGAGTATTATGAAGTGACTTCTGGGTCTCTCTTAATGGCTCTTTTGTTAAAGTCTCTTTTGTCTTATATGAGTATTGCTACCCTGGCTTTATTTTCCTGGCCATTTGTTTTGGATATTTTTTTATAGCCTTTCACTTTCAGTCTCTGGAGGTCTTTTGTTCTGATGTGAGTCTCCTGCAGGCAGCGTATGTGTGGGTCATGTTTTCTTATCCATTCTGGCATTCAGTGTCTTTTGATTAGGGAATTTAATCCATTTACATTTACATTTATTATTGATAGGTACTTATTCATTGCTGTTTTTTTGTACCTGTGTTCCTCTCTCTCTCTCTCACTGTCTTTCTTCCTGTTCTTAAAGCAAACCCTTTATCATCACCAGCCGAGCTGATTTGTAGGAGGTGTATTTTTTTAGACTCCTTTTGTCTAGGAAACTCCTTATTTGGCCTTCTATCTTGATTGAGAGCCTTACTGCGTAAAGTAGCCTTGGTTGCAGACCTCTGGGTGTCATTACTTGGAATATTTGTTTCCATTCTCATCTAGCTTGGAGCGTTTCCATTGAAAAGTCCGCTGTTAGCCTTTTCATCGTTCCCTGGTATGTTACTTCCTGTTTCTCCCTTGCTTCCTTTAAGATCCTCTCTTTGTTTTGGAATTTTGCCATTTTAACTATGGTATGTCTTGAAGTGGTCCCCTTTGGGTTCCTCTTGCTTGGGACTCTCTGTGTTTCCTGGATTTGTGTGACTTTTTCTCTCATCAGATTAGGGAAATTTTCCATCATTACTTTTCAAACAGATTTTCTATCCCTTGCTCTTCTCCTTCTCTTTCTGATATCCCTATTATACAGATATTATTATGTTTCATTTTGTCCTACATTTCCCTTAACCCCTCTTCATTCTTTCTCAGCTTCTTTTTCTTTTCTTGCTCATTCTAGGTGTTTTTTTCTACCTTGTCCTCCACCTTGCTGATCTGATCCTCTGCTTCACCAAACCTGCTTTAGACTCCTTCTACTGTGTTCTTCAGTTCAGAAGTTCTATTTTTCATTTCCTCTTGGCCCTTGTTGATAGTTTCTATTTCCTTTTTCATGTTGATATAGCGTGCGGTGAGTTAATTGTAGTTTCCCTGTAGTTTTTGGTTGTTCTCACGGAGCTCATTGAGCTTCCTTATAACCATTATTTTGAACTCAATATCTGATAGTTGGCTTGCCTGTATTTCATTTAGTATTCTTTCAAGGCTTCCTCCTTTCCTTTCATTTGGGGATTGTTTCTTTGTTTTCCCATTTTTTGTGAGAGTCTTCCTGTTAGCCTCTGCTTCTTAAATCGATCTGTTTTGACTCCCTGGGTTTCTGGTATGAACTTCTATGGTAGAATACATGTGAGCCTCAGTGGTGCAGTCTCCTTGATCTCCGGAGCTCACTGGTCTTGGGCTATCATTTATGTTGGCTCTGTGTATGTCTTTGGGTTTTGACTGTTGTTGAGTCTTTCTTTGTTGGGTCCTTCCCACCAGATGGTAAACTCAGGATCACTCTATCCACCCCCTCTTGTATTCTGTTGTGCAGGTGTGGGCAGGTTATGTTGAAGCTGGCTCTTCCATGTGTAGAAGGTTTCGAGGATTCTCTCTTGCTCTTGTTCAGTTGTTTGTTCTGAGTCATTTCTCCACTATTTAGTTGTATTTCCAGATAGGTCCTGCATTGAATTAGTGTGGCTTCCACTCCCTCTTTCACCTTCTTCTGTTCTTATCTGTTTGTGGTTCCTTCGTTGGTGGGTTTCCTCTTCCAGCAGGTATCCTGGTGTTCACAGCTTTCACCTACTCTTTTTTGTGATCAGTTGGAAGGGGAAGGCGAAATGGTTTAAGACAGCAAGAGTGTATTCTATGATATTTAAAGTACCAGCCATAGAGAAGAGATAGGTGATCCTTTGTATATTTATAGTGTTAACCATGACATTTCACCCAACTAACCATTTTTTTGAAAGGTTGAAAGAAGATAAGACTCTTGCTGGGTTTGGGGGAAGGATTGTGAGTTAGATCTAGAAAGCATTGAGCTTGTGGGAGGTCAGATTATGAGGTAAAGAGTGGGTAAAGGATAGGAAATAGGTGTAGTGTGTGAGAGAACAGAGTTAACCACATCAGTAATAAAGTTCAGGAAACAGTGAAGTGGGCTAACATCTCAGGGGTGGGGGGCAGGTGCTGTGTAGTATTTACAATTGTATGGAACAGCTATTATTTATAATAATAATGGAGCAACAATCATATGACAGAATCTATGTGATATAGATAACTAGAATAGGGAGCATAGGTCCTAGAGTAGTGTGCTAATGGAACACAAGTGAAATGAAAGACAGTAAATTAACAATACACTATGAAAGAGAGAACAAGGGAAACCAGTCAAGCAATGCAAATTAACCAGCCAAAGGAAGAAGACTAAATAGAAAGAAGAGAGATACAAAAATACTAATAAAATGAGAGATGTAAGAATAATGAACAAAATAATAATACAAATATACAATAACTTGCAAGTTCTCTGGAGTAGCAAAGTGAAATTTGTTTCACTGTCTCAGTTGTTGGGATGCCCTCTCTTTGGATCCAATTCTGGTCTTTTTACAGTTCCAAGTTTTATTGTCTCACTTATTGGAATTTTAAAAAAAGAAGGAAGGAAGAAGAGATAAAAAGGGAAATAAAGGAAGAAGGAATAAAACAAGAAAGAAGAAAAGAAAGGAAGGAGGAATTAAAAGAGAAAAAAAGTAAAGAATTACTAAAAAAAAAAAAAAAAAAAAAGCCTTCTGCTGGCTTCAAACTGGCCAAGCCAGTTTTGTTGGTCTTCCTGGCTGCAGCAGGCTGAGGGGGGATTGGTTTTGCTTTTCTCCCTTGCTGATGGGCACTCTGACAGCCTTCAGCCCAGTTCCCTAGCTGCCTCTGGTCCTGCAGGTTAGGGCACACCCTCTTTCCAGAGCTACAGGTGTGAGCAAGGGGCCCTCCCACCACTGCAGGAACACCGTGTTGCTGGGTGGGAGGAGGCCAGAGAAGCTGCTGCAGGAGAATTCCCCAAACAGCTGTCAAGTGTCTCTTTTCTCACTTTTTGTTTTTGAGAAATTCCTCCTGCTCAATCATGCTGCTCCATACATCGACCTGGCCTCTCACACAGCCCACCCCTCCAGCTAGACTGGGGACTATCTGGGTCAGGGCCCGTCTTGGCCTAACTCTCAACTCTCCCCAGCCAGTGTCCACTCTCTCTGTAGGTGCTCATAGCCCCTGTGTGTTTGCCACTTCGTCCTTATTCCCCTCTCTGTGACTTCAAGCAACCAGGTCACTCCCAGTGCTGCTCAAACCTTGTTTGGCAGGGGAGGGAACTGTTGACTCAGCTCTCTCACGAGAACCCTGAGGCAGACCTGGTGGGTACTGGGCCTGGGGCTGCAGTCACCCTGGTCCCCTCACTGGTCCCAGGGACCTTATTGTCGTCAAGTACTCTCCTTACTGTTGGTTTTTCAATGTGCTCTACAATTTTTGGTCTCCTATCTTCATATATGCTGGAGCACTGTTGGCTGTTCACTCTGTTTCTCAGTATATCAGCTAGGTGTTTCACCCATGTGGAGGGGGAAGTGGACTCAGCTCCTACCTATTTCGCCGCCATCTTGGTCTTACAATATTTCTTGTATCTTCTTCAATAAATGTCTTTATTTTTCATATTACATGGATGGATACTTTCTGGACATACCTGGTAATTAAAAAACAAAAACAAAAAACTATAGCCAACCCCCTTCAGCGACCAACAGGCGTGAACTGTGCACCAAGTCTGGTGTGGGAGGGCAGCTTTGCCCTGGGAGTCTTGCCTGATAAAGACTTTGTAGTCACCATGGTCAGGCCTGAAAATCGTATCAAGGTTTTTGACCTGGAGCCAAAATCCCCACTTATCTATGCCAGCAAAATGCAGGGAGTATTGCCAATCAACAGCATTACTATGTAGGGATCTCACTGGGAGGTGGTCCTGTTCACATGGCTGATCATTCACATAGCTGACCTTACTCTATTATCCCTTCAGAAGTCAGGCTGCTACTGCATGACCCAAAGACCGCAGCATAAATCAGTGTTAGCCTAGAATATCTGATACAGCCAGGTCTCCAGGCAAATACACACCTTATGGGACAAGGCATTCCAAGGGCTTTAAGGTTACTCCTCAGAATTGGAAACAAAGGCCAGTGCCTTTTATTGCACAAGGTATGAAAACATAAGGTAGAGATAAAATTTAATAGTGACCTACACTCAAAAATATATGGAGGGGATATGAGGTAGAAGGAAAGGATAACTAAGAATGTATAGATACAGCCTCCTTTCTTGATTTCATCCACACTGTTACCATATTTTGTTACTTTGTTTTCATGTGTTGTCAAGAACTTTTGCTGCATCTAGCATCTGTTTTTTTCTACCTATACTGTTCTATAGTTCTATTTTATAAAATGTAGGTAATATTTGACCTTATAAAAAATATCTCTAAGGAGGCTAAAATGGTTTTACCATGATGCTTTAAGTAGTTGTGTCTAACTAATGGTAATCAGAGTCATGAGAGATATCCCATTTGTCATTTTCACTGGAAAAAAATATTGTCATTTTCATATCACAAATCTTTGTGAAAATCTGTTTCTTTGAGTACAGCTCAATACAGAATATAGCCCATAAAATGGTCTTCTGATAGGTCTTCTGTTAGGTCTTCATGAGACCTCCTGAGATGCTTAAACACCAAACAGCTCCTGTAATGCCCTCAGAAACTGTTAAAGGACACAGCTATAGGAGGACAGGCAGTATTCTTGTTAACCGCACCTGGTACAGAGATAGCTTCCCATTGTCTCAGTATCTTACAATAAGAATCTGAGATTCAGGGGGAAAAATGAGCTTTACACAGTGGCAGAACTGGAATTTTACTGAATGTCTACAGTCTCTGCACTAGGAAGGCCATTGGCTTATTTTTATTAACTATTATTATTTTTTCTCATCATGTGTTTAATTGGAACTGATTTCAGTTCAATAGATGTGCCGATCTTGGCTTCTTTTGTCCCTAGCTCTGCGTCCCCTCAAGAATGACCCAAAACTAAGTGTTATTTCTGGAAGTGAGACCAATGTGGTCCACCTTGAAAGCATCTTATCACCACATTAGCTATTTGAACAAGGTGTCTCAAGAAATTTTCTTCACACCATTATACCCACTTTCCCTTCAAAAAGGAAGTGAAAGCAAAATATAAGAAAAAGAAGCTAAAACCTGAGCTTACACCAGATGGATCAACTCAAGTCAAATGATAAGCATTTTAAATCTTATAAAAAAATCTCTAAAACAATTTGATTTAATTGACTTTGCATACTATCTGGCATATAGTATTCAAATAAAATATGTTTTCTGAATGTAATGGAATCATCCAGTTATTTTAGTTAACATAGTTAAACAAGTTTGTATACTGAGGCACGGTCTTAATCACCACATAGAATGGTAAATCTTCAAACCCGGTTAGCTCACAGTTGTAAAAATAACAGCATAACAAAACAGTATAGCAAAATATCTGATTTTTTCCTATATTGCTGTATGTATCATTTTTAAATAATCAGAATGTTTTTATGACTCTATAAAATGTTGTCTCTTTTGTTTCTACAAGATGTCAGGTTTACTGATGGAGGGAAGAAAAACGATTTGGGTTGAGAAGCCATGATAAATGTATCCTATTTTATCTGCATTTACCATCCCAACTGATTGGCATTAGCATTAGATTAAAATATTTATTGCACTTATTCAAGATAAATTGCATCAATATAATATATTATTTAAGCACAAATGGGAATAATCTGCATCAGTGAAGATAACACTGCGCTTCACTATTTTGACAATGGCAGGTTTAAGGAACTGTTAAACTACTTAGTTTATAATTTATAAAATACAGAAATGTAACTGTAAATATTTTAACATCTTTAGGAGAAAAGAATTAAAAGGTGTGACAACCACCACAAGGGAGGGGGACACATGCCCCAAAGACATTTCAACAGAAAAGTCTGCCAGTGAAGCCTTCCAGAGAGGACTGAATTAATCAGACTCTCTCCCTCTGGGTCCTTTCACAATCCTGTTGTGAATGAGGAAAGTAATTTATGTCTAAACATATTATTCAATAAATAACTTCCACCACTGAGTAATGTAGCTTAGTTTTCCCACTTTAACTTCCATGTCTAAGCACTTAAAATAAAACAATATTTAGAACTAGAATACTTAAATATAAAAGCTTCCCATTTTTAGTTTCACTGATTTATTTTGCCATTGGTAAAATCTGCATTAATAATAGTGTTCTATTGTACTGTCATCATGAAGGATGCTGCTGAGGTTTCCACTGACATCTTTTTTTTTACTGTTTGACATCATCCTGGATATTGCTTTCCCATCACCTTGACATCATAGTGTAGACTTCCCAAACCTGTGGTGATATTGCTTTGCATTGTTTTAACATCACAATCTGGTCTGTGTAGATTTGTATTGACCTCATTTGCCATCAATTTGACATTGTAATTTGGTCTCCATGGAAACATTGAAACCATTTTGTCATTATAATTTGTCATTATAATGTGGTGTCCATGCACTTATCAAAATTGTTTTCATATAGCAATTTGACATCATAACACAATCTCTATAGGCTCTACCTGAGAACCTTATGAAGACGGTAAATTGAAATGACTGAATAAAACTATGATAAGCATGTGAAAAAAATCCATTGTATGTACTCAGAAGATATTTTTCAATCTTAAGTATGTGCATGATGTGGGGGGGTGCTTTTAAAATCAAGACATATCATGATGGTAGGTGACTTTTTGTGCAAGTGTTCAATTTTATGCAGTTTAAAATCCCTAAGCTTTTGGGAAAAAAACCTTTCATTTCCTCAGAGTGTATTTTTTTCTGGTGGCAACAACCAGAATGTTCAGCAATCTTTTCTAATGTCCTTCAGTTCTGTACAGAGTTACTAGCATGAAAATCTGACTTTGCTCTGCAATAGTACTAAATGAAGAACCCTCTATAAACTAATCTCATAGTTCTCCTTCCAAATATCTAAATGTTCATGACAGCTTCTGATTCACATTGAAGGGATTCAGAACAAGTCTCCCCCAAAATGAGTCACTTTGGCACGTGGGTTACTTTGAGCAAAGTCAATCAAGTCCCAAAAGACTCGGGAATTGCTTTTTACCTCCCCTCTTAACTGCCTTAAAGCAGGGGTGTCAAACTCATTTTCATGGAGGGCCACATCAGCCTCAAAGCTGCCTTCAAAGGGTCAAATGTAATTTTAGGACTGTGTAAATGTAACTACTCCTTAACAGTTAAGGAAGAGCTCGGTGCTGCTGCCAGGTAGAAACAAGGTGCCGGGCTGGACAAAACAAGGTGGAGGGCTGGATTCAGCCCACAGGCCTAGCTAGTGTTTGCCAACTGTGCCTTAAAGGATTTAGATAGAAAGCCTCTGCCAGGGTGAGACTATCACCAGAGATAACTACTAATAGTATGTCTAGGTATGGTGAGCTGGGGAGAATCAGCAGAGCTTGCTTATTTAAAGTCTTCTCGGTATCCCATTGTCTCGCAGGGCAGGGTAGGGCAGCATTTGTGTACCAAACATTTGCTCTTCCTATCTTCCTGTAAATCGTCTTTCTTCCCTTTGAAGCCACAAACCCCAGGCCCCTTCTCCTAAGCTTAGGATGGCATACAAGCCTGACTGTCTGGGTGCCTTTCTTGTCTTAATGGGGCTCCTGTCTGCATGGAGTTTGTTTTTCTCCCATTAATCGGTCTTATGTCAACTTAACCAGCCAAAGAATCTAGAATGGATGAAAGAAAAAGTTTTCCTCTCCTACAACATGGTGCTCTGAACTTTTTCCTAGTGTTTTCTACTCCCATCTCTAATGTGAGGATTTTGTCATACTCTGTGATCCCATTGTTAATACATTTTAATGAACTTTGTTATAATCTGTCTTTCTGTCATTGACAAATTGAATCTAGTTCTCAGATGCAGCCTGACCAACTCTTATGTGCTACACCCAGACATGGATCTGTTGGGGGGACCACCATCTACCCAAAGATAAAGATCTTTTGGGGAAGAATCTGATGCCCTCTATATCTGAAACCTTTGGGCCACTTCTCAGTTCCCCTTGATTTATAAATTAAAGCTTATACATCATCTTTTTCTGTGAATAGTATAATTAACACTTATAACTAATATTAAACTGCTCTGAAATAATTTAAAATAGCTTCTCATTTTATTCAACAACATTCTTATAAAGAACATCTTATAATATCCACTCTATATATGGGCAGGCTAATGTCCAGGGGTATTAAGTAGTTAGTGCAAAGGCTCACGACAAGTGTGTTGGTGTCCAGGTCTCCTGATTCTCAGCACAACATTTTGTCTATTACATGGCACTGCAATATCACTGCTGAATTATTAATAATCACCTGTTGGCTTCTATGCATCTGCATCTCTACAAATCTTTTAAGATGCTCCATTTCAAGCCAATATACTATTAAAAAAATGATCTTACTTGGATCATCAATCATACATCTACATTGTTAACAGAGTTCAAAGTCTGAATTTTTCTTTAACAAAAGCAAACCCTGAATGAGTAAATAATAGCTATTTTTCTGCTTAGTCAAGTATATCAAATATAAAAGAACAGTAAGGAGATTCGCTACATCCTCACTGCTGAATCCTAGCTCCTTGGTCAACTATTGAACAACTGCAATTCAAATTATTTCAGGGGTCAAGAAGACAATATTAACAAGTTAACTATACCAGGTTTCCTCCAAAACAGGTTCTCAATTGTATTCTGTATACAGGGACACACCTTAAATATCCGACATATAAGGATATGTTTCAGGAGCCATGCAGTCTCTTTTTTCTTCATCAGCAAGAGAACAATAATCAAGTAAAACTTGGTCTCATTGTTAAGGAAGCACAGGAAATAAGAGAAAGTATGGATGATGGATAAAATATATTTTCTCAAAAAAGCCAGCAGCTACTCACTTCCAGCTGACAGATGCACATGTGATAATGCACAACCACTATAGCAGAGAGTATGATTTTTCAAGGGAAGCAATAAGTTCATACATTCACATAAAATCTTCAGACATTTACATTTTTGCAAGCAATTTAAAATTATTTAAAACATTCTTCAGAACACTTTAATATCCAAATTCCATAGAATGAATTTTAAATTCATATAGATAAAGCTGAGACCATGAGGTAAGAAAAATTCAGAAAAGCTGTGCATTATAAAGACTGCTGGGAACACTCAGTCATAATCAGAGGTTGATGAAGCTACAGTTCAGAGTAAGGATTGAAATCACCTTGTATCAGTTAAGTAAAAATGTACTTTTCCTTGCTTAGGCTGACAATTCTCTAATTTAAAGACAATGGCCAGGGAACTAGTTGAAACACCCACAGTTCAAATAGTTAATTAAACAGATATAGTGTTTTTTAGATTATAGCTTTTTAAGTGACAGATCTTGAGCTTCTAGTTAGAATCTAGGTTCAAATAATAGCATACCCTGGAATTCTCTCTCTCTCAGTGGTAGCCATTTGCTAGAGTGCAGGACCTCTTATTGTTTGAGGGAAATGTATTGTATTTCCATCAAACAGAGGAAAAGGCTACTTCGATGGTATTCCAGAAATCCAGAGTATTTCTCTGCCTTCTCTTTATCACTTCCATTTTCTAGTACAGAAAGTTTGAACAACACAGCAGAAAATTACTGTAAGCAATTGTAACCTAAACTAAATGCTTAAAGATTTTTAGTTGAGCTAATCTCAAGAGTAGTGATCAAGATTTGAAATTCTACACAACTTTTTGTAACAAATATTTTAACACATCATGAAATAAAATTCACACATAATGTAATGTATGTTCAAGACAAGCAATTTAATACACTAGTTCAAGCATAAAGAATTAAAAAAGTAATTGTTAATATATAATATAACAATGTACAATTAAATATGTTAAGCACTGACTAACCTAATGGCTAAAGTACCCTCAACAATTTCAGTATTGCCAGGGCAGTACTACATTTGAAGAGAATAGCTATCATTGTTCTGATTCCATGATGTACACATTATTTGCCTAACTAGGTGTTTTCACTGAACAAGTTCCCAAGGACAACTGTCTACTGAGATGCTCAGGGTGGGTCACAATCATGCATTCTATCTATTTTGGAAATACTGCCAATTCCCATGACCATATTTGATAGTCTGAGATGTCCAGCAGAAATGAAGTTCATTTATTACGTTAATCCTAGTGCTCCTCAAATTCATTTAATCATAAAAAATCTTTCTTTCTGATAAACTTAATTATATATCTCAACTGTTTTGCTCCACAATATGGAATATTTGGGACAAAAGTTTTCCTAGGGGAAGACACCACAGTCTGCCCCAAATTAAAGTGGATTAAGAATAGAATGCTATCCTAGGAAGTTACAGGGCTGTGGATCACCTAAAAAACTATGTTTTAAATATTTGGGTACCTTTTTAAATCATATTTTTGGAATAGGTTATAATGATTCAATTAATAATTAATGGCATGTCTAATTCTACATTTGTAATATTTAAAAATTATTTTTGACTTCCAGCCAAGATGGTGGCATAGGCAGACATAGTTCACCTCTTTGTATAAACACATCAAAATTACAACAAAATATAGAACAACCATCACTCAGAACCATTAGAAAACAAGACGAATGGAACTCTGAAACTACAGAATTAAAGAAACCACATCCATCCAGACTGGTAGGAGGGGTGGAGATGTAGAACAGACTGGTCCAACACCCATAGGTGGTGGATAAAAATTCAGGAGTGATAGGTAGGGAGTGAGTTGTCCCAGGCCCACACCAGGTACCCAAGCCCAGGGTTCCAGTGCCAGGAAAATAAGTCCCTACAACTTCTGTCTGCAAAAACCAGTGGAGATTGAATCAGTGGATAAAACTACTAGAGCCCCAAGCAGGTTCTGTTACAGCACCCATACACAGACTCACCTATTCAGACTCACTCCTTCTGAGCTCCAGAACTGGAGTAGGAGCTTGAAAGACACCAGTAGCATACTGGGAGAAACTGAAGTGTCTGGCATAAAGGAAAGTAGAGGCCATTGTCCCTTTTTTAACCCCTGCCCCCCACCACAGAGCCACAAAGCTGCATACTAGTGCCATACCTGACACTCCATAAACCTGGCTAACACTATTTGACCAGTCTTGGAGATCCCCAGAGACTGAGCCCCACCTAATTTATGAGCTTCTCCATATGAATGGCTGGTTTTAGTTCACACAGCACAACTTCCTAAATCCTCTCAAACAAGCAACAGCTGGCTACAGCAAGACTTCGGCCTGGCACAAGCAACAGACAGCCTAGATTCACAGCTTGGCTTCACCTGGGAATCTCCAATCCCAGCACAAGTACCAGCCATCTCAGATTGCTCTATAGCTCAGGCAGGGTAGCCCCAGGCAAAACACAGGTGGGGGCTGACCTTGGCCAGAACCACCTGGGAAACCTCAGGGCCAGCACACCCAGTGGACAGGTCCAGAACATGTTGGAGCACCACCATCTTGTCCCTGCACAGCTGATCCTCTACAGAGGGCAGAGATTGGTAGTCATGGGTCACAGTCTTGCAGCTGACTGGCCTGAGAAAATCCCTCCCTTTGATCTGCCAACAACAACCAAGGCTCAACTATAAGAGAAGGTTGTACTCAGCCCACATGAAGGGCATACCCCAAGTATCCAGCTTGGGTGATAGGGTAGGCTATGCCACTGGACCCCACAGGACACCTACTACATTAGGCCACTCTACCAAGACACGGAGTCAAAGCAGCTCTACTTAATACATACAAACACAGGAAGGCTGCCAAAATGAGGAGACAAAGAAACATGGTCCAAATGAAAGAACAGATCAAAACTCCAGAAAAAGAGCTAAACAAAATGGAGATGAGCGATTCATCAGATGCAGAGTTCAAAATACTGGTTATAAGGATGCTCAAGGAACTTAGTGAAGATCTCAGCAGCATGAAAAACATCCAGTCAGAAGCTTCAGGGAAACAACAATAGAGTGGATGAAGCTGAGAGTCAAATCAATGATTTGGAATATGAGGAAGCATAAAACAACGAATCAGAACAACAATAACAATAAAGAATCCCCCCCAAATTGAATAGTATAAGCAGCCTCCAGGACAACTTCAAGAGGTCCAACATTCACATCATAGGGGTGCCAGAAGGAGAAGAGAAATATCAAGAAATTGGAAATCTATTTGAAAAAATAATGAAAGAAAACTTCCCTAATTTGGTGAAGGAATGTAAGTCCAGGAAGCACAGAGAGCTCCAAACAAGATGGATGCAAAGAGGCTAATTCCAAGCCACATCATAATTAAAATACCAAAGGTTAAAGATAATGAGAGAGTCATAAAAGCAGCAAGATAAAAGAAGTTATTTACCTGCAGGGGAGTTCCAACAGGACTATCAGCTGATTTCTCAAAAGAAACTTTGCAGGCAAGAAGGGATTGGCAAGATATATTTAAGGTCGTGAAAAGCAGAGGCCTACACCCAAGATCTCTCTGTCCAGCAAAGCTATCATTTAGAATCAAAGGGCAGATAAAGAGCTTCCCAGACAAGAAAAAACTAAAGGTGTTCATCATCACCAAACCATTATTATATTAAATGTTAAAGGGACTTATTTAAGAAAAAGAAGAAGATCAAAACTATGGACAATAAAATATTGACAACTGAATCTAAAAAACAAACCAAGCACACAAGAACAGAGACAGAATCATGGATATGGAGAGTGTTTTGATGGTTGCCAGATGGGAGGTGGATGTGGAGGAATGGGTGAAAAGGTGAGGTGATTAAGAAGTACCTATTTGTACAGAATAGCCATGAGGATGTAAACTACAGTTAGGAAATTGAGTAGCCAGAAAACTTATACACATGACCCATGGATATGGACAATGTTGGGGCATTGCCTGAGGGAGTGGGGGTGCTGGGTGGAGGGGGGCAAAGTGGGAAAAGTAAGGACAACTGTAATAGCACAGTAAATTTTAAAAAATAAAATATATAAAAATTATTTTTTATAAATTGCTTACACATTTAAGTAGTGCTTTATTAAACATAGGCCCTGTGCCAGCTGAGTGGTGAATAGTCAGATGGGTTTATTAAATTTCTTGCCCAAAATTATTTGTTTCAAAATATTGCAAAATCCTTTTGGGTCTTATGGATTATTTACCAAATATTTGGAACTTGAATAGTCATTGATTTTTATATTTGGGAGAGCTATTCTAGAATACATAACATAGAGGAGCATAACTGGATTAAAAGAAGATATGTTGTACTTAAGAGAACTGATCATTTTAATATGATCTTCACCATCTTCACCCTTATCACCATCACCATTACCATTATCATCTATGTTTCTCGGTAAATGGCACCACACAAAGCTCCACACAGAAATTTTAATAAGTAGCCATTGCCTTACAGCAAAACCCAACAGTGAGAAATGCTTTTTTTTTTTTTTTCAATCCCTGCCATCATCATCATCATTACCTTCTTCCTCATGAAGTAGAACAGTGGCTCAGTCAATATGCTTGAGCTCTGGCACTTCTAATTTTGTATAACACATACCAGAAGGATGGCATACCTATCAGCGTCACCAACAACATCATTAATGTCTAACACTTAATGAGTACTTGCTAAGTTCCAACCACTGAGCTAAGTTTCCTACATGATTTTATGCCAGGAAGCAATCACAACAACTCTGTGAACTAATGGTTAACATACAGAAACTAGAGCAGAGTGATATTAAATAATTTCTTCAAAGTCACACTGTAGCAGCAGGAATTGGTCTCAGAACTTTTGACTTTAGAGCTGAAGCTATTAAATTAAGAAAGAGTCAAGAAAAGAACGAAGGTTTCTCCTTCTACCTGACTTTCACACATGTACTTATAAAGCTGTGCAGCTGTAACATAAATTTGTCACCTAACCTCTCAACTAATTGGTACAAAAAGTAAAGCTAAGAACTCTGACTTGACTCTTTTCTGCCATCTAAGACTCAGTTTCTTAGGACAAAATGTGTCTATATTTTTCCCACATCCCTCTGATGGTATCTATCTCTCAGCCATCTTAATTTTGTAGCCTGGTTTGGAGGCTGAGGTGAAAAAAATAAACCTAGATATTCTGACTTTTGACACTATTTCTATCTTCTCTGCTTCTACCTTAAAATGGACAAAGACTAAATTGTAATCAGTTACTTTACAACATCAAAATTATACATTAACAAAAAACATTTAGAATTTACATGAAGGGGGAATTTATTGATTAATAAATTTAAGCTTAGAAGGGAAAATGAATGGAAGTTGCTCTGCTTTGAACTTACTTCTAAAAATTAACAGTGGCCCCCAAAATTTTACAGCAAGAACTTCAAGACCATCCACTCTGAATAGTTCCTTAGCTGGGACTGCTCCACAAAAAGATGTGTTTTCCTCACTTTCAAAAGATAGCATTCACATCTACCAGAGGGACAAAGGCAACAACATTTTAAAAGGCATTGGCTAGAAGTAGAAATCTAAACAATTGCTCATTAACTGATCTTTAGATTACTGTATCCAATACTAATTTCATTATAAGTAAGATTTGAATATCTCATATCTTTCATTATCACTCAGTTGTATGAGCTTTTATTAACTGTCTTACAGGTAAAATGAGTACAACATAAGTAATTCCCAATGCCTAAATGTAACCATTATTATAACTAAGTTTTTAATTCATGCATAGTATTATATGCTTTAATAGCTAGCATCTGTACAATGACCTCATTTTCTTAGAAATTATATACAAATTGGCAAAATGTATACACTCACAAGACATGTTGCATTTAAAAAAATTATTTGGACTAAAAAATACCTGCATTTCTGTTTTTGCATGATACATGCTATTTATCCCCTCAACACTAGCTCATGCTTACATTTTCCTGTGCTATGTGAAAATGAGACTGCATGCACCACACTAAATTTCATCTGTAACATTCCCAGTCACGGTTATATTCTATTAAGATTTCCTTGATGCTTTATCTTGACTCTGCTCAGTCTACTGTTTTCAAAGCCAGGTGTGGTGAGGTTTGATTCTATTCCAAGGTCATTTATACAGAAGCTAAATGAGATTGGCCCTAGTATAGAACTCAGGGGAACTATATATGTTACCTTTCTTTTTCCATAATCTTCCATTCACCCTTGTGAAGTGTGTGTGCGTGCGTATTTTGCTATCTTTTCTGACCTTCATTGTCAAATACAGTCTATTGATACAACACTTTATGAACATGAAGAGAGGACTATTTCAGAAAAATGCATTCTTATATTCATTCTAATGGAACAAATCTATTAAAGCTTGTACAGTAACATTAAAAATCAAGTAAATGAAATAAGCCAGTTGGTGAAAGAAAAATTCCATATGATCTCACCTATAAGAGGAATATAATGAACAAAATAAACTAACAAAATAGAACCACAGGCATGGACACATGGAACAGACTGAAAGTGATCAGAGGGGAAAGAGGAGGAGGGTAATGGTAGAAAGAAGGGGAAGGAACTAGTCAAAGATATGTATGAATGACCCATGGACAAGGACAACAGTGTGGGAATAGACTGTGGGAGTGGGGGCTGGGCTGGGTGGAGGAGGGCAAAGGGGAAAAATTGAGACAACTATAATAGAATAACAATAAAAAATGATTTAGAAAAGAAAATTATGCATTTTTGAGCATTGTTAATATTTAGTATCTTCCTTTCAGTCTTTTTTCTGTGTATACAAAATTGGAATAATTGTCAATATAAAAATATCAAGACTGAAAAATATAAAAAATCACAACAATGAAAACTGGTAGTAAAACTGTGACTATATAAACATTTTTACATCCTGTTTCAAGTGAGAAATACGTGTCCAAAATTTTTAAGTTATGGACTTTTTAAAGAATTCAGCCCTCCACTTTTAGAGTTTCATATGTGTATGGTGTACTACATTTTGAACTGAATATACAATTTGTCAGGAATATTTTAATTATATGCATTGTTTTTATAAAAGTAATGGTGTTTTGTTTTGTAATGTCTCAGATTTATTTTTAGGACTCTAGGAATTATTACCACTTTTATCCTAAAATACTGTGCCCTGAGATTAATCATTTTAAATCTTATATTTTAGAGTTTAGATAATGAGTCAGGTATGTCAATTGTTATGTGCTTTTCTTAAGTAAAAGATCGAAATGGATGATATTGTTTTAAGCCTCTAAATTTTTTATGTAGCAACAGATAATGGAAAACTACATTTGATTATGTTAAAATACTGGTTATATTCAGTTTAGTAAGAAGAACATATTCATTGATCCCCAGGGGAAGAAACATACTATAAAGGAGGAGACAGAGGATGAGGAGAAGAAGAAAGAGTTGTTACCTCCCAATAAAAAATGATAAAAGTTCAATGTTTAAAATTCTGAAATACTTATGGTTCTGCTTAACTGACAGATTTGTGGCATCATTCAAAGGAGATCTAGACAAAGTCTCCCGTTTTGGAGCAAGCCAAAATAGAGAGTGCTTGTAGGGAGCAAACAAGAACTATTATCATGGCCTCTCAGAAATCAGATAAATTGTTGGTGGCATCCTACTTTTTGATGAATAACCTGAGAGAGTCATTGCAAAGCCTAACTTTTTGTTGTGATTTTAAACTTTTAAAGTCTTATTTCTAGAAGAGAGGAGTTAGAACAATGTTATATGAAAGGATGATCCTGGAAGGATCTTAACCAATTGGTTAAGGTAATTAACCAATTCATTAAACACCAAGAAAAAAAATCTTCGATACAAGGTGGATTCTAAATTAATATTGTACTTTGAAATGGTTCAATTCTTAAAAGTTATCACTTGGATGAATATTTTCCAGTCTTCAACAAGAAAAAAAATTGAGCATGTTTTCTCATCCATTTATTCAGCTTCTCTATGTCTTTTGATTGAAACATTTAATCCATTTATATTTAAGGTTATTATTGATAGGTATTTATCCATTGCCATTTTACCCCCTTTGTACCTGTGTTCCTCTCTCTCTCATTCTTTTTTTTTTTTCCTTTTCTTAAAGCAGTCCCTTTAGCATACCTTGGCCCTTCTGGTTTGGTGGAGGTGTGTTCTTTTAGATTTCTTTTGTCTGGGAAACTCCTTATTTGGCCTAACATTTTTATTGAGAGCCTTGCTGGGTAGAGTAGTCTTGTTTGCAGGCCTTTGCTTTTCATTACTTGGAATATTACTTACTGTTCCCTTCTGGCTTGGAGTGTCTCCATTGAGAAGTCAGCTCCTAGCCTTTTCAGGGTCCCCTTGTATGTTACTTTGAGTTTCTCCCTTGCTGCCTTTAAGTTTCTCTCTTTGTCTTGGAATTTTGCCATTTTAATTATGATGTGTCTTGGGGTGGGCCTCTTTGGGTTCCTCTTGATCGGGACCCTGTGCTTCCTGCATTTGTATGGCTCCTTCTCTCATCAAATTAGGGAAGTTTTCCATCATTACTTTTTCAAACAGATTTTCTATCCCTTGCTCTTCTCCTTCTCCTTCTGATATCCCTATTATATGGATATTATTACGTTTCATGTTGTCCTGCATTTCCCTTAACTCCTCTTCATTCTTTGAGCCTCTTTTCCTTTTCTTGCTCATTCTGGGTGTTTTTTTCTACCTTGTCCTCCGCCTTGCTGATCTGATCCTCTGCTTCACCGAGCCTGCTTTAGATTCCTTCTACTGTGTTCTTCAGTTCAGAAGTTGTATTTTTCATTTCCTCTTGGCCCTTGTTGATAGTTTCTATTTCCTTTTTCATGTTGATATAGTTTGCAGTGACTTCATTGTAGTTTCCTTGTAGTTTTTGGTTGTTCTCACGGAGCTCATTGAGCTTCCTTATAACCATTGTTTGGAACTCAATATCTGATAGTTGACTTGTCTCTATTTCATTAGCACTCTTTCTGAGAATTTCTCCTTTCCTTTAGATTGGGGGTTATTTCTTTGTCTTGCCATTTTTTGTGAGACTCTCCTTCTTTGCATCTGCTTCGTAAATCAATCTGTTTTGACTCCCTTATTTGTGGTGTGAACTTCTATGGTAGGGGACCTGTGAGATTCAGTGGTGCAGTCTTCTTGATCTCCCTAACTCGATGCTGTTGGGATCCATTTTATGCCATTAATGTCAGATCTCTAGGTGTAATTGGGTTTTGATTGTTGTTGGGGCTTTCTTTTGTGGGTCCTTCCCTCCAGCTGGTTGACTGAGAGTCCTGTATGCTGTTCTGCAGATGCTGCCAGGACAAAAACCACAAAGCCCAGGGAACAAACCCCCATCTGCAAAAATAACTGTCCCAACTGTGCAATCCCACTATCAACAGCAAAGGAACCAGTATTAATAAGGGTATAAAGAGATTAAGACTTTTATAAGAAAGGAGAGAACTTAACTCTAGTATAAAATCTACTGGCTTAATATTCACAAACTTGATGGACAAGAAATCAGGAGACAAAATGTCGCAAGCCATGGAGAAGACCACAGTGGATTTTGTCTCAGTAGCCTCTAGTATTTACCACTGTTTTTCTTTCTGGGTCCGCCTCTGGTGATGTCAGATGTTGACTTCCTCTGATCATAGACAGCAGCCTGCTCTGAGACTGCCAGGGATCTATAGTCTGTGGCTGTCTCCTTCAGTTGTTAATCTAGTCATGCTGCACTCAGCAGTCAAGCTTAAGCCCCATAGGGCAGGGCAGAATCCCTCCTGGGGTGGGGGCTATTGTCTCCCCTCAGGCCACTGCTGCTCAGAGGGGAGTGGTCTGCTTGAGCAGGATGGCTGCTGCCATATGGGGGATGACTCAATACCAGGATCCCAGCATCTACTCCCTTAGTACTCTCCCCAAAGCTTCCATCCCCAGCCTCTTCTCAGGTGTCTCCACTCCATTTTGCGCCCACCTTTGCTGTAGCCCTAGGTAAGGGGCAGCAAATGAAAATTTGTGCATTGGCCCTTTAAACAGTTCTTTGCATCTCTAGCCATCCATCTCTGGCAGAGAGTAACCCTGCCTTTTGGCCACTGGTTGTACACTGTTGGTGGGAATGCAGACTGGTACAGCCACTGTGGAAAAAAGTATGGAATTTCTTCATAAAACTAAGAATGGAACTGCCTTTTGACCAAGCCATTCAACTACTGGGATTATACTAAAAAATCCTGAAACACCAGTTCAAAAGAACCTATGCACCCCAATATTCATAGTAGCACAATTTACAATAGTCAAATGCTGGAAGCAACCTAAGTGCCCATCAGTAACTGAGTGGACCAAAAATCCATGGTACATTTGCACAATGGAATACTACACAGCAGAAAAAAAGAAGGAACCCTTACCCTTCATGACAGCATGGATGGATCTCGAGAGCATTATGCTAAATGAAGTAAGCCAGGTGGTGAAAGACAAATACGATATGATCTCACCCAGAAGTAGAATCTAATCAACAAAAGAAACAAGCAAGCAAAATATAACCAGAGGCATTAAAAGAAAGAACGAAGTGACAGTAACCAGAAGGGAGGTGGGAGGGGAAAACAGGGAGAAAAAGGGAAGGGTCATCAGGGAACATGTGTAAAGGACACATGGACAAAGCCAAAGGCGGTAGATTGAGGGTAAAGGGCGGAGCGGGCAGGAGTGGTGGTGGGGAAATGGAGACAACTATACTTGAACAGTAAAAAAATGAAAAAATACTAATAAAATAGAAAAAATTGAAGAAATGTCTGAAAATTTTTGTTGTATTTCTTGAACATTTACATATAGCACACAATTTGTATAATTATTTTAAAAAGTGACAAAAGAGGACAAAGCCATTTTGAGGTACAATATCCTGGGATTAATATCTCTTTTTTATTTTTAATCTAAAAGTGACATATATTGCGGGGGGGAATGATGGAAGGTATCTAAAATAGGACTCTAAATATAACAACATTTTTCTTCTGATTTTTATACTATCTGTACATAACATCGACTTTTGGTCTTCTCCAATAATATAGCTTGACTTTCACAAGTATCTTCTTTTCCTACAGCTATGGTTAGAATGTCACCTGGATGATCATAGAATGGAAAATGACAAACAAGAAGACACATGACATATCCTTAGTGTAATGTATAATATCATGAAAATTGAGAAAAATAACTAACAAGTACCAAAAATCTTAATGTTCTTAAAAAGTACTTATTGTAAAGATAACTGCTATATTCTAAAATTAAATGTGATGTTAGCTATACTTCAGATTTCCTCAAATTGTCATAAATTGTTAGTACTTCATTTTTAAAGTTACCTTTTCATATTATTTCTTCCTTTTATATATATGGGTATTTCCATTTTACCTTAATAGTTATATAAATAAAATAACTTCAGATATTTTTATTGTAGTTTAAATTGTATAAGGAAGCAAATTTTACCATAAATGTTAAGTACATTGAAAAGAGATTTTCTCAGTTATGGCTAAGACATAAATAACTTCCTAGCTAAAAAAAATACTATATTTTAAATTTTTCACATATTGTGTCTTTATTGATGAACAAACATGATTTGAATCATAAATGAAAAGTAAAATATTTGACTCATGGGCATATGATAAGGTCCTTTATACTGATTCCAAAGTTTCCATTAAAATTGTGTATAAAACATGAAAATGTTGGGGTAAGATATCCACACCACAGAAAACCACTAAGGAAAAGGATCACCCATAAACCAAAAACTGGTGAAATTTCGCTAGGTGCAATGTCATAGGCACATTTTGTACAAAATTAAATACAAAAAAAATTATCTCCACATTAATTGACTTTTTCACTCAATTCCACTCCTCCACTTTGTCTGGATTACATAGTATTTTTGGTAAGTATCAAGAGTAAAACATTAACAGAATCTAAATCATTCAAATACTCTTTAATTGCACAGTCATTGTTAAACAATATGTGGATCCCTGCTACCTTAAGAAACAAAGAAATTAAGAAAACAGATATTACCAAAATGAATTGTCACTCATAATCTTCCTGGGTGACTGAATCCTCGAACAATACCTACTAATAATTTCCCTTTCATCTGAAGTTACCCAAACATGGGGATTTATTTGTGAAAATTTTGAGTGAAGATACATATCTATTATCAACAAAATCCCATTCAATTTCTTTCTTAATTTCAATGCATTATTGGCAATCATGAAATCAGTGTATTAAAATATCTGAGTGTGACGATACACATACATGAAACCTATTTTCTTCCTCCTCCCTGTACTTATCACTCTTGACAAGTCATCCCAAGAGTAAATGCAGAGATTTAACTGTTAGCTAACATCTAATTGTTGAGTAAGACACCGGTTTTTCTTTAAGACACCTTTTTTTTCCTGTGAGTTATTCATCTGAAGTCCTCTTTTGCTTGGCCTGGCATGGTAGGAAGCCCCTTCACCTATCATACTCCCCTCCTACGAAGAACACTGCAATTCTAATTTGTCTTTTCCTTTCTCTGGACTTTATACTTATTCATATGGTCCATTGTGTGATATGTAAAAGCATAACCTATTCAATAAACTCTTTTTAAAAGATTTTATTTATTTATTTTTAGAGAGAGGGGAAGGAAGAGAGGGAGAGAAACATCAATGGGAAAGAGAAACATTGAAAGGTTGCCTTTTGTATGTGGCCAGAGGCAACTGACCTGTAACCAAGGCATGTGTCCTGTCCAAGAATTGAATAAGCAACCTTTCCCTTTGTGGGATGACACCTAACCAACTGAGTCACACTGGTCAGAGCTCAACCAATTCTTGAGTCCTAAGGGAGGTATTTGGCTTCAAAGTGGATTTCACTTCTATACTTTATGTGGACTTTTTCCTTGGTTTTGGCCTATAACTGTCTCTCCTGTTGCAACAGAGAAAACTCCTTTGAATATCTTCTTAGACATGGATATGCTTGCATAATTCACAGATACCATAGATGCCATGCAAATGTTCTGCAGCCAAAAGAGATGGAAGTAACAGCATGATAAACCTTCTTAGGGAAGTCATCAAAAAGAGGAATAATACAACTTAAGGGAGAATTATTTAGAGATTAGCAGAACCATGAGATCAGGAGATGAGGAGGGGTAAACTTTTGAACTTTGAACACATTTAATGTTAGATACCTTTGAGACATCTAGAATGAGATATAAGTTAATCTGTTACATATACAAATGTAAATCACATGAAAGTAAATTGGATGAAAAATATCTTCTTTGGAAAGATGTCTATTGAGATCTTCTGCCCATTATTTTTTTTAAATCAGATTGTATATTTTGGCTATTGAGTTGTATGAGTTCTTTATATATTTTGGATATTAATCTCTTATCAGATATATAATTTACAAATATTTTCTCCTATTCAGTCAGTTGCCTTTTCATTTTATTGGCAGTTTCCTTTGCTGTACAGAAATTTTTAGTTTGTTGTAGTCTCACTTATGTTTGCTTTAGTTGTGTTTGCTTTTGGAGTCAGATGCAAGAAATCATTGCCAAGACCATCAAGAAGCTGTTGTCAACTTCCAGCCAAGATGGAGGCATAGGTAGATACACTTTGTCTCCTTGCACAACTAAAAAAAGGACAACAAATTTAAAAACAAAAAATAACCAAAACTGTCATAAAATTGAACTGTATGGAAGTCCAACAACCAAGGACTTAAAGAAGAAACATGCATTCAGACCAGTAGAAAGGGCAGAGACAGGCAGCCAGGGAAGAGAGGACTCGCATCCAGGAGGCTGTTGGAGGAGTGGGGCTGGCAAGGCTGCAGCTGGCAGAGATGTCACATTTGTGTGAGTACAAACCAGGAGGAACAAATGGGGAGCTTTCTTAATCTGGCAAAGGAAATAGACTTCCAGGAAGTCCAGGAAGCTCAGAAGTCCCAAAAAAGTTGGATCCAAGGAAGCACACACCAAGGCACATCATAATTACATTACACAATATTAAAGATAAGGAGAGAATCTGAAAAGCAGCAAGAGAAAAGAAGACAGTCACCTACAAAGGAGTTTCTATAAGAGTATCAGCTTATTTCTCCAAAGAAATCTTGTAGGCAGGAAGGGGCTGGAAAGAAGTATTTGAAGTCATGAAAGTCAAGGACCTACATCCAAGATTACTCTATCCAGCAAAGCTATCATTTAGAATGGAAGGACAGATAAAGTGCTTCCCAGATGAGGTCAAGTTAAGGGAGTTCATTATCACCAAGCCTTCATTATAAGAAATGTTAAAGGGAATTATCTAAGAAAAAGAAAAAGATCAAAAATATAACAGTGTAATGACAACAAACTCACAACTGTCAACAACCTAACCTAAAAAAAACAAAAACAAAAACAAAAAATGAACTAAGCAAACAACTAGAATAGGAACAGATTCCTAGAAATAGAGAGATCACTTGGAGAGTTATCAGCAGGGAAGAAGAAGGGGGAATGGGGGAAAAGGTACAGGGAATAAGAAACATAAATTGTAGGTACAAAGTAGACAGGGGGAGGTTAAGAATAGTGTGGGAAACAGAAAAGCCAAAGAATTTATATGTACAACCCACTGACATGAACTAAGGTGGGGAAATGATGGTGGGAGGGGCAGTACAGGGTAGAGGGGAATAAAGGGGAGAAACAAATGGGACAACTGTAATAGCATAATCCATAAAATATATTTATAAAAAGGAAGCTATTGTCTATATTTTCTTCTAGAAGTTTTATGATTTCAGGTTTTACATTCAAGTCTTTATCAGTAACTCAGTTTCATTCTTTTACATGTGGCTTTCCAGTTTTACCAGCACCATTTAATGAAGAGACTATATTTTTCCCATTTTATAGTCGTGGCTACTTTGCTGTAAAATAGTTGACTATATGTAGGGAACCTATCCACATAGTATGGGGAATGTAGCCCAGCCCCTACTTGGAAAGGCCAGCGGGGAGTGAGGTCAGCACACAAGACCCATGCTCATGGATAGGTTTTCCCATGGGTAATCAGGCCTGCATTGTACCTAGGCTGCTATGAGGCTTGCTTTTGCTAAAATTCCCTCACCCTGGATTGAGGGAGCAAATGTTTACTGTGTATCTCTAAAGTAACTTCCTAAAATCTGTGCTAAACCTCCCAAGTATGGAGTGTAACCAGTTCAACCACTTTTCCCGTTGATCTGCAACATCCTTTTCTTTGAAGTAATTAGCAACATTCTTTCCTTTGTTATCTGTAAAAGGTAATCACCTACAATGAACCTGTGCATAGTAAATGAGGACCAACCTCGATGTAATGTACCCAGAAAAACAATAAAAGCCTGTCCAGGCAGGGGCTGGGGCCCTCTCTCTCACTTAGAGAGCGGCTGTGCGTTCCTTTTTCTCTTTTATGTAATTATAAATGAGAGGTTTTTTTTAAATTTCCATTCTGGTAGTTACTTATTAATGTATAGAAGAAACACAAAAGATTTTTGTATATTAATTTTGTATCCCACAAATTTACTAAATTAGCTTATTAGCTTTAATAGGATTTTTTGTGTATGTGTGGAGTCTTTAAGAGTTTTCTACATGTAGTAACATGTCATCTGCAAATAATAACAGTTTTACTTCTTCCTTTCCAGTTTGGATGACTTTTATTTTACTTACTTGCCTAATTGCTCTGGCTTGAATTTCCAATATTGTGTTGAATAAACATGACAAAGGTGGGCATCTCTGTTTTGTTCCTGAGCTAAAAGGAAACGAGTTTAGCTTTTTACTGTTGAGTATGATGTTACAGTGGACTCATTAAGTATTGTCATCATGTGTTGAGGTACATTCTCTCTATGACTATTCCCTCTATGACTACTTTGAAAGTTTTTCACCAAAAATGAATTTTGAATTTTGTCAAATGCTTTTTCTGTATCTATTGAGATGCTCATATGATTTTTATCCTTTACTTGGTGATAAATGATGCTGACTGATTTGCAAATGTTGAACCACCTTTGTATCCTGAAGTAAATCCCACTTGATCATTGTGTATGATACTTTATTTTTTTATTTATTTTTAATATATTAATTGATTATGCTATTACAGTTGTCCCATTTCCCGCCCCCCTCACTCCACTCCATCCTGTCCACCCCCTCCCTCCCACATTCCCCCCCTATAGTTCATGTCCATGGGTCATACTTATAAGTTCTTTGGCTTCTACATTTCCTACACTATTCTTACCCTCCCCCTGTCTATTTTCCACCTATCATCTATGCTACTTATTCTATGCACCTTTCCCCCCCTCTCCCCCTTCCACTCCCCTATTGACAACCCTCCATGTGATCTTCATCTCTATGGTTCTGTTCCTGTTCTAGTTGTTTGCCTAGTTTGCTCTTGTTTTTGTGTTTAGGTGTGGTTGTTAATAACTGTGAGTTTGCTGTCATTTTTACTGTTCATATTTTTGATCTTCTTTTTCTTAGGTAACTCCCTTTGACATTTCATATAATAAGGGCTTGGTGATGATGAACTTCTTTAACTTGACCTTATCTGAGAAGCACTTTATCTTCCCTTCCATTCTAAATGATAGCTTAGCTGGATACAGTAATCTTGGATGTAGGCCCTTGGCTTTCATGACTTGGAATACTTCTTTCCAGCCCCTTCTTGCCTGTAAGGTCTCTTTAGAGAAATCAGCTGGCAGTCTTATGGGAAGTCCTTTGTAGGTAACTGTGTCCTTATCTCTTGCTGCTTCTAAGATTCTCTCCTTCTCTTTAATCTTAGGTAATGTAATGATGATGTGCCTTGGTGTGTTCCTCCTTGGATCCAGCTTCTTTGGGGCTCTCTGAGATTCCTGGACTTCCTGGAAGTCTATTTCCTTTGCCAGAGTAGGGAAGTTCTCCTTCATTATTTGTTCAAATAAGTTTTCAATTTTTTGTTCTTCCTCTTCTCCTTCTGGCACCCCTATAATTCGGATATTGGAACGTTTCAAGATGTCCTGGAGGTTCCTAAGCCTCTCCTCATTTTTCTGAATTCTGGTTTCTTCACACTTTTCTGGTTGGATGTTTCTTTCTTCCTTCTGGTCCCCACCATTGATTTGAGTCCCAGTTTCCTTCGCATCACTATTGGTTCCCTGTACATTTTCCTTTTTTTCTCTTAGCATAGGCTTCATTTTCTCATCTGGTTTTCGAACAGATTCAAACAATTCTGTGAGCATCTTGATAACCAGTGTTTTGAACTGTGCATCTGATAGGTTGGCTATCTCTTCCTCGCTTAGTTGTATTTTTTCTGGAGCTTTGAAGTGTTCTGTCATTTGAGCCTTTTTTTTTTTTTTTTTGTCTGGGCTTATCTGTTACTTAAAGGGGTGGAGCCTTATGTGTTCTCGGGGCGGGGGTAACGCTGGTCACTTCGTTGTGATGCTGTACGTGGGGGAGGGGCTGAGAGGGAGCATTGGCGCCTGCTTCACTCTCCTCCAGATTTCAGTCATTCCCTGTGCTACCCACAATCAAACTGGGCCCCTCTGGTGCTGGTTCCCGAGTGGGTGGGCCTGTGCATGCCCCTGGCCCCTGTGGGTCTCCCCAACAACCTCTCCCATGAGGCTGGGAGTCTCTCCTGCTGTTGTCCCAACCCCCTTGCGTGTTTTCAATCAGAGGTTTGAGGCTTTATTTCCCCATGCTGGAGCCCTGGGTTGTGCGGTCTGCTTTGCTTCCCACCGTTTGTCTGGTTTATCTGTGTGCAAATGTGGGGCTGCAAGGTGCTACCCGCTGCTCTGCCTGCCCTGTTCTCCGCCACTCTGAGTCCAGCCCTCTTGGTTTATCTGTGCGTGAATGTGGGGCTGTCGAGTCTGCCCGTGGTCAGACTGCCTGCCCTGTTCGTCCCACACTCCGCCAGTCTTGGTCCCGCCACAGCAACGCGAGTCCTCTCCGCCCAGGCTGCCCGTCTCTGCCCCTCCTACTGGTCTGGATGAATGTTTATTTTTTATTTCCTTGGTGTCGGACTTCCTTGCCGTTCCATTTTCTGTCAGTTCTGGTTGTACGAGGTGGCACAGTGTGTCTACCTACGCCGCCATCTTGGTTCTCCCTGTGTATGATACTTTCAATGTATTGTTGTAGATATGTATTTTTTAGTTAAAGAATGTCCAATTTATTCTCTTTATACATTCTCATTCTATGTTGTGATTCTCAATTTTTATCTATGTTTTCTACATTTTCTTCTAGGTCTTTGAAGATAATCTAACCTAAAGTTATTTGCCCCAACATCTGAGTCATCTTTTATTGTTTTATACCCTTGATTTTCAGTCCCGTTACCCTGCTTGTTTTAAATGTCTCATAACACTAAATCTAACAACAGAAATTTTGTTTTAAAATTTTAGTGGCTGAAAGTGATTAAACTCCTATCAAAATGAGTTTTCCCATTCACCCATTAGGCAGAAAGATTATGGACTAAAACCTTCAATCAAAACAGGCATGAACTAGATCAAATCTGGGCCGCAGTTTTGATACATCTCAGACTAATTTTGGTTTGCCCTGTTCCTAGGTAATGTCCCTTCAAGTCTTACAATGAGTCTAGTATAAAACTGCCTCTTCAGTCCTGAGACTAAGAGAAATACACTTTGTTTTACAGAAAGTTTTGATTTAGTATTTGGCTTCCTAACACACACACCTTCAAAATTCAGGATATTTCTTAAAAACAGCAGTATATATAAGGTTCCTTGAGTTTCCATTACCTGCCACCCACTTCAAACCTACATAGTCCTCTGCACCTCTTTAGTTTCTTCTCAATAGTGGCCCTCTATCTAGACCTAACACAAAATCTTAATCTCTGTGTAGCTAATATCCAGAACTGGCAAGATCCTCCAGGGACAGTGATAGATCTTTAGTTTAGTTTGAAGGTTTCTCTATGTTCTGCTCTCTGGAATTGTGTCCCTTTGGTTCTTAGTGCTACCACAGGTCTATGTTAGTCTTAACATAGAAGATGGTTGTAGTATATCATATTTTCTCATTTTTATTAGTGGGAGAATGGCTCCCATAAACTACATCATTTTACTTGATAATTTTTTTTAAATTTTAAATTAGCCAATTTTAATTTCTGGTTCACTATAACTGTAGTGCTGATCTTAAAGGAACTCGATAATAGTGAGAGAGAAAAGAAGCACATTCAAATGTTAAAGAGTAATTTTTAGCTCAATTATACTACACACAATTATTTTTTCTATCTCAACATATAAAGTCCTATTGCCCAGTGACTTTGGCAAAACAATCACATTCAAGTGGTATCATGTCTACATTTATCTAAGTCTTGCTTACATGTTAGTATTATTTATCCTTACTGACTGAAGACTGAGTTGTCTTTTTTGAAGAATCTTGTGCTCAATAAAATTACTACCACTTCCTTTTAGTTTGCAGAGTATCTCTACCATAAAACTGCTGAACTTCAATGAGTCAATAATAAGCAAATCTGGCTGAGGTTACATATCCTCCAAATTTTAATCTACATAGTTTGTCTCCTGATCTACCTCCTTTGTACACAATATGCAAACCATTTTACTGTCAAGTAGTGTGATCTACTCATTTTCTGCTTCACCTTTTAGTTAAGGCAAAAGAAAAGAAGAACAAAATGAAGCATAAGGCATTTCCATCACTGTGCTCATAAATGATCCCAGGCAAATCAAGCAGTGTGTAAGATGGGTTTTAAAAAATTGAACTTTACTCAAAAAAAAAAAAACCTTGTAGGACAACACCACATATTACTAGGAGATTAAGGATCAATTCAAAGTCTAACACAAAGCCAGGGGATAATAAAAATAAACAAAGAAAAAACTGATTGAATATTTCTCTCTAAATCAAGTATGAAACAAAGGTGAATTGTTATATAGCACAAGGGAGGCAGAAATGAACCATATGTTCAGTCCCAAGAATAAGATAAAATGACATTTAAAGTATTTTAAAATGACACATTATGCATTGACTTTGAAGATATTATTTCAAAATTCTAATAATAGAGCATAATCCATTTCATTTAGACTTCAGTTAAATGTGTTTTTGATGTAATAGTACATTAACATAATATTCTAATACTTTAAATTATGACTTGAGGTCATGACTAATTAATCTATGGAATTTTACAAGGTTCTCTTAAACCTTAGAAATAGTTGGTAGAAAGAAAAATGACGTTTTAATGACTATTTTAAAGCAGTTTAGTCTTTAAAAAGAAATTTGGCTCTAAAAATTCAAAATTACAATTAAAGCATGATTTAATGTTTAACTTCTTTCATTTGTTTGGACTTAGAATTGAATTGAAAGGGGCAGCTAAATAAATGGGTGCAGAGAGGCTCATTTATATAGTATTATCATTTTTATAATGATAATTATTCTATATTTTGGGAGTTATAAAATGTGAAGGAATTTTTAATTTTTCCAGGTGATAAAATATTGACATCTTTACCTAACATTATGCTAAAGTGAAATAAGCCAGCCAGAGAAAGACAAATACCATATGATTTCACTCATATGTGGAATCTAAAGAACAAACTGAACAAGCAAAATAAAGACAGACTTATAGATAAAGAGCAGGATGACAGTTCTTGGGGTAGGGGTTAGGTGGTGGAGGGATCGAGCAATAAAGAAAAAGGACTCGTGGACATGAACAACAGTGTGGTGATTGTGAGGGAAGGGGTGGATGGAAGTGGAAGAGGGTATAAAGGGAATAAATGGTGATGGAAAAAATACAATACAGTATAAAAAGAAAAAAGAAATACATTTAAATATTCTCTCTAATAAATATCAACGATATTGAGCTATATGAATTAATAATTAAGAAAACAGGTTATAAGTTCTTCTAGAATCAGCTCATTTGATGCAAAATACAAGTATATCTGAGGGCAAAACATACTTACAACTTTCCAACATGAGCAACTATGACAAGTAAATCTTAATACAGTATGTTTTCTATAGAGAATAAAAACTTACACCACACACGCAATGTGCTAAAAGATACAGATGTTAGTATCAGTTAGCTGACCCCTTAATAGAAATGAACCAAAGAAGATTACAAGGGGCACATGTGACTTTCCAAAATAATGCCAAAATCTTGATGAAATTTATCCATGTGTTCATTCTGTCATGAATCAGGTGATAATTCATACAATTTTCTGTATTTTTTGTAACTTAGATTTTTGTACTAATACAGTTTTTATTGATTACTATAAATTAAGTCAAGACATAATAGATTTTAAAAACTATTTTGCATTCATACCCATTGATGTGCCAGCTAAGAGGTCAACAAACTGACACTAAGAACAAAACCCAGCCTGACACCTACTTGTCTATGGCTTGTCACCTAGGAAACAGTGTTTACACTTTCAAGTGGTTGAGGAAAATCAAAATAAAAATTAGATGTTCAGACATACAAAACTGAGATTAATATCAAATTTCAAAACTTATCTCTAAAGTTTTATTGGAACAGAGTTAAATCAAATTGTGAAGAGTCAAAGAATTTATCTCTTATTAATTATATGTTAAGTAATAAAAATATTTTAGGTCTATTGAATTAAATAAAATGATTATGAAAATTATTTTACCTCTTAATAGGATTATTAGACAACTTAAAACTATGTATGCATCTCACATTATATTCTCTTACACAACCTACCTTGATGATTGGACTCACTAGTGATCTATCAGTGAGGTGTGAATAAGAGTTTCATGTCTTTTTTAATATAATTAACTAATCAATACAGCAGAATAATTTTCAGATCCTACAAGAGATTGTAGTTACTTAAACCAACAGTGACAGGGAGTATGATAAAATAATAAATGATGATATCAGGAATATATGGTTCATCCAATCTTTTTCCTTAAGAATTGGCAACATTGCAAGGTTCAATGGTTTTGAAAGAGTTTGCATGTAGAGCCTTCAGAAAGCTAACACTTAGCAATCACCCAAAATATTCCTTACATCATTGCTGTTTTTTAAAGCTGCTGAAGAACACCATCTTCACAGAAAATTTTACTTCAAAATTCAAACCTTTATAGAAATAGAATTACTTTGATTAAACTTGAGTTGTATGTTCTGAATTCCTGTTTGCTCAGATTTCTCCACACCCATCCCAGATTTACAGTAGCTTGAGAAAGCCACACAACTGACCTGAAGCTAAGACTATGAAGACACAGTTAAGCCTGAGTGTGAATATGCTAAAATATTTCAATTAGTACTTCATTGTCATAAAATTGATGGCAATTTTTTACCTCAAAATATAAAATTTAGTACTAATTTTTTTGAGAACAGTTGTCAAATTATTAATTATGTGAACTTAAAAATAAGTGTGTATGATGAGATTCTCCATAAATAAAAATATATGTCCTAACCTTTAAAAAATACATATGTTACATGTAGGAGCAGTTAAACGTGTTCTTGGTGATCACGGACAAAGAGTTGAACACAGAGAGTTTATAGCAGAAAAAGAGGGAGCAGAATTATTAAGTAATAGTACATACACTCCACAGAACATGGGAACAGGCCAACTCTGAGTAGAGATTGACCTCAGTAGCTGGAGGGATTCTATTCTTATACGGAGGATATTTCCTGGATAGTTTTAGCAGGCTTTTATTGAGCATGTGCAAATAGTTATATTACTTTAAAGCTTCCATGCACGTGGTCTCCCATGATTTTCCTTGATTGACCACTCGGGAAGTGGGTTGCACAATGTGGATTTATTATAATGCTATTATAATGAATCAGGGGTTATGTAACATCTTTTGTGAAGGTGCATTCGTG
This sequence comes from Desmodus rotundus, assembly GCF_022682495.2. Classification (NCBI taxonomy): domain Eukaryota; kingdom Metazoa; phylum Chordata; class Mammalia; order Chiroptera; family Phyllostomidae; genus Desmodus; species Desmodus rotundus. The sequence continues at coordinate 56,591,330 of NC_071394.1, read as the reverse complement.
ATTCACGGTGATTCAACACTTTTCCAGAAAGTGGAAACCACAGGTCTTAGAACAGGGTCTTTGTCCTGTATCCATGTCCTTTATCTTAGCCCTGGGGTTCCTTCGAAGGAGTTTCATCCTTCCTATCTCCTGCCTGACATATAACTTTATATCAACTTGAATCATGTGAAATTACCAATTATTAAAATTGTGGTCTCACATGGTTCAACTGATAATAGATGTCATGGTTACCTGAGCTGGATTTCTACAAATAGCATCTCTTCCACACTATTATAAGGTTAAAACCAACAGCAGACAGAGATACTTATTTAAAAAATCAGTAAACAATAGAGAAGTCGAACCTGAATTATTTGAGAAAAATCTTCCAATTACGCAGAAGAGAGGATCGAGTTGGCTAGTTGATGATCTGAGGAGCAGTTGACAAGATTATGTTTAAGATTTTCTATTGTAGAACAACTTGCCACAGCCAGATTATACAGCCTAAGGCATTAGTGGTTGAGCAAAAGGGATTTAAAGACAACTTCATGCTTTCAAGTAAACTTCATGTTTTCAAGTGAAATTTCAAACTATCAGCTGATTTACTGATAACCATCTTCAATGCTGCATCTTTCTAACTCATTACCTGGAGTGTCAGACTGTGGGAGGGATTTTTTTTTTTTTTTAATAGACAGCTATGTGCATATGCCAAACTATTCTTTAAAAAAAACAGGGGAATTTTCTTTTAGATTTTATGATTTATTGAGCTTCCAGATAATATTTGTTTCTTGGATGAATTAAACAGTTCACTAATCAAATATATTGATAAAGATTTTGAAAACTATTGATGGCAGCAAAATGCCATTAGCACTTTGATCTGAAGACACATGAGTTTGTGCTTGTGTCGTTTCTTCATTCCATGTACACCAGGGATCCTGTGGAATTCTAAATTCTGAACCTCACAATTTCATGACAAATATATAGACGTTTCTGCCCAAGTTATTTCTTACCTTCTTCCTTTAAAACAGCTAGATAAGTTTGATTCAAATTGTACAATTTTCTCACTCTATTCCATTGAATAGTTTTGAGCAAAAATAAACAGAATAGTTTGTGGGAAAATAACTAACCTTTTGCAATAATCACCAATGGAACAAAACTAAACCACCTTAAAGCTGATGGAATTCAAAGTTATATCCTGTAAGAAATGCAACAAACAAAATAACTAACTTCTTTTTTTTTAAGTTTTACAAGGCCTTTTGAAGAATTGAATATGACCTACTTCTCATCAACTTTGGCATGTTCAAATTCATAATTTGTATCTTCTCTATTTAGGAAGGAGTGCAAAAAAGTTTGCTATGAAAGATTCTGGGCCTATAAGAGATTAAATTGTTAAAGTGTCCTTGACCTCACAAACAAAATGACATATCTTAATAAGCAGGGTTCTCTTATGTAAAAAAACAAAAGCTTTAAAGTAGTTATTTTAAAGTTGTTTCCATTTTTGAGACAGTCTAAATAACTTACATATTAAAAAAATATTTTAAAAGTTTCTTTGGTCATTTAATTTAGCCGGGAGAATTGCTGAATTTTAAAAATAAATAGCTACATACCTGATGGATAATGGCATAAACTTTATACTCTAAGTCAATCAATTTTTAACATTTATGAACATCTCCTTATTGCTTTCAAGAGATATCATTCATGTGTTACTTATTAGATTATGGGAAATTTAGGAATCTTAGACATTTTACTTTGAAAGTTAAGTAAACGAATTATCTCTGTGAGTTGACTTTCACTTTACTAGTTCTAAATATAGGTGAGGTGAAATTTTAACACTTTATCTTTTAGGTGCCAGTTTGTAGGCTACCTTTTCCTTAATATCTGCACCCCCCAACTCCCCTTACACAGAAGTTATTGCTACTTTAATTATGCAAATCCTTATTATTTAAGATATTAGCTAAGAACCAAGGATATAAACATGAGAGACTCATGGTCCTCTTATCACGTAGGAAAGTACTTGTATTTCCTTTTAGCACTCAAATTATTCTGTCTGTGTTTCCCATTCATTTCTAATGAAGGGCTTTTGTTTTATTCATCTCTTTCTCCCCAGTACCCAGGTGAATGCCCAACTAATAGTTATATTTGATGAATGGAATTATCGAAATGAAGTATATCCTTTTTCATAAAAATGTAATATCTTTTGGCTATTAAAAAGGGCCAGTTTCTATTTTTCATGACTAAAATGGTTTTCTAACATGAGAAATTCAATGTTATAGGAAAAGAAAAGAATGGTAGAGAGAAAAAATATGGGATCTGGGTGCTGAATTATAAATTCCATTGTAATGTAAACCATGGCTCTCTCCTCATGCAGGCACAGAATCTGGCTCAGAGTGGCAGTGTTTCTATTGATCAATTGATTGAGAGGTGGGAGAAACATGGATGGAGTTGCTGTTCCACCCATTACTTAATGTGTGATTTGTTATCCACTGTTTGGTATTTACATCTGTTTGACTCTGTGCAAAATAGATTTAGTCTTCACAATGAAGTTCAGTGTCACTACCTGGAAAAATGCTTCGTATACAGTAAATCACTAAACAATTACAATAATATCAATTATAATCTTAAAATATTTTTAAAACATAGGTTTTGGTTTTGTTTTGGTTGATTTTGTTTTTGTTTTTTTTTCTTTTTTTTTTTTACATTGCCTTATAGAAAGCGAGAAGCCTAACAAAATAAATGCTCCTAGTTTCTTTGCCACATATTCCAATTATATGATAGGATATTTAGGGTTTCTTCCCTATTTGTGTGCAGTATCTTTTTGTGGGAAAGGTAAGCCTAATAATGAGATGGGCCACTTCCTAATGCCTATAGTGATCTCTTCTTACACAAATATTCTGTATTCTAAAGAAAAGGTAAATCTTTTTCTTTTTAAAAATGATTATTTATTTATTTATTCCTAGAGAGAAGGGAAAGGAGGGAGAAAGAAAAGGAGAGAAACATCAGTGTGTTGTTGCCTTTCGCACACCCGCCACTGGGGACCTGGCCCTCAACCCAGGCGTGTGCCCTGACTGCGAATCAAACTAGCGACCCTTTGGTTCTCAGGCCAGCACTAAATCCACTAAGCCACACCAGCCAGGGTGGTAAATCTTTTTCTTAATGATTATTCATGGGTTACTCACAAATTAAACAAATTTTATTCACTTTTTGTTCCAGCAAATATTTCTTGTCTTTCTCACATGCCAGCTTTTAGGAAAAGTGTTAGGTTACTATATACAAACAAACAAAAAAAATAACAATGGTAATCCTGCGAATTTGTCAAGGTGAGTAAAGTAATTAAGATTTAATTTCAAACCAGCTACCCTGGGTTGTATCAAACACAAATCTTTTTAATACAAAACTTTCATTACTTTGAGAAACTCATGTAATAAACACACCCTGTGAAATTAAGCTACTTGAGTGAGTTGAGAAGGAAAATTTGCAGATAACCTTATGCACGCTGTGCATTTGGGGAATGACAGAATGAAAACTCAGGTTTAACTTGACAGTTTGAAGGCTCATTACGTCTGGCCTCACAAATCAAATTCCACTGAATCATCTATTCATTCACATGAACATGTTTCTAACTGGATCCTGGACAAAACTTCTTATGGGGTGCAGTTCTAAAGGTTCAAGCTAAATTATCCAGTGAACACATTTCTCACCAGAACATTTTAAAGTCCTTTTTAAACGGGAGCCTTTACCTTTGCCAAATGTACTCATCTTTCATTTAACAAATATTTGAGTATTGGCACTGTTCTAAGCATTTGAGAGCCAGCAATGAACAAAATACAGCAAAATTCTGCCCTTGTGGGCTTATATTAAGTGAAAAGGACAAATAGTAAACAAAATGAGTAAGCAAAAGTATCTTACATTAGTGGTAAATGCTCAAAAGGAAAATAAAGGGAGATAGGTAAGGCATAAATAAGTCTGATAAATTTCAGACTAGGTTAGGGCAAGTCTCACTGTAAATTAGACATTACTAGAAAGACCCGAGGTGAGTAAAGAAGGAAACCATTTGAATATCTGAGGAAGAAACTACTAGGAAGAGAGAGGAGAAAATGCAAAGGTAATAAAGAAGGTTTGTGTCTAACAAACTGGAGGAATAGCAGGAAGTTAGTGTGACTGACATGGAATGATGGAAAGGAGTTACAACCTAAAGTCATACAGTAACCTAAAGTCATACAGAAGCCTAAGGTTATTGTTAAGAACTTGCTTTTTAATCAAAGAGTGGTAGAAACCACTGGAGGGTTTTAAGCAGACATGATGATGTAGATTTGAGTGGGATTCTTTGCATGATGTGGTGCAAATGGAAAGAAAAAAGGCAAGAAAGGAAGAAGGATTACCAGGCAGACAACTACTGAAATAATGTCCAGGAAAGAATATTAATAGCTCAGACCATGATGGGAGCAAAGCAAAAAGAATTGATGAGTGATTGAACATATAGTGTGGAGGAAAGGTGCTAGAGATGACAGACAACAGAAGAATGAAAATGCAAATGACCACGCAAATGCAAAGATGGGAGTGCCATTCACTGAGATGGAAGGGAATGTGGATCTATCTCTCTAACTTCTTGACAAATATATTTATGCCTTCAATTCCCCTTTAAATACTGCTCCGCCTATATCTTACAATTTTTGATATATACCTCTTAAAGATCATTCAGTTATAAGTACTTCATGGTTTTTTTAAATGATTTCCTTTATAACAGGACAGTTACTTAGTAGTACGTTATCTGATTTTCAGACAGAGGATATTTTAAAATGTCTTTTAGTTATTAGTTTCCAGTTCTACTGAGTTTTGGTGAGAAAAACAACAGAGTTGGTGTTTTGAAAGCTATTAAGGATTATTTTTGCCCTGGCACATAATGAAATTTTGTGAAACTTGAAAAGAGTTTGTGGTCTTGATATTCAGGATGTATTTTTATAATTGTGCTATTGAGATGCTTCTTAATTTGTCCTCTGTTGACTTCATCTATCAATTTCTGAAAGGGATAGTTAAACTCTTCTGCTGGGATTGTTGAGTTACCTGTTTATCCCTGAAGTTCAGTCAGCTGTGTTCAACAGGCGCAAAGGCACGGACAGACTGTTTCACTCATCAACAATGTTCACAATTCTGAGTCCCTTGAAGGCAAAGACGGTTAGTCACTGAAACATTTAAAGTAAGAAATATGAGTCCTGGATGAAGATCCTTTACTTCTCTACTGAATTAATAAACAAGTGACTATTAATGTGAAATTTATTTTGAATATTTTTCCATAAGAGTTATATACTTGAATTGATATACCTTGATGTTTTTCCTAGTACCTTTCTGTTGTGTAAACTATGCCTGTGAAGGTAGTGTGTGGAAGAAATGCTTTAATCTGTAGATATATTCTCATGATCTACAAAGGTATTTTTGATGATCTTAAGTAATCGTGATTTTTCATAGCTCGTAAGTTAGACCTACCCAATAACAAGACAGGTGTTTCATAAATATTCTAGAGTATACATACACATCTGACTGAATCCTACTACTAATTCATGTTTGTTTCAATTCTTGGTATTAATTACCTCCCATTAGTATAGTATTCTGTAGATAAATTCAATTACATCAGTTCATAGATACATTTTCTTAATGATCCAGAACAGAACCTTGACTTGATCTTCAAACATTTATGGAGCATCTACGATGGAGAGTGATAAATAATATCATCAAAAATACTGCCTTCACACATTACACAACCTAGACTCAGTAGAAAGAAATATGTCAACAACATATAAGCAAAAGTCTATTAAAATATTAATAAATATAAATTATACAATGGCAGTAATGTTAACTGCAATGAAGAAAATACATGTGGAAACTAATAGCATTAGAGAGTGATGAGGGGTGAGACTACGTTAGTTAGAGTGGCCTATATGAGATGATAAAATCCGACCTAAGGTTGTAATAATGAGAAACAGGTCATGCAAATAGTTGGTAGATATTATCATAATTTTTCACTGAAAATGTTAAAACGTGATCCACTGAACTGTTGCTATTCCAGAAAATCAATATTGCAAACACAGGCTACAGGTGTGACACTACTGAGTCTGAAAAGGAAAAACAAAGTGTAGTTTTTTGTTTGTTTTTGTTTTTTACCACGAAGAAGGCATTAAAGATTTCCCTAACCTTTAAAAATTATATTTCATTGTGGGAACAGGTGACCATTTGGGAGAGTAAATCAAGAAGTCCAAATGCATGTGCTCTACTTTGTGTTCATGAAGATTTGGTCATTTAGTTGGCACGAGTACCAAGTAATGGTGCTATTATGAATAAGCTTTACATAGGCCTGTCTTATTGCTACTTATCAAAAAAGTTATTTAATCAGAGATGAGGAGAATAAAGAAAATGTTTATACATTTATTTTAAAAATATGATGAATCAAGTTCTTTGAAAAACTCACCACCCTTTTCCATGTAAACTTATAGTTAGTGCATGTGCTGTTTAGATTCATTAAAACATTATTTGGACTTAACTGTTCTGTCACTTATCTCAATCTTGTTTTTTTCTTTACAACCTAGTCCAATATCAGATAATAATTTAAATACAGTATAAACAATGAATTATGTTTGCCAGCCTACAGGGGGAGGGGCAGTCCATGAGAAACTTTAAAACATTTCATAACTACAGCTATTTTGAATCTGGAACTGAACTCCTCAGAGAAGTTGGAGTTAATTATGTTTTGCTTATATTTCAGCTCTAAGCTTCAGAAACTTATCAAGTATGTCCTTATCTCCAAAAATTCATCTCATTAAAACTTGTACCTCATCTTAATTTAATAAAGCCACTTGCTTCCATTCTTTGAGGACTTGTAAAAATGATCTCTGCAGCTGACATGATCAGCATTAAAGGAAAGCAAAACCTAGCAGTAAATATGTCAGATAGTACCTGTCGTTACTCCTTTGTATCAAGAGTACATACTTTTTAAGAATGTCACTACCAGGATAGGTATGGCAAAATGGAATGTGACATCTGGAACTAGAAATCGCAGGTAAAGAGAAAGAAGGTAATAAAAATGCAGTCTTTATTCCATTGCAACCTTCTTTTCAAAATATTTGTTGTGGAACCCATTATGCTTAAAAGTCATCAATGGTCAAAAGAAAAAAATTACTGGAAAATATCCCCCCCTTTTGTATCCATAATATATGCCCACATCATGAAGACTGAGAAGCTGTGCAGTCAAGAAGTGTATTTTTTTCTTTAGTTAAAGGACTCTCAAATGTATTTAAGGCTAGAATACTTTTCCCTGCAAACACCCTCATGACGGCGTGACTGTGCAAGACCTTGGACTAGAAAACTCTATGCGGATTTTCTCCAAACTGGCCCAGTTTCTTAGCCTGTCCCAGCACCTGGATGCACACTCTTCAGAAGAACAAAAATATTCAGTGAGTCGGCTTTGAAACCATGAAAGAGGTTCAATTCAAGGCAGAAGTTAGATATTGTAATTTAATTTAGAAATATTTGCTAACTACAAGAGGCAACTTGACTACCACTGTCAGAACACTCTAAGTGTGAAATCACAAAAAATGTTCCATATATATATATATATATATATATATATATATATATATATACCTCATAATTTAAATAATAGCTTCATAGAGTTTTATTTTCCTTAGTTTACCTTGTACCAGTGGTAGGCAGTTAGAGTAAGGACAATGGGCCAGGCACTGAAAGTCATCAGGGCAGAAAGAGCCAGGTGCCTAGCAATGGGTAAAACTGGGAAAACAAGAACCTCATGTGCAGGGTAACCTTTTCTTCCCCAGCGTATCACTGGTCATGCAGTTAACACCCTCTGACCTTTCATGTGGCTGGTCATGTGATTTGGGCCCTGCCCTGACCTTTCCTCTCCAGGCATGTCCTCAGTCATGCTGGTTAGACTCCCTTGGAGGGGGAATGAACAAAGGGGCTGGAGAGCAGCCCTTAAGCATTAAGCCCCCAGGACAATGAGGTTCTGACCTGTATCAAATACATCTAGGCCTCCATTGTTTTTCAGCTCTAGGCCCAGAAAAGCAGCAAAACCAGAGAAGCTAGAAGAGAGAATCTTAGAAACAGCAAGAGATAAGGACACAGTTACCTACAAAAGAGTTCCCATAACACTGTCAGCTGATTTCTCAAAAGAGACCTTATAGGCAAGAAGGGGCTGGAAAGAAGTATTTGAAGTCATGAAAGCCAGGGACCTACATCCAAGATTACTGTATCCAGCAAAGCTTTCATTTAGAATGGAAGGGAAGATAAAGTGCTTCTCAGATAAGGTCAAGTTAAAGGAGTTCATCATCACCAAGCCCTTATTATATGAAATGTCAAAGGGAGTTACCTAAGAAAAAGAAGATCAAAAATATGAACAGTAAAAATGACAGCAAACTCACAGTTATTAACAACCACACCTAAAACAAAAACAAAAGCAAACTAAGTAAACAACTAGAACAGGAACAGAACCATAGAAATGAAGATCGCATGAAGGGTTATCAATAGGGGAGTGAGGGAGGAGAGGTGGGGAAAGGTACAGAGAATAAGTAGCATAAATGGTAGGTAGAAAATAGACAGGGGGAGGGTAAGAATAGTATAGGAAATGTAGAAGCCAAAGAACTTATAAGTATGACCCATAGACATGAACTATAGGGGGGGAATGTGGGAGGGAGGGGGTGGGCAGGATGGAGTGGAGTGAAGGGAGGGAATAGGACAACTGTAATAGCATAATAAACATAATAAAAAATAAAAAAACAGAGAAGCCACTCCAGGGCTGACATCAGGACCAGCTGCAATAATTAATGACCAGTCAGTGGAGACATTGACCCTGAGGAGACACACATGAAAAGTTGGTGTATATTTTATTGAGGTCCTCCCCTGAGACCTCCCTAAAATCCCCATTTTTAAAACCCCTCAAGATCTCTCTTTCTCTTCCCCTACCTCTCTCCTCTCCCTTTCACTCTCCTTCTCCCTTTCCCTTTCCCTTTCTCTTCCTTTTTCTCCCTTTCTCATGCCATTTCCCCACCCCCTTCCCCCAGACACATTTTCCTTGCCTCTTTGTTCCTCCTAAGCTCCAAAGGGCCTTTCTTTTGCCTCTGTAACTTATTTCCTGACCCCATTTCTTCTACGGCTCACTTCCTCTACCTCTGTGACTTTCCAAATAAACTTCTTTTATAGTTTGAGTCTTGACTCTGAATCCTTTCTTAGCCAGAACTCAGGTACTAAGGATGCAGAACACAGGCCTAACACCTAGTACCATTTTGCTGCCAACATGACTAATAATGTTTTCTACTTAAATATTGTTATTCTAACATCATATTTTATGCTTTTAATTCTCTTATTGTTTTTGCAAATAACTCAGTCAGTCAAGACTAACAAGCTCTGATGTAAAACTTCCAGGGAACTGAAGAATAACCACTTCTTACACAGCAGCAGACAGGTACTAAACATGAGCCTAGAAGTTAAGATGTGCAGATTCCAGTGCTGCTTTGTCCCTAAACACCTAAGTGAACTGAGACAAATCACTTAGCCTTTTCTGGTATTTAACATCCTCATTTGCAAAGTGAAGATAATGAATGACCTGAGTTACTGCTTTTATCTGGAATATCTTATGCTTCCAAACATAAGAAAATAATATTCTGAAGTGCTTTTCTAAATAATAACTGGAATCTCACAAGAGAAATGTGAATTGTCAAAGTGCAGGATTCCAATGTGGCTTGAAATTATAAAAATTAGCATGTGTTAAAATGTATTACAATTTATGCAAAAATATTTTAAGCATCATATCAACTCCTTGAATATCCCTGTGTTTATAATATTATCATGCCCATTTTATGGATAAGGAAACAAGTGTGCAGACAAGTTAAATTTCCTGTCTGTTGGCCAGACTGGGAAAAAATCCTGAGCGGAAGTCTAGATTTAAGCATCTTACTCTAAAACCAATGGTTTCTCTACACTGCCAACGAGTTTTTATTAGCACATTCAATTACTCAGTTGTGTCAAATAAAACTGTGATAATTGTTTGTTGCTTTCCTTTCTAATTATTTTTAAATGGAAGCAGTTGCATTTAGCAGGAAATGTGTTAATCTCTCTCTTTCCCAAAGAGCAAGCTGCACCTTAAAAGCATTCCTGGGGTTTCTTTCTCAAGCTAAAGGTTTCTTCTGTTCCATACAAACTGATACAATTTTGATCTACCAATTAATTCCTTTGTTACAGATGCATTGAACAGACTCTAAGGCTGGTAGAATGTTACATTATTATCTTTCGACTGCTATTACAGTATTAAATTTATCTAATTTTAATTACATTGCACAATAAACCATTTTTTCCTTATAATACACATGTTTATGTGGTAGAAAGTCCACTGTGTGTTATTGATAATGATCCCCTAAATCATCTACAAGATGCAGTTTGAGGCACCCCTGAGTTTTCCCAGCTACTAAGAATTCAGTGATACTCAGTTCTCACCTGAGTTCTCTTTGGATAGCAAAAGAGCTTTTAAAGAGCCACTAATGAGTACTGATGCATCCCCTGAGATTGTATTTGTGAATACATATGAGACAAAGTAACCATTACATAAATACTCCAGTTACTACAAGCACTCAGCATTATCTAATCCACAATTTCAATACATTAATTACATGGCACCCCCATGAAGTATGCAAGTGCTTTTATTTCCACAGGCAAACCAAAGTAATTAAGCTAATTCTAAGTAAATTAAATGAAATAAGGTTGCAGGGGAAGTCAACAATACGTTTGCCAGGATTGGAATTAAGAATTGATACCCATGTTTAAACTCCAAATGTGGTTTCATAGACTATGAAAAGTCCCATGGATATGATTTAGTTAGAAGACAATCAGGAAGCATAATCTGTTTAGAGGACCATCAACCTAATTTTGATAAAAGACTGTTGTTAAGTAGCATCAGTATACTGAAGGGATAGACATGGGTATGTAGCAGTGTACAATTTTAATGGTGGGAAATTTTACACCCCCCCATTTTTTGACTTTTTAAAAAGTGCTAACTCTAATATGTAGCTTGTAGATAAACAGCATGTTTGTGTAAGAATCCTGGGAACCAGTGTCAAAAGATACAGACCCCAACCTTCAAACATCACAGTTCTGAGAGATTTGCTGACCTTCAACGGTAGAGCCAGGATGCCTAAACCAGGACGATGCACACTGGACCACCACCCGCTTTATCATAACAGACTTGTGCTCATCTTCATGTCAGCCCCCTCTCTTGAACTCTTTGTTCTGTTTCCCTCTCCCTCCTTATGAAAACCTCTGTCTCCAAGGAGAGGTGGAGATGGGCCTTGTGACATGAGTCCCCCATCTTCCAGGAGATGGGTTTTGAGGCATTAATCTCCCATCTTCCAGATGGCCAGCATCTGCAAATAAAACACTTTCCTTCACATCAGCACCTGCCTCTCAAGTATGGGCTTTTGTAGAGACAGGCAGACAGACCTGCTGTTGGTTACAGGTACTTGTATCCCAGATAATTTATTCTGATATTTAGCCAAATATGTTTAGGCACATATGGGTGCAGGATTAAGGGAGATGAACTCTGATTTTTAAAAGTAAGGAATTAGACCCCAGCCAGTGTGGCTCAGTTGGTTGGGCATTATCCTGCACACCTAAGAATCACCAGTTCAATTCCTGGCCAGGGCAAATGTCTGGGCTGTGGGCTTGGTCCCTGTTTTCTCTCTCACGTCAATGTTTCTCTCCCTCTCTTTCTCCTCCCCTTCCCCACTCCAATAAACAAACAAACAAACAAACAAACAAATAAAATAAATTTGCCTTTATTAAAGTGGAGGAAAGACTATTTTGTAATAAACTTTCACAAAAGTTTTCTCAATTGTTCCCGTATGTAATATTATTTTCTTGTTAGCATCATAATCCTATTAAAAGAGTTAAAAGAGTGTATTGAACTCTGGCTGGTGTGACTCAGTGGATTGAGTGACAGCCTGAGAACCAAAAGGTCTCTGGTTCGATTCCCAGTCAAGGCACATGCCTGGGTTTTGGGCCAGGTCCCCAGTAGGGGGCACAGGAGAGGCAACCACACATTGATCTTTCCCTCTCTTCCTCCCTTCCGCCCTCTCTAAAAATAAACAAATAAAAATATTTTTAAAGTGTACATTTAAAAGCCATCTGGCTATTGGTGGTGAGCATTATAGTATTTTTTATATATATATAAATATCTATATATGCACACATATAATAAAAATGTATTTTGTTTATTTTGAGTCTATTATTAAAGGACAGAACTCCTATATTTCCTATCATATCATAATTTAGCATCTATAATTTCACCCAAATTATCAGGTTCTAATAAGTTTGTTCAATAAGATGATTAGAAGGAGCTGAAGATGCAGGCATTCTAAATTTTAAAAAAGGCTTAATTGCAGTACAAACAAAAAAGCCATGTTTTCATTTAGTTTCATTTAGAGACAGTCTCCAATCCAGAGGTCATCATTTATCGAATATTCCAATTAAGTAACTGAATTTGGAATCCTAGAGGAAAGAGGTGTGGTTGAATTCCAACTATGTGAACTTGACTGTAGGGAACATATTTTGGTTCTTTTAAAACACAGGTGCATGCAAATCTCTGAAGAGGATGTATATTGGTTATAAATACACACCACAAATAATTATTTTAAAAATATTATCAACCACGGGAAAATATGCCTTTCTGATATTTCCAGTTATTTTCTTCTGTTCTAAGTAAGATTTCCACTGCTTCTACTTGTACTTAAGAGAGTTAAAGGTTATGTCAAGAAATGTGAGCTCAATTTCTACCCTTAGAGACTAAAATGCTTTGTTCAGAAGAGCCAGTGATTTCTGTGTGGTACCAGACAGCTCTGAACGGCTCTGCTAAAGACTCTGAACCCCTGCAGGGAACAAATGCCACAAATCTCAAAGTCAACATAAGTGGAAGATGCGGAACTAGTAAAACAAACAAGCTCAATTTTTTCAAACTCTCATCCAAATAAGAGCAGGGGCAGCGACTTCTCAATCAGTTATCAGTCTCAGTAAAGGAGACTGGTTCTTTAGACTAAGCAGAAAGAAGAAAACAGGGTTAAAAAAAAAAAAACATACTCGTTAGGCTGTCAGCATGTGTGTAGTGAAAAGAGAGCGGCCTGGAAAGAAATAATAGATTGTAAAGATGAGCATCTTTCTGGGCACCACTCAAACTCTCTGGTAGCAGCATATTATTTTCCCTGTTTTAGGCCACAGGGATGTGCTGGAAAACCAGACTCCATTTCTCTAAGAAATGGAATTATTTTTTTAATTATTTCTGGCTCAAAAGAAGTGCAAATTATAGAAGCAATGTTTTTCATTGGATCAAATGGCTAAAAAAGAGCGGGGGAGAGGAGATTAAAAAAAAACAACCTCTCAGACATATAGATAAAAATAATAAAAATATAAGTATAAAATAAAATTGTTATAGATAAAACAGTGTAAAGATAAACACATTCCCTCCCTCTCACTCTGCCCCATCTTTCCCACACATATTTTACATCCGATGAAATGGCTTAAGAGCAGATGTTAAAAACAACACTCCCAAATATATGGATAAAAATATAAAGATAAACTCTCACCTCCATCATATAAACTTGTTTTTCCAAGTGACTCATATTGGATCAAAATGGCTAAAGAACAGATGTTTTAAAAATATAGTCTCCCAAACATAAGTTAAAAAATGTAAAGGTATCCCAGGATTAAAATTTAAAAGCATGAAAATTAACTCTCCCCTCACACTCATCCTTCCCCGATCACATTAAATATCTTTCTCCATGTGCTTTCTGTGTTCATACCCATGACTCTGAATTAATTGTTTCCCCTAAGGGAAAGATTACCTCAGGGGGCACTTCTGTAGTTGGCAATAAATCCATGAATTAATCTGAATATAGAAACTAATTACAATAAAACCTGTTCAGTGTTCTCACTTAAGCCATTTTTTCACCCTAAACGTTAATCTTTAAAAGATCAAGGCCGTTGGCACAAAGGCAATGTTTCCATTTGAAGGAACTTTGTATTCTTTCTATACCCACACGCATTTATTTCCAGGGAGAGATTCAGTGAGGTAGCAGTGTGCTTTTATCACACTGTTTGGCAAACTGTATCCGCATGGCCTGAAGGTCAAGAGGCTAAAAGTTTTAAGGAGAATTTAACAAAACACATGTAAAGAAAATGGTTGATAAAATGGGAGCAAATTGATTAAATCAAAAGGCAACAATTGAAGTCATCTGTCCCCCTGGGTGTCTCTTCACATTTTCCCTATCCCCAGTTCTAATCTGACAGACAAGAAACAAACACATTGGCAAAACATTTCCCTTTGAGAAATTTTTTCAGCCAGGCAACCCACCCCCCGAAAAGTCCCTCAGGGCAAAGATCAGGTGAATAGGGAGGGTGGGACACAGAGGTCATGCTGTTTTTGGTCAAAAACTGCTGAACACTCAGCCCAGTGTGGGCAGGTAAGCTTGTAAATAATCACCCATCATGAAATGGACAAACATGTTGAGAGTCTTCTAAAAAGTTTACTGAAGCCAGATACAGTCTCATAACGATGCCAGCTGGTATACTGACACAGATGAGTTCCTAGAATATTAACCTAGTAGGGGAAGCCTGTTCTACAAGGGGCCTGCCCTCCAGGAGATGATTCCATTTTTAGGGGGGGTCCCATCTTTTATCTTCTGAACATATCATAAAATGTATTGAGTCTTGAGAATGTCTTGTCTTCTCAAAATATTCCAAACATTGTTACCAAACATTCTATAAAATAAATATTCTCCATGCATATCATGGCTCTCACATTTTTATTTCCAAGACCTTGGGACTATGTACATAGTCATTACCCAAGGAATACCAAGCCACTAACATAAAAAATAATAATAAACTGTTTTTTAAAAAAAAGAATTCAGAATATAAAACTTTACAGGAAATTTAAAGTAGTCTAGTCTACTCTTCTCATTTTGTAGATAAGAAAGTTGAAAATAAAATGAATTTTCCTGCCCAAAGGTCCCAGGCCTAGGACTTAATTTTTTTTTTTCCATCAAACACATTCCTCTTCCCTCCGTGCATCATTGTCGCATAGTCTGATGTACACACAGGCAGGGCGCAGAGAAGTACATTCCAGTGGGAGTGGATTTATTTTCATTCTCATAGAAAGCTGGCCTAAAGATGCATCCAGGAGGAGGCCATGCATCAGGTCCAAGCAGTGCATGTGAAAAAATAATCAGGGAGGAAATACCTACAAACTCATTGTGTCTTTCTTATTTAATTATCTTAAGAAGTAGCAGTAGATTGGGTGCCTTAAAAATCCATTATGTCATGTTTATCTTTGTTAGTGTTACACAGAAGCAGCTCAGAACTTTTTCTTTTTCCAATTCACAAATGCTATCTGGAGAATTTACTAATCCAATGCTCTGCAATCTGTCTTCTGTTCCCACCAGTCAAGGGCAACTCTTGCTTCCCAAGTCCTCTTTTCCAATGACCTCTTTTACGAAATAAAGGTATTTGACATCTGTATAATATTTGACGTTGTTAAATAATCAAAATCTTGAGATTTTGCTTCACTAATTCGTCCCTCTCTTCATAGTTCTGAAATGCCTTCAAAGTGACAGATCTCCAGGATAAAGTATGGGTATGTCTTGTTTCTGTCCTTAGGAAGGATCTCCTTGGTAGAAAATATGTCCAGCCAGATCCTCCTTTTTTCTGACCAGGTGTTGACAATTTTGAGTCTCTTCTCTTATTCCTTCACCTACATCATTCATCAGAACCAGAGTTCTGGTTGCAGACTAATTCTCTTTTGACTTTATGATCTTTCTGGCATTTTTGTATATTTCCATTGTTTCACCAAGGGCCTATGTTGATTAATCCTAGTCACTCCATTACTGTTTCTGATTTTAGACTCCTAAATCGATGGCTTCAACCCTTACCTTTCTTTGATCTTCACTTTCAAGAGTCCATTTAGACTTTGGACTTCTCTGCTTTAATGATTGCCCAGCCTCTCAAATTCACACTAAAGCAAAATTTGTTTTCTCTGAGGCTTGTTCATGTTCCTGAATTTCTTTCCACATTCAATATTTTCATCCTCCATTGACTATCCAAACTGGATAACTCAGTCATTCTTGACTATCCCCACTTACTTAAGCCTTTAAGGAAGGCTTGTAATTGGTCCTTTAGTCCTACCAATGAACATATCTCTGGAATCTCATCTACATATTCCAGTCAATGGCCCTCATCCTGTCTCAAGATTAAACAAGTAGCTACTCTTAACAATTTAACCTCTAGTTAGTTACTCCCAACTTCTTAAAAGATAACTATATATATAATAACTTCTACATATAAAATTCTTAAGGTAAAAATTTGCTGTCAGAAAAAATATATGCAGGAGAGGCAGCTTTTGTCAGAGAAATGGTGAAAATAATACAAAATATACAGACTAATCCCTGACATATACTTAAATAATTCAAGACTAATAATTAATTTTGACAATGCTAGAATTAACTTTTGAACATTACTGGAAAAATGGATAAACTAAACTTGTATAATTTTGGTCTGCTCTAGTTAATACTCTCCATTAGCTAAATATTTATGGGATTCAATTTTAAATCACTATCAGTATCACTTATGTAGTCCACGGATTTTAGTATGTGTAGGCTTTTAATTCTATTACTAAGATGATATATATGTAACTAGGTTGTTGATTATATCAACTTAGAATTTTTTTAACCAGTGAATAAACTATTAAAAATTAAAACTAAACTCTTGAAGTTTAGTTTGTCTAGTCCATGAATATCAAATTTTACTTAAAATTTTTTTTCATAAAAAATAACTCATTTTTAGATTCATTTTGAAAGGGTAAAGATAAAAGCCAAGATACTATTGCAACTCATTTCTACTGGAAATTTTAGTCATGTACAAACTAGTTTTTTAAACTCTAATAAGGAAAGACTGGCATCCAAACTTCTAAACATTCTACTAAATATGAAACCCTAAGGTTTCTCACTCTCCCCTAGAGCTCCCCCATGATGGCACTCATAATTCATGTCAGCAAGGGCTGGCCCAGAGGCTTGTCAAATCTCTGCTCTGTCATTCTGCAATTTACTCATGTGTTCATGGTGTAATATGGAGTACAAAGTCTTAGAGGTGACCATATTAGGCTCAGAAAGTCAGCATCAAGATACAATTTTTTAACAGAAAAATGTTTCTGATACACCTGAACCATATATATATATATATATATATATATATATATATATATATATATAGTACAATTATGTCAAAATTTAAATAAAAGTGATTCTTAACATGGCATATGCTAGCTTTTAGTATCCCTTATTATAAAATTAAAAGTATAATTATCTTAGGTATTTAGAGATATTCATTAAACCATGCATTATAGCCAACACACTGCTTGATGTTTAACCACGTTCATCAAGGTCTCCAGAAATACTTCAAATCCCCATTTCTTCTCAAAGCTCCTCCTCCATTCCCTATTTGGATAGGATAGAAGTATATCATTCTGTACCGGAACTAATATATTTTAGTTAAATGTGAGCTATATTTTACCAGTATTCTTTATATCAAGTTATGAGCTTGCATCGTGACTTCCAGCTTAGGGAAGGACTTCAGGCAACAAAAGGTGAACACTTGAAAGGGGTTATTTTTCCGACCTCCCTTGTTATTTGGAGGTTAATTCGTTGGCATCAGGAAAGACAGGGTCATGTCTAATCATAATTATAGAAATGCACATAGTTAGGGCAGTGCTAGTAAGAAGAAATGTAGAGAAACATTTTTTTTAATGAAAGTAGAATACTATAAAGGTTTGAAGGCTCTCTAACTAAAGCCAAGTACCCTCATAGACTGTAGGAATGGCTTAACAAGCTAACATTGACCTTAGGTGCCTGAAGTTTCAGATGCTCAAGATTGACAATTGGCCTGGAAATGGTAACCCTGTTAACCCAACATGATTCTGAATTTAAGTACACCGAGGTAAAATCCTTCTCATTTTCCCGTGAAGAAGTAAAAAACTGGCTTTTCTGTGCTGGAACAGCCTTACCCATTAGGAAACAGTAAATGAAATTCACATGTATGAAATGGATTCTCCAAGGGTTCTGTTTGTTTTTTTATGTGGGTTATTTGTCAACTATTATCATATACAGGACATGGGATACTATTTAACATCAAAAAGTTTAATGCATATTGCAGAGTTAATGAAATATTAACTAAGCAAAGCATTAATTAGAAAATTATGTCTTAAAAATTACTAGATAAACATGTTTCAGTTAGTTATTATGTTGTTGTTTTTCATGGTCTTGTATAGGCAAACAAAGCAAGAAAAAAAGCTGACCAACCATTTTATTCATGCAAGGTGGTCAGGCCATAGAAAGGATGAATTTGCTTAATTGATACAACAAACAAAAATCAGAGTAATCTCTACTAATTTCTATTAGAATATTCAAGCTAATAAGATATATCTTGAAAAATCTTTGACACTTTTATTTTGCTATTAGTATATTAGAGTTGAGAATTTCCAAATGTACATAAGCATTTATGAAAATTTCTAAAAATATCTCCATAAAAGTCCCTACCCCAAAATTAAGTTTTCATTATAATGTGGTAATTAGAATATATTTTAATACTTATTTACATTGTCTTGGCTTCTCAATCATTTTTCACATAAATGAGTTTGTTCTATATTTTTCCAAGTTTATCTATCCTCCAAAATTTTTAGATATCATGTGTATGTGTGGTATTAAATGCAGAGATTGATTTTTGGGGAAGATAGCTCCTACTTTTTAAGTCTGTAAGGAATATGTAAAGAAATGTATTGAATGTACCTGTCAAACCCCTGAGGTTCTCGATAAATGGTAGGCATTATGATGATGATGATGATGATGCTTATTACTTAATGGTTAATACAGTCAGATTAACATGGATTTAATTATGTCTTTCTATATTACTACTGTTTGTGTTTGGGCAAATGACTTCACCTCTCTAAAATCTCAGTTGTTTTCATCTATAAAGTAGGGTAATTATCATACCTACCACATGAATTCTATTTTTAACATTATAAGTTATTATAAATGGTACATTTAAATTTTAAAATAGCATGATACATCTCACTCATATACTTTGTTATACCTAATATTTTTGTGTTAAAGATATCCTCTCATTTTTATTGATTAGTTTTCTAAAATCTTGCTCCATTAAGGTGGATTTTTTTTAAATTTCTTGAATATTTATAAATTTTACTATTTTTATATTTTAATCCCTTAAATTTAAATAACTATTATTCTTTTTCTCATGTCTGTATTTTCATCTTTTTCTGCATCTTCAATGCACTTGTAATTTAATTTAATTTAGTATTTCTCTTCTAATATTAAGAATAAAGCTATGACTTTCCCATGCACTCAAAGGGAAAAAAAGACAAATTCCAATAATCTTGCACTTTGCAGATGCACATTACATAAATGCAACTTCAACTTCTTTTCATCCCAATCTTTATTAAGGAGTGTTTCAAAATCTTCTGGCTAAAAAGTGTCTGCTATTAATTTTAGATCTTGTCTAAAGTTAAAAGTTAGATTCTGGGCAAGTCACAGAATTATTTTTTTTTGGTTTTCCAGTGCATATAAAAGTTATGTTTACACTAGATTGTAGTCAACAAGTATACTATAGCAGTATTTCTAAAAATGTTCATATGTTTAGTATCTAGAAATACATTATTTCTTGAGGTTTCAAAGATATTGTAATTTTTAAATTAATGCTGCATTTAAAATATCTTGCATTTATGATTGGTGCAGTATTTTTAAAATTTATTATATTTTATTTTATATTTTTATTGTTGTTCAAGTACAGTTTTCTGCCTTTTCCCCCCACCCCAGTCCTCCCTACCTTTCTCCTGTTTCCCCACCGGCCCTGGTATTGCCCATGTGTCCTTTATAATTGTTCCTGCAAACCCTTCACCCTTTTTGCCTGGAATTCCCTCCCCTCTCCCCTCTGGTCACTGTCAGCCTGACCTCAATTTCAGGGTCTTTGGTTATATTTTGCTTGCTTGTTTTGTTGATTGTGTTCCTGTTAAAGGTGAGATCATATGGTATTTGCCCCTCACCGCCTGGCTTATTTCGCTTAGCGTAATGCTTTCCAGTTCCATCCATGCTGTTGCAAAGGGTATAAGCTCCTTCTTTCTCTCTGCTGCATAGAATTCCATTGTGTAAATGTACCATAGGTTTTTGATCTATTCATTTACTGATGGGCACCTAGGTTGCTTCCAGCACTTGGCTATTGTAAATTGTGCTGCTATGAACATTGGAGTACAAAGGTTCTTTTGGATTGGTGTTTCAGGATATAATCATAGCAGTAGAATTGCCGGGTCAAAGGGCAGTTCCATTTTTAGTTTTCTGAGAAAATTCCATACTGTTTTCCATACTGGTTGCACCAGTGTGCACTCCCACCAACAGTGCACTAGGGTTCCCTTTTCTCTGCATCCTCTCCAACACTTGTTGATTGTTGCTTCATTTATGATGACCATTCTGACTGGTGTGAGGTGGTATCTCACTGTGTTTTTAATTTGCATTTCTCTGATAACTAGCGATTCTAAGCATCTATTCATATGTCTCTGAACCCTCTGTATGTCCTCCTTAGAGAAGTGTCTATACAAGTCCTTTGCCCATTTTTTTAATTGGGTTCCTTGTCTTCTTAGAGTAGAGTCATATGAGTTCTTTATATATTTTGGAGATCAAACCCTTGTCTGAGGTATCATTGGCAAATATGTTTTCCCATACAGTTGGTTCTCTTTTTATTTTAATACTGTTTTCTTTAGCTGTGCAGAAATTTTTATTTTGGTGAGATCCCATTTGTTTATTCTTTCCGTTATGTCCCTTGCTGTAGGGGACATGTCAGTAAAAATACCGCTCTGTGAAATATCTGAGATTTTCCTGCCTATGTTCTCCTTTAGGACTTTAATGGTGTCATGACTTATATTTAAATCTTTTATCCACCTTGAATTTATTTTTGTATGTGGTGTAAGTTGGTGATCAAGTTTCATTTTTTTGCATGTAGCTGTCCAGCAATGACAACACCATTTGTTGAAGAGGCCATTTGTACTCCATTTTATGCTGCTACCCACTTTGTTGAAAATCAATTGACCATAGAGACTTGGGTTTATTTCTAGGCTCTCTGTTCTGTTCCATTGGTCTATCTGTCTGTTTTTATGCCAGTACCAGGCTGTTTTGATTAGAATGGCCTTGTAATACAGTTTGGTATCAGGTATTGTGATCCCTCCTACTTTGCTCTTTTTTCTCAAAATTACTGCAGCTATTCAGGGTCAGTTATGGTTCCATATAAATTTTTGAAGCGTTTGTTCTATATCTATGAAATATGCCATTGGTACTTTAATAGGTATTGCATTGAGTCTATAAATTGCTTCAGGTAGTATGGACATTTTGATGATATTAACTGTTCTGATCAATGAAAACGGTATGTTTCCATTTCTTTGTGTCTTCCTTGATTTCTTTCTTCAGTGTTGTGTAGTTTTCTGAGTACAGGTCTTTTACGTCTTTGCTTAGGTTTATTCCTAGGTACTTTATTTCTCTTGTTCCTATATCAAATGGGATTTTTCCCCTTGATTTCTGCTTCTGATGTTTCATTATTGGTATACAAAAATGCCTTTGATTTCTGGATATTGACTTTGTATCCTGCTGTTTTGCCAAATTCATTTATTAGGTCAAACAACTTTTTGGTAGAGTCTATAGGAATTTCTATGTACACTATCATGTCATCTGCAAACAATGACAGTTTTGTTTCCTCCTTTCCAACTTGGATGCTTTTTATTTCCTTATCTTTTCTGATTGCTGTGGCTAAAACTTCCAATACTATGTTGAATAGAAGTGGTGAAAGTGAACAACCTTGTCTTGTTCCTGATCTTAGTGGGAAAGATTTTAGTTTTTGCCCATTGAGTATGATGTTGGCTGTAGGTCTCTCATATATGGCCTTTATTATGTTGAGGAATGCTCCCTCTATTCCCACTTTGCTGAGTGTTTTTATCATAAATGGGTGCTGTACCTTATCAAATGTTTTTTCCACATCTATTGATATGATCATGTGATTTTTGTCTTTGTTGTTGTTTATGTGATGTATTATGTTTATTGATTTGCGAATATTGTACCATCCTTGCATCTTTGGAATGAATCCTACTTGGTCATGGTGTATGATCTTTTTAATGTATTGCTGGATGTGGTTTGCCAATATTTTGTTGAAGATTTTAGCGTCTATGTTCATCAGCTGAAGTTTTCTTTCTTTGCTGTGTCTTTATCTGGTTTTGGGATTAGGATAATGCTGGTTTCATAAAAAGAGTATGGGAGTCTTCCATCATTTTGGATTTTTTGGAATTGTCTGTGAAGTATAAGGGATAGCTCTTCCTTAAATGCCTTGTAGAATTCTCCTGTGAAACCATTGGTCCATGGCTTTTGTGTGTCAGGAGTTTTTTGATTACTGATTCAATTTTGTCTGCTGTTGTTGGTCCGTTCAGGCTTTCTGCTGCTTCTTCACTGCGTTTTAGAAGATTATAAACACATTTGCTGATGAAGAACTGGAGGAGGATCTCAGGTCATGTCAGAAACAATCTTACGTTTCCTTACACCTAACTCCTATTTTTTTTACTAATTCAAACCTTTTCACAACTATTTTCAGTGGCTAAATATTTTAGAATGCTTGTAGTAAAACAGTATATTATTCAGTAAGGTATAAAGCTTAATGATTAGATAGACTTCATGATTACTTTCTGTAAAACCAAAGTACAAATTATTTTGCATAAAGAATTCTGGGAAAAAAAAACATAAAAGATTTGGCATATTTTATTACACTCTACATTTTGTTGTGGGAGAAACATTTACCATTTTAAGGACTATAATAAAGTGTGTGCTTTAGTTAACTATTTCATTCTATTAAATGTAAACTCCAGTATTAATTTATTTTCCTCTGAAGAAATATCCATGCACTATAGTATTTTCAATAGAATTACTGACTATAGTTTGTTTTCACACCAAATATGTGACTCTTTTCACGTTAATGGATAAATTTGCTCATCTCTTTCTTTATTATAAGGCAAAGATAAATAAGTCTTTTTCACTCAATCTGCTGAGATAACTTGCGCCCATGTGAAAGGTGATCTGTTCTAATCAACTTCACAGAGTCTGATGGAATTACACTGAACATAGCTCATACCTGACACAACCACAGAATGATACAGTTCAGGACAAACATTGGTGACCTGAATAATACATGACAGACAGATGACCGGGTGAGAAAAGTAATTTTTCACCTACATCACTTGAGTTTCTTTATTAAAGGCTGAGACATGTTTGATGGAAAGAAGGCTGCTTTGCCAGCTAAAAGCTGGTGTGTTATATTAAGAGCTCAGTCAGTATTCCCCTGCCGTTTTACTATTTGAAAAATGTTATTTTGGCAATAAAATACAATAGACATCTACTCTGCATGAAAATGCAGCATTTCAAACACTTTTCATAAGAATGCAAAGCTGCTGGTAATCAGATATTATTATTTAATATACTTACATGATCAGGAAGATCAAGGTCACTGAATAGAAATACCAGATTTTGTACAGATTATTTGAGTTGATGGTTCATAGCTGTTTTTATTTTGCAATGAGATCTATATGAAAAAAGTGAAATTTATCATTAATAATAGTTACATTACCCATATTTCTAATGGATTATTTCAGAAAAAAGGGAATTTAATTACGTTAGAGAGCATTCTTTGATAAATACTCTGGCATCGTTACTAAACTGCAAAATTTGAAAGTAAGGTATGATTTAGTGTAATAATTAACTTAATTACTAAAAAATGGAGTTTTATAACTTTAAATAAGAAAGTAAACGACAGTCTCTAATTTCAAAAACTGGTCTTGATAGACATATCTTAATGAAGAAGTGTGTCAGTTATAGTTAGAATATTTCACATGCAAATAGTAAATATAGACAGTCCTTTAAAGTAGCTTCTTTTCTAAAAGTGACTAATGACATCCCTTTCCTACAATCATTAATATATATATATAAATCATATATATAAATCTATATATATATAGAAAGACAAGTATTTCTATATATATATAGAAATACTCGTCTTCTAGGCTTTCTTTTAAGATCTGCAATAAAGCAGTAAATCAAGGATTAAAAATGCTTTTATGAGGTATACATTTCTTTGGGAGAAGACAAATAATAAACAAACAAATTTTATATTACACCAATTGGAGACAAGTAATGCACTATGAAGAAAAATAATTCTAGGAGTATAAGGACTGATATCCTCACAATGGTGTATAGGGAGGTTAGGGAGGATCTTAATTATAATATCATATTTAAACAGATGGAGATTAAGTGAATTGTGGGATATTAGTAGAAAGAACATTTTAGACATAGATAACAGCAAACAAAGAAGCTCTATGACATATGTAGTTGGAGCAGGATGAGTTGGCAGAGGATAAAGTCACAGAAGTATGGGAAGTGGTGGAAAGTGGGGAAGAATGAACAGCAGATCATAGACATCCATCTCGATCATGATAAGAACTTTGGCTTTAATTCTGTCTAATGGGGAAAGCTGCTGGAGGATCTTGAGCAATGAGGGATGTGCTCTGACTTTGTTCAAACGGACACATTTACCCCCCCACAGTGGAAGGTGCATGATGAAGACTGAGGAACAAATTATTTCAGTGATCCAGATGAGTGAGTCAGAATGAGTGGTGAAGAAACAGGTGCTACAAGTGATTAGATTTTATTTTCAAAGTTAAATCGTGATGGTTCAAATATGATATAAATCTGAAGAATGTAAGACAGAGGGGCCAAAGATGAGTTCTGAGTTTTGATCCTAACCACCTACATAGATGGAGTTGGAGTCACTACTTATAAAGTTGAAGAAGACTGAGGGAAGAGCTGGTTTGAGCAAGGTGGAAACATCAGAAATTTGATAGCTATATTGTTTTCCTGACTGCTTTGACAAAGTAGCACAAATCAGGTAGTTTAAAATGGCAGGAATATATTCTCTCAGAGCTCTTGAGGGTAAATGTCTAAAACCAAGCTTTCAGCTCAGCCATGCTTTCACCAGAGCTTCTAGGGGACCCTTCTTTACCCTTCCAGCTTCTGGATTCAGGCATTCCTTGGTTTGTGGCAGCACAGCCCCAACCTCTGTCTCCAGAGCACATGGCATTCTGTTTGTGTCTCTGACTGCAAAGGGCCATCTTCTTACAAGGAAACTAACCATATTAGATTAGGGACCCACCCTACTCCATTATGACCTCATCCTAATTTAAATGATTACATCTGCAACAACCCTACTTCCAAATAAGGGGACAGTCTGAGGCATGAGGACTTGAACACTTTTTTTTTTCAGAGGGAGGACAAAATTTAACCCATAATATAACCCATAATAATTATGGATATATTACATTTAAAAATAAAACATTCAAGCATTAGTGTTGAATAAACAGTTGATATACTGTCTTGGAGATACCCGGTTTAAAGATACAAATTTAGACATCATCATTGTATAAATGGCACCTAAAGCCATAAGCTGTAATAAGTTCATGTAGGGAATATCCAAAGACAGAGCTGTGGAATGTACCATTATAAAATAGAGAGACTTGGAGAAGCAAGCAGAAAGAATAAAAAGGAAACAGTATTTTTTAGAATCACCAAAAAAAGAAAGACAATCAGACAATATGTTCTATAGATGTAATATTCAGCACTTCCTCTCTGGTTGTTTCTTCTGATTGACAATCACTGCTTAGGTGCATTAAATCACTGAGCTGCAAAATTATGATACTCCTTACACACTTCAGAATGCAGCAAATCTATATCTGCCATATCTAGGGATTTAAAATTAATTGATTATAGCCTTTAATTATAACTTTTCTTCTAATATAACTATATATTAAAATATTATAATACTTTTAGTTTCCAATCAATTTTCTGTAATTTAACATTTAGTTTTTGTTATTATTTTTGACACATTAATATCTAGTACTTGTACCAAAGAAAGCTAGTGCTCAGTAATATCACTAATTTCGGTTTCCTCCTTTTCTTCCTAAACCAGTGCGTAGCTGTATTTCCCATCCTCTCTTGTTTTGGGCAAGACCACATGCTGATGCTCTGGCCAATTAAACATATTGAGAAGTGATCTGTGACTTTAGGACTGATCTTTAAACTCTCTGTCATAATTCTTCACTTGTATATTGTCTGTATTCTGAAATGTCAGTGGAGAATGGCAAAGCTCTAGAAGATTAGAAAGCAACCAAACTGTAGAAAACTATTTCCCAGAATGAAGTAAAAATCTCCTAGTACCTACATTGAAGTGCAACAGTTAAGAGATTCATTGTGTTAAATCACTGAAATGATTATAGCAGGTGACATCATGAATAAAACAGGACA
Source organism: Desmodus rotundus (assembly GCF_022682495.2). Taxonomy (NCBI): domain Eukaryota; kingdom Metazoa; phylum Chordata; class Mammalia; order Chiroptera; family Phyllostomidae; genus Desmodus; species Desmodus rotundus. The sequence continues at coordinate 56,564,877 of NC_071394.1, read as the reverse complement.
CTCCTTTTCTCACTGTGACTGAATATTTCAGCGAGATAAAAAGACTCCCTTTATTCTATTTCAAGTACCTTAAATTCTCTGTCATTTCTACATTATCTAATAATTTATTTGCTCTCAACCATCTTGGCATTTGAGACAATTAATGTTGCTATTTTTGCACCATGAGGAAAGTTTGACTCATGAAATTTTTCTTTTGCTTTCATTTTTAATTTCTTCATGTCTTTGATACATTTCCTTTCAAAGTTACCCTTGTCCCACCTGTACACTTACACCACCAATTTCTTTTGGGTTTTTTTTTTTTTGGAATCCTATAATTTTTTTGAAGACTAAGTATGAATTTCCTTTCACTAATTTTTCCCAGATCATAATGAACCTTTGAGTAAATGATCTTAGTACTTAAAAATAATAATACACTTTTTATTATTTCTTCTGATTCCTTCTTTGAGTAGAGTCATTTTTAGGTTAGATTTTCCTGATCATCTTCTATTTATGTCCTTTTCTTTCCATTAATTTTCTTCTTTATAATTCTCTGTGTTTTTCAAATACTATTTGTCTTTTCCGTAAATGCTTCAATGTGTTGTATTGGTACTATATATTGCCTACTACATATTGTGTTACTTATTTTATTTAATTTTACTTTTTTCACATTCTGTTTTCTTCTTCTAAATAGTCCTTTCAGACTTAATACATCCATTTTACCATTTGATTTATTTAAATATTAAAGCAGATATTTTTAAAATGTCATATATCATGATGAAATTTGTATCAAGAGAGACTCACCACTGAGTCCTGATAATACTCTTTCCATTTTCATTTATCCATGCATGAAAGAAAAGCTCTGAAGGGATAGTGCTAGAGAACTAACAGAAACTGAAGATTGCCCTCAGATGGTTCACAGGTCTATCATACTCTGCTTAAGATGAGTCAGGATATGTCTCTGTGAAATGTGAGACCAGAAGACAAGCTGCTAAGTTTATAGACAAAAAGCTGACTTGCACGATGTTTATGGAATTGACAACTTACATCAGCTATTTCATAGTCCTTCAGGATACGTAATTCCATTTCAGTCTTCCAGGCTTTTGAAAGTGGTGCATTTAGTCTGATCAGAAAGAGTAGTTCCTACTCTAAGGTCATGGTAAACATAACAAGAAAACAAGAGTGGGCAAGAGACTAATTTTCACTCTTGGTGAGTCTTTCAGAACTTCGTATGAAAGGGAAAAGGCAAGTCCATATAGAGAATTCATAATTTGGTACTGAGTTGAGATCTTTCTCTTCTATAACCAAAAAATCACTTCCCTCCTTGATTTAGCTCCACTACTAATTTTTTTTTTTTATACTGGGCACCATCTCTGACTTAGCTAGTATTCATTCATAAATGTGTGTTGAATGGTAGTCAGATTCATTCCTCAGGATTGATTTACATGAGGAGGTTTAGAAGAATGAAGGAGCAGGTGGGCATGGGTAACCTTAAGAAGAAAAGGACACTGTGACATCAACTATTGTGCATGATAATCCAGGTTCTCCTGGTATCTATTGGAGAAACTAATGTCTGAGCCTCATCAGAGAGAGACTTAAGGCAGAATTTAAGAAGAGATTTTAGGAAATTAGTAAACACAAGCAGTCATGCTTTCAAGCTTAAATAAGTGTAACTCAAAGTAGAAATAAGAGCAATCCTTTCACTTCTGTGAGAAGTGTATCAGAAGAGTCTCATGAGAGCGTTCCACTGTCTCCTTGGTTTTTGTGTTATTGTTATCATACATTTTACTTCTTAATATGTTGAAAATCTCAGAATTCATTATTATTATTATTGATTTAAAATGGTCAATTTCCTTACAGAATTTTAAAAAGAAGAAAATAATATTTTAAATTTACCCACATATTTACCATTCCAGTGCTCCTTATCCCTTTGCTCAGATCACTATAGTATCTTTCTGTATCATCTGTATCTTCAAATACCATGCTCAGCTTCTTCTCTTCTTTCTCGAATGTATGGAATATGGTTATAACTGTTCTTCTTTTCAACTAATTATATAATCAGTATTATTTGTCACTGTGTTGTTATTAAGTTTTTTCTTTATGGTGGACAGTATTTCTGGTTCTTTACATCTGTAGAAATTTTTCATGGAATTCCAGGCATTTTAAATTCTATATTACTGAGTGCTAGATAATTTTGTATTTCTATAAATATTCTTGAGCATTGTTCTGGGATGAAGTTAAATTACTTAGAAGCAGCTTGATCCAGTTGAGTTTTGGTTTTAAGCTTTGGTGTGCAAGACAAGTTCAGTCTTTAGTGGAGGACTCATTTTTCCCCACCACTGAGACAATAATCTTTCCAAGCACTCTAACTGATGTTCCATGAATTACAAGGTTTTCCAGTCTGCTGGTAACGATACCAATTATTTGACTTTTATGGATTATGAGATTGTTTCTTTTTTACTTTTGTTGTTTACCTATGGTTGTTTCCCAGCTTCAATTGATTAATTTCCTCACATGTATGCACTGATTGCTACTCAGCTGAAGACTGGATCCTTCTGGATCTCTTCTCTAGTAACCTGTCCAGGGAATTCTAGCTTCTAACCCTCCCTATACTCTCAGAGGTATCTCCTTAACTTAAAGAGAGGCTGAACTCCATCTTGGTGTCCCCTACTACAATATGTCCTGGAATGTCTCTCCAGGTAGTAAGCTGGGACAATTTCTGAATTTGCCTCAATTGTTAATCCTGTCTCAGTGGTCACTGTACTATGTTGTCCAGTGTTCGATGTCTGAAAATCATTGTTTTACATATTTTATCTGTTTTTTAACTATTTCCAGCAGGAGGGTATTTCTGGTCCCTATTACCTTAAGTTACCCAGAAGCAGAATTCTCCTAATACACTTTTTTAAAATGTTGTTTTGTCCCAATTAATATAAAATGCTGTTTTTACCATATTTTAATATATACATTATTTAATTTCTGGATCTTTTGGTCCATGAACTTCAGTACTAGTGTTACACAAATTTTGTTAGTAAAATTTCATGATATATCTCATTACTTGTTAGTTCTTATATCACTTGTAATTATATGATCATTTTTTCCTTCCTGATAATTTTCTTATATCCTTATTCTTCCACATAAATGTTATAATCTTTGCAAGACACCATCAAATTCTCTGTTTTTTTTATTAGCTTTACATTGACCATATAGATTTTTGAGGTACTTGACATTTTTATGGTTCTTTTCTTATATTTCCTATAATGTGCTCCTTCCCAAAACAAGGTTTGTCTCTATTATACTCTACTATGTCTTCCTATACTGAACCCTCGATAAAATTGCAATTTTCTTCATATCATCCTCAACCTTTATGATGTAGATATAAATATCTTATAATATTTATTACTAATTTCAATTGTTTATTTTCTCCAATGATTTATCTTAGTAGTTAGAAGTTATAAATGAAAAGGTCTTACTTCTGATATTTGACATTTTAACTGAATACACAACATATTATCTAATGGCTTCTAATGTTTGCTTAGTTTATTCTCTTAGATTTATAAATCATGCCATTTTAAGTTCTCCTTTCTAGCACCTAAAACTTACAGTTCATCTTATGCCCACTGCATTAAGTAGCCCTTCAAAACAGTATTTAACTATATCATAGTTATAGTTATACTATATCATAAATAGTTTAACTATATCATAAATAGTAAACTAGTTTGCCTGGTTTCTGATTTTCTTGGAAATTCTGCTCTTTTATTCTTAAACATAATCCAAAATTTTGTTTTCTGATAAATAGTTGGTCATTTTCATTGTCAAAAAAATACCCCCATTCCTATATATTTTGGAGGAAAAGATCTTGCACAAGGCATAAATATTTGTCAAAATCTACAACATCAACTAGAAAAAGCACGAGGTCAAGAATAACTATATTTTAAAATAGTTTTGGCTAAAATCTTTTTGCACAATGAAACTGCACTGAAGCTACATACAAAGAGGGAAAGTGCTGTTTGCTTTAGAGGCAGAGGGAAAAGACACAGTTAGCTAAGTTTAACCCTCCACCTCTCACCCATTCTGTGGTGTCTGGGACACAGCCATGCCCTCCAGGGCTTCTCTGTGCCCGGGGATCTGACAGTGACCCAACCTGAGCAGAGCATCTCTGGAGAACTTGTTTGTAATGCACAGACCCAAGGCTGATAGTCCCTGAGGTTCTGACACTGCAACCCTAGGGAAGAGAATGGGGACTCCATGTCAAAATTATTCTCCAGAAAATGCTGTGATTGGGCTTGTTTTCACTCATTATTCTGGACCATATGAGGTCTACATTGTGTTGCATACTCAGCTTTGTACAATAGCGTAATGCTGTTAGGTAAACATGAAGAATATTGACATAAAAATAAACATACCATCTTAAAGCATATGCAAAAAGCCATATATTTTGATTGTGAACTATGTAAAAAGGAAGTAAAATCATTTATACATAGGTGGTCTATTAGGTCATTTTTTTCCTTAACATATCAAGACAATATTGATGTATGATTTGGTCAGTGTTAATTTTTGGCCAGGATCTCCACTGAAGTGTTGGAAAATTACTTTCAAAATAAAAGAATTTAGATTGTTTTATAAATCATGACTTGATATGTTCTAGAAAACTACAATCCATTGTGGTTTAGCACACATATGTTTTATTAAAGAGAGAACTGACAGTAATGACAATATTATTCACATGAATTATAATACTCAAAGTACTCATGCTACCTAACTTTCTAACCAGAGTGAATATATTAATAATCAATTCATTTTGCCACAGGGAACAAAGGAATATTTTTTAACTTTACTATGGGATGTAACAAGTCCTATAACCAAGTCACATAAAACATTGCTGTAAACCAGTGTAATTAAGGGTCTTTAGTGGAACTTGTTTTCTACCCGTCTTTACAAGATAGAAAAAAAAAAAACCTGGAAGAAACTATAACAAACAAAAAAAAAATTTAAAAAGAACAATCACACAAAATTACTGCTTTGATTCATTGACTTACAGCATAAATATTCTGCATGAATTGTGTGTTTTAAAGTATTTATATTTAAATTATTCATCCCATAGTTTCAAAAATGGATCAAGACTTGGTCCATAAAGAAACTATCATATGGAATAAACCTGCACTAACCATCACTTTACTTAAAGCCTTGGAGGAATACTTTGTGATTTCTAAATTATCACATACTCTAACATGATGCCAACTCTGATTCCAATGAGTTATTTAAAGTTTAATGTTAAATTTAGAAAGTAAAACATCTGCAATTTGAAAACTAAAATTCTCAGCTGGCTCAGACCACCTACCTATACATATCCTGTGACAAATGTATTTGAGAGGACATTTTGCAACATTTTATATCTGTGTTTCTTATCTGGCATTTTCTTGCAATTCACAGTCTCGATCTTAAATTGTGTGAATGTAGATATTGCGTATATATTATCTATTTAGCATAAAACTGGTGATATAGCAGAGTCAAGCCCATTACAAAGACAAATGTTTGCTAAAGTGAGATGAACATATAACTGATATTGTAAATTGTTTCTAGTTATAGCAAAGTTGTGTGTTTTTATTTTATCTGGAATATTTAGTTTCAACAAAAATAAGGAAAAGTGATATACAAAAGTAAATAATTGATGATAACAACATTATCTATGAGCCTGAAAATTGTTGAAGGCAAAATAGCTCAAATGCTTCTTAATGCCTTTCAGGCACATCTGAATCAAATAAGGTAATTATTCTTTAAAATGCATACACAAAGTCTGATTTACATGCTAGTAATTGCTATGCCTTGTGGCATATAGCAATTGACACAGAGATGATTTTAATTATTGTAATTTCATCAGTATAAATACTTCAAAGTTATGCAAATACTATTTTATAATCCACATAGACAGCTCAGAGTATTTGATTTACTCCTCTTGTAAGTCTCTTTGTCTATGCAGTTTACTCTCAGATGTGACTCTGCATTGCAATTGAAGCCTTTCACTCACATCAAAGCTCTAAATCATAACAAGATGAGCTAATTTTACAAAGACTGACACTTCAAACATTAAGTTGCAAATACAATTATAAGGTGAAATATAAAAAGGACTTAACGTGGATATCATGAAACACAGATACCTGCAGCTAATCATGACACGAAGAAGTAAAGATTCAACTCCTACAAATGCCTTTGAATAAGTAAGAACAAAAAAAACCTTCCCTGATGCATGATTAATTTAAATGCTACAATAGTAAAATCTTACTGTTCTACAATAAATTATCATCAGTATTACAGTCACTCATACTTTCAGTTAATAGAGGGTACTAAGCTACAAATAAGGCTTCCCTCATAATATATTGACATATTGCTAGTAAGTCTCAGATTCTGACTTGAATTCCCAGTAAGTAGAAAATCCTGCAACAGAATATACTTACCACCTGAAAAACTGTGTTTTCTAAGAAATTCTATTATTGTGAGAAATTATACTATTATAGTCTTGGCTAAAGCTAAAATCATTTTGTAGGACAAAAGAACATATAAGGTAGCTTTAAAATATTTTAATTAGTAGGTATATTATCCCCAATAGTATGCATTGCCCTACTAACTAGAGTTATTAAAACAAACAAACAAACAAAAACATTTTGCCCTGGCCAGTGTGGCTCAGTTGGTTGCAGCATTGTCCCATAACCAAAGGGTTGCAGGTTCAATTTCCAGTCACAGTCCATATCTGGGTTATGGATTTGAGCCCCAGCTCAGGAGCATATGGGTGACAACCAATCGATGCTTCTCTCTCATGTTAATGTTTCTCCCTCCCCCTTCCTCTCTCTCTTTAAAAAAAGCAATGAAAAAAAATTAACCTTCGATGAGGGTTAAAATAATTACATCTTTTTGGTATTTAGTCTGAGAACTTCCAGTCTAAATACTGCATTCAAGAGTTATTTCCTCATCCCCCCAAAATAAAAATAAGTATTTAAAAACCCACCTGTACTCTTATTTTATACATACAAATTAAAAATTATTGGTAGATATGATTTCAAATTCTTTACAGTTAATGAACTTTTATTTTCATCTTGAAAAATATATGTAACTTAATTGGCATTAATTATTAGTTTGTTCAACATGTTCACATTATTCTGAAATGCATTAAGTTGCAAGTACAAGAGAACAGCAAAAGACAATGGGAAGATTTAATTGTCAACAGAGAACAGTGAGTAAGAGCACATGGGCTCTTTGCCACAGATGGATGAGGGACACACTGTGTTCTCCTCAGTGCTTGTATGAACAGCTACCTGGATCCTCATTCTCTAAGATCAGTAAGTCATCCTCACATCAGCTTAAGTATAAAGAGAAGGTGGCACTTGTTTGTTCTGCTTTGAAAATTCTGCTGTGTGAGTTGCTATGTTAGACAAAATTCTAAGATGCCTCCCAATAAGTCATCTCCTTCTATAATCCCCTCTCCTTGAGTGTGGGTAGAATTGTGACATACTTGTAGGCAAAGGATCATAGCAAAGTGGCAAGGTAGTCACTGTCTTGATTAGAATCTACCACATAGCAAAGGTGATGGGATTGTCACTTTGATTGTGTTACGTTGCATGTGACTCTGTCTTTGCAGACTAGAGCGAGAAATTCTCCTGCTGGGCTTAAAGAAACGAGCTGCCACGTTGTGATGGAATGTCACATGGCAAAGCAATGTAGGTGGCCTTGAGGGACTGAGAGTGACCCTCTGCTGACAACCAGCAAGGAAAAGGAAAGCTAAACTAAAAGGAACTGATTTTTACGAACACCTACAAGAATATGCACCCCAGGCCCAGAAAGGACAACCACCCAGTGACACATTGACTGCGGCAATGCAGATCTTGAGCAGAGGACTCGGATTAATTGTACTCAGACCCCAAATGCACAGAAACTGTGAGAAAGTGAATTCATATTTCACACCTCTAAGTTTGTGGTAATTTGTTTCACAGCAATAGAAAATGAATGCAGTTGATATAATTGAAATATGACTGACTGGAATTTGAGTGACGTGTGTGTGTGTGTACACGCCTGGGTTTGTTTGAGATATTTTGATCAATTTGTGTCCATTTCAATCTACAGTTGGCCTCACTAGTCACTTGGAAGCAGACCACTACACAGGTGTCCAAGTCACTGATTGTGTCACAGAATCCCTGATGTAAAAGTAACTACTAGACAAGTGGTTTTAGAGAGGGCATTATCTGGAAGTTCTGCTAGTGCTAAACTAATTTTTTTCTTTTCTTTTTACTTTTTTCTTTTTACAAAATAGCAGTAATAACATGTTTCTTAACTGTAAAACAAAGTGGTACTAAAGAATTTATTTAGAAATTATGTTGTTTGGGGGAGAAAAAATAATGCACACTCAGACGGATGGAGAATGAGGTAAAAATGTAAAACTAGCTCCTTTTTGTTCCTGAAATAACAATTTAGAGCATGTTATTAAAATCTTCTGGTACCATCTTTCTCAAATATAAATTGGGACTAATTAGATTGGCTTATAGGTCTGTTGTAAGGATGGGAAATAATATAAATGTGTTGTCTGGCAAATTGTAGCTGTTATGATAATGATGATAGAAAATATGAATGATTTTTTTATTCAAAGTCACTGAGACAGATACATATTCTATACACATTTATATCAATGGCTTTAAATTTTGGTGGAAAAACAATAAATTATGAATAAACATAATAGACCTAAGTAGTCTTAAGTCTTTTCTAGCCATGTCACTTTAAGAATGTTATAAAACTTCTAGAAGCCCTTATATATAAATAGGATGAATAACATCTGTTTATCTTCTTCACAGGGTTTTATGTGAATCTCAAAAAAGATGATAAATGGAAAACTTTATTGCAATTCTATATAAAAACAAGACATTGGAATTATTACACAAAGTATATATTTTTTGTATATTGAGAAATCAAACAAGTATTTTCATGATAATTTAGCAGTGGATTTATTATTAAAGCATCATCTTGGTTCAGTTACCTATTTACACATTCAAACATAAATTCTACTTTCAAAATATCTCAGAAAAGAAATCCGCAGATATTTAAGCTTAACAAAAAGAGATGTCAACAGCATATGTTTCAAACTCAGAAGTTCTAGTTCAAACCTAAGAAAATATTGCAAATTCATCTTGAACAAAGAGCAGGAAAAATAAACAACTTAAAAAGCAGCAGAAACACCAGAAAACAGACAGCAGCATGAACAGCTACACACATTTCATGCAACTAACAATGAAATACAGAAAGACATCAGGAAGCCACCTTGCATAGCCATCAAGTGACAGGAGTGACATAACAAGTGGATCATGTGAGAAATCGAAGGCACTAAAAATGCAGCATTAATTTTGCACTATCTCCTAGCAAGGATGTGATTTTGGGATGATTTCCAAAACTCAGACGTGTTTTCAGTTAGTGGACACATCAAATCTCTACTCCTTAGCATTGGAAATGGAAAGCTCCAAATATATCCATCACAGATTATTCTAAAACACTCACCAGTCACTCCTAAGCCTAGACTCCTTCCTCTGAAATGTATTTTATGTTATATAAACACGTATGTTCTTTACCAATATACTACCTACTTCCTTTACTCTACCTTTTCGAAATCTGGTGAAATAGAGTCATTTTTGGTTTGAAAGGAGGGAGATTGGATGACAGCCAGAAAGAAGTTGTAAGGAAGTAAAGAAAAAAAATAGGAACTAAAGGCAGGGGACACAGGAAATAGAAAATTGAAGAGACAAAGGAGAGGGGGAAGTGAGAGTGAGGAAAATAGGCCCAATAAACAAAGAAAATGCTGAGCGAGGTGTGGCAGGGCTGATGGAGAGTGGACAGGAGAAAAGCAATAATAGATAAGCAATGATTTTAAGGCCACTGTGGGGCGATCAAAAGGCACAGAAAGAGAGAGCAGGCAAGGCAGCTAAGGTAATACTAAATGTGCTAAGTTAACAAGGAGAAAAATCTTTAGATTTCAAAGATAAGATAAAAGGAATTAATATATAAAGGAGTAAGAGTTCATTCTTAGAATAATAAAATTTCATCACTGGAAGAGTATTTGGAATGGACCAATCCTCAAACATCATACAGGGATTGGTTATAATAGTTATCTCAACAGTGGATTATTAGGAAAAAATTTTTTTTCTGTCTAGAGAAGAGGCAAGTATTGTTTTTGAATAATCGCAGCCTCATGTTGGCAAACAGCACTTGTAAAGTTAGCACACATGAAGTCATTTTCTGGGTGCCTCTGGATATCAAATTAAATGTAAATTGGATGATACCCTTTTAGTTCCTAATAACAATAAGACCCGGCATTTGCATAGTGTTTCATATTTTTAAAAAATGAAGAGGACACCTTGGCCAGTGTGGCTCAAATGGTTGGAGCATTGTCCCTGTCCCCTAAACCAAAAGGTTGCCAGTTCAATTCCCAAACAGGGCACATGCCTAGCTTGTGGGTTCGGTCCCCAGTAGAGGTGCAAACAAGAGGCAACCAATCGATGTTCCTCTCTTGCATCAATGTTTCTATCCTCTTTCCCTTACTTCCCCTCTCTCTAAAATCAATAACCATGCCCTCAGGCAAGAATAAAAAATTAAATAAATGAGTAAAAATTTAAAAAACATAAAAGCAAAGAGGAGAGGAAGGAACAAGCATTTATTGAGTACCCACTGTATACTATGCATTACACATATTCTGCCTGGATAGCCACGCCTTCTTTACAATATAAGAAAACTGGTTACAATGGCAGAGTAATGTTCCCCAAATCATATGGCTTATAACAAAATGAAGCCAGTAATTGACCTTGGACATTTATTTTACTCTTTCATGCAAGAGAAGGAAGAGAGGAGGAGGAAAAGTAGAAATAAGGGAGGGAAAGTTACCTTATTATAACAGTTATAAGGAAAATTGCATCCTTTAGTGTCAGTTGCTAGGTGGCAGCTATGCTGACCTCTATTTACCATGTCTGTACTTAGCTCACGGTTAACATTATATTTATATACAGGAGGAAATTCAGATTAAAAGAAGTAAAGCAACTTTTCCAACTTTGCACATTTCATATGTCAGCCACATGTACCTTGTTTGACTCTGAAAACAGGGCTCAATTTTCAGAAATGCTCTGTCACATATTTGAAGGAGAAACCAGAGTTCGCATTGTGGATCTGCAACATGGGCATATCACCCATCATCTCCCAGTCTCAGCTGCTCCTTTGTTAACATCGAATAACAAATGCTTAGCTTACCAAGTGTTGCAAGGGTCACAGATAGTATAAAGTATCTTGAACACAGATATTCACATGAAGTGGTTACATTTAGATAGTTTACTAGACTAGAAGATGCTCATTGTAAATCAGGAGTATGTGAGATCAAGTATGTGTAAGAACACTTATTAGGTGGGAGGTGGGGATGGCTGAGGTAGGGGAAAAATGGAGACAACGGTACTTGAACAACAATAAAAATAAATAAATTTAAAAAAAGAACATGTACTTTGATTGGATGTCACTAATCAATAAGAAGAAAAATAAGAGTCAAATGTTTTAACTAAAAGAGAAACCTATAAAAATATCATCATTATTATCATGATTAATTGAAAAATATTAATTATACATTATGTTATAAATTGTAGTTGGTATTATCAGGGAGAAGAGATTCCTATTTGCACTTGTTAATAACAAGGGGAAAATTATATTCAATAAAAGTAATAAGTAGTGATATTTCAGATATATTATGATCATTTACAGATGAAGTAAAGGATAAAAAATATACAATAGCCAAGTGCTGGAAGCAACCTAGGTGCCCCATTAGTAAATGAATGGATCAAAAAACTATGGTACATTTACACAATGGAATTCTATGCAGCAGAAAGAAAGAAAGAGCTCCTACCCTTTGCGGCCACATGGGTGGAACTGGAAAGCATTATGCTAAGCTAAATAAGCCAGGCGGTGAGGGACAAACACCATATGATCTCACCTTTAACAGGAACTTAATCAACAAAACAAACAAACAAGCAAAATATAACCAGAGACACTGAAATTGTCTTTGAGAACAGGCTGACAGAAAACAGAGAGAAAAGGGGAGGGAATTTAAGGGGAAAAGGGTGAAGGGTTTTCAGGAACAATTATAAAGGACACTTGGACAATAATGGGGGCGGGGTGAAAATGGGAGGGAGGTGGGAAAGGCTGGGGGTTGGGCTGAGGTGGGGGGAAATGGCAGAAAACTGTACTTGAAGAACAATTTTATATATATATATATATATATATATATATATATAAAATAAACAAATAAGACTAGTGGAGAGAAAATTATATAATCATATTACTCAATGTAAATTACATATAATCATACAATTTCTATACTAATACTACTTTGGAGAGATGAAGAATTCAGTCTAAAGGTAGGTAAATGATCTGGAGTTGTTTTTTTGATGAACAAAGTTCTTATATAAAGTTTCTCTGTATACATTCTTGAAATTCATTCATTATCCAATTCATTCCTGAAATTCTGCCTTGTCTTTCATTCAACAATATAAAAACATATTAAGGAATTGCTTTGTAAATAATTTATTAAAAATATTTTTATGGCAAAAAGTTGCATCTTCTATCCTTATATATATGGCTTCATTTGAGCTAGATGAAATTAAATTAAAAACTTAACGTTTCCTACTGCTTAGAGCCCACAGTTTTTTAGAGTGTATTAGGAAGTTATAATACTTTTCATAAATTCACTTTCATTGCTATGGCGACTGCTCCAAAAGGCAAAAATGACCCTTAATAATGATTGGCAGTGAGACCTCTATGCTTAGATTTCCACACAGCTGTGGGCAGGATCAGGGAAGTTTAATGCTGGATGACCACGACACATCTAGAGATAAGAACTGGTCAGCAGTGCAGTTTGACACATCTCACAACACTTCACAATCTTGCTCTTCCACAATTTGAAAGGTAAGTAATGGAATATGGAGGCATGTCAAATAAATGTGTCAAATCGGAATATAGTCCTGATTTGTGCATGCTTACAACCTTTACGCCTTACAATTCCTCAACATGTAAAAACAACAAAAAATTTTAATGTAGCAATCGAAGTGCCCTGCACATTATCATATGCAAATCATAATTAAAAATGACTTTGCATTTTGCATTTGTATAATCCCCTTCTAAAATGACTACTTAGAGCCATGCCTGAAAATAGCTAGAGTACTTTTTTCAATAAAATTAGCAAATTTTGCATTGTTAATTGATTTGTAGTGGCATTAAACAATGTTGGTGGACAACCTGAACCACTAGCATCCATTCGTTAATTAAACCTATTTAACACGTTGTTGTTGTGTAGACAAAGTACCTTTATAATTCTAAGTGAAACACATTTTTAAAAATGTGTAATCTCTTTAGAAAGTTATTATAAAACCTAGCAAAAAAACCCCAACATATTAAAGGAACCTGTGACAATTAAATCCCATGTATTTGTAATTAAGCTATCTGGTATAAACTAAACTATTAATCATAATGCTTAATAATATTTAAAAGAACAATTGAAGATTAAAGGCTAGCAACAAATGTTTGCCAAGTAACACACCTTCTATTCAACACAACAGAATTTGAGGGTAGAAAATATTTATATTTCCATTTAACAAATAAAATTTAGGACCAGATGTATAACTAGCATGCCCAAGTTCACTCAGCCAGGAAGAGCCAGAGCTAATAATATAACTCAGGCAACTGCCTCCCAGGTTTAACCACCATGCTATGTGGCTAACAGTCCACAGTACAAACTGTATGGCAGTAACTCAATTCCATTCATTGTGCTCCAAGACAACCTAGGAGAAGGTAAACTTGTCCCACATACCAAATCAGGCTCCATTCCAATGGTCTATGTTTGATTTTCACACTGGCAAATTTTAGTGTTACATTATTAAACCTTACCCCAAACCAGAGATTTTAGTCTAGGTTTTTTAGGCAAAAGGGAGATATTTCTATGTCAATTGTTATTTGATTTTTCAGATCTCATATATTTCTGACCCCCCAATTATATTAGAGTCTTACAAATTTGAATTAATGGTCACCCACTTCTTTGAATCTTATTTTCTAATCTTTAAAATGAATTGTTTTTATTAACCTCAAGCTTTGAAGAGTAAACTAAATGGCATACAAAAATGGTGTGTAATGTAATACACGATGATAAAAGGTTCTTGATGTTTGTGAAACATGTATATTTTAGAGTTTTTGATCATTCTTATAATTTAGAAGATGGTCATTTTTTACAAAGGTCCAATAGTTCATCAAAATTAATTTTAACACTGAGTAATGTCTGCTTCATACTTCTCTCCTTATACCAGTTTATAGATTGTATACAATCTATACTTTTCCATTTTAAAGTTTCAATTGTAAACTTTTCCACTGTTCATTTTCTGGTAAAATAATTTAGGTATAATTTGTAGCAGAAAAAAGGACTTACATCTTAACAAAAATGAAATAAATGGAAATCAAGAGTAGTTATTTTGGCATACAGGGTAAAACTCAATTTCCAAGGATTCAATGTACTATATATATATATTTTTTACTCTTGTAATTAAGAACTCTCTGAAACACACAATAAAGAATATTGCTTATAGTGTGATAATGGCATTGTATGGAAGTATGTAGGTCTAGAACTTAAAAGCTAAATACTATGAAAAGAAGAAATTATCAGAAGTGTATAACCTTTGATTTCTTAAACTTACTTTTTAATTTTACAATATAAATACCCATGACTTAGAAATAAGTTAACTAAAGTATCTGATCCAGAGTACCACCCCACACTATGTTCTTGCCAAGAATTTGTAGTGTATTAAGGATGAATGCAATTCCATTGATTGTTAGATTACTTCTCATAGTTGAAAACTTGAATAATTTTCTCACAACGATTGAAAACCCCAAAATTCAGACATTACTCAAGAAAGCTTAGATTCTGTGTCAAAAATACTAAGATAGCTACACATTACTATTAGTTCTGGAGGAATGTCAAAAATGTATTGAAATAGATTGCATTTTACTTGCTTGAGAAACCAAACAAACTTATTCTGTGTGTAGCACAGATTTCCACACAGTTGTGTATGAAAAACATTCCTTACCATTATACTCATTTTGTAAAAGGAATAAAAGTTAAATAATTTAAATTTTGTTTTAACATTTTAAAATCAATTCTTGAGAATCACATACTGTGTGAAAAAATTGTTCCTTTTTATAATCATTTTTTGTGATATATCATGCAAGTTTTGCTACTTTAAAAAATGAGAATTTAATAACTAATAAAATATTTAATGTTTACCAAAAACATTCATACATAAATCAAAAAGAACACACATTTGTATAATAGATAATAAACAATCGAATGTATACATTTCTCAAAGATAGCCCCTATTTTGTAGCTTTCTGTTCTCCAAGGGCTCCAGTCATTGGACATTCTGAGGTGCTGAATGGCTCCAAGGATGAATAATGAGATCAAATACCTTTCCCATCTAGATCATAGCCTTTCTGTCTGGTCTGTGTAACAAGGGACTAGGAGTTGTCATTACTAGTTGATGGGTGTTTAATTGTCAATGAGAAATGTGTCCTGGCATCGGTCCAATTCAAAGCAGCTCAGTGTTCAGTGTTACAGAAATCACTGTAGTTCGCTAGCTTCCTTCTCTACCAGGCATATTGCTCTACGGATTTAAACGACAGAAAGCTCACTTGGCTATGAGGAATTCTATTCAGAATGGAGAGAAACAACACTTCCCAAAATTATGTACCCTCAAAAACTCCCCCTTGAAAATATACATTTAAAGGAGGGGCAGCAATTCATGAAAGAAGCGCCTTATTAGATAGCTAGTATGTGTAAAATGATGTGCACGTCTACATGATAGAATACGGCTACTTGGGTTTCAAAGAGTGTGGAGGACAGCAGAGAATTAAACAATTTTGATATGGGAGATAGATGCTGTAGAATAGATGTGACATAGACCCTATGAGAGCACAAAGAGGAAGGGTGTTCTCTTCATCTAAAAATACTTTGGCCCTGATTCTGGAAGGTATTATAAAACAGGAATGGCCCAGAGAAGATCCAAAAAGAAGATTGCAGGAAATGTGAAGTTTTCTAAGCCCTGATTGGTGTGGCTCAGTGGGTTGATTGTTGTCCTGCAAATCAAAAGGTTGTAGGTTTGATTCCTGGTCAGAGCACATGTCTGGTTTGCGCTCCAGATCCCCAGCTGGGGATGTGCTATAGGCAACGGATAAATGTTTCTCTCAGACATCAATGTTTCTCTCCCTTTGTTTCTCCCTCCCCCCAATCTTAAAAATAAATAAATAAAATATTTTTAAAAACATAAAGTTTATTAAAAATACACAAGAGAATTAAAGAATGTAAAGGTAGCATGTAGAGAGCAGCTGTCACCTTTTAGACTGAGGAAAGAAGGTATATGCAGCCTTTCCTTAAGGCTGAGATTTGTGCCTGGAAGGAGATGGTGTGGCTGCTGCCTACTATGTGGGACAGAAGTTACTAGGGTACCATGGGACAGAGCAGACAAGTAGAAAGATAACTTCTGGAGTGTCAGCAAAACCTACATGAGAGGGAAAACCTACGTGAGAGAAAAGCAGCCATACCTCTGGCAGCTTTGCCATTAAAGCCTGGAAGTACTCTGGAAAAACAGCACTCAGAACCAGAAAGAGACCTGCCCCTGATAACAGCCTGCAGTGTCCCTCAAGCACCCTGCTATACAGCGGCTGACCAATGAGAAGTGCTTACAGGGTCTGATGCCAGCATCACAAAGCAGGTCAAAGACAAGGGAATTCAGAGCTGATGGTCTATGAATTAACAATGGGCAAAGTGATAGGCAGGACATGATGCTGTAAAAGGCAAATAGGGACCTCATTACTGAGATCTTTGTCAATCACACCAAATATCATAGGCATGATCCTGGGCATCCAGAGCCAAAGATATATTCCTGTATAAAAAAATCTGGTAGGTGCTTATTTAAAATACAGATTCCCAGCAGGATCCACCAGATTGTACTTCTGTATGTGGGCAGGAATTGATATCTTAAACCTCGTCTCTGGGAATTCTGATACAGATCATGTTTTCTGGACTGCATTTTTAGAAGGGATGGTGTAAATTGGGGCTCTTTTTTTAAAGTATATTTTATTGATTATGCTATTACAGTTGTCCCATTTTTTTCTCCCCTTAATTCCCCTCCACCTTGCACCCCCCCACCAACATTCCCCAACCCCTTAGTTCATATCACTGGGTCATACATATAAGTTCTTTGGCTTCTCCATTTCCTACACTATTCTTAACTGCTTCCTGTCTATTTTCTACCTACCATTTATGCTTCTTATTCCTTGTACCTTTTCCCCCATTCTCTACCCGCCCCCTCCCCACGGATAACCCTCTCCATGTGATCTCCATTTGTATGATTCTGTTCATGTTCTCAATGTTGCTTAGTTTGTTTGTTTTTGTTTTAGGTTCAATTATTGATAGTTGTGAGTTTGTTGTTCATCGTTTTCTTGTAGTTTTTTAAAGATTTTTTTAAAATTTATTTTTAGAGACAGGGGAAGGGTGGGTGAAAGAGAGGGAGAGAAACATCAATGGGTGGTTGCCTCTTGCACGCCCCCAACTGGGGACCTGGCCCACAACCCAGGTATGTGCCCTGACAGGGAATCAAACTGACAATACTTTGGTTTGCAGACCAGCACTCAATCCACTGAGCTACACCAACCAAGGCTCTACATAGGTTTTGATCTTCTTCTATTTCTTAGATTTCCAAATATCTTCTTCTATTTTCAATTCCCTTTAACATTTCATATAATAAGGGCTTGGTGATGATGAACTCCTTTAACTTGACCTTATCTGGGAAGCACTTTATCTGCCATTCCATTCTAAATGATAGCTTTGCTGGATAGAATAATGTTGGATGTAGGTCCTTGACTTTCATGACTTTGAATACTTCTTTCCAGCTCCTTCTTGCCTATAAAGTTTCTTTTGAGAAATCAGCTGATAGTCTTATGGGAAGTCCTTTGTAGGTAAGTCTCTCCTTTTCTCTAGCTGCTTTTAAGATTCTCTCCTTACCTTTAATCTTGGGGAATGTAATTATGATGTGCCTTGGTGTATTCCTCCTTGGGTCCAATTTCTTTGGGACTCTCTGAAGTTCCTGGACTTCCTGGAAATCTATTTCCTTTGCCAGACTGAGGAAGTTCTCCTTCATAATTTCTTGCTCTTCCTAAATTACATACTCTTAAAAAGGTGTGAAGCAAAGAATAGCATGCTTCCCTATGTTTAGGAAGTGCTTCCAACCAGAGATAGATGGCAGGTTACAGTTGTAAAAGTATGACTTATTGACTTGATATGTAGACAATTTTGTAGGTATATAATTGGTCTAAAATATTAGATTTAAAATAACAGAAACTAACTAAAATGCCAAAACAATATCAAATACCACAAATAAATAACACAGTTATTACAGTCTGGCATTTGACTCTACTGGTGATATCAAGGATAACTAGTAACGTGCAGTATTTTGTGCAAAGTCTTTTAGGCGTTCCTAACTGACAGACATGTTTACTGCAAACTAAAGTAACAATAGTTGTTTTCATTTAGCTAAATGCATGATTGGACTTAGCCACAGTCTGTGTAAAGTATAGAATAACTTTCAAGATACTGTTAAGTTGCTCTTATGTTTCTAGGGAATTATACATATTTTCATTTGAATGAGTGTAGGAAAGTTCCTACACATTTTCATGTTAGAGTCCATAAAGAAAACTAGGTGTTCTGACTCTATTATTTGTATGCTATAATCATTCAAAATTTGAACCATATTAGAAAAAATTGATAACATTTTTGAGATACAATTCAAATTCAAAATCAAATATTGATAACAAAAATTAATGAATCCTGCCCTGGCTGGTGTGGCTCAGTGATTGAGTGCCGGCCTGTGAACCAAAGGGTCACCAGTTCAATTCCCAGTCAGGGCACATGCCTGGGTTGTGGGCCAGGTCCCCAGTAGGTGATACACAAGAGGCAACCACACATTGATATTTCTCTCCCTTACTTTCTCCCTCCCTTCACCACTGCCTAAAAATAAATAAATAAAATCTTTAAAAAAATGAATACTAAATAAAATACTTAGAATAGCACTCGACACAAATGTGAGCAGCAGTATTTATATCCCACAGATTCCAGGAAGAGTAACAGTGATTTGCCTCAAAAATTAGGTGTTTCAAGTTGCTCTGGAAATGGCTTGGGCTTTGAATTCATAGTCTATGACTTTTTTAGCTGTGTGACCATAAGCTATTTTACTTAACTTTCTGCACCTCAACTTTTTCATATATATGTGTGTACACATATGTTTCTTGAGAGATTGTTTGGAGGTTAGCAGGGGAATGCAGCTCCTCCTATACCCTTGACCAAAGATCAGTTCTTTCCTCTGGTTGGGCAGGTTGTCCTCTTGGACCAAGCCTATAGCTTTGGGAGGATGCACATGGATCACTGAGGGAGGAAGGGGACACCCACCTAGACAGCCAGTTCATCTGAATCAACCCTAGCCATCAAAGCACATGCGTTTCTAATTGAGCACTTACTATGATAGTGCATCAGACACTGTGCCAATCAATTAGTTTATTTAATGTCATTTAATTATCTCATTTATTCCTTGAAATAAATCTTTGACATACAGATATGAAAAGTAAGCCTCAGCCAAGTGAACAAAAATATTTACTGTCAGCACTGCGGCTCCAATCCAATGACATTTTCATTGCTGGGGATTTGGGGGCCATATCATGAAGTTTCCAAAATTTACTTCCCTACCCTGGGTCTAACCAGGACAGCACAGGCAAACGTATCAAAAACATGGAGAAGATTCAAATTCCAGCTTTATTTCACAAAATCCAGGACCCTTGTTAAAAGTGTACTATGCATTGAATTACTTGATATAAGTCCTGACAAGTAAAAATATATTTTCATTGAATTTATTCTTTATTTAAAAAATAAATATGCACATATGATTGTATATATGTGTATATAGCTTCTATAAATCAACTGTCTGTAAATCCACATACATGCATACACAGAGAACATATATGTGTAATGTTCTCTCTTTAGAAAGTAGAAACCTCTTTAGAAAGTAGAAACCTCTACTTTCTAAACTCATGAACTCCTGGCAGGTACCATATTTTCTATTTGAAATGAGGCAAGTACATGAAGCATTATTCTTACCTTCCAAATTAATCAATAAAATTGTTTTTAAACTTAATACATACTAAGTTGTATAAATAGAATTCATGTGGAGTGAAGTTGGTACAGAATATCTTGATTACAGAAAAACTGTTGATGAAATTTACCATGAAATTTTATTTGGGATTAGGGAGTGAGCTAGGTCTTAAAACTACTAGGTAGAATTGAAGTTAGTTGATCATCCATATAAAAAGAGAGTTTTAATGAATGACTTGGTGTCAACATGAATCAATATTTCTGTAGCTTGCTAGAGGGCTTTTACATGTTCAACATATGTCAAGATAGCATTCTGCACCACTTTAATACAGAAAATGATAAGGCTGAAACACTTAAAATTCCATCAATGCTAAAGGTAAGATTTCTTCTAGTTATTTATGTTTTAAATAACTATTAACAAACAATTACGCATCCTGAATTTATAAATTTGGCATGATTGTTGGGAATACTTGTTGATTTTAATATATCTGTTTAATAATGTGTATGTTTGCTTCAACAGAAATGATATTTGGACTTTAGAGTTTCAGGCAAACTCGTGTTTGCCAATGTCCTTGACACAACAGTTTCCAGACAGGGCACCTTATGAAGAACAAATGTGGAAGTTCCAGCCAAGATAGAGGAATAGGTAGAAACCCTTTGCTTCCTTGCACAACCAAAAGGAGGATAACGACTAATGTAAAATCAATAAATAACCAAAAGTGCCAGAAAATCAAACTTTATAGAACTCTAACAACCAAGAAATTAAAGAAAAAATCATCCAGAACAACCAGACCAGTAAGATGGCGGACCACGAGGTGCAACTCAGAAAAACCATAGTGATGCAGCAGACCAGGAGAGCGTGGCTGGCTGCTGAGCTTGGAGGGCTGTGTGGGAGGGACTGACATAAGGGGAAACTGAGACTCAGAGCTTACTGTGGACTACACCTGGGGTTGCCATGGTGAAAGAAACCCCCAGTCTCACATGAGAGTTCATTGGAAAGTAGGCTAGAGCCCAGCAGGCCAGCTTCGCTGTTACCTCTCTGGCCCCTCCCCCACAGTCAGTGCAGCAAGGAGGGTTGCCCTGCTCAGGTGAATACCTAAGGCCCCACCCCCTTACAACCTACCAGCTGCTCCAAGACTAAGAAATATGGCCCAAATGAAAGAACAGAACAAAACCTCAGAAAGAGAATTAAATGAGGAGGAGATTGCCAACCTATCTGATGGAGAATTTAAAGCCCCGGTAATCAAAATGCTCACAGATCTGATTGAGCTTGGTTGAAAAATGAAAAAACAAATGAAGGATACCCAAAGTGAAATAAAGCAAAATATTCAGGGAACTAACAGTGACAGGAAGAGAACCAGGACTCAAAGCAATGATTTGGAACAAAAGGAAAAAAATAAACATCCATTTAGAACAAAAGGAAGAAACAACAATTCAAAAAAGTGAAGAGAGTCTTACAAACCTCTGAGACAACCTGAGACAGTCCAATATGTGAATTATAGGGGTGCCAGAAGGAGAAGAACAACAACAAGAAATTGAAAACTTATTTGAATAAATAATGAAGGAAAACTTCCCCAATCTGGCAAAGGAAATAAATTTCCAGGAAGTCCAGAAAGCCCAGAGAGTCCCAAAGAAGTTGGACCCAAAGACTAACACACCAAGGCACATCATCATTAAGTTACCCAAGAGTAAAGAGAAAGAGAAAATCCTAAAAGAAGCAAGAGTAAAGGAGAGATTTACCTACAAAGGGGTGCCCATTAGGCTATCAGCTGATTTCTCAAAAGAAACCTTAAAGGCAAGAAGGGGCTAGAAAGAAGTATTCAAAGTCATGAAAGGCAAGGACCTGCATCTAAGATTATTCTATCCAGCAAGGCTTTCATTTAAAATGGAAGGGCAGATAAAGTGCTTCCCAGATAAGGTCAAGTTAAAGGAGCTCATCATGACCAAGCCATTATTATATGAAATATTAAAGGGACATATCTAAGAAGAAGATAAAAAATATGAACAATAAAATGACAACAAACTCACAACTATCAACAAATGAACCTAAAAGGAAAAAAAAAAAACAAACAATGAAAACAAAAACTAAGCAAACAACCAGAACAGGAACAGAATCAGAGAAATGGACATCATATGGAGGGATTTCAGTGGGGAGGGGGAAGGGAGAAATGGGGGGGGAAGGTAAGGGAAGAAGCAGCATAATTAGTAGGCATAAAATAAATGGGGAGAGATAAAAAATGGTATAGGAAACAGAGGACTCAAAGAAGTTATATGTACAACCCAAGGACATGAACTAAGGTGGGGGGGAGGGGAATGCTGGAGGGTTGGGGGACAGGGTGGAGGGGGGATAAAGGGGAAAAAATGGGAAAACTGTAATACCATAATCAATAAAAAATACTTAAAAAAAAAAGAACAAACGTGAACTGTATGGCAGTTTTGCATGAATCCAAAATGTTTTGTTTTGCTTATGTATGTGAAGCAGCAGGAATCAAGAGGTAACATATCTATAAATGGACATGTTGCATGCAGAGACTATTTTCGTATGCTTTGAAGATTTTGGTGTTTAGCCTTTCTTTTGCCCTAAAGATTATGGTTTATTTTAATATTATTGATTATCTTCCCTTTTTTAGGTATACTTTGGTACTATACTATCTATCCATAATAATGAATTTATTTTTTCTCTCATGTGATTCAACATGTCATATTACTGTGTATATTGAAATATCATTTATATCTTATTTATTTAGTAACACTGAAGCTGAAAAAGTCATTATGCTAGAAAAATAATTAGTCTTCCAATGGAATGTAACATTCCAAGAGAGTTTCTGGTGAAAGTAATTTATTAAACAATTATTACATGAGGCCAGTAGTAATTAAGTTATCTTTGATATTTTTATTATTTTGAATTAGTAGGGATCATGGTCTTAACTAAATTTCTTATTGTGTTCCATGAATCTATGTTACCAAGAAAGTTTGTTAACTTTTAAATATTTAGACATATAATTCTGACTTGGTTGTGACAAAACTCATTTTTCTCCGAAACTTCCTTCTTTCATTTTCTTGCTTTAAATTCTTTATTATATCTGGATCAAATATACCTCATGTTGAATGCTGTGCTTTATTTTAAAATTTTTCCTACTCGTGAAATTTTGACATTTGGCTTCTCACAAGATGTGAAGAATTCATTCTCATTCTCACAAGATGTGAAGAATTCATAAAAATAATTTTTGTGTGAAAATATCACATCTTAACTATAATTATATAGTTAAAAATTGAATACCTAAAATTACTCTGTATAGTTTTGAATAAAAATATACAAAATAATAGTCTAAAGATTAGAATGACTATAATTAGATCTATTATTTTTATTCTAACATATATCTTATTGACCAAGAAATATATAACATTCTAACTAAACTGAAATTATTTAGGACTATATCATCAATCCATATCCCACTTACTCATTTTAATTTTTTAATATTGTGTTTGTATATAAATTTCGTGTTCACTTTTCAGGATTTTACTCTTATAATAATATGCATTCATACTTCTACTGAGTTTAGCTGGTCAGTATATCAGATTTCTGATTCACATTAACTGAAGGTGAGTATTAAAATATGAGCAATTACTGTGAATGACATGTAATGTACCTTGTTTATATTCTCTTTTATGGTGTTTTTTGCTGAGAACTGAGGTCAAATTATCCTGAATAATTATCAGTATTTTATTTCTGCTAATTGCCAATAATTTGACCTTATCTCCTCAAAAATGTCAAAAAATCACTAATACCAAGAACCAAATTGAAATGGAATTTCAATGAAATGGCATTTTTCAGTGGAGAGAGCATTTGGGCTGAAGGCCAGCTTTCATTCTGCTTTACACTCTGGGATTGTGCATTTCAGTTTTCTGTGAGTTGCCTTATAAGACCTAGAGTTTGTCTAAATCTGAAGATGATGAGAACAGATGTTCTGTCTTCAGTATTTTTTGATGTCTGCTGTGCCCATCATAGTGTCTGACACATAATAGGTGTTCAATAAATATTTTGAGTGGCCACATACCTGATTATATACATTTAAAGTATGAGAGAGATAACCTTAAAAATGAGGTAGTTTGAGTATTCAATAATACAGTAGATGATGAACCCAAAAACAGTGTTGGGACCATTCAAACATTTTGCATTCTTTACTCTAGAATGACACTGTTTATCATTAGTAATTTTAAAGATCAGAGGTGGATTCTGCTTTTTAAATTTTTATTGTATTGTTTCCATTACCATTTAACCCCTTTTTCCCCACCCTCTGCAATCACCACACTATGTCCACAGGTACTTTTTCCTTTTTCTCAATCTCCCCACCCCATAACCCCAATAGCTGTCATTCTGCTCTCTATAACTGTATCTCTATTTTGCTTGTTAGTTCAGCTTGTTCATTAGATTCAATATATACGTGAAATCATATGGAATTTGTGTTTCTCTGACTGGTTTATTCCACTTAGTATAATGTTTCCCAGGTCCATCCATACTATTACAAAGGGTAAAATTTTATTTTTTATTGTCAAGCAGAATTCCATTGTGTAAATGTCCCTTAGTTGTTTGATCCACTCATCAACTGATGGACACTGGGGCTGCTTCCATATGTTGGCAATTGGAAATAATGCTGCAATGAACATAATGCTACTTATGTTCTTTCAAATTAGTGTTTGGGGTTTCTTCAGATATATTCCTTGGGATCACTTGGTCAAAAGGCAGATCCATTTTTAATTTTTGAGGTATTTCTATACCCCTTTCTACTGTGGCTGCACCAGTCTTCATTCCCATCAGCAATGCAAAAAGGTCCCTTTTGTCCACATGCTTGCCAGCACATATTTGTTTGTTGATTTATTGATGATACATTCTGATAAGTGTGAGGTGATATCTCATTGTGGTTTTAATTTGTGTTTCTCTGATGATTAGTGACACTGAGAATCTTTTCATATGTTTATTGGCCATCTGTATGTCCTCTTTGGAGAAGGGTCTATTCAGGTCCTTTGCCCATTTTTTATTGGACTTTTGTTTTTGCTTTTTTGGTGTTGAGTTTTGTGTGTTCTTTACAAATTTTGGATATCAGCCCATTATCAGATGTATTGGTGGATATGTTCTCCCATTCCATGTGTTGTCTTTATATTTTGTTGATGGTCTCCTTTGCTGTGCAAAACTTTCCAAAATTATGTCACCGGTTATTTGCATTTTGATATCTTTTGATATCTATTTAGTTAGGATGCAAGAAAATTGCATCCTGACTAAATATTTAAAAATTTGAAATTGATACCATATTAACTAGAGGCAAGAAATTACCCTTTCCACACACAAAAATAATAGCTCTACTCCAGCTTCATTTTTCTGAATAACAGCCTATATATTGCACTGTGAAATTGAAATGTAGATCTGGTCTTATGGATTTATTTTGGCTTCTTGAAATCAACGATCTTCAATCACTTCATATTTGCCTAGACTCAGCTCAGAAGTGCAATATTTGCACTCACTCCTGAACTGATAATTAGGACCAGAGGTATATACATATGCAATATTATGGAATTGTTCATACATTAAAAAATGTAAAGCACTCTGAGAAGGAAAGACTAAAAACCCTTCTGGAAACATGAACTCTTGAAGCAGTTCAGTAATTTTCAATTGGTTTCTGATGTGCAAGCAAAGAACCTCGATCACTTCCACACTGAAGCACTTAAGGTCTCTGATAATTTTACACCTCGTGGCCATTTTCTGTACACCCTAATTTCCCTCATTGAAGTGGTTTTAAAAATATCTGAAGTGTTTCAATAATTTTAAATTATCTTTGACAGTACAAGTTCAAACCCTGATCACCTCCAAATTTAAGAGCTAATAAAGTCTGAAGTAGTCCAATATTTTTCTAAAAAGATGTATTGTGATTTCAGTTGTTTCATAAACAACTTAAATTTAGACTGAATAGACTACACAGTAATGTAATTTAGGCTATAGAGAACAAATGTAATTGTATCAAAAATAAATTAAAATGCAAATGTTAGACACTGAGGCAACTTTCTCATCTCAACCTTTGAATAAAATATGTGCACAAAATACATTTCAATGCTGTGATTTTAAGACATCAACCAAAAAAGTGTTTCC
Organism: Desmodus rotundus; assembly: GCF_022682495.2. Taxonomy (NCBI): domain Eukaryota; kingdom Metazoa; phylum Chordata; class Mammalia; order Chiroptera; family Phyllostomidae; genus Desmodus; species Desmodus rotundus. Next base: position 56,538,520 of record NC_071394.1, on the reverse strand, counting down.
AAAAAATAAACTCCACAAACTAATGTTTTGAAGTAGTTATCAGAATACAGTTTAAGCAATGCTCATTGAAATATTAAATGACCATATTTCAAAAATATAGGGAGATTTAATTGTTATGTGTATGTCCTATGTAGAAAGTGGTAAATTCATAGTTAGATACACCTATAGTTTCCATTTGGAAAAATATCCCGAGGGATTTACTTAAATCAAGTAACCCATAACTGCAAAAAGAATAAATTATTTGATATCTTGGTTTTTTTTTAACTTTAACTATTAAAGCTCCTTTTAATGTCTATTTCAAAATATTTGTGATTTTTCTAATATTTATAAATAATGTTTTCCCCCACTCCTATAATAGTTGGAATAAGATTGATGGCCAGGGACATGCTAAATACCCATTGGTTTTCATGAACTTTCTAGAACATTGCTAGGACAATGATAACACGATATGAAGAGCCGGATACTAGGGCTTTTTATTTATTTATTTTTTAATTAAACATTTTTTTATTGGTGTTCAATTACAGTTGTATGCATTTTTTCCCCATCCCTCCACCCCACCCAAGCCAAACCCACCTCACTCCCCTGCCGCTACCCTCCCCCTTGGTTTTGTCCATGTGTCCTTTATAGTAGTTCCTGTATTCCCCTCTCCCCACTATCCCCTCCTCACTCCCCTCTGGTTATTGTTAGATTGTTCTTAACTTCAATGTCTCTGGTTATATTTTGTTTGGTTTTCTCTTCTATTGCTTATGTTTCAGTTGAAGGTGAGATCATATGGTATTTGTTCCTCACCACCTGGCTTATTTCATTTAGCATAAAGCTCTCCAGTTCCATCCATGCTGTTGCAAAGGGTATAAGCTCCTTCTTTCTCTGCTGTGTAGAATTCCATTGTGTAAATATACCATAGTTTTTTGATCCACTAATTTGCTGATGGGCACTTAGGTTACTTCAGTGGTTGGCTATTGTAAATTGTGCTGCTATGAACATTGGGGTGCATAGGTTCTTTTGGATTGGTGTTTCAGGGTTCTTAGGGTATAATCCCAGCAGTTGAATTGCTGGGACAAAAGGCAGTTCCATTTTTAGTTTTCTGAGGAAATTCCATACTGTTTTCCACAGTGGCCTCACCAGTCTGAATTCCCACCAACAATGTACTAGGGTTCACTTTTCTCCGAATCCTCTCCAACATTTGTTTGTGGATTTGTTTATGTTGGCCCCTCTGACTGGTGTGAGATGGTACCTCATTGTGGTTTTAATTTGCATCTCTCTGATGGCTAGTGATGCTGAGCATCTTTTCATATGTCTCTGGGCCCTCTGTATGTCTTCCTTGCAGAAGTGTTCCTGGAGTGGAGTCATGTGAGTTCTTTATATATTTTGGAGATCAGATCCTTGTCTGAGGTATCATTGGCAAATATGTTTTCCCATACTGTTGGTTCTCTTTTTATTTTAATGCTGTTTTCTTTAGCCATGCATAAGCTTTTTAATTTGATGAAACCCCATTTGTTTATTCTTTCCTTTATGTCTCTTGCTTTAGAGGACACGTCTGTGAGGATGTTGCTGAGTGTAATGTCAGAGATTTTCCTGCCAATGTTTTTCTCTAGGACTTTTATGATTTTATGACTTATATTTAAGTCTTTTATCCACCTTAAACTTATTTTTGTGTATGGTGTAAGTTGGTGATCCAGTTTCATTTTTTTGCATGTAGCTGTCCAGATCTCCCAACACCATTTGCTGAAGAGGCTATTTTTGCTCCATTTTGGCTCCTGCCTCCTTTGTCAAATAGTAATTGACCATAGAGACTTGGGTTTATTTCTGGGCTCTCTGTTCTGTTCCATTGATCTATGTGCCTATTTTTATGCCAGTACCAGGCTGTTTTGATGACAGTGGCCTTGTAATACAGTTTGATGTCAGGGATTGTGATCCCTCCTGCTTTGTTCTTCTTTCTCAAAATTTCTACAGCCATTCGGGGTCATTTATGGTTCCATATAAATTTCTGATGTGTTTGTTCTATATCTGTGAAATATGTCATGGGTACTCTAATAAGGATTGCATTGAATCTGTAAATCACTTTGGGTAATATGGCCATTTTGATGATGTTAATTCTTCCAACCCATGAGCATGGTACATGCTTCCATTTGTTTGTGTCTTCCTTAATTTCTTTCTTCAGTGTTGTGTAGTTTTCTGCCTACAGGTCTTTTACCTGCTTGGTTAGGTTTATTCCTAGGTACTTTATTTTTCTTGTTGCTATATGAAATGGGATTTTTTTTCCAGATTTCTGTTTCTAATGTTTCATTGTTGGTGTTCAAGAATGTCTTTGATTTCTGAGTATTGACTTTGTATCCAGCTGTTTTACCAAATTCCCTTATTAGGTCAAGTAGTTTTTTGGTGGAGTCTATAGGATTTTCCATGTACACTATCATGTCATCTGCAAACAGGGACAGTTTCATTTCCTCCTTTACAATTTGGATGCCTTTTATTTCTTTTTCTTGTATGATTGCTGTGGCTAGGAATGCAATACTATGTTGAATAGGAGTGGTGAGAGAGGGCATCCTTGTCTTGTTCCTGATCTTAGTGGGAAAGCTCTTAAGTTTTTGTCCATTGAGTATGATGTTGGCTATTGGTCTCTCATATATGGCCTTTATTATGTTGAGGAATGCTCCCTCTATTCCCACTTTGCTGAGTGTTTTTATCATAAATGGGTGCTGTACCTTATCAAATGTTTTTTCCTCATCTATTGATATGATCATGTGGCTTTTGTCTTTGCTCTTGTTTATGTGGTGTATTATGTTTATTGATTTGCAAATATTGTACCATCTTTGCATCCTTGGAATGAATCCCACTTAATTGTGGGGGAGCTTTACCACAGAACCCCCTGCCACCACGGATGAAAATAAATCTACCAAGACATGATCTGCTTGGGGAGGAGAGGTGGCTGATCTCTCAAAGGAGAAGGGCCAAGAGCCTATTTCTCCATGGGCTTTTATTAGGTTCATTTTGCACATGAATACAGGTAAAGCTCATCAGTCATTGTCAGGCGGTAAGGGTCAAACAATGGACAACATATATAGAACTTTGAGGGCTTATTCTGAGTTAAGGTCAGTTAGTTAAAGGGCTATAAAACTTGGGCTCCAGATTCATCTCAGGCTTGGACCCTTATCATTTAAGCTGAGGGTATAAACAAAGCAGGTTTCACAGGATTTTATGCATTCTTTCCTAGGTCTGATTCCCCAGGGAATCTCCTCTTTCCAGCACAGGACTGCACCACCCTCTGTGGCCTTCTGTCATTGTTTCAGGCTTAAGTCAGGCAGGGGAAGTAAAGCAGCCAAGAGATTAGGAGACTTCTTGCAGACAGAATGAGGACTCCTACTATGTCAAAGCCGAAGGGAGAGGGTCCATCATCTCCTTTTTCTATCGCCCCCCAAGTCCTTCCCTGTGGGCCTTTTTGTGACCATGCCTGTCTTAGGTCATTCCTCCCTTGAGGAATCTTACCTGTCAGTGGCTAACTGGTCAAGCTCAGGGCCAAGCAAGGTAAAGTAAAGTGGGCAGAGATGGCACGGCTGCCAGGGAGATAAGCTTTCTCTCCTTAATGGCTTATAGTCCTAACTCTGACTCAGCCTTAACCATGGGGGTTTACAGCTTCTGAAGCCAGGCAGGGTGGTTCCCAACAATTAATCATGGTGTATGATCTTTTTAATGTATTGCTGGATGTGGTTTGCCAAGATTTTGTTGAGGATTTTAGCATCTATGTTCATCACCAATATTGGCCTGTAGTTTTCTTTCTTTGTTGTGTCTTTATCTGGTTTGGGGATGAGGATGATGCTGGCTTCACAAAAAGTGTGTGGGAGTCTTCCATCTTCTTGAATTTTTTGAAATAATATGTGGAGGGTGGGGGTTCGCTCTCCCTTAAATGCTCTGTAGATTCTCCTGTGAAATCGTCTGGTCCAGGGCTTTTGTGTGTTGGAAGCTTTTTGATTCCTGTTTTAATTTCATCAGGTGTTATTGGTCTGTTCAAGCTTTCTGTTTCTTCTTCATTGAGTTTTGGAAGGTTATATTTTTCTAGAAATTTGTCCATTTCATTTAGGTTTTCACATTTCTTGGCATATAGTTCTGCTTAGTAATTTCTTACAATCCTTTTTATTTCTGTGGTATCAGTTGTAGTATCTCCTCTTTCATTTCTCATTGTGTTTATTTGGGTTCTCTCTCTTTTTGTCTTGATGAGCCTGATTAAAGGCTTGTCGATTTTGTTTATCTTTTCAAAGAACCAGCTCCTTGATTCATCAATCCTTAGAATTATGGTTTTAGTCTCTTTGTCATTTAATTCTGCTCTGATTTGGTTATTTCCTTCCTTCTACTTGCTCTGGGTTGCCTTTGTTGTTGTTCCTTGAGTTCTTGTAGATGTAGGGTTAGGTTGTTTATTTGAGGTATTTCTATTATTTTTAGGTAGGCCTGTGTCGCTATGACCTTCCCTCTCAGGACTGCCTTTGCTGTGTCCCATAGGTTTTGGGTTGTTGTGAGTTCATTTATATTTGTTACCAGAAACTTTTGATTTCTTCCCTAATCTCACTTTTCACCCATTCATTGTTTAATAGCATGCTATTCAATCTCCATCTTTTTGAGAGTTTTGGGGTTTTTTCCTTGAGATTTGTTTCTAGTTTCAGTCCCTTGTGGTCAGAGAAAATGCTTGATATGAATTCAATTTTCTTGAACTTGTTGAGGCTTGTTTTGTGTCCTGTCATGTGGTCTATCTTTGAAAATGTCCCTTGTGCATTTGAAAAGAATGTGTATTTTGCTTCTTTGGCATGAAAGGATCTATATGTATCAGTTAAGTCCATTTCATCCAAGGCCTTGTTCAATGCCACAATATCTTTGTTGATATTTTGTTTGGAAGATCTGTCCATCTTTGAAAGTGGGGTGTTAAAATCCCCTGCTAAAATTGTGTTGCTGTCAATATCTTTCTTGAAGTCCTCCAAGGTTTTCTTTATGTATTTGGATGCTCCTATGTTGGGTGCATATATATTTACAATGTGTATGTCTTCTTGGTGGATTCTTCCTTTGAGTATTATGAAGTGACTTCTGGGTCTCTCTTTATGGCCCTTTTTTGAAGTCTATTTTGCCTGATATGAGTATTGCTACCCCTGTTTTTTTTTTTTTTTTTTTTTTTCCTGTGTGTTTGCTTGGAAAATTTGTTTCCAGCCCTTCACTTTCAGTCTGTGTAGGTCCTCTGTCCTGAGGTGAGTCTCTCGTAGGCAGCATATGTGTGAGCCATGCTTTCATATCCATTCAGCTATTCTATGTCTTCTGATTGGAGCATTTAATCCATTTACATTGAAGGTTATTATAGATAGGTATGTATTCATTGCCGTTTTTTTTGTACCTGTGTTCATCTCTCTCTCTGTTCTCCTTCCTTTCCTTAAAGCAGTCCCTTTAGCATCTCTTGCAAAGCTGGTTTGGTAGAGGTGTATTCTTTTAGATTTCTTTCATCTGGGAAACTACTTATTTGGCCTTCTGTCTTGATTGAGAGCCTTGCTGGGTAAAGTAGTCTTGGTTGCAGGCCTCTGTTTCTCATTAGTTGGAATATTTTTTCCCATTGTCTTCTGGCTTGAAGCGTTCCCATTGAGAAGTCAGTTGCTAACCTTATTGGGGCTCCCTTGTATGTTACTTCCTGTTTCTCCCTTGTTGCCTTTAAGACTCTTTCTTTGTCTTGGAATTTTGCTATTTTAATTATGATGTGTCTTGCAGTGGGCCTCTTTGGGTTCCTCTTGCTTGGGACTCTCTGTGTTTCCTGGATTTGTGTGACTTTTTCTTTCATCAGATTAGGGAAATTTTCCATCATTACTTTTTTGAACAGGTTTTCTATCCCTTGCTCTTCCTCTTCTCCTTCTGGTATCCCTATTATATGGATATTATTTTGTTTCATGTTGTCCTGCATTTTCCTTAACCCCTCTTCATTCTTTCTGAGCCTCTTTTCCTGTTCTTGCTCTTTCTGGGTGTTTTTTTTCTATTTTGTCCTCCAGTTTGCTGATCCGATCCTCTGCTTCATCAAGTCTGCTTTTCATTCCTTCTACTGTGTTCTTCAGTTCAGAAATTGTATTCTTTATTTCCTCTTTGCCCTTGTTGATAGTTTCTATTTCCTTTTTCATGTTGATATAGTGTGCAGTGTGTTCATTGTAGTTTCCCTGTAGTTTTTGGTAATTCTGCTCTCTTAAACCATTTCACCTTCCCCCTACAACCTACCATAAAAAAGAGTAGGTAGATGCTATGAACACCAGGATACCTCCTGAAAGAGGAAACCCACCGACAAAGGTAACACCAACGGCTAATAACAGAAGAAGGTGAAGGAGGGAGTGGAAGCCACACTAACTCAACCCAGGACCTATCTGGAAATACAAATACATGGTGGAGAAATTACTCAGAAGAAAAAACTGAACAAGAGCAAGAGAAAAGCCTCACAAGCCTCATTAAGCTTCCTTATAAACAATTCTTTGAACTCAATATCTGAGAGTTGACTTGCCTCTTTTTCATTTAGCATTGTTTCTGAGACTTCCTCCTTTTCTTTCATTTGGGGATTGTTTCTTTGTCTTCCCATTTTTTGTGAGACTCTTCCTGTTAGCCTCTGTTTCTTAAGTTGCTGTGTTCTGTCCTCCTGGGTTTATGGTGTGAACTTCTGTGGTAGAATACCTGTGAGATTCAGTGGGACAGTCTCCTTCATCTCCCAATCTTACAGATCTTTGGCTGTGGTTTATGTTGGCTATGCGTATGTCTTTGGTTTTTGGTTCTTGTCCAGACTTTCTCTGGTAGGTCTTTCCCACCAGCTGGTTATCTGAGGGTCAGTCTGTCTCCCACCTCTTGTTTTCTGTTGTGCAGGTGTGGGGATGTTGTGTTGGAGCTCATTCTTCTGTATGTACAAGGTTCTGAGGCTTTTCTCTTGCTCTTGTTCAGCTTTTTCTTCTGAGTAATTTCTCCACCATGTATTTGTATTTCCAGATAGGTCCTGGGTTGAGTTAGTGTGGCTTCCACTCCTTCTTCACCTTCTTCTGTTATTAGCTGTTGGTGTTACCTTTGTCGGTGGGTTTCCTCTTTCAGGAGGTATCCTGGTGTTCATAGCATCTACCTACTCTTTTTTATGGTAGGTTGTAGGGGGAAGGTGAAATGGTTTAAGAGAGCAGGAGTGTACTATATGATATTTAAAGTACCAGCCCTTAGAAAAGAGATAGGAGATCCTTTGGATATATATATATATACAGTGTTAACCATGATATTTCATCCACCTAGCCACTTTTTAGAAAGTGTGGAAAGAAGATAAGATGTTGTGGACAGTAGGGAGGATTGTGAGTTGGATCGAGAAAGCTGTGAGCTTGTGGGAGGTCAGATTATGAGATAAGGTGAGAGTAAATGATAGAAAATAGTTGTAATGTGTGAGAGAATAGAGTTAACCACACCGGTAATCAGGTTCAGGAAACAGTGAAGTGAGCTGAGAGCTGGTAGGGGTTCTGTGTAGTATTTACAAATGTATGGAACAGCTATTATTTACAATAGTATTGGAGCAAAAATCATATGACAGAATCTATGTGATCTGGATAACTAGAATAGGGAGTATAGGTCCTAGAGTAGTGTGCTAATGGAACACAAGTGAAGTGAAAGATAGTAAATTAACAATACACTATGAAAGAGAGAACAAGGGAAACCAGTCAAACAATGCAAATTAACCAGCCAAGAGAAGAAGACTAAACAGAAAGAAGAGAGATACAAAAATACTAATAAAATGAGTGATGTAAGAATAATGAAAAAATAATGATACAAGTATACAATAACTTTCAAGTTCTCTGAAGTAGCAAAGTGAAATTTGTTTCACTGTTTCAGCTATTGGGATGCCTCCTCTTTGGCTCCAACTTTGGTCTTTTCAGAGTTCCAGGTTTTATTGTCTCACCTGTGGGGATTTAAAAAAAAAAAAAAAAGACAGAAGGAAGAAGAGATATAAAGGGAGAGAAAGGAGTAGAACAAGAAAGAAGGAAAGAGAGGAAGAAGATGTTAAAAGAAAGGAGAAATAATAAAAAAGTAATAATAAAGAATTTCTTAAAACAAACAAACAAACAAAAACAAGCCTGCTGGCCAAGCCAGTTTTGCTGGTCTTTTTTGGCTGTAGCCAACTCAGTCAGCCTAGTCCAGCTCTTCTCCATCCCAACTAGCACTCTAGCAGCCTTCCGCCCAGCTCTCCAGAGGCCCTGGACCCATAGGTTCAAGCACTCACCCTCCTTTGGGCTATGGGTGTGCATGCACGGGGGCCTTCCTAGATTTGCACTCTCTCCGGTGCCTTTGGTCTCGCCTCTCTCTGAGTTGCACTCTCCCCAGTCATTGCCTGTGGTCTCACTGTGGTGTGCACTCCCCCCCAGGTGCTTAGGATTTGGGCTCGATATCTCCCACAGCCCCATGGGAGCGCTGGGCAGCCGATGGAGAGGAGACTGGAGCTGCTGCTCAGGAGAGTTCCCCAAAGTGCCCCCGAGGGTCTTTTTCTTTTTGAGAAAATCCTCCTGCTTATTATGCCGCTCAGTACAAGGAAGGTACTGCCCTCTCGCACAGCCCACCTCTCCAGCTAGACTGGGGACTGTCCGTGTCAGGGCCCAACAAGGCCCAACTCCCAACTCTCCCCAGCTGGCGCCCATGGTCTCAGGTGTGTTTACCACACTTCATCCTTGTTCCCCTCCCTGCAACCTCAAGCAACCAGGTCTCGTTGCACCTCAAGCCTTGTTTGGCAGGGGAGGGAGACATTAGCCCGGCTCTCTCCCAGGAGTCCTGTGGCAGGCCCAGCTCCTGCACAGGCCCGGGGTTGCAGTTGCCTGGGTCCCTGCACTGGTCCCAGGGACCTTTTTGTCCTGAAGCAGTCCCTTTACCATCTGTTTTTTCAGTGTCCTTTGTACTTTTTCGTCTCCTATCTTTATAAACGCTGGGTGCTGTTGGCTGTTCACTTTGTTCCTCAATAGATCGGCTAGGTGTTTCACCCGTGTGCAGGGGGAAGTGGACTCTGCTCCCACCTATCTCACTGCCATCTTTCCTCCAAGTCAGGAACTAGGTCTTGTGGAAGAGAGAGAAAAGGTAAAGTCCATATGAAACCTTGAGGATGGTTATTATGTCAACAGTGGCACATAAAGGCCAAGGAGATAGATTTAGTAATCATCCAGTTTATTAGTTACACATACATATATAAAAATCAATCCCTGCAGAAGACTTGCATTTTTATAACAAAAAATACAGATTTCTCATATTAACTCCCCCTAATACATTATTTTTCATAGTCCTTAACTAACAGATTAGGATGCTATATCATGAATTGACTCTTTCTTTGTTAACAAGATGAATTAAATAGAAAGTCATGGAATTCTGGGGCAGGAAGAAATTTTGGACTTTACCTAATGTAGTTTAACCCTTTTGTTTTACAGAGGAGAGTGGGGGTGAACCTTAGAGAAAGGTAAAGTGACGTTCAAGAGGTTGAGGTCTGACAATAAGTCATGTCTCTGACCTATGTTTTGTTTTGATGACTGGAATTACAGATGAACCTTTTGTCATTCTTTTGTCTTAGCACAGTTCCTTTGTGTATATCACCATGAATGAGAAGAGAAAAGAAGATTCAAAAACAACTGTCTGTGAAGGTCTTTTCTCTTGTAGAAAATGTATTTGAGAGGTCTTTTTACTGTACACTTTAATATTTTAAATCATTTAAACAACTAAATTATAGTTCAATTCAAAATGATGACAGGTAAACACCATGCAAAATATTTTGACATACATAAATATGGTACAAAATTTAAAGTTGTTGACATCTTGGGAATCAAGTTAATAATTACCTGGTTTTGATAGCAGAAGAGGTTTGGTTATTGGGAACTTGAATAAATATGTAGTGATTGAATTAATGTAGTAATTACACAGTTATAACCTCCAGTGCTTCTATAATTTTATTTTTAGCTTTCCAAGAAAAGCTGCTTACAGAGTCATATTGTGATTATTATATAATATGAGTAAATGTGAAAATCACAACATTCATTTTTTTCCCACACAATTGACAAAAAGATGAATTAGGACACGGCTCCTTCTTACTATTACAGTCCTTACAAACCCATTTCCTAAGTAATAGTCACTGGATCATTACCTATAGAGAAAATAATTTTAATTATTGAGAATTTTACTCTCAGGCCTTCAAAATCCTACTATATAAAATTTTATTGTGTAAAAGGAATATGTACCAATATGGGGGGTACAGTAAAGCCCAAATGATATAGTACATGGCACAGGTCAAAACGGTACAAGCAGAGGAGACTGTGTTCATAGAGAAGGCTCAAGAGGCACACTGTGATGAGGAGGTACTAGAGGAAGTCAAGACTCCCAGTCTCACAAGGCACAGACACTAGGGGACTACTGGCAACCTGAAGAAACATATTCTGTAACTGAAGCAATTTGTACTACTTAAGAATAAGAAAGTCTAGACAAATCAGTCTATTCTTGCCAACACTCAGATTGCCTGTAACTCTATCAGATTCAACCTGTGAGTCACTTGATGAAGGAGTAGCCCAGTCAGTAGAGCCTGTGGACAATTGCCAGGACATTGTCTTTTATCTTGATGTGAGGTGGAAAGTCATTGGAGGGGATTAGGGAAAAAGTAATACTGTGATTTGATTTATGTTTTCTCAGGATCCTTCTGGCTTTCATGAGGACAATAAATGGGGGTGGGAAGAGGTGTAAGTAGAAGACCAACTGGGGGACAATTCAATGTAGGTAGGAGGGGATGGTGGCCTGTGCTTGGGTTGTCACAATAACAGTAGTAAATGAGGTCAGATTCCAGCTATGTCTTCAAGATAGAGACAGCATAGTTAAGGTTGTGGCATGTGAGGGAGAGAAAGAAAGAAAATGATTCCAAGGAATCTGGTGGCCATGTGGAGATATCAGAACTTATTTCTTAACGGACAATGTCTACACTATTTAGCATGATATTTAAGGCAGTACTGAGTGCTACATTCCAGGTCTTTTTCATCTTCCCCATCACATACAATAAAAGCCTATTATGCTCTGCAGAGAGCTCAGTAGAAAGTGATCAGTAAAGGCTGAATGACAGAAGACTGTGTTAGAGAAATGTGCTGTGTGTGTGTGTGTGTGTGTGTGTAATATTATATAATATAATATATAGTGAGAGAGATTCTTTCTATAGAAGTATGAAAGTTTACAGCATTTGAGAAAATTCATACACATATTTCCCATAGAAAAAAACTGTGTGATACAGCATAATTCAAATCCTGTCTGAGTGTGCCACACAGAAATAATGATGACAATATTCAATCCAATAATGTCAAATCAATAGATGTCATTGAACTACCATCTGAAGCAAATTTAGAATACCATTTTTTGGGTTATTAGTTAAATTGACACGTGTCAAATTAAAACTAAAATATTTTCTTTTGCTTGAAAAATTATTGATAGTGCTTCTTTCTGGTAAAATATTTATTGAATGGAGATATTAGTAAATAATCCCATTACATATATTTTAATAATGAGGTTAGACTTTTATTAAAGAAAAATCTGATTGTATAAAGTCCATAAACAAAGCTTTTGCAAATGGTCTTTTAAATGTTATTGATCATGACATTGGCATTCAAAGTCTAATTATACTAAAAATTGCCCATGTCTCTTGTTGCAATGGGAAATCATTAACTGAAATTAATCAGTTTTTTAAATATAATATTTCTGACTATCACGGCTTATTGAGAGAATATGCAATTTAAAATGTATATGATACTAATTACAAATACCTTATTTGTATATATTGCAGTATTAATATAAAGGTCAATGCATAATATATTTTTACCTCTGGTACCACAACCACAAAAGGCCATAAACCAAAGACCAATCACTGTTTCTAACTAAACATTTCATTTCAGGAGTTAATAACTTTTAAAATTCTTGAGTGCTTAGTACAAGCCATAACTATTTTAATCACTTCATTGTCTTCTCACAGAGACTTCATGTGGCACTTACTGTGTTCAAGCTCCATTGCAAGCAGTTTGCAATTATTACCTCATTTAGTCTATACCAAACTGTTCCAAACTGTTCTTATAATATTTATATAAATAAAGGAAAAGAAAAACAAGAGGTTATCTGAACATCAATATTATATAACACTGCAATGTGGTACCAGAATTCTCAGATGAACCCCAAAATTCTTGTCCTTAAGTATGAGCAGGACTTGTGAATATGATGGGATTTAACTTCATGATTACATCATGCTGTATGGCAAAGGTGAAAGCACTTCACAGATGTAATTAAAGTCCCTAGTTCAGTTGGGTTTTTTTTTAGTTTTTAAATATATTTAATTGATTATGCCATTACAGTTGTCTCATTTTTTTCTCTCCTTTATTCCCCTCTGCCCTGTATACCCCCACCCTCATCATTCCCCCACCTTAGCTCATGCCCATGGGTCATACATATGAGATCTTTGGCTTCTCCATTTCCCACACTATTATTAACATCCCCTGTCTATTTTGTACCTACTATTTATGCTTCTTATTCCATGTACCTCTTCCCTCATTCTCCCCCATCCCATTTCCCATTAATAACCCTCCATTTGATCTCTTTCTGATGTTCCTGTTCTACATGTTTGCTTAATTCATTTTTGTTTTTGTTTTTTACATTTGGTTATTGATAGTTATGAGTTAGTTGTCATTCTACTGTTCATAGTTTTGATCTTCTTCTTTTTCTTAGGTAAGTCCCTTTAACATTTCATATAATAAGGACTTGGTGATGATGAACTCCTTTAACTTGACCTTATCTGGGAAGCACTTTATTTGCCCTTCCATTCTAAATGATAGCTTTGCTGGATAGAGTAATCTTGGATGTAGGTCCTTGCCTTTCATGACTTTGAATACTTCTTTCCAGCCCCTTCTGGCCTGCAAGGTTTCCTTTGAGAAATCAGCTGATAGTCTGGTGGGAACTCCTTTGTAGGTAACTGTCTCCTTTTCTCTTGCTTCTTTTAAGAGTCTCTCCTTATCTTTAATATTGGGTAACTTCATTATGATGTGCCTTGGTGTATTCCTTCTTGGGTCCAATTTCTTTGGGACTCTCTGAGCTTCCTGGACTTCCTGGAAGTCTATTTCATTTGCCAGGTTAGGGAAGTTTTCCTTCATTATTTGTTCAAATAAGTCTTCAATTTCTTGCTCTTCCTCTTCTCCTTCTGGCATTCCTATGATTCTGATGTTGAAACATTTAAAGTTTTCCCAGAGGTTCCTAAGCCTCTCCTTATTTTTTTTGTTTTTGAATTCTTATTTCTTCATGCATTTCTGGTGAAGGTTTATTTCTTCCTTCCACTACAAATCATTGATATGAGTCCATTTCCTTCCCTTCACTGTTAGTTCCCTGTACATTTTCCTGTATTTCACTTCACATAGCCTTTAATTCTTCCTTTATTTTGCATCCATACTCAGTCATGTCTGTGAGCATCTTGATTACCAGTATTTTGAACTTTGCATCAGATAGGTTGGCTATCTCTTCATCACTTATTTGTATTTTTCCTGGAGATTTAATCTGTTCTTTCATTTGAGCCATATATATATATATATATATATATATATATATATATATATATATATATTTTTTTTTTTTTTTTTTTTTTTTTTTTTTTTTTTGGTCTCAGCACACCTGTTGTATAGTGAGGGATGGAGCCTTAGGTATTTACCAGGGTGGGGCAACCCGTGTCACTGTGTTGTGGTGCTGTATGTGGGGAAGGGGGCTGGGAGGGAACAATGCCACTTGCTCAGATCTCAGCTGGCTTTTAGTCACTCCCGCATTGCCCACAAGCAAATTGGCCTCTTATGGTGCTGATTTCCAAGTGGGTGGACTTGTGCACATCCTAGGACACTGTAGGTCTCGCCAACAAACTATCTTGTGGGGCTGGGAGTTTGTCCCGCTGCCTCAAACCCCCACAGATTTTTTCAGTCAAAGGTTTTGATGCTTTATTTCCCAGCACTGGAATCCTGGGTTGTGTGGTCTATCTTACTCACCAGTTGTTCCTCCTGGTTTCTCTGAATGCAAATGTGGGATCACCTTGAGTCCTATCCACCCTGGCTGCCTGTCTCCACCCCTCCTACTGGTCTAGATGAATGTTTTCCCTTTAACTCCTTGGTTGGCAGACTTCCATACAGTTCAATTTTCTGGTAGTTCTGATTATTTTTTGCTTTTAAACTTGTTTTTGTCCTTCTTTTGGTTGTGTGAGGAGGCAAATTGTATCTACTTATGCCTCCATCTTGGCCAGAAGTCCTCCAGTTGTTTTTAAATTTATTAAAAAGGAGATTTTGGAGGGTGAGACTAACCTAATCATGTGAGCACTTTAAAACAGAGTCCAAGCCTTGCCTGAATGAAAGATTACAAGTAAAGGTTATGTTTACCCGATGGCCTTGAACAAGCAAATGACCATGTTGTAGAGAAGACCACATAGTAAAGAACTGTGTCCTTATCCTGCAGTTGCTATGAATTGAATGCTGCCAACAAGAGTAACAGGGAAGAAAATTTCAAGCCTCTGATGAGAACTATGGCCTTGGCTGACACCTAAACTTCAACCAAATTAGACTCTGAGTGGAGAAGCCAGCCAAACCACCTGTGGACATTTGACCCAAGGATGCTGTGAGATAATAAATATATAGTTTTAAGACACTAAATTGGTTATGTGACAATGAAAAATTATTATATGTAGTTAAACCAGGTCCTGGATTTGCCTAATTATTAGTCTAACTATTATTCTTATTTGCATATTGGGTGATTCTTCTTTCACTAAACACTGCCATGGGCAGTAGGTGTAGTGATATGGACACCAGACTGCAGTGTCCGCGGCATTATGGATGAGACCAGACAAATTCACACAGACTACGGAAATCCTGTGGAGGAAAAAGGATGACACAGCCGCTCTCTCAGTGAAAGAGAAAGCCAGCCCTGTCCCTTGCCTGGACAGACTTTTATTGGTTTTAATTTGCATAGGAATATAGAGCATATACATAAAGCTCATCAATCATTGTCAGGCAGAAATGATCAAATAATAGATAACATTCAAAGAACTCTGAGGGCTTATTCTGAGTCAGAGTCAGAGAGTTAAAAGGCCAGAAAACTTTGGGGAACAAACTCATTTCATGCTTGGACCTTTATCATTTAAATTGAGGGTATTAGCAAAGTAGGTTTCATAGGATTTCATGTACTCTTTCTTAGGCCTGATACCCCTACGGTAAACCACCCTTTCCAACATAGGGCCACACCCACCTCCAGCATTGTTTCAGGATTAAGGCATTGTTTCAGGTTTAAATCAGGCAGGGGAAGTAAGGCAGCCAAGAGATTAGGAGACTTCTTGCAGACAGAATGAGGACTCAGGCTATGTCAAAGCTGAGGAGTGAGAGTCCATCACCCCCTCTTTCTATAGCCCCCCAAGTCCTTCCCTGAGGGCCCTTTTGTGACTGTGCCTGTCTTAGGTCATCCCTCCTTTGAGGAATCTTACCCATCATTGACTAACCGGTCATCCTCTCAGGGCCAAGCAGGGTGAGGTGAAAGGGGGCAGAGGCAGTGCCCTTACAAGGAAGATAAGCTTTGTCTCCTAAGTGGCTTCTGGTCCATGGGGGGTTACAGTTTCTGAAACCAAGCAGGGTGGTTTCCAACAGTGTAGGTTTGCCTAACCACCACTATGACAGAATTGGCTACACTAAGATACTGTGAATACATTCACATTGCTTAGATCACTCTAGAAATAAACCCAGCAGTGTTCTTAATTTATGATTTTATAAGGGAAACCACTTGCTAAATTGAAAATAGTTAAATATACAGAATAGAATAAACTACATTAGAGTTTATAGATCACTTAATCTGAATTTCCAACCTAATAAACTACAAATAATTTGCAGCATGTTTCTCTGACTCTTCTCCACACCCCCATCCCTCCTCCTAGGGATATTGATGAATCAGCACTGTTTCTCAGACAAGGCCTATCCAGTTCTTTTCTACCATTTATTATTCATTTTCATTAATTCTCATCTGTGCCTTACATTACTCTTATTCCAAAATACCTGCCTATACAGAGCTTTCACACAGTAAGTACAAAAATGTTTTTCTTTTTCTTTTTAGTCTCTGTCTACACCAGCACAAAATCCACACTGAGTACAAGTGTCCTCGATGATAGTTCTCTAGTTGTGTGTTTATTCTAATTACTATGTGCCGCCCCATGCAGTCCTGGAGCACAAGAACTTTATTTTCCTTTACTGTTTTCTCTTGAAATGTAAGAACACTGTTGCCTAGATAATATATTGACTTTGTTTACTGCTTACCACATTCTGCTTGGCCTCCACTTTAATTTTGCTATATACTGCAGAAGAGATTTTGTTTAATACCATCTGAAACACTCTTATGCATTTTAACAGAAAATATTATAGGTTTAATTCATTTCTATTGGCAGCCATCAAGGTTTTATTCACCAGCCCTATCCTTTCCCAGTGGAACCTCTCAGCTAAACCTAGAGTTCTGGTCCCTGCAATGCTGTATGGCCTCTGAATCCATCTAGTAATTAGCTATGTAATAGCTCATTGTGTTATGCATTACCTGCTATAGCTCCGCTACTACCTTCCAGTGTTATTGAAATACTTTGTTATTATGAGGGTGTATAGATTTATGTCTATATTTCCTAGATTGCTAGGTCTTTAATAGCTGGCCAAATAAGAATTACTTTTCTTGGGACAAGGTGAAAAAGTGTGTCCATTTCTGTCTTTTTCCTTCTATATTTTCACATTTCATAATAATTACTGCTATTCCAAACAGACAGTTGAGGTTTAATACATAAATTGTCAGTTCCTATGGTTAACTCATGTTGACTTGGAAGATCGTTCTACTCCTTATTCCTCTTTCTTCCTGATTCTTCACAAGAGTCTAAAGAGCTTTCTCCCCATTTTGACCTTTAACCCAGTAAGGCTGGAAAGATAAGAGCTACATTTTCTTTCAAGATCTCAGAAGAGAACAACACTCCAAGGGGCCTTGTGTGACACCCTCCAGCATCTTACAGCTCTTAAAGTGAGGACTAGACTTGAGCACAAAGCCAGGCTGAATTGAGAGATCCTTGTCAGCCTGGGTCATTTTTTAAGATAGGGAGGGAAAGATGGTGAATAAAGGTCCATTCTCCTCTCAGCCTTCAGATCCTACCCTGAGAATACTATAATGCTAGTGCTTGAAAGCCCAGAAATCAAAAACGACAAAAAGATCTGTTCTATTATGGAGGTGTGACAAATTTCTGAGCACACTGAGAAATGATTTTCTATGCCTAACTTCTTATGTCATTAACAAAAAAGAAGAGTCTGTGTTAACAAAATAGGAAACTCATTAATCCTATTGAATATAAAAATGTGAAATTTGGCACTTTAGGGAACATGTTTCCTGAATGTAGTTTATCCCTTAAAAAAGATAATATAGTAATTTATATTATTAGCACACATCAAAGGATATATTAATTCAGTCAAACCATAACATAAACAAAGTCATAATATTATACTAGGTACTACATAAAATTTCAAAAAATAGTTTGGTAAGCCTATTAATGACTTCACCAAAATTTTAAAAGAAAACTATGGCCTATAGACTTGTGAAAAAATGCTCAACATCACTAGCCATTAGAGATGAAAATTAAAACCACAATGACATATAACCTCATACCTGCCAAAATGGTTATCATTAATAAATCAACAAACAAGTGCTGATGTGGATTTGGAGAAAAGGGAACCCTAGTGCACTGTTGGTGGGAATGCAGACTGGTGCAGCCACTATGAAACGCAGTATGGAATTTCCTCAAGAAATTAAAAATGGAACTACATTTTGACCCACTGGTTCCACTGCTAGGAATATACCTTAAGAATCCCAAAATACCAATTCAAACAAAATTATGCACCCTATATTCATAGCAGCACTATTTACAACAGCCAAGAGTTGGAAGTATTCTAACTGTCCATCATTAGATGAGTGGATTAAAAATTTGTGGTATATTTACACAATGGAATACTATGCAGCAGAAAGAAAGATAGAATCCTTACCTTTTGCACTAGCATGGATAGAACTGGAGACTATCATGCTAAGTGAAATATATCAGCTGGTGAAAGACAAATTCCATATGATCTTACCTATAAGAGGAATCTAATGAACAAAATAAACTAATCAGCAAAATAGAACCAGAGGCACAGTATCATTGGCAACAGTAAGAGAGGAGGACTGTTTGAAAGAAGGTAAAGGGATTAGTCAAGGAACATATATGAAGAACCCATAGACATGGACAATGGGGTGGAGATTGACTATGGAAGTAGGGGATAGGCTGGATGGATGGGAGCAAAGGGGGAAAATAATTGGAACTGTTAAACATAAAAATAAACAATATAAAAAACTTAGAAGATGACAACAGTAAAAAAAATGAAAACTAAACTCCATGCATTATTAAATCAAATATACTGTAATATCACTTCTAAGGCTTATAGTTCATTGAATAGGAACATTTAATAATTTAACAGAGGAATACATATTAGTGAACTCTATAATCATCATCATAGCTAAAATTGTTCAGTACATTACAGATACTAGCTAACCATTTCATATAGATTTTCAAATGTCATCTTCACAAAAGTCTATGAGACAAAGGCTATCATTAACACCATTGCACATATGATAAAATTGAGGCATGGAAAAAGTTAAGGCAAGGCTACACAATTCAATTATGGGTGAGGCAAGGTCTGAGGTCCTGAGCCCACATGTTTAACCACCACTTTGCAGTCATTAGCATAAATTTTTACATAGGCAACAATACTATAAGTATTTGCATTTTGCATGGACTCCAACAAAATTATTTCTAATGTAATATTTGAATTAAACTTTTAATATCATAGCCATTTATAATATAAGTACATTGTAATTTATATTATCTACAAAGATATATAAGACACAAATTATTATTATGAATAAGTCTAAGTGCTAGATAATTAAAAGATAAAGACTGAAGGGACTATATAAAACATAATAACTATCTAAACCATCAGTCAAATAAGAAAACTGGGAGAACTTCTGGCCAAGATGGAGGCATTGGTAGATATGCTTTGCTTCCTTGTACAACCAAAGAAGGGCAACAATAAATTTAAAGACAACAACAACTAGAACTTCCAGAAAATAGGACTGTATGTAAGTCCAACAAGCAAGGAGTTAAAAAAGAAACATTCATATAGAATGGGAGGAGGGGTGGAGACAGGCAATCAGGGTGGAGAGATGTGTGGCAAGACAGCAACTGGTGGACTAGGTGGTCACACATTCATATGTGGATAAACCAGGAGGAACAACTGGGGAGCAAGACAGACCATACAACCCAGGGTTCCAGCATAGGAAACTAAAGCCTCAAAATCTCTAGCAGTAAAAACCTGTGGGGGTTTCAGTGGCAGGAGAATCTCCCAATCTCACAGGAGAGAAACCCACAGGGTCCTAGAATGACCACAAACCTACCCACCTAGGAATCAGCACCAGAAATGCCCAGTTTGCTTATAGGTAACAGGGGGAGTGACTGAAACCAGGGCTAGAGCTGAGCAAGTGGCATTGTTCCCTCTTGGAGCTGTCCCTCACATATAGCACAACAACACAGTGAAGTGGGCTGCCCCACCCTGGCGAATACCTAAAGGCTCCACCACTTGCTATGTAACAGGCATGCCGAGATAAAAAAATATGGCCCAATGAAAGAACAGGTCAAAGCTCCAGAAAAAATAGAAGTGATGAAGAGATAGCCAACCTATCTGATGCAAAGTTCAAAATACTGGTAATCAGGATGCTCACAGACATGACTGAGTATGGATGCAAAATAAAGGAAGAATTAAAGGCTATGCATAGTGAAATAAAGAAATATATATAGGGAACTGACAGTGAAGGGAAGGAAACTGATACTCATATCAATGGTTTGGAGCAGAATGAAGAAATAACCCTTCAATTGGAACTGAATGAAGAAACAATAATTCAAAAAAAAAAATGAGAGGCTTAGGAACCTTTGGGAAAGCTTTAAATGTTTCAACATCAGAATCAGGAGTGCCAGAAGGAGAAGAGGAATAGCAAGAAATTGAAGACTTATTTGAACAAATAATGAAGGAAAACTCCCCAAATCTGGCAAAGGAAATAAACTTCCAGGAAGTCCAGGAAGCTCAGAGAGTCCCAAAGAAATTGGACCCAAGAAGGAACACACCAAGGCACATCATAATGAAGTTACCCAATATTAAAGATAAGCAGAGAATCTTGAGAAAAGGAGAGAGTTA
Organism: Desmodus rotundus; assembly: GCF_022682495.2. NCBI lineage: Eukaryota > Metazoa > Chordata > Mammalia > Chiroptera > Phyllostomidae > Desmodus > Desmodus rotundus. The sequence continues at coordinate 56,518,208 of NC_071394.1, read as the reverse complement.
CCTACAGAGGGGTGTGCATATGGACTATCAACTAATTTCTCAAAAGAAACCTTACAGGCAAGAAAGGGCTGGAAAGAAGTATGCAAATTCATGAAAGACAAGGACCTACATCCAAGATTACTCTATCCAGCAAAGCTATCATTTAGAATGGAAGGGCAAATAAAGTGCTTCCCAGATAAGGTCAAGTTAAAGGAGTTCATCATCACCAAGCCCTTATTATATGTTAAATGTTAAAGGGTATTATCTAGGAAAAAGAAGATCAAAACTATGAACAGTAAAATGATGACTAACTCACAACTATCAACAATTTCACCTAAAAAACAAAAACAAACACAAACTAAGGAAACAACTAGAAGAGGACCAGATTCACAGAAGTGGAGATCACATGGAAAGTTGTCAGCAGTGAGGGGGAGCAGGGAGACTGTGGGAAAAGCTACAGGGAATAAGAAGCATAATTTGTAGGTACAAAATAGATAGGGGGAGGTTAAGAATAGTTATAGGAAATGGAGAAGCCAAAGAACTTATGTGTATGACCCATGGACATGAACTAAGGTTGGGGAGTGCTAGTGGAAGGGGGGATGCAGGGTGGAGGGGAGTAAAGGGGTGGAAAAAATGGGACAACTATAACAGCATAATCAATAAAATATACTTAAAAATAAAAAAGAAAAAGAAAAAAGAAAATGGGGGATTTTTTTGGAAACAGGCAATTGTACCTATTATTTATTTATACTTATTTATATATATAAATTATAAATTTTATTTAAATATAATATAAATTTATACACGAATATAAATATAAGTGTATATTTATATAAATTATATCTATTGTTTATATATAAATATGTTTATTTTTATATATAAATTGTACTTATTATATAGAAATATACATAGCCTATTAATACATAATAGGCTATATATTTTATTATATATTAATAGGCTATATTATATATTTTCTCTACATAGTAATAAAAATTGAGAAACTGTATACTCATAGTTTTACTTTTCACTAGTAAAGCAATAATCTCAATATATAGGCAGCTTCTTAGAATTATAGTGGTGGATACAGAAGACAATGAGAAGAAAACTCTTCCTGGCTACAGTGAAAAAAATAATTTTAACAAATTTAAGTTTTTGGTAGTTTTTATGATCATTGCTACATGTTTAGTCCCAGAAATACTCAATTCTCATTTAAATATCATCTATCATTCACTAATTCTCTCCTTCCTGGACCATTTGGAACCTAATAATTCATTGTGTCATTGAAGGTGTGCTGACCTACTTTCACTAGTTAATTTCAAGGGAAGGATCAGATGTTCCTTTGCTTTTTGTAATTGATTTGATGATAGATCTTTACTAGAGCCCCATGACATGATCTGAGGGCATAGCAGGCAGCAAGGACTCAAGGTCATTACTGAAATGAAAATTCCTCAAATCAATTAGTTACCCTAACTGAATTGTCTGTTTCTGTTGATTGCCTGTTGACCATTTCAAGTCAATCAAGACAGGGCTGGATAATTTTGAATTTCAAGTATAATAATTATCATATATTATTAAAAATAAATCACTTCAGACATAGGTATCTTATCTTTATAATCCATAATATATTCTATTTTAGTCCATATTTCAGATTCTCTTGATTGCTTTATTCACTTTCAAAGAGGCTAAACAAATGCATGGAATAATATTTACTATATTTATAATAATCTTCACTCTTTTCATTTTGTCTTAAATAGTTCTAATGTAGAGGCCCCTCTATTTTGAATGTGTATTTCTACATTACTTCATTTCATCCTACAACCTTATAAAAACTGATAAGTAAAACTAGTATAATCATCAGAGATTTTATAAGCCACTCTCAAAGTCAGTGTAGGTACTTATAAAAATTATAAGAAGTTATTAGCAATGATAAATTCATACGACATTTATCTCATTGATTTAGAAAAAAAGAATATGAGGAAAATTGGAAAATATATTTATTTATTCTGGAAATGATAGAACTAGAAGTGATTCAGAGATAAATTGATCTAGTTCTTGATTTTCCAACAGAAAACCCAAAACATGTTCATAGAAGATAGACCAGTAAGTGATAGATAGATAGATAAAAATCAAAAATAAATTTGGAAAATAGTTATAAAAATAACTATAGCTCTCTATAGTTATTCTATCCAGTATTGACTCTGTCATGGATGATCTTTCCTCCATTTATCCAAATTTCTCTTCATGTTAATTCCTACTTTTTAATAAGACATGTAGATTATGGCAATCCTTTGATAAACCCTGTTTATATGCTGAAGTTTAACCAATTTTTATTCTTTTCTCTTATAGACAGAACCACCTTAATTCCCATATCCTGTCTTTATGAGACATATTTTCCACCTCTGAAATACTATTTTTATTCCTCCGCATGGAACCCTTGCCAATTTTTTCAGTACTTTTTTGAAATATAAACATCTAACCACCTTGCTCCTCCTTCCATTGTGGTTACTGCTTTGTATTTATGATGATCTATGAGTACTTGACAAAAATGCTCTAGAAGTTTATAGAACCAGTGTCCTTGGTATTAAATCATTAATAATAATAATAATAATAATATCAAGTATTTTATAGTATTTTAACCTGCAATTTCTCTTCATATACAACAGTTTGTTTTATAATTATGGCAGCCTTAGAAGACAAAGTGAGCAGACATACCAATCTGAATTTACAAATGAATAAATGGATGTTAAGTGAAGTTTCACCATACCAAAAACTAATGATACATATAGTGTTTGGAATTTTCCTTAGAAGATTTTATTACATCAATCATATATGTGCACATTGGAGTGAATATATCAGTGAGAAGATGACCCCTTTAACCACCTGAATATTTCAGGTTTATATGTGTTCTAAGGACTTAATTCTCAGGATCTGAAAATATTTAATTCTCAGAATCAGAAATGTTAATGCTTAGTGTAAGCTCAAATATTTATGTTGCTGTTCCCAGCAATAGTTGGTTTCCATTTTCTACTTCTGTAAATTCTTATGCTAGCACCTGTTACTTCATGTCCTAATGCATATATCTGTAAACTCAGAATCCAAGTCTTTCTTGCTCTTTGTTTATATAAGCATGTTTATGTGCATAGCGCTTACAAGTGCATATATGTACATATACACAAATATATATTAAACAAAAGTTAATAATCATCTAGATACACAGGTATACATATATCTATGTAAAGATACAAAACCTTATCTGAGGCTTCTATTTGGAAGAAGAGATGAAAATGTCCAGTATATAAAGCCTTTAAGTAATTTTGTTAGAGATTAATCTGTACCTGGCTTATCTAACCAATTACTTTACAAATATTTGTTCATTTTTTAAAAGATTTTATTTATTTATTTTTAGAGAGAGGGGAAGGGAAGGAGAAAGAAAGGTAGAGAAACATCAATGTGTGGTCGCCTTTTATACTCCCTTTACTGGGGACCTGGCCCACAACCCAGGCATGTGCCCTGACTGGATATTGAACCAGAGACTCTTTGATTTGCAGGCCCATGCTCAATCCACCAAAATATACCATCCAAGGCTACTAGTTCATTTTTTTCATAACCACTTATGGGAAAGAAAATCTCATTATATTTTAGAGATCAGAAATGAAACTGAGGCTCAAAAATTAAAAGCAAATGATTTCAGAAATCATGACCATTGCTGCAAAAACTCAGTCGATTCCAAGGGTAATTGGCTCTAAGACAAATATTCTTCACTAATAGCTACATTGTTTCTTATTCATTTGTTCATTGTACCTTAATTTTTTTCCAGAATGAAATACATTGATCATTTTGTGTGAAAAGAGTACAGTAAATTCCCCTAATAAAACTCCAAGAATATTCATCTATAATAATGATTTTGCAAACAACTGAATGTTTTAATGTCCAGATACATCCTTGAGGATAAGAATTAATTATTTTAACACATGATAGCCAAGGCCAAGATACATTAGTGACTGGAATAGTTTTTATTGCACTAACAAGTTCAGATAATATTTTCAATGTCATTTGTCTTATCACAACACATTTCTCAAGGTTTTAACACCACACAGGATGAGCTTTTAATAAAACCTTGATCTTTGCTGATAGTTTTAATAGCATATTTCAAATCCCCTCTTCTCTATTTTATTTTTTCTATATCTATAGTATTAATTCAAGATGTCTCTCATTTTGACCCTTATTTCTGAAACCCCTAATGCTAGTACAAATTCACACCAACCAACTTCTAATGCCTCTGCTACAGGGAGTTAGTAGTGATATTCATGATTCTCCCTTACCCTTTTTCCCATTCTTTGCTTCATGTATGAAATGTTTGCCTTGTCCAGTCTAAGAAATAACTTTGACGGTATCATTCAGTGACTTGCCACTCTTCACGGCAGCACACTAAATGTTTGAGATGTCCTTCTATCCAATATTGCAAATACTTTTTTGTTCTCATGTAATACTTCCATAGGTTTGAAATGCTCTTTTCTGATATTGCAAGTACATATTGTAGTTTTACAGTGTAATAATTTGACCTCTTCCCTTTGATTCTTGTCAATACTATATGTATTATATAGGCATAATACATATTAATGCATGAGTTAATATATATGACATAAATCTATATGCATGCATTATTCACATTTAATATGTACAGGGTGGGGAAAAAGTAGGTTTACAGTTGTGAGTACATGAAACACAGAGTTTATTCTTGTATTATTATTTATTAATTATTGAATAATTTTCTGTATGGACAACTATAAACCTATTTTGCCAGCCCTGTAATGCATATAATAAATACACACATATCTAAAACAAATATTTTTAAACAAATAGGAGAATAAAGAATAAATGTTTCTCCATAACATTTGTCTTAGATCTTAAACTTCATGGATTGGATAACGTAAAGCTAACAGCTATAATGGCTAAACCACAAACATTTCAGTTGTTTAATAAACTACTTATGTTTTACTCATTAAGAATCCAATGCTGATCTTACCAATGAGGTGGCTGTCATCCCAAACCCATTTTTATATGATATTTCTACCTATAACAAGCTGCACCCAAGGGGATCAGTTGTCCCCTTTCCAGCCTGGTACAATGGACAGTCTGGAAGACCCAGTATGAGTTGTTCTGGAGAAGCATAGAAGTGACAACTATCATCTCTGCTTGAATTCTGTTGTTTAGAATGTAGTCACATGGACAAAACTAATGACAAGAGAGACTGGGGAATATAGTTTATTTGTGTAGTTTCATTTCTTCCCCAGGAAGATAAAGAAATAGAATTGGTGGATAGATCTTCACTCCTGCCATGGTAACTCTGATAATTTATCCTGCTCTGTAAGGAGCCTAAAATACCTTAACAGCTGCATAGAAAATCTTTAGACTAGAAGAACAGAAGTTCCTTGAAGTTTTGAAAAAAGTGTTCAAAGTTTGTTGATCAACCATACAAACAATGCACACAACCTGGAGCATCCTATTGTAATTTCATATTATAGCTTGATAAATGCTACTTGAAACCTTTTATGGATCCTTCACCTTCACTCCTCTTTCCAATGTCACCTCAGTTGCTTCCACTGAGAATTGCCATAATGACGAATTACCAGTCTGAGAGCAGCTCGCTGGGCCAAATGATCCCTGTGTGTCTTACTAATCTTAAAAACTATCCTTAATTGGAATAAAGATTAAATCTTTGAGATAAAATAAGTCTTTCCCCATATTTCAGAAGAGTATACTTAGGAAAAAAAAAAACTATTCCTCAAGTTTTTTTTTTCCCACCAACATTAATGTCAGTTATTGAGGATTTTTCCTTTATTCAAGGAGAGTGAAAATATTTCGAATCCTACCCAAAGGTTTCCATAAATATATAATATACCTACTGAAAAAATACTGTATTTATAACATTGCCTCTAGATATAAGTAAGGAGAGGAAAATATTTTGCAGTAGCAGAGTAGTTGAATAGGTGTTTTCAGGTTTTGATAATGATACCAAGGGGATGTGAATTCCAAAGGCCAAATGTGTAGTGGCATATTGGCCCTGGCAAAGGTGACATCTCATTGAGGTGAGATAAGGAAGTGAGGGGACTAGCATCAAAGAAGTTCTCTTACATAACAAATACTTTACATGTATATTTTACAAACAGGAAATGAGGTTCAAAGACATTAAAAATTTTGTGCCAGGACACAGAGATAAAAAGTAGTTCAGCCTAAAGTTGAAATAAGTCCATCTGATTCCTAAACGTAAGTTTTCTATTTACCATAATGTGAGAACTTTGGTATCTTGCTAACCATCCTATATTTTTACAAAATACATATGTGTCTTTGTATTGTTACCTACTTATTTCATAGGCAGGTTCTTATCCCCTTTCTAGTAATATACTTTTTGCATCCCCATATGCCTAGCAGAGTGCTATGTAGACATTATGAATGCAAACTCATTTTTTGAACATTAATTGTATGATATACAATAGGAAAAGATAAAGTAACCAAATAGCCATTCAAATGACTCCCTGTTACAAATACATTACTCAGCTCGTAACTCATAATAACCTCTATTTGGAGTTAGTTCCTCGTGCACTTTATTGTATGTGCAGGTCAAACTGGACAAGCTAAACACAATAAATGCATAAACTGGAGCATGAGAGCTTATCAGACTAATTCTTAGAAGTATATTATCTTCAAAAAAGGCAATTACGTCTAGTTCTTAAACATCACTCAGCATTTGGACCTTCGTTAGCTCTTACCCTAACACAATTCCAGCCATTTTAACATTTTAAAGTATGCTGTAATGGCATTTTTCCAACTTAAATGTATTGTTTTTAAATAAAAGCCATTTCCTTCCATTATCAATATGCATTAAAACTGTTGAACACAAACTAAAATATGGCATTTGTAATTTTAAGTGAAACTATCTTTGCATAATTATTTCATTCGGCAATACAGAGTGTAGAATATAAGTCCTTCCAAACCACATAAATATTCATGATCTATTTATTCTGTTTAAAGTGATATCTGAATGCATGTTGTTATTCTTTGTTGAGGGTTCTTTAAAAATATAAGTGTCTGTTCTGATATATGTATTTGGATTACAAAAAGATAGAAAGGAAGTCATACTCTAAAATAAGTGACTATTCTGCATATTGTACTCACGGTATATTCTGAACATAAAACTCCATGGCCAGACCTGACAATATTATTGCACTTCAGGAAAAAGTCTATGTCGAAATCATTTCCAAGCCTCTATTATACCAATTTTATGGACATAGATAAAACTGTAAGAGTTTAAAAAATATAAAAATAAATTGTAATATCAGGAGCAAGGTTAACATAATTAAACTCAAGCTCCAAGATACAAACTAAAAAGCATTCTTGGATTTTGAAATAGTATTAGAAATCATCTAGTACTATCCTCTGTTCAGCACAATAGTTCTACCAATGGCACGGAGGCAGTAATCCCTGGTCCCAGCACCAGTGATAGTATGAGAAACGAAAATCCCAGACTTGAAAAAGTCTAGCCTGTGGGAAGCACTGGTTTCTAAGGGTCATAATATTATCCCTTCAACTGAACCAACATTTTCCTATTGGAATTTCCACTCATAGTTTAAAAAGAGTTGGTCTTTAGCCACATCATAAATATTAAAATTTTATTTTCCATAATAGAGCATAAATAAGATGTGATTTTATTGTTTATTTTTTCTTTTTAGGTTTAAAAAATGTATTTCTACATGGATATGGTCTCAAATTCCCATCATCACATACACTACTTTTCAGAAAAATAATTTAATCAATGCCCACATATTAACAGTAGCTCTCAGATAGAATGCTGTTTTAATTAAGCATCTTAAAAGCAAGTAAGAAATATTAATTTTTCATTTTTTTAGTTCACTGCTTAAGGTTATTAAATTTTTGTCAATTTTACTATACAAACAAATATTACTGAGCTTGCAGTTAAGTGAATTTTCAAAAACATTTTAAGCTCTTGGTCACTCAGGCAGACCTGCTCATCTTGGCTAGGCTTCCTCACATTTGTCATGGGCAGCTATTTGTAGTCTGGTCTAAGCTGACCTCAGCTGAGACAGTAGGGCTCTGTTCCAAATGATCACTCATCCTCCAGTAGGTGAACTCAGACTTGTTCTCACAATAACAGCAGGAATCAAAGAAGGAAAACAGGAGACTTGGAAATGGCACATTTCATCTGCTTCATTCTATTGATTAAATCAGGTCACAATGCAGATCACACTCAGAGAATGGAAAATAAACTTCACATAATGAAAAGTTATTCAGAGTCACAGTGCAAAGGATGTGAATACAAGGAGAGGATTGATTTGGGCAATTTTTACAACCAATCTACAGCACCAATTGTTCTTAAAACATCCCACAAATCTAAAATCAAGGTGTTGCCTGGGCTGCATTCTCATCTGGAAAATTGATTAAGGAATATCTGAATGCAAATGGTCTTGGATTATTGGTAGAATTCTTTTCTTTGTATCTGTATAACTTACAGCACCTTGTTTTTTCAAGGCCATCAAATGAGAGTTTTTGATGCTTTGAATATTTGACTTCAGGGATGCTCTTGGTTTTATTGCTTTGTTTGTTTTTATTAAAGGGTTTACCTGATTAGATCAAGCTCATCCAGACTTATCTCCTTTTAAATTAGTTTTAAAAATCAGATGGTCCAGGAAGTTCCAGCCAAGATGGAAACATAGATAGAAACACTTCACTTCCTTATACAACCAAAAGAAGGATAACAATCAAATTTTGAAAGAATAAACAACCACAACTGCCAGAATAGCAAACTGCATGGAACTCTGACAACCAAGGGATTAAAGAAACATTCATCCAGATCAGTAGGAGGGGTGGAGATGGGCAGTCAGGTGGGCCAAGAGGACCTGTGACAAGGCAGCAGACCATGGGGGTACACCAAAACAAAGAAATATGTCCTAAATGAAAGAACAGATCAAAACTCCAGACAAAGAGCTAAGTGATGAGGCAATAGACAACATATCTGATGCAGAGCTCAAAATACTGGTAATCAGGATGCTCACAGAATTGATTGAGCCTGGTCACAAAATGAAGGAATAAATGAAGGCTACACAAAGTGAAATAAAGCAAAATATACAGGGAACCAACGGTGAAGGGAAGGAAACTGGGGCTCAAATCATGATTTGGAATAAAAGGAATAAATAAACATCCAACTGGAGCAGAATGAAGAAACAGGAATTCAAAAAAATGAAGAGAGGTTCCAGAACCTCTGGGACAACTTTAAATGGTCTAACATCTAATTCATAGGGGTGCCAGAAAGAGAAGAAGGAGAGTAAGAAATTGAAAACTTATTTGGAAAAATAATGAAGGAGAACCTCTCCAATCTGGTGAAGGAAATAGACTTCCAGGAAGTCCAGGAATCTCAGGAAGTCCCAAAGAAATTGGAACCAAGGAGGAACACACCAAGACACATCATAATAAGTTATCTAATATTAAAGATAAGGAGAGAATCTTAAAAACAGCAAGAGGAAAGGAGACAGTTACCTACAAAGGAGTTCCCATAAGACAATCTGCTGATTTCTCAAAAGAAAACTTAGAGGCAAAAGGGGCTGGAACGAAGTATTCTGTGTCATGAAAAAAGCAAGGACTTACATCCAAGATTACTCTATCCAGCAAAGCTATCATTTAGAATGGAAGGGCAGATAAAGTGCTTTCTGGATAAGGTCAAGTTAAAGGAGTTCATCATTACCAAGCCCTTATTACATGAGATGTTAAAGGGATTCATGTAAGAAATTGAACATCAAAAACTATGAGCAATAAAATGACAAAAACCTCAAGCTATCAACAACTGAACCTAAAAAACAAAAACTAAGCAAACAACTAGAAGAGGAACAGGTTCACTGAAATACAGTTCAAACAGAGAATTATCAGTTGGGAGGGGGCAGGGGAGAATGGGGGGACAAATGTAAAGGGAATAAGAAGCTTAATTGGTAGGCATAAAATAGACAGGGGTAGTTAAGAATAGTATAGAAAATAGAGAAGCCATAGAACTTATATGTACAACCCATGGACATGAACTAAGGTCGGAGAAATGCTGGATTATTGGAGGGAGGGTGCAGGGCCAAAGGAGGATAAAGGGGAGAAAAAAACTGGGACAACTGTAATGGCATAATCAATAAAATATACTTAAAAATCAACTTTAGGGACTTTAATTTTATCTGTAAAATCCCTTCACTTTTGCCATATAAATGCAACATATTTGTGGGAATGACACTCTATTATTTAATTCCATTATTCCACTCCAACATTCCATTATTCCATTATTTTACTGCATTCTATAGATGCAGGTGACAGGACTGGCCCATCTTCAAGAGGAGAAGATTACACAAGGTATGGACAATTAGAAGTCCTCTTACAGTTATTCCTACAGCACCCACAGAAAATTTTATGTAGTTCTCTTAATTGGTCATATTGTCCCATGCTTTATTCTACTTCCTCTACTTTGAACATTTCAGGCAATTACCTATTCTTTTTCCTTGGTTGATATGGAAAATACATGTTTGACTTGAAAGCATATAGTAGGTGTTTACTTAGTAAGTGTTGAGTTGATAAATGTGAGATGATGAGCAGTAGCTCAAGAATCTCATTGATTGGTTCTCTTAGTAAACTAGCATTACATTTTTTGAGCTTGGAGTTGTCAACACTGTAGAATAGTAAATTGTTTCTTATACTCTCATACATAATCTAGGGCTTTGGGTTTTTTCATTAATGTTTGTGTTAATCTTCTTAAATCTGCAGAACATTCTCCTTCGCATAATAGACAGAGGAATATATGAGTTAAAAAATGTCTTTTTCTCCAGCTTTATTGAGATATAATTGATATATAACTACTGTTTGTTTCTGTATTCCAAGAATACTTGGATTACAAGGTTGCCCCCACACTTGTGTCTGTGTCTTCTTTGCCTGCTTTCTTTTTCTAAGTTGCCAGTGTATTCCTTTTTATTGTCTTTTGATGTTGGTATCTGGGTATATTTCTTAAAACCATGAGATTCTTTAATGTCTGTCTTTAATTTCATGCTCACTAGTCTATGTTGTGCACACAATTCAAAATCTAAACTCAAGATAAAAATCCCCTCCAAAAAAGCATTGGCTAATTTAGGTATTCTCTGTTCATATCAAATTTTACTTCTAAAGATAATTTGAAACTCTGATTTTTTTAAACAAACTTTTCATTTCTCTTCTAATTTAATTTGAAACTTGAACTTTTTATTTATCTTCTTGCTTAGAGTACCAGTTATGAAATGGTATCTATCTTTCCTCTGAAAATTATTTTATCATAGTACAAAGTACTTCTTTAACTCTTTCCAGTTTTGTCTGGCTATAAAGTCTGAAATGGTATATATTTCTCTATGTTATTAATCACTGATATTTTGAAAACCATTTGCTTCTTACTAAGTAAAGCTACACGCATAAAGGCAGTTGTCATTATTGAGCCCTTTAAATTTTAAATATTAAATTTCATAAGAAATAAAAACTATGTTTTTATGTTAATCAAATATTCAGTAGGCATACGGCTAGTTGAGGCTCCCATCTCTGCTATATCTTACCTTTGTGTCATTTTTGCCATTTAGATAAAAAAAATGTCCTTCGCTTTTCCCACCTGAACAGGAAACCCACAGCTTAAATGAACTTAGTTACCCAATAAGTAGTCATGAAAAAGCTAGGATAAGTTGAAAATTTGAAATTATTGGCTATTGATGTTTTTGTGATACAACATAAAAATGCAAATTAGTAGTCATAGAGCAAATAAATTTTCTCCATGGTATATCCAATAAGTAATAAGATTCTGGTTACTCTACACATATGGGATTTGATCCAGTCTTCTCCCTTGGATCCAGTCAGAACCTGTGGTATAGATATTAGGGTGATTTGTATTAAGTACATTGTTTTTTAATTTATTTATCTAGTTCTAGTGTATATTCTAGCATCCAAAACAAGCTGTAGACATGTTGAATGTGTTTTCTATTTACTCATTAATGCACGCATACATGCATTATTCGTTCTCCAAATATAGACTGCTGTCACATGGATTCGAAAGATAAATGAATCATAACAATAAAAAGTTCCTGCCCATGTGGAACTTGCATTCTATGGTCAGGCCTACCTGAATAATCTCCCTTTTTTATTAACTCAAAATTATTTTGTAACAATCACAGGAGTGATATCCCATCACATTCACACTCAAAGGTAGAGGATCACCCAGCATGTGCAGGTGGAGTGGGGTGGTAGGAAGGAGGAACCAGGAACAATCTGAAAAAGATTAATTTATTTATTAAAACAGTATTAAATCTTTCTATTAGACAGCATTACTCTTGGTGCCCAGCATACTGAGGATACAAAATAGAGGAGAAAGACAGATGGACAGTTGATAATGACTGCTAGGTCTGACACAAGATACAAGAGGGACACATGGATGGAATTAGAAATATAGAAGGGGATCTAAACCAGGCAGGTGAGTTAGGCAAACCTTCCTGAAAGAGAAGAATCTTGAATTTTGAAAAAGAGCAAGCATTGTCTAGGTATAAAGTTAAAGAATGAGCAAAAGGTATCTCATGGCTTGATAATATGATACTTCTTTATTTATAGACTTAGACATAATAGTCACATTGCTTCATTATATATGTATTCATACATATACCTGCATTATAGTGTAAAGGTATTTAGTGAAAGTCGAGAGGTTGGTCTTATGTTTCTATTTTATTTTTCTGCCTTGGACAGGTTGATAGGCCTTCCACTTTATCAGTACCACGGATTGTTTGTATGATCTTTTTGCAAAGAGAAGAGGGACCATTCACCAAGAGCAGAAACTGAAAGAGGTATATTTAAGGAAGGTGCCAGAGAAATAAAGTATCAAATACTAGTTTTAAGGGGAAAAAAAGTTTTCCTTAAATGGTTGATCACAATCAACAGTCAGCCAAAATCTGGCAGTGAAATTTGAAGGTACACCTTGATAGTTCTAGCTCTCTACTGCCACCAGGGCATGCAGAGTCTCAAAGTGAAGGGGGCAAACTGGGGCTTCTCCACTTCTGGTTTTGATTTCTGCTATGAAAATCCTCATAACCCTAATGAGAATCTGAAAAAAATCCAATGAAAGCCATTATCTAGGGACAATTAGAGTCCCCTCCCTGTGTTAATTTATGCCAGTTCTGCTTTCTCATAATAATATGTTTGACACTTGGCAGAGTTTCTGGAGCCTGTGGAAACTTCAAAATCACCACTTAGAGTACAATCCCCAAGTCTTTAGGAGGCCACCATTCAAATATGGCTTGTATAGTTTATATTACATTTAGGGCTCTATTCTTCTGCTCCATACTTAAAATCTTGTAAGTTTAGTCTAGATAATAAATGCTTTTCATTATGGATTCAGATGAATGTTTTATTAAAAACCCATAAGGCAATCCAAAAATATCAACTGTGTAGTGTAGGTCAATTCCATGCTGCTGTGATATCTATTGTTATATTGGAATCCATTTCCCACACTTAAAGACAGATCTCAGGGTCAGTAGTAGTGATGAATCTAATACTAACTTCTTTCTCTTTTAAAATCTTAAATGTTCTTTAGCTCTCACTTCTGTTGTGTTCCCGTCACCACTAAAATACTGCCCCCATAAAATGATACCTTAGTTCTGCTTAAATCCTTTTGAATTTTTCCCTTGCCTTGACTCTTTAAAATGTTCTCACAGAGCAGACATGCCTACAGTTCTAAGGGACCATTCAGAAAACCAACACACTGTTGACCAAAAAGACTCTTATCTCAGAAGGATGAAGGACAGAGCTAGCCTGCTGGGATTTGCAGTGTTGGTTCCAGGGAGTCTAGATATTTCAAACCAGACGCTTACACAACCCACTTCTCTCTGGCCTTATGACTGAAGGCACTAATTCATTTACCATTCAAAGTATCCTTCTGTAATTTATGCCACATACTGACATATATTTAACTCTCTGAAATGCCCTGAATACAATTTGTTCAAAAGACATTATACATAATAAACCATAATGCATTCTTAAGAGGCATATTGGAATAAAAATAAATATAAATTGAAGGAAAAATGCTTATTAATAAGCATTCATATGGCACTTCATGTTTACAAATGGTTTTACAGTCATTTTTTATTAGTTTAATGTGCCAGGTCTCTCTGGGCTCAAAGTGCTGCTTAAGTATACCACCAGGTTTTATCCTTCTTGGAGTTGAGACTTGTGGGGTCAAATTTTATAAAAACAGTCTTTCTGGAAAAGTTATTTTCTAAAGCTATTAAAGAAATTTAAATGTGATGGATGAGAGTTCATTAAATACACAGTTTCCACTTAAATGTCTGGTTTTAAGGAAATAAGAAGAATTAATACTTATACCTATTAATAGCATTACACATGAAGCTGCACCTCATGTTAACATAAGGGTCACAGTAGCTCACCTGGCTTCTGTGCATATGTGGATGGCTAGGTCTCAGAGAATAGCTTCTATGGGGGGTCTGTGAAGAATTCCCTGTGGTTCTAGTATAAAAGGACAAATAAAGAGCTGTGTATCTTGTTCTGTGTTAGGGTTACTACTGGAAATTGTCACTGTTCCAGAAGTGTGACAGATTCCAGATTTATGGCGTATATTTTTTGGTTTCATAGTCCAACTAGTATCACTCCCCTTCTGAAGACACATCCACTGCCAGTAAGTTCTGTAGAACAAATGTTTTTGCTTTCAGAAAAGTTTATTAGGTAGACCTTGAGGGCAGATAGCAACACAGTCAAGTTCTGTCACAGTATTGTGTCCAAATTACCATGTCTCAATCAGATATGCATACCCAAAGATCCAGTATTTGTAAGGGAGTGAGGGAGTGTGGAATAATACCCTGGACTCTCCCCTCCTACCTTCTACTCTCCTGCTGCCACCATACATTGGCCAAACCCAATAAAAATCCAGAGAACTAGGGAGCACAAGTGAGGAATGAGTAGTAGATACCAAGCTCCTGGGGCACAGTCTGAGTCCTGAGAGACAACAGCAAACAGAGATTCACCAATAGAGGACACACTTTAGAACAAATATTAATTTCAACTCCCATGTTTGCCTGGGAAAGTAATCAAACTGACAAAGATAATAGCCAATGAAAGATGGCCCCCAGAGCCTGTAATCCAGCTAAAACTTTTCTTCACCATTCTTACCTTTCCTAATAATGATCAGAGAAGAAATTATGTCTTATACTCAGACTGACCTACAGGCAGAGAAATTCAGTAACAATTACAAAGCTCCTTGAAACTACAAATAACTTCACGAAAGAAACTGGTAAAATTTGCCTGGGTCTGGCATTATAAAACTAATTTTCATTTCTTAATAACAAACTGGACTATATATCAGACCATAGAAAATTGAAAGCTTGTGCTGAGATTCTGATATGAGCTACAAAGATAGCATATATGCATATTTAATTTCTGAAGATATGCATATATTATTTACATTCAGAAAATTAATATAAAAATGGCACATACACATATGAACACATGCTAAATAGGATATAGCATTACTGTGTGCTTGACATTGTCTTACTGGTCAACTTAATGTCACTGTTGAGTCCTTTAGCAGGATTGATGGCCTGAATGGGGGAGGAGCATCTACACTCTTCTAGTACAAGTCCCAAGAGGGCAGCTACTACAACTTCTAACACTTTATTATTGGTTAATTTGAGGCTTCTTTCACTCAGATGACATGGTTAGAAAGATGTCAGTGCACAAATCAATACCCAGTGCCTTGCTATTGATGTACCCGCTACATTAAACAACAGCTGTGTCTACAACCATCTCCTGAGTAGTCAGGATACTAATTATTGTAAGCATGCTATACTTGGAAAGTGACTCTCCAAGAAATTTCTGACCTCTTCGTGTAAAACTCAGACAGCTTGCTGCACACTCAGCAGGAGCTTCCGGGGTTTCTTTTCCTGACAGCTTAGACTTTGTCCGTCTGCTGTCAAAGGTATGCAAAATGTCCCATTCCCAGTGAAATTAAATTGTATGTGTAAGGCAGCTTTAAGCTATAACAACACATGATGTGTTTATTAAAAGTAGATGATGTCTGCAATTTTGATGTATTTTAATTGTAGTTATGTTAACTTTCCTCACAAAAGATTTTACTTATTTTCTAAAATTTAACTTTTGTAGAAACATTTTTATAAATATTTAATAATATATTGTAATTTAAAAAATCAAGAGCTCTTTGGCAGAATGATCATTCATTTTCCTAATTTATAAGAATTCAAACCATTGCATGCAAAAACACAGTCTAAGACTGTTCAATTACTCTATCCTGTTTAAGCTTATATTTGTAGTTTTCTACTTTCTCTTCAGTTTGATGTAAGTGAAAATAAATGTATCACTATACATACATGCAATATTAAATATAAGTTGCATACAAAGGAGAAAGTAGCAAGAAATATGACTGGTTCCAACCCACAGAAGTTTTGTAAGAATTACTTACAAGCTGTTAAAAGGGTTGTTCTTTTAAAAGACATAAAAAAATCATGTATAAGATAGAAAATGTAATAAATTATCTAATATTAATTATACAATTTAACCCTTGTGAGTTAAAGTTTTAAATTCTTCAACCCTGGATATTCAATAACCCTTAGGAAAAACCTTTGAATCTTTGGCCTGAAGATTGAATAGGATTTAGGCAAAAGGAGAGGAGTAAGCAGTGCCCCAAGCAGATGACAGAAGCGCAGGGAAAGCATATATATTGCAATTGGGTGGATGAAACATATAATCAGTTAAGGAGCCATGTAGAGGGTTGATACAGAGATAGTATTTTGCATTCAAAATGTTTTGAAATTGTGGGCTAGCCCAATGTTTTGTGGCTAGGGGCTAGGAGTATATTAGGGGTGTAAGATCAGTCATGCCAAAGTACTAAAAAGAGGTAAGGGGGGAGAATGCTGTGAAACAAAGATTATATTGTTCAATGACAAACACGTTTATAACTTTTAAGAGATTTGTTTTATGTAATGTGTGAGCTGAAGCCAGCTTACAAACCCTACTTGTAAATAGAAAATATAAATTACTCTTTCAATGTTAATGATCAAAGGAAGTCTAGAGATGTTATAGCTTGAATCATCTTTTCTTTTTAGTGTGTAAAAAATCTAACCGTGTTCCAAGCCTTGTAAAAATAAGCACAGCAAAGAGAGGGAAATCATGAAACAAGCTGAATAACTGGTAGCCTGAAGGAAAGAAGTGATGGTTTTCAAAATGAGAAGATCCTTGGTTTTTAATGAGAGTTTTAGCCTTGCGTCAATGTATGATTTGAGGAAGTTTCCTAGCTACTCTCAATCTCAATTCCTTCATATGCAAAAATCTGGAAATAATCACCTCCTTCACTAGGTTTTGATAATGGGCCCAAACTTTACCTAGCACTAGTAAAGTTGTTAAATAGATCTTTAATAAAACATAGAGTGGGTGGTCTTGGCACACTGACAAGAAACATTGGAATGAGTACAGTTTTAGATTTTGAGTTGACAGAAATTACTGAGAGTAAGTGTCAAATAACTTCAATATTCTCCATAGGGAAGATAAATCTGCTATAGGTCAGGTAACACAGAAAGTGAAGAGGAGAAAAAATTTGGCAAGAGGTCACCAAGTGATTAATGTAAAAACAGCTGAGTGGTTGTATAGTTATATCAGAATACTTCCTGAGGTTCTCATATATGTCTATTAAACCAATAGTCTGTCTAGTTACTGCTGAACTAGAGGTTCAAAAGTTAAGAAGCCTACACCATAAGATGCAACGCAGAGTTCTCGTTCCAAAACCTCTCTGGATGGCCTACAAAATTTGCACAAGAAAAGCTTTTAAAATCAAATATAAAGGAGAAGTTTTCTCCATACAAGTCCTTTTTTTCTTAAGAAAAATTACCTACAAAACTTCACAGAGTCTATTAATAACAACAATGTGTTGTATATTTGTTTTGTTTTGCTTTAATTCTAATTGTGTATATGTATTTGTGAATTACAAATTATATGCACTGCTTGATACATGACTTAAAAGATATGTTTCCATCAAATCATATGTCATGAACTAAATGATGTGCCCCCTCCATTCATATGTCGAAATCTAATCTCCAATATGATGGTATTTGGAGGTACTGTTCTTGGCTCAGCCCTTATAAATAGGATTAGTGCCCTTTTAAGAAGAGACCAGAGAGCTTGCCTGCTCTTTCTGCCATGCGAGGACACAGCAAGAATGTCATCTGCAACCAGGGAGAGGGCCCTCACCAGACACAGAATTGACCTGCAACTTAATCTTGGATTTCTCAGCCTCCAAAACTGAAAGAAATAAATCCCTATTCTTGGTAAGGCACCCAATTTATGGTATTTTGTTATAGTAACCTAAGCTGATTAAATACCATTACATAGAGAAATGTATATAATAAATGTTCTCATTCAAGTACCCCAGGAATGTTTGAAAATCTACCTGCACAGGAGCCAGACTAATTGCCATATTCGGTATGAACTAATAAAAATCAGATATATTCAGGTTAGCTTAACTAGTTAAATCACGGTTCTCAGTTAGTAAAGCACAGTGGTTTTCTGGAGTCCAACTGCCTTGGGTTATGTCCAGTTCTGTCTGTTACTACATATGTGAACTATACACCACAGTCCTTCAGTTTCTGCATCTATGAAATTCAAAATAACAATAGTGATTACTTCCTAGGGACATTGTAAAGATGCCTCCGTGTATTCCTGTAAACCACTCAGAAGTCTATCTGAACTATAGCATGTGCTCGTTTAAGTATTAACTACTATTGTCATTATTACCAGTTGTAGCTACTCCGTTCTGAGACCCAAATTAAAACTCTAAATTTTGTCACATATTCCACATTTGTGCCCTTGGTGGCAGGAAGTCAAAAGGGGCTGTGATTAAATCAGCATATGCATCTTTAATATGTAAAAATAACTTAGCAAAAACTCTAAACAAAGATTAGTAGCAGGAATGAACTCTATGTCAAGATATGAAATATTTATAACAATATGATCCACAGCTATATTATGTTTGGTCTTTAAATTACAATCATCACTTTTTTAAAAAATCTGCACCCAAGGACATGCTTATTGACTTTAGAAAGAGGGAAAGAGAGGAAGAGAGAGAGAGAGGAAACGTTAATGTGAGAGAGAAGGAAGCATTGGTTGGTTGCCTCTTGCACATGCCCCAACCAAGGCTGATCTGGAACCTAGGCAAGTGCCCTGACCAGGAATTAAACCCACAACCTTTCAGTTTATGGGATGATGTTTTAACCAGCTGAGACACACTGACCAGGGCCAATCTTGACTTCTTGATAATCTTATTAGTCTGGAATTCTATGTACAATAAGTGACAATAGTTATTTTACTTATTGTTATAACTACTAGGTAAAATTATGATAGGAAAAATTAGACAAATACATTTCTTTGAAATGATCATGAACCACAAAAATCATTTTCCTTCTTACAGAGGCTGAAGGAGGTTAATTGACTCACCTATGGTCATAAAGCAAGTAAGTGATAGAACCAAAATTACAATTTAAATCACACAAGCTCTAGTTTAATGTTCTTTAATAATGGCCATCTAAATAGCAAAGTATTTCATGTGTGTATTACTTTAAATCTTACAAAGTGACCTACCACATGATCTTTTCAGATTTTTCCAGCAAATCTGTGGCATCGGTACTCTATGGTTTATTGCTAAAATGTAAATATTTTTAAAGTTCATAAAGGGAGATATTCAAGGAGCTACCTATAGCTAGTAAGTGACAGAACCAATTAAAACTAGACATACACCCACTCACATACACACACCCTGCTATGGTTCAAATGTCTGGGCACCCAAAAGTCCTAATACACAATGTAATGTTATTTGGAGGTAGAACTTCTGTGGGTGACTGGGTCATAGGGGTGGATCCCTCATAAATATGATTACTGACCTTTTAAAAGAGGCCAAAGAGAGCTCCCTTGCCCCATCCAAAAGGTGAGGTTATAAGAAGTCTGTAATCTTGGAAGAGTCCTGGCCAGACCCTGATGGCATCGTGATCTTGGACTTCCAGCCTCCAGAACTGTGAGAAATAAATTTCTGCTCTTTATAAGTTACCCTGACTTTGGTAATTAGTTATAGCAGCCCAAATGAGTAAAGACACAGAGAAGGAAACAGATAAATATAATTTATAAAAAACTGTGTATTTATTCTTACGTGTTTATACTCAGTTACCTTTAAAGTACTTCCTATTTGATTCAGTACACTTATCAAAATATTTTTTCCACTACTCAAAACAGTTTTGAACTCACTGATTTTGATGCCTTTTTAGTGCTTCTGCTGATTTTTTTGTTTCACCTCTTCTGCAATGGCAAAACATTTCCCTTTAAGGACTTCTTTCATTCCAGGAACCAAATAAAAAGTTGCTTGGGGTGAGATAGGATGAATGGCATGATAGGGGTCATGCCATTTTTAGTCAAATAACTGCTGAACACTCAGCACAGTGTGGGCAGGTGCCCTCACAAGTCACCCATCATGACATGGGCAAATGCGTTGAAAGAGTATTAAAAAAATTTCACTGAAGCCAAATTCAGCCTCACAATGCCAGCTAGCACACTGACACAGATGGGTTCCTAGAACACTCATCTAGTGGGGGAAGTGTGTATTATAAGGGGCCTGCCCTCCGGAAGATAATTCAGGGTTTTTTTGGGTCCCCCCTCATATAGCTAATAAAAAAGGACAGTCATTTGATTCTGACTCAAGTGGCTTTCCCACTCACAACATGACCTGAATTGCTATATAATGTTGGAATGTCAAGAATTAAATTCTGTAATTAGCAAACACATGAAGCATGAACAGCTAAAACAAAGAAAAAGAGTGCTGAAATTTAGAATTCAATGGAATTTCAAATAACAGCTTAGGCCTGCTGGCTGTCACTTTCCCTCTGAAACGATGATTCCCACTGTTTCTCTGGTTGACACAATTTATTAAAACCTCTCAACATATACAGAATAAACTTATGGTAAATCCACAAATCCAACCAGAAAGCCTAGCATGAAGCATTTAAATCATAATTTATCTTAGAATCAGGAAAAGGAAACCTGAGAAAAGTTCAAAAAAGTCATTTCAACACCCCACTAGAGTTGAAGATGATTTTCAAATGTTCCCATTCAGATGTTTTTATAATTGTATGCATCCTACAGAGCCACACATTCTGCTGGTTCTCAAGTGGCTGGACCCAGAGGTGGTGGCTGTTTCTGACCGGCTACTTGCTTGCTTGCTTTTATTTTCATTTCCTGTGCTGGAGTGAGCTAGCTGTTTGGGGACAGCTAAATCTACCTCAAGTATAAGAATCATTTGATCCCATGAGGAGGCAGCTTCAATGGATAGATTTTCATTTCTTTTCATTCACCCTGACTTTACAATTGTGATGCTTAGCATGATAGGATTGCCTTTGGTTCCCCCTGGCATCGCACAGCTTTCTTTCTTCCTGGTTACTCAGACCAAAATTTGGGGAATCGTAGCTCAGAAGTCATAATGGCAAGGATTGTCATCTTCAGACTGGGGTCATCGTCTCTGCATGGTGTGTTTCTTGATTATTTGCATGTTATTAAGCATGTATTGTAGCTCTCATGTGGGAAAAGAAAGTATCAGCATAGCAAGGATACAGGCTAAAGATTATGTCTTTTATTTTCTTATCAAGACAAGATGAAGAAAAGAAATGAAATCAATTTCTTGATAATAATTTCATAGTTTTCTTTCCAGTAAAGAATTCTTCATTATCTAATAACTGAGCATCTGATAAAAAATTACTCTAAGCAATACCTTATGGTGTATACATACATATACATATGTACCTTTCTCTCCACCAATATACCTTCTAAGATATTCACATTTATTTTCCAAAATAGAGGAGAAATTGCTATTCAACACCCCCAAAATTGTATTTTATGAAAATAATAAAATGCTATAGGCTCAAATTCCAAATCCTAAGATTTATGACCCAAATTATCTTTCCAAGCTTACTCTCGATCCATTCCACCAGGAACTGTAAACATCAGTCCACACCAAGTGGTTCTCCAAATATCCTCTCTGCTCTCCAGCTTTTGTGACTTTGCTTATGTTCTCTTACTATGGTTTTCAACCTGGGTAAACATTCCCATGGTTTAATACCAGGCTTAAATGTGACTCCAAGTAGATCTTCCCCAATGCTTTAATCAGAAGTAATTGTTCCTTCTTCTTCACTCTCATAGCTCCTCTTGTGTGAAATGCATTTAATTTTGCATCATATTATACAGTTTATTACATGTTTCAAACCTGGTGGTTACTATCTATGTCATTTATTATTATTATTAGAAATGCAACAAGTAGAGAAAAGCTATTAACCTAAACTATTTGTGTCACTTAGAGTAACCTGGTTCAATCCTATATCAAGAATCTGAGTTAACTTTCATTATAATGGTAGCAGCTCTAGTTAGTTAGGGGAGAAAAACTCCAAATGTTATCTGTTTTCAAGGAGCAATGAACACTTTTTTAATTGCTTGGCTGTCTCTGTAATATAGGCAAGCAAGGTTATGTTTGATAGAGTTCATTTAATGTCATCTCACCAAATAACTTGTGTTGTTTCATTGAAACATTTACTATATCTTTCTTTAATATTTCATAATGTTCTGTGGATTAGGTGGTTGAAAGTTAGAGGTAATGGGGCCAGTGAGTCTTTGGTTCACAGAAAAAAAGTTTCTCTTGAAGTATATAGCTGACAAATCAGAGCAAATTAAGGAGAGCTTTTGCTTATCCCAGATCTCATCCTATTCTGGTCACTGCACCTGAACTGAAGGTGAAAAAGTCTTTGGGGAAGTTGGGTTACTCCTACACTCTCCAATTGGACAATCTCCAATACAGGTTGAGTCCTTCCCTCTCCTGGCATATCTAACCAACATTTATCCCAGATATTTACAGTGGTTTTGTGGGAGAGTCTAGGTGTCATAGTTTTAAAGAGAGCTTACGTTTACCCTTTCAAACCCAGAGAGTGGAATGTTTAGATGAAGTTCTCCAAGATCCCAGGTTCTTAGAGCATTTGCAGTCTATTATTTGGGGGACATGGACTCAACCTTTGTTGTCTTTGCAGATGTCATCCCTGGAATTGGGTACTTTAGGCAGTCAGAGCTTACAGTTTTCTTACATCTGACATGCAGAAAATGAGAAATGTGTTGGCAAGTACACTCCCTGGGAAGGCAAGATGTAAATTAATGCCTGGCTACAAGCAACACTAGGCCACAGCAGTCATGGTTCTGGGAGAAATAATAGAAAAATAGTATGGGGTCTGAACAGGTGCCCTCAGAATAATTTAAGACTTAATGTTAGAAGGCCTTCCCATGAGATGTTATAGGGGAAGTAGAATGTCTTTGATCCCCAACTTGATGGCTTCCATGGGTGGGAAACAGTCCCAGGTGGCTTTTGTTTCTTGTTCAGACTGAGCAGAAGCAGAAAATCCTCAGTTATTGCAGAGTTCCTTCTGAGTCCTTATTCAAATCCCCTGGCCTTGATGTTTATCTAACAAATTCCTTCCTCCTCTTTCTTGTCTCCCTCAGGACTTTTGGAACTGCTTGCCCTCAGTTCATCCATATTCACCTGGCACACTTTCCTTGACCCATATAATATTTTCCTAGTATGAGGCCTACAGTAATCTAGAAAATGATATTTGTTATATGATGGTTATTTAACAATCCATTAAATTTACCTAATATAGGCTTACAGCTAAAACACCTTAAAATCCTAAATAATAATAAGACAATTTCAGTGTATAAATGATATAAATAATGAGATGCATCTTTAGGGTAAACATTATCAAAGACCTTTATATATTCCCTTACATTCAAATAATTAGTCAATTTCAGCCCATATGTGTTTAAAGGGTTTATAGTATAAAGGGTTTATAGCATACTTGAGTGAAAACACATATTATATATGTGGTGCCACACATGCCTTGTATTAGAACAAGACATGTTCTATTACACTAATAACCTAATAGAACACTATTAAGTTATTGGTGAAGAAACTGAGACTTGGAGTAGTTAAACCCAAATCTATGGCATTCTGTGGCAGTCCAGTAAGGAAACAGAAACTACTCTAAATTCTTCAACCTAAGGAGACTTAATACAGAGCAATGGATACATAGGTGATGATGGATATGCCCAAACTGACAACTCAAACGGCCATTTCTGAGAATACCTTTCTCTGAAAGCTAACTTCACCTAAGATTGAAGGGGACTCAAAAGAGATAGCCTAACCAGATCCTCCAGTAGAATCTAAGACCAGAGGAAGGGCTTATCTGGGTAAACCAAGGACCATGACGGGAGTGCAGGTATTGCTATTGATTCTGCCGTAGGGATAGAAAATAAAAGAAATACTCTTACTTTTCCCTTCCTTCTATCTTCCAATTTTCTTTCAGTGCCTCCACTGGTTAATTTTTCTCAGAAATTAGTTGCTCAGACAATCTGGGAAATGCAGTTCTCTGTGATGCTGCAGGAGAGGTTAAGGATAGGACATTGATTTGAGAATAAAAAGAGAATTCCAGCAGATTCCAGGATGCTACCTAGCATACTGGAGTGGGAAAAGTAAACAAAGGCATACAGGTGAGACTATATGAAGTACATTCTGGAATAATAAGCAGTGCAATTTAGTTGTTGCCTATGGAACATGTGCAAACATTAGGCTTCAAAAGTTGGGTATTGCAACAACCTAAGAAAATATGAGGGCTTAATTAAGTTGTTAAAATTTAATTTAATGAGAAGACAATTTGGGCCAGGGACATGATTCAATTGGCATGTAATTTGGACAATATTAAGTTGAAAATTAGACATAGAATGATATTGAGGAGACTGGAAAACATTGCCTATCAAGGAAGCAAATACAATTTTTCAGGAAAAATTGATGATAATGTGGGAAAAAGCTTTAATTTATTATCCATCTAACATGTGCCATCTATAGTTTTACATAATTTATATATAAACATTATTCCAGCTGATTCTTTTTTTCTCTTTTCTTTTTTAAATATATTTATTGATTATGCTATTACAGTTGTCCCATTCCCCCCCCCACTCCACTCCATCCTGCCCACCCCCTCCCTCCCACATTCCCCCCTATAGTTCATGTCCATGGGTCATACTTATAAGTTCTTTGGCTTCTACATTTCCTACACTATTTTTACCCCCCCCCTGTCTATTTTCCACCTATCATCCAGCTGATTCTTTTAATTCACCAAAGTAGATACCATTTTTCAGACCATTACAGACCAAGAACAAAGAATTTGAGTGAAGATTCCCATATTTATGCAGTAATTAAAGACAGGCTTTATCTAAACTACTGGTAATAAAAAAATGAAATAAATGAAATTATTTTGGATGACCCCAAATCAGTGTGTTTATAATCACGAAGCTTGTA
The DNA here is from genome assembly GCF_022682495.2 of Desmodus rotundus. Taxonomy (NCBI): domain Eukaryota; kingdom Metazoa; phylum Chordata; class Mammalia; order Chiroptera; family Phyllostomidae; genus Desmodus; species Desmodus rotundus. Next base: position 56,492,749 of record NC_071394.1, on the reverse strand, counting down.
CCAAAAAGTTGGCATATGTTCGTTACCATGACAGATATCAATTACCTGTGTTATTAACTTTACTTTCTGTAAATATCAATGTTAGAAAACTTTGGGAGGAGGTTCATTAATAGTTTTTGGGGTTTTTAGTGAAACATAGATAGTATTCACAAATGGACTTTTTCACCTATTTACTTTATAAGTTGGATTATCTTTAATTAAAAACTCTCCTGTGATAAAAAATGAAATATTTTGTTACTAATATGCTCGTGTTAATGTTTTCAAGGCCTATGTTAGAAGATTTCATAAAACCAAAAAATGCTAATATGGATAACAAATATATATTGAATGTCTGAAATTGTTTTCTAAATTGAAATGTTTTAATAATGCCTTCACATGAGAATTTAATGTATTCTCCAGTTTTTCATTAATTGCTATTTGTTAATCACACTCAAATACTCAATATTTATTGGTATTCTGTGAATTTCAGTAATTTGATTACCACCAAGTGAACACCTCTGTCACAGTAGGTCATCTATACAGCATTCGTACAAATCATTTTCATACCGCTCCTGAAATGCTTAATAACTCTTGAAGTAACCTCTTGAAGTTTAAAAAATTATACAGAGTTTAAATTATCTAAAATATAGAGTGAATAATATACAGCTTATTTTTATATTTTGATTGAAAGTAAAGTTCACTGTTATTTGGTCTAGTTTAATTTATTTTTTGTTATTTTTGTCAATGGATCAGTAGTCTTAAAGAATCACTAAAGACTAGACTTCCAGAAAAGATGGAGGCATAGGTAGACACACTGTGCCTCCTCTCACAACCAAAAGAAGGACAACAACAATTTAAAAACAAAAAACAACCAGAACTGACAGAAAATTGAACTGTGTGGAAGTCCGACAACCAAGGAGTTAAAGAAGAAACATTCATCCAGACTTGTAGGAGGGGCTGAGATGGGCAGCTGGGCAGAGAGGAATCACAGCAAGGTGGTGGCTGGAGGACCCAGGGAGGTGGTGGATTGTGAAGCAGGGCAAGCAAGGCAGCAGCTGGTGGGCCTGGTGACAGACAGTATAACCCAGGGCTCCAGCGAGGGGGAATAAAACCTCAAACAACTAATTGAAAACACCTGTGTCAGTTGAGGCAGGAGAAACTCCCAGCCTCACAGGAGAGTTTGTTGGAGAGACCCACAGGGTCCTAGAACATACACAGATCCACCCACCCGGGAATCAGCACCAGAAGGACCCAATTTGCTTGTGGGTAGTGGGGGAAATGACTGAAAACCTGAAGAGAGCAGAGAAAGAGGCACTGTTCCCCCTCGGGCCCTCCGCATGTACAGTGTCAAAATGCAGTGGCTTGGGTTGCCCCACCCTGGTGAACACCTAAGGCTCTGTCCCTTTATGTAACAGGTGTGCCAAGACCAAAAAAAAAAAAAAAAAAAGGCTCAAATGAAAGAACAGATTAAAGCTCCAGAAAAAATACAACAAAGTGAGGAAGAGATAGCCAACCTATCAGATGCACAGTTCAAAACACTGGTAATAAGGATACCCACAGAATTGGTTGAATTTGGTCAAAAACTAGATGAAAAAAATGAAGGCTATGCTAAGTGAAATAAGGGAAAATGTACAGGGAACCAAGAGGGATGGGAAGGAAACTGGAACTTAAATTAATGGTGTGGACCAGAAGGAAGAAAGAAACATCCAACCAGAAAAGAATGAAGAAACAAGAATTCAAAACCATGAGGGGAGGCTTAGGAACCTCCAGGACATCTTTAAACGTTCCAACATCCAAATTATAGGGGTACCAGAAGGAGAAGAGGAAGGGCAAGAAATTAAAAACTTATTTGAAAACATAATGAAGGAAAAATTCCCCAATCTGGCAAATAGACTTCCAAGAAGTCCAGGAAGCTCAGAGAGTCCCAAAGAAGTTGCACCTAAGGAGGAACACACCAAGGCACATCTGAGAGAATCTTAGAAGCAGCAAGAGAAAAGGAGACAGTTACCTACAAAGGAGTTCCCATAAGACTGTAAGCTGATTTCTCAAAAGAGACCTTGCAGGCAAGAAGGGGCTGGCAAGAAGTATTCCAAGTCATGAAAGGCAAGGACCTACATCCAAGATTGCTCTATCCAGCAAACCTTTTATTTATAATGGAAGAGCAGATAAAGCGCTTCTCAGATAAGGAGATAAGTTAAAGGAGTTCATCATCACCAAACCCTTAATTATATGAAATGTTAAAGGGACTTATCTAAGAAAAAGAAGATAAAAAATATGAACAGTAAAATGACAGCAAACTCACAGTTATTAAAAACCACACCTAAAACAAAAACAAAAGCAAACTAAGCAAACAACTAGAACAAGAACAGAACCACAGAAATGGAGATCACATGGAGGGTTATCAACAGGGGAGTGGGAGGGTGAGAAAGGGGGAAAGGTACAGAGAATAAGTAGCATAAATGGTAGGTAGAAAATAGACAGGGGGAGGTTGAGAATAGTATAGGAAATGTAGAAGCCAAAGAACTTACATGGATGACCCATGGACATGAAATAAACGGGGGAATGTGGGGGGGTGCAGGGCAGAAGGGAGTGAAGGGAGGAAAATGGGACACCTGTAATAACATAATCAATTAAATATATTTTAAAAAAAGAATCACTAAAGACTAAGTAAGTCTCTCTAAAATTGGACCTACCAATGTAGAGACAATTAGACATTATTCAATCCACCCCCACACTACCTATCAATTGAAAAGTTGGTCTTGGAACACCAGAGCACTTTAATAATATGAATCAGAGACTGAGTCATAAGTATTCTTTATATCAAAGTGACTCATTTTAAAATTATTATTGTTTAGTCAAATCTATAATGACCTGGTATTTACATTTATCCAATAACTTCCAATATCATTTCTATTTCTTATCAGAATATCAATCTGATGGAAAAAAATAGCTCATCACTTCTGAAATGGATGGTAGTGTGGTATAGAAAGTAGACAAGTTTATTATTATCAATACATTTGACTCATTACTGCCCGTATAACATAAAAGCCCTTATCATTGCTGGTTCCAAGGATATTCATCCTTATACAACACAGGCCAAACCACTAAAATCTACTGTCTTGGCTTGCACCAAAATTCTGTAGTAAGACAGAGACTTATAATTTCCAATTACTAAATGCTTTGATTGTTCTCATAGCCTCTCATTCAAAAGTTTCAGTAGGTGACATTTCTATAATTTCTGTATATACAAGTTCTTCCTTTTCTATGACATTTGCCACCTTCCCAAATATTTACCAAGAATTCCAAATACCATTTAAAGTGGTAAGAACTAAAGCAAGAAGGTAGCTTGTAGAGCATCCTTCAGACCATGGAGCAATAGATTAAATGACCTCTCAAGACCCCCTCCAGTCCTATATTCTATGGGGACTCCTAAACCACAAAGATAGCCAAACAAAGAGGATACAATGAATCAGGTTCTATTATCCCAGCATTTAATGGCTTTCTGTGTATGAAGTTCAAAGCTGAAAGTTTCAACAAAGATTCCACCAACACAGTGTTTCCTGCACTTACCACTTTTCTGCTTACAATACTGTCTTAGATTTTTAAAGGCCAAGAAAATGTGCTTTTTTGTGTGTGTGTGATTCTGAAAGTAGTTAAAGTAACAGGAGGTATTACTACATATTTGAAAAAATATGGAAAGCAACTATTAAATTAAAAAATAAAGTTTGAGTAAGAAGTATACTTAAAAAGAAAAGAAAATAAAAAATATGGCAGTGAAATCAGAGTAATAAATTTTGTGTTAGGCCAATAGAGCAACCAAGGGAATACAAAAAAGGCAAAAGTAAGATTTTTAATAGGCATATAGAAAAGTAAATTTTGAGTAGAGACATACATGCCAACTAAATAAAAAATAAAGGGGGAAAGTTAAAGGACTTTGAGAAAGAAGAAATGAAATATGCTGAAAGATAAAGTATGTTCAAGGGCTATACATATCATCTAGGAATAAATATGGTTTTAGTTAGAATAAAAAGTCAATGTGGAAAAGGAGAAGAGTCCAAAAACTAATCGAAGCCAAGAAAGAAGAAAATGTACATGATAAAACATGAGGTAGAGAGCAGCACTGAGATCACTGAATGAAGTTAAAAGTTAAAAAAATACAATAAGAAATTAAGGGTAGAAAATGAAAGGACAGTTACACAGAGTTGGAGATAAATCAGGATCCTTTCAAGTAAGATAAGTAAGAAGGGGTCAGAGCTGGAGATAATGGGACCTCCATGAAATGGAAAGTGTAATTTATTCACTGAAATGGTGAATATTGCTATCAATTTTAATGACTTCTTTGCATCTGGTTTAGACTAGAGAACAGAGAAAAGGTATTAACAAAGAGACATGGATTTGCATATTTCAGGAAAGGAGGATGAAATAAATATCAAGTTAGAGCAGTGATTAAGTTATTAAACTATGGAATTTCTGGCAAACTACAGAAAAAATTGAAAGTCAACTTAGAGTTCTGAAAGCAGTATTAATAAATACAAAGACCTTTATCAGGTAACTTTTAAAACTTGATAAAATTTAAGGAGCTGACAAAAAAGCCAGGATTTCTAGACTCACTTATTTTTATGCCAGAGTCTGAAATGATTCTTAAAAACATCATACTGTGGCAGTTATGTATATAAATTTAGTCAATCACAGAATGCTTAATTAGCTTTCTCTGATAGAATTTTGTGTGAATGCATACACACACTAATTTCAACTCCATTTTACTCTGCCATAGGAAGGTAGAATTTTTCTCTTCCAGGAACCTTTTTCACCTCAGCAGAGTACAAGTGTCAAAAGTCCTTGAGGTGGTCATTTGTACACCTACCACTGTGTGAACGATGCAAACACACACAGACACCAGCAGTGGAGTACCGGGCATGCTGTAGCCATCACTGCCTCATGCTATCTAGCAGCTGGAAGGAGCCAAAGCCTCACATCAAATTATCCCAGCCAGAGCTTCAAATTTATCCCTCTACTGATGGGGAACACAGATGGAAATTATACTTTTTCTATCCTGAGCGGTGTATAGCCAAGTGATTCACTCATGGTTATGAAATAAAAATATCATCTGTGTTGATTAAAAGTACTTATAGTAATATTTTGTTAAAATTTTGCATGATTTCATATCAGGCAACCCCGAGAAAAATCTCTACCTCTAAGGATCTCATAAAATGCTGAAGGTGGAACTGATCTCAACAGTGATGAATTTGACTTCACAGGAGAATGCAATGTGGCCTGGGAATTTGTCTCATGGAAGGCTGGCTTTCGCAGTTCTAGGTTAACATCTCAGCTGGAACTCCACTGCTGTGAGGCTCTTGTTGCTCATTCCGTGTGAATGTGACTTCTCGCAAAGGCATAGGCAGCCAAGCCTGTGTTTATCCAGATAGAAAAAGCTCAGGTAATTAAAATAATAAGGTATTATTATTTTAATAATAAGGTAGTGTGACTTGGTATTAATGACATACACAGACTCAGGAGACCTAACTTCTGTATTCTGACACTACGTAGACAAACAATCTTTGAAAATTCTCTTGAATGTTTCTTGTGCTAAGTGTCCAAAGAGGAGTATAGAGAATAAATATTTTAGAATTTGGGGTGGGGGGAAGTTCACCTCTGGCTGGGATAATCAGGAAATTATTGGCACTGTGGATGAGATTTAAGGATAGACCGAATTTAGATGTGGAGGTAGAAAGCTAGACAAAGTTCCAAGTAGATCAAAAAGCATGAATTAAATCACAGAAGTTGGGAAAGCTCTACATTTTCAGAACAAAAGATTGAACTAAAAGAGGAACAAAAGGAAAGAGGTAATAAAGCTAAAATTATTAGAGAACAATTTCGAGGGGGAATTGCATATCAAGCTAAGTTCTTTAGATTTTATTCAATAGGAAATTATTAGACGTTGCATTTTGAGCAAATAGATATCATGTTCCAGGAAAATTAACTTTGGATGATGTGTAGTATTGGTGAAGCTATTCTGGGGCATAAATTCAGGAGTTGTGATCTGGAGTTGAGAGATAGGCTGGGAGTCGCTGTAGAGGAAGAAGCTACAGACCTAGAAAGTAACTGGATAGAAGCAAGGCAAAATCAGAGAGAAGTTGAAAGTCACCTGGAAATTAGGGTGGTATCAATTATATAAATAAGATTATGATGAAGAGAAACAGGAGATTAAAAATAGGCCTGATTTTAAAATGCTGAACTGGAGGCCATGACCAAATGTAACAAGGAGAAATGTCTATTCTGTTATGCTGTTATATTAGTGACACAAATTGTCCAACTATTTCTACTCAATTCTTACCAAACTATTGACCCTGTAAATTATAAAAATAATGTAACATTAAAGTGTTCTTATATAACATTCTATCTTCATGAGCTGGTTCAGGGATTGAGACAAAGTTCTCTGAGGGGGAAAAAAAAAACAAGGTTTAAAAACATTTATAAAATATGTCCAAAATTAAAAATTTAAAAATGCAAGATAGCCATTTAACTAAAACTAATATTAACAAAAATAATATAAACATGGGACTATTAGAAAGTAATCTAAAACTCACTAGTCTTGACACATACACTCAAGTTCAAATATAATTGATTTGAACTAGATTCTGGGAAAAAATATTTCTTTCTTAACTCTGACTCAATCTCTTATGTCTCTATTAATTTTTTAATTTATACATCCACAAATTTTTGAAAAATTGTAGCAGTGAGTATAAATATTTCCTATGCATGATTCTAGCTGCAGAAGTATTTCTATTTGTCAGTTTAGAAACTAAGTGGACTAAAAATTGGATCAGCTGTTTTCTATGGAAATAAAGCCTAAAAAATCATTTTAGCAGAATTCAACATTCAACATGTCTATAGAGTAAACCTGGTAATTCCTCCTCATTTTATTTTCTGTTGACTCAACTGTTGTCAATTTATAGAAATAACCATCACCTTTAAAAATGACCATTCACTGATGTACAATTCTCCATTTGTTTGGTTTGACAGAATTTAATTGACTTCAGTTCTGGTAACTTCTATTGCTTTATTTTTATCATTATGTACACGTACATCTTATTGCACAGCCTAGATTTAAAATCATCACTAAAAATGACTATGATGAAGTCTGCACGTGGTCCATCTGCTATTCATTCTGTTTTCTCTTTTGGGATGTACTCGGAAAGTGAAAAAAAAGACAAGAACTTTAAAACAAACGTCTTAGCAATTGAAGTCCTCAGAAGCTTGATCACTTGTAAGACAGACTTCAATTATTTTTTTCTCTTTTTTAGATGAGAAACCTTAGAAATTTCCATTCACTGATGGAGGCTGCCCCAAATCAAGCCACTCTGATCCAGTGTTAAGGTGAATAGAATTCTTGGCACACTTAAGTGTGGCCTCAAGTAAGACACAAGTTCTTTGAGTCTTCTTTCTTATCTGTAAATGAGTATGATAACACTTCCATGAAGAATAATTTGCATCTACTGTAAGTTAAAGAGATAAATAGTACTTGTTACAAAATAAACATGAATAAGTAAAACCAGTTAATAAATAAGTAAAGCTTCTGTTAATCAACTTGTCACTTGATGCAACCAAAACCAACTAAACAGCTTCATATACTTGGTAGCAAATATACTGGTTTGATTAGAACCCATGAATTGTTTAAAGTAGTTTATAAAAATCTTAAGTATATCCATATATCCATAAGTTGTGAGAGCAAAAGGACATTTTAAAAGTGAGGGAAGAAGGTAATTTTTCCTCTCTACTAACATTGATAAAATTGATCATTGACTAATCAATAATGTTTCTGACAGCCTTCAGGGCACTTCAGCTGCTGATCTACCTGTTAAGTAACTTGTCACCTGCCTCTGCATGGCCCCCATTTATCTGCTAAGAACTCTGGACATTATAGTGTGATTCCTTACCTTGTATTCTGGCCCTTACCCTGATATTAGTATCTTTATTATATTGTTGACAACAAATCAATTTTTCCTCCATAATTATTACTTGTACATAAAAATTACACTTTTTTATTTCAAGGTTCCTTTTTGAATTTACTTTTATGTTTTATTGTTGTTCAAGTTCAGTTGTCTCCATTTACCAACCCCCCCACCACTACCCTCCACCTCACCCATCCCCACCTCCCACCCTCCATCCTACCCACCTTTGGCTTTGTCCACGTGTCGTTTATACATGTTCCTTGATGACATTTCTCCATTTTCCTCCCCCTTTATCCCCCTTTCTCCTCCCTCTGGTTACTGTCAGTTTGTCCTTTATTTCAATGACTCTGGATATTTTTTGCTTGTTTGTTTGTTTTGTTGATTAGGTTCCACTTATAGGTAAGATCGTGTGGTATTTGTCTTTCACTGCCTGGCTTGTTTCACTTAGCATAACTCTCTCCAGTTCCATCCATGCTGTTGCAAAGGGTATGAGCTCCTTCTTCTTTTTGCTACCTAGTATTCCATCGTGTAAATGTACCACGGTTTTTTGATCCCTTCATTTACTGATAGGCACTTAGGTTGCTTCTAGCACTTGGCTATTGTAATTTGTGCTACTATGAACATTGGGGTGCATAGCTTCTTTTGAATTGGTGTTTCAGGATCCTTTGGGTATAATCCCAGCAGTGGAATGGCTGAGTCAAAAGGCAGTTCCACTTTTAGTTTTCTGAGGATATTCCATACTTTTTTTCCACAGTGGCTGCACCTTTTTATTTCAAGAATTTTCATGGTCTTCCATGTGATAATATATAGATGAATGTTCAATTAATTCTGAGCTAACGCAATACATAATCAAAAAATTTGACACAGATATTAAAAATATTTTAGATTTAATATTACTTTATACATTATTATGGTATCTACTGTACACATTTGAAGATTATCCAACAATTTTCCTATTGCACAGCACACATACATGCACATGTTTGTCTTTATAAAGGCTATTTGCTGAGACTATGGGTGCAAGGATCTCTTGCAACTAATAAAGGTGCTCCCTTCTGGTCCTCAGTAGATAATTTGGGCATGTATTGAACCAATAAGAACCTCAGAGGTTCTAAAAGAATCATTGTCAACCACTATTTTCAAGAAGCAGTTTGGAAATCTGTAGAGATATTTTGGGTTGTAACAATGATGGGGATTTTACACCACTTATGTGGTGGGGGTCAGAGATCTTTGATGCCCTGCAATGTAATTTAGTTCCACATAGTTTCTAAATGTCCTACCAGCTGTTCATATATATGAAAAACTTCTTTAAACTTGGCTTAGAAACAAGGTCCATTTCATATATAAATTCAAAGTATAGGAGGAAGTAATTTTTGAACATACATTGAATTTCCAGAAATTTATGTACCATGTACATCAAAAGGAGATTGGACTTTATCTTATTTGGAATTTTACCAGGAGTTAACGACCATCCAGGTTCCACATGATATCTGAGTTGTCAATAAACATGCCTGTATAATCTTGGTCTGTAAGGCAGAGTAAGTCTGCATATGGACACTAGCCTCTCCCTAATTGTCTCTCATTCTAGTCATGACAAAGTTTTGGCAAGTTAAAAATATATTATTCTACTAAAGATCATTTTATTCAATTTTTCCTTTATAGTTAAGATAATGGGTTGATTCATTTTGATTTATCAGGTATTTTGGTAATTAAAAATATGAATTAATTTTAATTCAGAATAGTAAGGGTTATTTCAAAATATTTGTTATAAAAATGAGTGTTAGCTCTGATCTAGACCAAATGAAACTAGTTTAGAGTATATTAAATAGTTTCTGTAACTCAAGAAGTTTCTCAGGTTCTCTGGTTCATTCACATCATTTAGGTTTGGTCCCTCAAAATATAGACGTTCAGAGTCTATCCCATGTCAGAAATTCATTTCTCTTTTATCAAACGGGAGTGTGATTTCTGGACAGATTAGAAGGAGGGATTCTATCGCAATGTGAAGTCTGCAATAGTACCCTCAGATAACAGGGTGATTCTGTCTGAAACAGTGGAATACAAGCGGAATGGTACTCTGTGTGGAAACAAAGAAAATGAATCAAATAAGTATCTTGTTATAGGATACTGCATGATGACACAAATGCAACAGTACAACTATCACATAGTAATACAACTCTAGAAAACCTCAAATATGTTCTCAAAAAATTAGCACAGCCTGGAGGTGCTACTAGAAGGATTGTCCTCTACTTTTGGCGTTGACGATAATCTTGAGTTGCAAACTGTGGAAGTTCCTAGGAAATCTGGAGAAAGAGACAGTTTACTTATTGTGAGCCCTGACAAAGAGAGCAAGAAGAAGCCACTGCAAGGACTTCTCAGGACTGGGGATAATTTGTAGGGATTAAGTAATCTGAGATGTTGTCCCCAAAGCCACTAAGAACTGACAGTTACTTGCTCGTGGAGCCATTGTCAACTTGAGTTCTCATACAGTGACCTATTCCCATAGAGAGACCATCGCAAACAGCAGGCCTTGCCTCTTTTCTCCTGCCTACCTGATTCATTACTGGGAGCCAGTTCCCAAATCAGTCCCAGTGCAAGTAAGATATAGTACTCTGGCTACCTCACACTGATGGTTCTTATTGCAAGTGTCCTCATTCTGGCTTCTTCCATCGTCATCAAGTCAGAAAAGTAGGAAAAAATTCCCCACTTTGTTATCACTTATAGTCTTGTGTCGAGGACCCTGATGGGTTGGTGCCCTGTTGAGCTCTTGCCAGTTCCTTTCTACTGTTATTCCCTTTACCATGCATGTGATATTATACTTGCTTCTGGGATCTAATGTTGGGCAAAACCAGTCACTATCCAAGCTCTGATGGAGTATGAGAACTAGTGTAGAAGATAGATAATTAAATTAACTCACAAATAAAAAGACTACAACTCTGATAAATGATACAAAGTGAAGGTGCATGGTGTCCTGAGAGCATGTAAAAGAGGGTTTGACTCGCAGTTATGGGGCACAGGGGAGAACCCCATGTGAACTTGCACTGGACTTGGAGGATTTATAGGTGCTAAATGATTGTAGTGGATGCTCTAAGGGCCCTGCCCAGACCACCCACTCCTTCAGGGCTAAGGCACTAATCCTGACAGATGCTGGAAAAGTCAGTGCCTGATGACAAACGGCTAAATTGTTTTCCAGCTGGAAAGTTTGCAGGGGTGTGTGGGGGGTGGGCAGAGTAGGATAAATGTCTGTCTGGTATCTTTAGCCATTTTTTTATCATCTATGTCTTCATCCACCTAATCACCCCAAAAAGGCTTGTGAAGAATTTAGTTAAACGTGGATATGTTTATAAAGTACCTATAAAAAATACCAAAAGATTGTATATAAAGTACCTAATACAGGGTTATCTGTTTAGGAGATAGTTTGGCATAATTGTGACGAGCCTAAACTTGATGATGGAATATCCTGGCTTCACATTATGACTATACCATTTGCTCAGTGTGGGTATTTAGACAAAGTGATGACATGGTTACAAAATTTTCAATCATATAAGTTTTCTGAATATACTATAACCCACACAGTAAACCACCTAACTTCAATTGTCACGAATATTCATTGATTGTTTTAATCTTTATATTTTAGTGCCTAGAATAGCATTAGAATTTCATAAATGTTTTAAATAAATAGATGATAATTTCCTACTAGTAATTTATTAAGCAATACATATATTCATTAAACATATTTACAAATTGCCTTCTATGTGAGGACCTGCTTAGGTAAAGTTTCCCTGGATATTTAAGATTGCCAGACATTTGAACAATAATGTGAAATTCAGAGGTTTTATTGAAGGGTATGGGTCTGTAACAGAATAATTCAACCCCAAGATTTGAACAAGAAGAATTTGCTTACCCATTTATATATATACTGTATGATTTTGTAGGCTTTTTTCATATCCCTCTCTGTCTGTATTTCTTTCTCTTGTTTATATAGAAGTAGTTTAAAAAACATCCGTGAAGTATTAGTTACTAACTTCTCACAAGTTGCAAGGTGGCAATATGTATCTGCTATAGATTGCAAAGATACGTTCAAAGCCATATCTACTAAAAGTGTTGTGCCATAAATTTTGTGTAAAATATAACAGTGTCAAATCAGAAAGTCTCTTTTATCCTATCTCCCCTAATTTACCATCATTCCTTTATTAAGTTGTCGGCCAGAAGAAAATGTCAAAATAATACAGGCAGGAATTGGCCCTCACCCTGTCCTACAGAGACCCACTGAAAAGTTTGAATTGCTATTTCCCTTTCAAATAAATCAAAGAAACTATTTGAGATTTTTTAAAAAGAGCATTTGACCTTCACAGCTAAGCAGGCCTCGGGCTCTGTTTTGTCCTTACTGGTGTAGCTCAGTGGATTGAACTTGGGCCTGTGAACCAAAGAGTTACTGGTTCAATTCCCAGTAAGGGCACATACTTGGGTTGTGGGCCAGGTCCCCAGTAGGGGGCACATGAGAGGCAACCACCCACTGATGTTTCTTCCAGCTCTCCATCCCTTCCCCTCTCTCTAAAAAAATAAAATCTTTAAAAAAACAAAAAAGAGCTTTTGAGGCCTTAATAATAAATACAAAAAGAGTGTATTAGAAAATGATATTAACTTCAAAGTATCAAAAAGTAATAAATTATCAAGATTAATCTGTAATTCTTTTTGCCCAACACACAGCAACAGAGCTCAGAGTCAGCCACCTATTCATTAATTTGAACAGGTTTACTTTTATTTAATTTTTCATAGAATCAATATTAAAAACAATAATAGCTCTTCTTTATTATTAAGTCCCTGCTGCAATTTGTGACATTAATATTTTAATACTGTGCCTTCCCAGAAAGCTAGATTTTCTATTCGGTATTCTAGTAATATTTATCCTCTGGTAGCAGGTCATTGCTAGAGTAGTATTATTAATTTTATCACATAAGTAAATTTGAGCCATAGTAAGTCCTTGAAAGATAAGGATGACTGACAATGTGTCACTTACTTCAGAGCCCAGACTTGAGTGAAAATGATTTCTTAATTTCTTTCAATAACCATGGAAATCTCTATAATTTTTCATAGCATGGTGGTACACAATGGACTACCATAATAATTCAGTTTTCTCACAAAAGCCATTGAAAGAATATTAGGCCAGTGAAGCTAATATCAAAATTTTAGAGTAACCTAAGTAATTAACTTCTATGAAAAGATACTTTGAAGCCTAGAGTTATGTATTTGTAGAAAGTGAGGGAGGACATCTAGGGCATATCCACTTAGAAATACTTTTTACCTAATAATAGTGTTGTATTCTGTGCCTTGTTTTATGGAATTAAAAAAAATGAAATGGTACCGTTTTTGCAGTCTTCTGAGGGTCTGAGACAATTGAATATAACAAAATTATAAAACATTAACAAACTGAAAAAATATTCTGATAATAATAACAAGAAGAAGACCTAGTATTTACTATAAGCTAGGTGCATTAAATACCTTAAGCATAAATCTAAATGTTTTATACTTTTCTATCATTGCTACATTACTAATGATAACGAGGTAGGTGGTGTTATTACCATTGGTATACAGATAAAAATTCTGTGCCTTGGAAAACTTAATAATTTGTCCATCCTTATTATTTAAGAGATAAACTAGAATTTAAACCCAGGTTGCCCAATCACAGTTTTTACTCTTAATTACTTTTTAGAATGTAATAAGGATTCAGTATATGTAATATAGTATAGTTATAAAATTGTAATTTCAAATATACACATGCATACCATTTGTTGTAAAACTCTATTGAGCCAAATTTTCAGCTTTATTTAAGAGAATCTACTAGGAAAATATATCTTCCTTATATTTTCTGTATCATCTCTTCAGATTTGTTTTTCAACATCAGATTTCCAAAATAGTAGTACTTCAAAAATTTTACCTTGTCAAAGAAAATTCCTAAGAAAAATAGCTTTATAAATGCTTACTCTTGAACTTATGTTCAATTATTTCTGACCATGTTCTTTTAGAGCTACATTCTCAGCAATTTTCCTCAAAGTTATCTACAGAAACAATTGTATAGAAAACAAATGATAAGCATGGGAAGAGTGTTTTCTATTTACTTGAAACACTAATGACTTCATTCTGTTTTATCAGATCTACTCAGTATATTAAAATAAGCTCAACTTGATGAAGTAAGTAATTTGAAATTCTTAAGTTTGTAATTTGAATGATTACTTTCTCCCATAAACTGCTTAACAATTTTTTTTTTCATTCATAGAGCTAAGACATTTGGCTAAGCAAAGCATAACATCAACTTAACTTGCCATGCAATCCATTGTTTATTAATCATCTTCTACTGATAATCTAAATGATTAGTCTTGCCTCAGTGAATTCTTTACTCTTTTAATACACATTTAGTTTAATCCCTGTTACATATTATGATTTGTCATAATTTGAGATGTGGAATAAAGGAAGAGTTCTTTTAAAAACTAAAGTGATTAAGGGAAAAGTGCTTTAAATGTAAGAGAAATTGAAAAACTAATATTTTTAGCAAGGCCAGATGTCATATATAACAGAGAAAATGCCTATGTACTTTATAATCACTAATCTAAAAAAATTGTGATTTGAGATCATAATTAAATAGGAAGATATCCCTTTAGTTTAGATATGCAGCCTGTTCATTTTTTAGCAAATATGAAAATTTTATAAACACATTTAACAACAGTAATGAAAACTACCTAGTTACTGGGGCAAGCTATTCTCAATGCAAATGAAATTTCACAAAAGATTGGAGTAAACTAAATGTCCAGGAAATATATTTTGTTAAATGCTTTTCAAAAGTCATCATTGCTATTTGTTAAAAGGGCATAATAGACAGAGCTGGACAAACCTCAGACAGATATAAATTCAGTTTGGCAAACCATCATTTTCATTTTGGAGCAAATCAGCTTTGTAAGTATTATCAAATCAGTTCTTGACTCCTTAGTTCTCAACACTCCTTTTATCTATGTAGACTCATTTGTTATATGTTTCATCTCTCCAGCCCAACTTTGTATTGCTTTCTATTTTTCTAGTCATGCTTGTAACAATCTATCTTCCTCTTTCCTATATAAGTCTACTGTATTTTTAAATTTACTTAAAGTCTCTTCACAAAATCAAATTTTCTCTGATTCTTGTCAAAGGCAAGAACTAACCTCTTTTTTTATTCTGAAAAGACAGAAGTATGAGAAATAAAAGTATACAATGACCAAATTGGTAAACTAAAAAAAAAAATGTTTAGAAAAGGTTCTACTTTGGAGCCAACTACCTGCTTGGCTAATAAATGGCCTTTGCCTGTTCAGTTTAGCCTGTGAGCTCCTGGGACAAGGGGCAATTACTTCAATGTGGTTTATTAAGTAGAGAATTCACCAGGTACTCAACAAATAGGAGCAATGAGTACTTTGACCTTGTGAAGTCTTTTCATCCCTAGTATTTACCAGAATTCACTCTATTGCTATTGCTTGTTTGAATGATTTCACTGAGTTCAGAAAGGGTACATGGCAAGTATTGTATTTTCCATACTCTGCCATTTCCTACCATGTATTATTACACTCTAAAGAGTAAACGAGTATGGATATTAAAAGTAATTTTCACTTGTTTTTTAAAAATCAATGAAATCATTAAGATGAAGTATGGTGGTGGAAAGAATTCTAAGTCTTAATGATGCTGGGTGCTGGTGATCTCAGCTAATTAGATCCTGACAGTAACAAAGGCAAAATCCTGTGGTGAACAATGGCTTTCTTTTTCTAAGGCACTGGCTCTACCCATGACATAGGCAGATGACTGACACCTCCAAGAGTAAAATGGTAAGGGAGCAACAGAGTGTGAATTGATTTGCAAAAATCTATCATCACTACTGAGGATATTGTTCGATATGCACACATTCTACTACTAGTGACTTAATAGCATCTGTTTAGTTAAAAAGAACAACTGGTTTGTTGCCTTTCAGAGTAATGTCAATAGGCTTTCTATATGATGTATAAACTGTTTACAATTCTAAGAACCTCTACATGTTTCCCACAAGAAATGTTTAAACACCTTGAGATGAAGCATTCCTGTTTGTTATGGCTAGTAGGAATCTCATCTGAAATGGATAATAACCAATAGTCAAATAGTCTAATAAAGTTTTGTCATTTGTACTATTTTTGGCTGATTATTTTTAATATTATTTTCTTTACACAGTACCTTTCATTAAAGAAATCTTATATCCACTGAATGGAAGAAGGCATTTGCCAATGATACATGTGATAAGGGGCTAATATCCAAAATGTATTAAGAACTTATATAACTCAACAAACCATCCAATTCAAAAACAGGCAAAGGAGCTGAATGGACCTTTTCCAAAGAGGACATACAGATGCCCAATAGTCATGAAAAGATACTCAAAGTCACTAATCATCAGAGAAAGCAAATTAATACTATAATGAGATATCACCTCATGCCTGTCAAAATGGCTACCATAAATAAATCAACAAACAACAAGTGCTGATGAGGATGCAAAGAAAAGAGAACCCTCTTGCACTCTTGGTAGAAATGCAGATTGGTGCAACCACCATAGAAAGCAGTAAGCAGTTTTTTCAAAAAAGTAAAAATGGATTTGCCTTATGATACACCACCAATTCCACATCTGGGAATATAGCTGAAAAAACCCAAAATACTAATTTGAAAGAATGCACGCGTTCCTATATTCATTGCAGTATTATTTATAATAGCCAAGATTTGGAAGCAGCCCAAGTGCCCATCGGTAGATGACTGAGGAAGATGCTGTGGTACATTTACACAGTGGAACACTACTTGTCCATAAAAAGGAGGAAATCTTACCCTTTCCAAAAGAATTGATGAGCCTGGAAAGTATTATGCTAAGTGAGATAAGCCAGGTAGATATAGACAAATACCATAGGATTTTACTCATATATGAATTTAATGAACAAAATAAATAAATTAGGAACAGACTCATAGATACAGAGAACAGACTGACAGCTGTTAGAGAAGAGGGGACTTGGGGTGGCTGGGTGAAAAAGGTGAAGAAATTAAGCAAAAAATAAAACCTCATAGACACAGACAACAGTATGGTGATTACCAGAGGGAAAGGGGGGTGGGGGGAGGTAGAAGAGGGTAAAGGGGTTGTAAATGATGATAGAAGGAGATTTGACTTTGGGTGGTAAACACACAATACAATATACAAATGATGTGTTATAGAATTGTACACCTGACACCTATATAATTTTATTAACAAATGTCACCCTAATAAATTAAATAAAAATAAAAAAGAAACTTTATGCCTATGATTATGTTATAATGATAACATTAAATATATCTTGTGCTGGTCATCTACAGTTTTGGTACAAATAAGACGCAGTACTGAAACTTGAGGATATTTAGATCCACTTTTGTAATTAAGTTTTGTGGTTTCATTCGTCAGTGGGACTCCAGTACGTAGTTCAATGCCTTATACTGAGACAACTCTCAAACATGCTTATGAAATTTCACTGGCCCACTGAAGTGCCCCTGCACACCTACAGGTCAACAGCACACATGAGGTGCATGGGCAGCACACTAATTTAGGACCTAGGCCAAATTTTTCGAGATCTTATCAGTTCAAGTGAAAATCACTTGGGTATGAGAGGCATAAGTCAAATTCTTGTGGGGCCAGGCAAGTAATATAAATAAATAATAAAGAGAATACTGTGAAATATTAGAGAGTAATTGGAACTGACCAATGAAAGAGCATAATATCTCTCATGTGGTGTCACAGATCCTAACCCACAGGATCCTGGGTTGTGGCTGCAATAGACCAATACACATGGACTAGAGAAATCCTGTGGAGAAAAAGGTATGGCATGGCCACTCTCTAAGTGAGAGGGGTGAGAGGGCTAGAGAGCCCGAGAGAAAGAGAGCCTCTGAGTGCCTCGGCCACTCTCTCAAGAGGAGAGAACCCCACCCTTGCCTTAACAGGCTTTTATTGTTTTTCTAGGCACCTTACATCAAAGATGGTCCTCATTTACTATGCGTAGGTTTGTTTTGGGTGGTTATCTTTTGCAGACAAAGGAGAGGATGTCACTGAATACATCAAAGAAGGATATTTGCAATGTAAAGGGAGAAGTGGTTGAAACCAGTTATGCTCCATACCTGGAAGGTCTAGCTCAGATTTTAGGAAGATAAAGATACTCAGTAAACATTTGCTGCCTCAGGGTGAGGGAGTTTTAGCAAGAGCAAGTCTCATAGCAGTCTAGGTACAATGCAGGCCTGATTTCCCATGGGATAACCTGTCTGTGGGTGTGGGTCCTGCTCACCAACCTTGCTCCCCACTGGCTTTTCCGAGTGGGGGCTGGGCCACATTTCCCATGTGTGGAACGGTTCCCCATGATGTGGTTGTGTCTACTAAGCTCTATGGAGCCAAGGACCACCGTTTAGTCAAGAGCATCCAGTATTATAAAACATCTGAACTCTAAGAGGATCTGAAAATTCAGAGTTTCACATGAAATCTCAGAATATTAGTCAGAAAACAACTAAAAATATTTTAAAATCTCCCCCTGGACATTGTGGCTCAGTTGTTCAGAGTGTTGTCCAGTAGACCATAAAATCATGTGACCGATTTCCAGTAAGGGTACATACCTAGGTTGATGTTTCAATCCATGATTGGGGTGGAGACAAGAGGGCAACCAATCAATCTCTCCATCTCCTTTCTTCTCTCTCTAATAAACAATGGAAAAAAAGTCCTTGTGTGAGGATTAAAAAAAAAAAAAAGTCTCCAGAGGGCCAAACAGATCACATCTGCTATTGGAGCTAATCCTAACACCATAACTTTATGATTTTTTGTGAACTACAAAGAAAAAAGAATAAAAATAAATGTAACCCAAATTTCTCATGTTTCAATTTTCTTATGTAAAAATAAAAATTAATTACATTATTTGTACAGTTTATTTC
The DNA here is from genome assembly GCF_022682495.2 of Desmodus rotundus. Taxonomy (NCBI): domain Eukaryota; kingdom Metazoa; phylum Chordata; class Mammalia; order Chiroptera; family Phyllostomidae; genus Desmodus; species Desmodus rotundus. The sequence continues at coordinate 56,473,856 of NC_071394.1, read as the reverse complement.
TGCTATAACAATTTATCTCTTTATTACACAGAGAGGTGTATGAAATACCGACTTCGATCATCAAATAAGGATGTTTACCTATGTAACCCTCGGGACATTCCAGATATGCACTGAGTGGTTAACTATAGAGAAAGGCAAAAGAAGTTATCTTAGAAACGAGAAAGAAGAGTAAACTGGACGCCATTTTCCAAGGAGATTCTGCAGTAAGTATTCACAAAACACAACTGAAGTCAGTTTGCCTGTGGCAGGAGTAAATTTATACAGTCAGTGACAGAAAAGATAAGATTACTTGGAAGGCTGGTAAAAAGTCTGTTTTGGTCATTAGATTTTAGAAAAAGGAGGTCAGAGGATTTGTTTTGAAGAACAGGCTTAGGGAATTGGCAATGAGGCTCAACAATAAGAGATATATTGTCAACAAAAGAAGTAGGGAAGAAGAGTTAAGAATAGGATTGTTGGAAATGCGATAGCCAAAGGAAGTGTTTTAGTTATGGGATAAGGAAAGTCTTACTTAGAAGCAATCTCTACAAATAAATCAGAGGTAAAGCAATAACAACAGGAGCTAGCTAAGTGATTTTAAATGACTCACTCAAAATTGGCAAGCCAAGAAAAAGTCTATTTTGGCAGTTTCTAAACTTAAAATATTTTGGACAAATCTATAATATTATTTATTTCCAAATATAATCATTCTTCATACATATTTTCTCTCCCACTACTGAAATATGCTGGAATTTTACTCACAGATTAAATATTACATTAGAAATGATTAAAAATTATTTACTGACCAGTTTTTATATATCTTGGTCTTCTCGATCTCATTTTGAATTAAGAGCGTGTAAAAGAGTTAATGGCGAATTTTAACCCACATGTTATTTGAGAATTCACAACGACAAAAACAACAAAACACACTGGGTTAGTAAGCAGCCAGCCCCATACCACAGAAGAAATGGATCAGAAGAGGGTACAGTAAGCCCTGGGTTCATACAAACTGCCTATATTTTGGCCACTTTGCTCAAAGTTGCATCACTATTTTATCTTCTACTTCTGAAAAGTTAAGGATAAGAGTAATTAAACTTTCCTAAAGTTACTGTGAGGGGCTGAGCAGAATGTGAATTCATATTAGACAGACACCAGATTCTATAATCATAATTGCATCACAGTGTATCTGCCTCCAAGTGGGGAAGAGAAACCATTATGGCAATTCTCAAAATGCTTTCTGTTGGAATGCCTTCAAGTGGTTTAAAATTAAGTTTATTGAGGTTGCAATTCTTTTCTACACATCTTCAATGTGTGTTAACCACCCAAGGTCAAATCTTCTTCCATCACCATATATTACATTTGACCCCTTTTCCCTTCACTACTCCCCATCCCCTTCCCGCTGGTAACCTCTATACTGTTGTCTGTGTCTGAGTTTTTGTTTGTTTGTTTTTTATTCATTCATTTGTTGCTTTCAGTTTTATAACTCACATATGAGTAAAATCATATGGTTCTTGAGTTTTCCTGTCAAGCTTATTTCCCTTAGCATGATATTCTTCTCCAGACCCATCCATGGTGTCTCAAATGGCTTTGTGTGTGAGTGTATGTGTGTGTCTGTGAGTTTTTCTTTTTTCTTTTTACTCTTTTGCTTAATTCCTTCACCTTTTTTACCCAGCCCCCAGCTCCTCTCCCCTCTGACAGCTGTCAGTCTGTTCTCTGTATTTTAGTCTGTTTCTATATTGATAGTTAGTTTATTTTGTTCATTAGGTCCCACATATAAATGAAATCATATTGTATTTGTCTTTTTCTGACTGGCCTACATCACATAGCATAATGCTCTCCAGGTCCAACCAAGCTGTCACAAAGGGTAAGATTTCCTTCTTTTTTACAGCTGAGTAGTATTTATTATACTGTATAAATGTACCACAGCTTTTTTATCCACTCATCTACTGATGGGCACTTGGACTGCTTCCATATCTTAGCCATTGTAAATAATGCTACAATAAACATAGGGGTGCACATATTCTTTTGAATTAGCGGTTTGGGTTTCTTCAGATATATTCCTAGAAGTGGAATTTCTGGGTCATAAGGCAGATCTATTTTTAATTTTTTGAGGTAACTGCATACAGCTTTCCACATTGGCTGTACCAGTCTGCATTCCCACCAACAGTGTATGACGGTTCCCTTTTCTCAAGTGGCTTTTTTGTTTGCTATTCTCTCTTCCTTAATGGCAGTCCTCCACATTCTCATTTAGCTGGTTTGTTTTCATTATCCAGGTGACATCTGTTTGCCCCCTTCCTTAGAGACCTTCTGTACCTGAGCCAAGCCCAGTGGCTCCTCCCTCCCAGGCATGCCCCGTTCACCGCATTGTTCTTTCCCCACAGCACTTTCAGTATCTTACTTTATTCAATTGTTTTTCTTTGTTATCTATCTCCCAGCTCTAAATGTAAACTGTATGAGAACAGTCTTTTTGTTTATATTGTCGATTGCTGTAAACCTAACTCTTAAAACCACGCATTGCCTATAGTAGGCACTTAATAAATTTGTCCTCAATCCATGAATAAGGAGTATTGTCTAACCTTGACCTTTCTTTAATCATTTCTGGGTAACAGACAACTAAAGGTAGTGTTGTGACATTTTTAAAAATAGGATTACATCATGTCATATCAGATCCTCAATTCCCATGGAAGTAAAAATTAATAAACAAGGTGTACCAAACTCTTGATGAACTTCATTTCCAACCATTTTCATGACCTCTCCCACCTAACACAGCATCATAACCATGACTGGAGCTCCAGTCCCCGTGAGTCTACTCACCGCCTCAGACACCTCTGCTTGTGACATCTGTCCCCCGACTCCCGCCGGCTGAAAAACCACCTCTAATTCAGACTGACAGCCTCCATTTCCCTCTCCTCCCCCCCAGAACTTTGCTCTCATTTCCAGTACAGACCTTATTTCAGAAGAGGGTAATGGTTACTTTTGTATCTTCTCTCCCACCATATATTGACATCCTCAAAGGTTTGGGACCGTAAACTAACTGACTTGAAAATGACAAATTTTACTGTGTCACGCCAGTCTTGATGACTGGTTCACTTTGTCTACATTTTAGACTAGACTAATGACCAAGAATGCATACCAACATTGATATTCATAACAAAATTTCAAATTTTTTATGTCTAACATAAATTTAAACAATTTTCTAAATACTATTTACCCATGATAACCAAAATGAAGATTGCTACAATTAGAGTGAAATAAAAAGAACCAATACCAACATGCAAATGACATTCATGAAATGGGTTAGTCAGGAGGTTTCCTGAAGCCCTTGATATGTGGCAAACCACAACCCAGGAATCAAAACCACAGTGCCCTAAGACGTTAACAAAGCCTAATGCAGGGCAGCCATGGTCCTAATTTTAAACTCTATTTAATTGTATATGTAGGGGTGTGTGTGTCATATATATAATATATGTGTGTATGCATGTATATGTATGTGTGTGTTTATAAATATATAGAAATAAAATTTGTAACTATACCAATTTATGTTTCTATTAGAAAATACTTTTCTGTTCTCCTAAAGTAGCTTTAAGAACAATTTCATTTGTGGCTAATAATCTTCCTATCACTATATCTGTAAAGAATTACAGTGTCCCCTACTGTTCAGTAGAGGAATCCTCCACTTCCCCTAAAAAACTTTCAAGTGCAAATTTTACCTTAATGCTTAAAATTTCAATCAAAGCCAGAATCCCTTGCTTCACCTTAAACCCATTATTAAAACAGGATAAAAAGAGACATTTGATTAAAGTTTTCCTCCAATAAAAATGTATGCAATCTAACTTAGCCTCACTGAATATTCTGCTATTTCCAGCGTAAGAAAGCTTTTTTTTGCAAAATTATAATAAGCAAAGAAAAGAGGAGCTGGGGTGAAATGTCAACTTGGCAGTAAAATAGGCATCGAACACTTGCAAATGATTTTGAGTGTAAAAGAAATGCAGAAAGATTTGAATACAGGGTTGTCTAAAACCAAGATTTCAGTAATTCTCTATTTTTAAAGGCTAAATTACAAGTCCTGGCCTTTTTTGCACATTTTTTTTTGTTTTAATGGACATTACAAGTTAATAGATGGCTTGGCTGTAGATAATAAAGATTTCTGTCATTTGTTGAGTAGTACAAATCAATATAAAAGCTAGAGACTGCAGTCACAACAAAGACCTCAGTATGAGGCTACCAAGAAAGATGACATCTCAAATTTTCACAGAAAAAAATTACAAAAGAAGCTGTTCTTTGAACTTCTTGAAATCCATCCTGCCTTTTAAGATAATGTGCCTAATTGGATTTTTTTAAAAGACACCTTTGGAGACCTTAAGAATTTTTTGGAACTCACTTAGGTATTAGTATTGGACATGTCTTTTTATAAAATGTAATATACCACACTGACTTGTATTAAAAATTATAATACTTTGAAAACTTTTTTAACCATTTCAGATAAAATGGGCTACAAATGAAACCAGATATGCTACAAAGTTATGGCCTAGAATCCATGTCTGCACTCATGAGATCAATAAAGGGTCGATTAATCTTCAAATAAAATTAATTTTCCAAGATCAAAACTGATTTTCTCAGATGTAGAAGTGCTATTGTTTGGATATGATTCTTTCATAATTATTTTCATCATGAGATAGCTGAACCCTAAACTTGGTTTAACAAAACATGATACTGAAATATAAAGTATTGGTATAGGCAAATCCTTAACATATAACCTAAATCCCAAGCTAACTTTGTAATGAGTAATGTTGGCTTTCCATGGGTCCTTCCTAACTAAGCAATTGATTTGATCCATTCTATCCATTAATTTTTAGTTTTGATATTTAGGGAGCAATATTAGGAAGATAATTCTGAAAAAATCTCTGCTAAAATGAATGGGGCTAAAATAGTACTGGAGTATTGGGAATAAAATTTAAGAGGGAAAAAAATGATGACAGAGGTAGTGATATGCTGAAGGATAGATACATTAATGTACTCTGTATCACAGTTACTAGATACATTTGTTCAGCATGGCTTATTTGGCTTCTACTTAAATGACATTGATTGTTATATATATGATATTGTACAATTCTTTTTCTTCCTGCCATCACTCAATAATTTAAGACCTCTCATAAAGGAAAATGCCAACTCTTCAAATTTAAGACACTAATACATAAAATTAAAATAACTTTCCTATTAACAATATATATTTTAGGTACAGGGTTGTGTTTGCAAATAGTACATTATGCCATAAAAGTTATCAAATTATCAAGTTTAAATTCTTATCTATAAAAGGAGGCTCAAGAACAGAAAATTCACCAAGTTGCTTGCAGCATAAACTTTAGTTTAAAAAAAAAATCCATAGACAATATACCATCTGTCTCCTAAATCATGTGAAAAGAAAAGCTTTGAAAATCCAGCCTCAGCTAATGTGACATGTTGAAACATTAATCACCCCCTTAGGCCAATATAATTGTAGCTCCATGTTAATTACCTAACAATTAACAGCAGTAATTTCCAAGGGGCAATCAATGAATTAGCTTGTGATTTTCCCACAGATTTCAGTCCCACACTGCCAATCTGAATGCATTTCAAATTCCTCATCGTGGTTCATCAATGACACTTCTGGTGTATGAAATAAAAATTCATTTGCACCCTTACTAATTAGGCTTGAATATATCCCTGTGTGCATTGCAAACTCTATTCACTAGCACAAAATCTCTGCCACAGGCATTTTTCCCCATTTAAAAATTCATTTTCTATTAAATTAGAAGGTCACCTAGCAGGAAAATGTACTAATGAAGATTTTATCACTAATGAATTAAAGGTTTTTAATAAGCAAGTTTAATTAAGTTATCCTAACAAGTGATAACAGCTATTTACCACTTACGGGGACGTGTGAATGCGCACCAGAGTACAGAGAGTTTGAAATCATATTCCTTCAATTTGATAGATGCTGTATAGTCTTACATGGGTGGAAGTTGACTAAGTGCATAGTTGTAAGACTGAAATAGTTTTCAAACATAACAATTGTGCTTAAGGGGAAGTGAGGATCATGCTTGAAAAAAGAGTTCATTATTTTTTGGGATTTTATGTGATAAAAAAATAGAGTAATTTAATAGAATATTTCCTTCTCTTGACCCTTTACTTCCTTGGTGTCAATTACATCAATATGTTACTAATTTATATTATATTCCAAATAACAAAATTATGTTTGATTATTAATGTTATAATTTGTACTTCTTAGGAGTTGTGTATCATATTAACAACATTTATTTCAATGGAATTATGATTGAAACACACAAATTTCTTCTGAAAAAGTGCCCCTCTCTAAAAAGTAAAAATGAAACATATATATGGGTATAATTACATATTGGTTTAGAATTCTTATTGAATTTACTAACATTTTGTTTTTACCTTTATTAATGTTATGTACATATACAAAGATTTTGCTTCTTGAAGATTACCCCCTTTTAAAGTTAGTGTTGAAAAAAGAACAGAAAAAAAGATTAGCAATATAGAAATGGTAAGATTCCAACAAGACAACACCAGGCAGTTCTGCAGGTTCACAACTGGGTTCTTCTTCCTTTAAAAGATTCATCCTATCAATCTATAACTCATTTCATGCATTCATGAAGCACACACCACTCTAAACATTATATCTAATACAAATCACAAATAAATATTTCATGTTATTTAAAGGTGTCTTGAATCTATGTGAGACATACACAAAAATGCAATGTTAACTGTTTTCAAGGTGGAGGTAAAAAGGAAATAAAGTGGGTTACAGGAGGAAGAGCAAATCCACCTTCCTGCATGTGATCTGCAGTGAGAACTAGTGAACAAACACATTAGGGTATTAAGTAATTTAAGAAGACTCAGAATATGCAACCCTGAATAGTGTGAAGTGCAAATCCTTTTACTTTCAGATCCTCTTTTTTTTGAGCAAGGTTTAATACAAATTATGAGTAAATCTCAAGATACCCATCATAAATCAAAGAATTTTTAAACCAGAAGGAACTTAAAGAGTTAATTTAAAAATGAAGGAACTAAAGCTAAATGATGTCAAGTGACCTATTTATGGCCATACATCCAGTTAATGACAGACATAGATTTACAGGCCAGTCGGCCTAGGCCCTTTATACCACATTATGCTGCTACACCGTTAGTGATGTCATTATTTTGTCATTAATGTAATATTTAGCAATAATTACTATACTTTATGATGAATATTGGAACTTAGCTTCCTTCCTTTCTGACCCATTCATTCTTTTCCACCATTAACTGTTAAGTGAGTATACAAGGAACACCATGATACCTCTTTAGTTCTACATAAAAATAATCCAGGCCTCTTTAAGAAAGCCTCTGTAATGCCTTTGAAGGCACCCATGAAACCGACTCCAGGTTTCTGTCCACCTTTATGTCCCACCACTCCCTGATAATGTATGACTTTGTAATGAGTAACATTGGTTTTGCCTGGATCCTCCTGACCAAGCAATTGATTGGATCCATTCTGTCCATTCATTTTTAGCTTTGATATTTACGGAGCAGCATTCCTTGATAAGATAATTCTGAAAAATCTATGCCACATTGAATAGGATTAAAATAGGATTGGAATATAGGGAATACAATTTAAGGGGGGAAAAGTGACAGAGGTAGTGAGATGGTGAAGAGTTTAGACCTTTCCTGTTTAAAAAAAACAAAATAAAACACCATATCCCTTTGTTAAACTTCACTTTCTACAAAACAAATGCACAAAATAAAAGTTCAGGGGGTTATCAAATCAGTAGCGAAAATTCTTCTATTTACTTTTTCTTTCTCTTTTTTTTGGCAAATTAGCCTTGATACAATATCTGTAGTCATGTCATAATCACTCCAACATCTCTACTTCAACTCTACTATCTCAAGCATTTTGACTTCTCCCTATTCAAATCCAACACATTTTGAAGACTAATGTGTCCCATGAAGTCTAACTACCCTTCTCTAGGCTTCTTCTATCTTCCCTTCTAAAATATACTTCTAATAAGTGTATGTCACAGGTTAACTTTAATAAATAATAAAAGAACCTATGCACCCCAAAGTTCATTGCAGCAGAATTTACAATAACCAAGTGCTGGAAGCAACCTAATTGCCCACCAGTAAATGTGTGGATCAAAAAACTATGGTACCTTTATACAATGGAATACTACACAGCAGAAAGAAAGAAGGAGCTCTTACCCTTCACAACAGCAAGGATGGAACTGGAGAGAATTATGTTAAGTGAAATAAGCCATGTGGTGAAAGACAAATACCTTATGACCTCACCTATAAGTGGAACATGATCAACAAAACAAAGTAAGCAAAATATAACCAGATATATTGAAATAAAGAACAAACTGATAGTAACCAGGGGGGAGGGAAGGTGATAACAAGGGAAAGTGGGGAAGAGTCACCAAGGAACATATATAAAGGACACATGGACAAAGTCAAAAGGGAATAGGATCGAGGGTGGGAGGTGGGGATGAATGGGGTGGAGGGCAGTAGTAGGGGGAAGATGGAGATAAGTATACTTAAACAATAAAAAAAATGCAAATCAAAACCACAATGAGATATCATCTCACACCTGTCAGGGTAGCTTTTATCAAAAAAGACAACATATAATAAGTGTTGGAAAGGATGTGGAGAAAAAGGAATATTTGTATACTGTTGGTAGGATTTACAGCAATTATGAAAAATATAATAGAAGCTTCCAAAAAATTTAAAAATAGAACTAACATATGATCTAGCAATCCCAGTCTGGGGCATATGTCCAAGAGAATTGAAATGAAGATCTAAAAGAGATATCTGCACTTCCATGTTAATTGCAACATTATTCACAATAGCCAATATATGGAAAGAACTCAAATGTCCATGGCAAGAGATGAATGGCTGAAGAAAATGTACGATATGTAATCAATGGAATATTATTCAGCCTTATGAAGGAAGGAATCCTGCCACTTGCAACAATATGGATGAACAAGAGGACACTGTGCAAAGAGATATAAGCTTGTCACACAGGAGAAATATTGCGTGATTACATTTATATGAGGTTTCTACAATAGTCTAACCCATACAAGCAGAGACTAGAATGATAGTTATCAGAGATTGGGGAAGGAAGGAAATGGGGAATTGTTTTCAATGGGTATGAAATTTTTCTTATGCAAGATGAATACATTCTATAGACCTGTACAGTGTGGTACCTACAGTTAATGGTGTGGTGTTGTGCACCTTAAAATATGTTTGAGGATAGATTCAATATTATGTGCCTTACCAAAAACAAAACAAAAGGAAAAAGAGCATACGGGAATTTCAGAGGTGATGGATGTGTTTAACTTACCTTAGTTGTGGTGATGGTATTAGAGATGGATGCATATGTTCAAACTCATCAAGCTGTACACATTAAATATGTGCAATTTGACCTCAAAAAAAAAAGTTTTTAGAAGGTGACTAGCATGTCTGAAGTGTTCCAAAGAAAGATCTGGCCTTTGACCTATTCCTGGGAGATAACATCTAAACCCTTGGAATATTTTGTCTGATAACAGTATCTTTGTTTACCTGGGACTTGGGACACATCAGAGAGTTTATGCTGAAGTTGAGATTTATGGCAGGGGCCTTGGGCCATGCAGAATTCCTTTGACTTCTGGAGATCCTGAAGAGTAACTAAAACCAGACTTGTGTCTGCTCCATGACAACCACCAAGAATAGTCAGGGCACTGAGGCTCTGATAAACGTCCCTGGTTAGCAATACTCCATATGTGTTGTTCCACACACCTGTCCTCATGACTCCACAGGGAGAGGACACCGGGAACTTATGCCTGGTATCTCCTTTGATTTTTGTTTTGCTGATTTTGATCTGCATCATTGTAATGTAATAAGGCATAATCATAAGTATAACAGTTTTTCTGAGTTCCATGAATCTGTAATGGGGTAGGTTGGAGCAGAAATACCTGGAAAAGAGGACACTGAAGTTCCAGGGGAATCCCCCAAAACAAAAAGGCAGGGGGGCAGTAAAGGTGTGGATGAAGCTGAGGCACAGTGCTGAAATCACATTGTATAACAAAGACAGCTACAACAAGCAGCCCTTGCCTTCCCAAAGGGAGAGGCTATGGAAGAAGGCTGCTGCCCAGGGCAAACTATAAACAAAAACAGCATGGCTATTCGAAAGGCAAAAGGTGTGTGTGGCAATGGAGTCACTCATTTGGTGTTGGGGGGCAGGGAGCTCATACTTCACCTGCCCAAGTTGTGGGAGCTGGATGCCCCACCCAGGGTGATTGGAGACTTCTGCCCATGTCTGGAAAAGGGGAAAAAGACAAATATGGCCATTGGTTGGAAAGCTGGACATTGTTCAACTTCCTGAGTATGTAGAATTTTGGGAGGACCCTTTTTAAAGCAAAGGCATGAAGAAACTTGCTTTCTTGGTTTGGGGCCTGAATTGTGCTCTAATTGTTTTGCTTTGGAGCTTGATGCAAGCTCTCTTACTTGCTCTCTTGGTACAGGGTTTTGGAGCTTGGTATAAGTTCTGTCTGTCTCTCTCTCTCTACCTCTCTCTCTCTCTTTCTCTCTCTGGCTTTGGCGCTGGGTGCAAGATCTTGGCTCTGGCCTTGCTCCCTGCATGGACAGGAGCACTCGTGGGACCAGGCAGCTGCCATGACCACCAGGGGCTTAGACCCTGCATGCATAGAAGCCCACTCCTAGAGGCAGGGTCCCACACTGGGACACCTGCATTGCCGGTCTCCAGCCTCTGGGACACTATGATCCAGTGCAGCACAGCACAAAGGTCCTGGACAGCTACATGGAGACTGAGAGCAGTGCACCCCAGATCCTGAGAGAGCTGCTGCAAGAAGATGGCAACTCTACAGCCCACAAGTACACATTGTAGAGAGGATGGAGATCGGTTTGCATGAGTGGCTTAGGGACAGAGAAGGAAATGGGGAGCTTCTGGACATGGTTTTTGCCTGTAGCCTTTTGGGAAGCAACGGAAGTTCTGAGTCTTGTGGGAGAGGAGGCCTCAAAGCAGGAGTGCTCTCAGCACCCCAAAGTTGGAACCCTGTTAATAAAAACCTGTTTCCTTCAACACAAATTGTTGGGTCATGTGGAATAAGGGTGACAAGTGGCTGAACCCCATTCTGCACAGTTACAAATCCTTCCAGTGAACAAATGAACCAAAGCTGGTCTTAGGGACCCTGGACACATTATGCCATACATATAGGTAACACTCTTTCCTGATTTTTAGGAGTGTTATAGTGTAGTACAAACTTTTGAAACTTCATATATTCTCCTTTACCTCAACATCCTCTCAAATAGTGTGTGTACACCCTGCCCAGGTGACCTGGTGAACCATTGTAATAAGGATGGCTCCTCCCCACCTCACATTCCCCTTCCTGCCTGACCCTGTCCATGACTGAATAATATTTAGATACGCAATTGAAAGCCCCTTATTCCTTTTCTGGAGGAATCCTCCTTGACTGTCAATAGAGGCACTTGCCAAGGTCCCTTTGGCATTCTCCATCCCCACCCGCACCACCCTGTGTGGTCCCTCCTGGTGTGAGATAACTCTATTTCTAGGATGTGAGAGTATAATAAATTTTGTTTTCTTATGCCATCCCTGTGTTCTTTCTTGTGGCCACCTGACGGGCCATCTCATAAAAGAGCACAGAACATACAGGCAGAAGTTCAGAAATGTCATCTCAAGTATTTTTATTGGCATTTCATTGTTGGTCATGGTGGTTTATTTGTTTGACTATTTATTTTGAAAGGGGGTGTTTTAAACCCTCACTATAGCTTCTGCTTTCATAAGTAAATAGAGGGGAATTACACTGAAGCACTTTACTGGCTCTGCCTATCACAGTATGACTACTTGCAACCGTTTCCCCTCCCAGAGCACTGCTGTTCTAACAGTGAAACACAATCGAAGTGCAAATACGGCTTAGGGGGAAAATGATGACTGAATAAGTGACACCTCAACAAATCAATGACCTTAATTTTTAGTATTCCAGCTTTTCATTCAAAACCAAATAAAGTCACATAATTATACATAAAAGCTAGGATCTTTGGACTTAGAAATGTTATAGAGATGATATCTCATATTTCTTTTATTTACAAATGATCTCTCAGTTTAAATAAGTGACTGTATTAGCATTCAATTTTAAGCCATCTAAGGTTATGAACATCATGAAACTTATCAATATTTAAAATGTAGTTAATGAAACAAGGATATTATATATCTTTGGATTGGGTTTCATTTACTCATGTAGCAGCTTTTACTGTGCTATGACTTACTCCCTGGTTTCCAAAGAATTTATAAATCCAATTATTTTTATCATCAAGTTTAAATTATCATTCCTGAAATATGACCCCAAGGTGATCCCATCATTTTGGGGCCAGTATGCTAAATAACCCACACTTAAAAGTATGGCAGATGGATGAAATTTTAAAAATATGTATTTTATGTATTCAGATATATGTACACATTTTCTATCATCTGCAGTGAATTTCTATTGCAATCTGATCAAAGATCACTCAATAAAGCAACACCAACCCCTAGAGAACTTGAGAACTTTCAGCGTTGTCTTTGAAATGTAATGTTTTAAACTATGATGGAAAGTAGAACTAGGTAAAAAGAAAAATAAAGTAGCAGCTAAAAAAAAATTCCTTTAAAATACAAAATGCAAGGAAGTAGGATAGATGTATACATTTAATGGATAATGTTTTCCCAAATAAATAGTTTTGCCTCAATTTGACTTGAATTTAACAATTCACACAATTTCATTCCTCCCAGAGAAGTACGACCTATCTCACTTACTTATAAAAACAATACCAGTTCTGAAAAGTCTATCCAGTCCTTGTCCTTTAGTTTTTAATCACATGAATGCCTGCCACATGAGAATTTAAATAGCAAAGATCAACACATAGTTTTGAAACTTGTTTTTGCAATTTACTTTTATTCAGCTTCTATTATATATGCTATTAGGTTAAAGTCCTAATTCCCATCTTTATTGAGGTATAATATATGAGGGGAAAAGCAGTAGTATACTATTTTTTATGGGGTATAGCAATGTATACTTTATGTCAGAGGCTGAGAGTTTCACAAAGAAATATTTTAGAGTCATTTTTTTCTCTGACAGATTCAGCAAAGCCAACTGAATTTTCTAAATACTTCTTAGGAAGCTGTATAATTTGGAAGAGTTAAGAAGAATTAACAAGTAAAATATCATGAAACATGAAACTAATTGAAAAGTTACTAACATACAAATTGATGTCTAAGAATTACAATATATGTTATGCCTAGTGAATAGATACAGCAAAATTTGAGTAGTTGGGGAACAACGTAAAAAGATTGATAAGTAAGTGGAAAGGAGGATGGGGTGTGCAAATCAAAAGAGTTTCAAATACTGGGTCTCTCAAGAGTTGGGAGAAATTTTAGAGATCGTTATTATTAAAGTTAATAAAATTTGAAACAATTTTTTTGTAAGCTGTCAAATTCTGCACTCTAATATTCTGGGCATATTTGTAACAACTCTAACATTTTTATTTTAGTAATACATTTGACTTTTAATGTATTTCAGCACATTCTTTTCTCTGTTAGAAAACAAAATAATGTAACTCTGCAAATATCTACTATTTAAAGAGAAATTCTTCTGAGAATTACAGTTTTTCTAGTAAAACCAGTACCTTTCCTTTTAAACTTTTAATAAGAAGTAAATTTATCCTAAAATAGCATCTGTCTAGCAATTTTCATTATTGTTTCGTTCACTTGCTAATACAATTCATGAGATTGTGGACCCAGAGAAAGAAGATACTGACTAAGGAAGGCTCCCGGTGGCTAACTGGGCTCCAGTTAAACAATAACAAAAGTAGGGCCTCGCAGCTGTTGAGAGCTAGGAAAGAGGGCTAGACAATTATAAGCATTGCTAAGCAGAAAACCTCTTGAAGGTCACTAGAATGGATAAGGAAGAGAAACAAATCGTCATCCGAAATAAGCTTATCAACAGGAGACGGACAGATAGTTCCTCCTGAACCCAGAGCAAAACTCCTCCAGAGCTCAGAGCTATGCAGAGATAACAGCAACTCGCGCTTTTGTAACTTGTTTGCTTGCTTCTCACTGTATAAAAGGGCTAGCCTGTGAGCGTTCAGTGCGGCTCTCATCTGCAGCTCTTCAGAGCACCGTGTCTCTGGGACACATCGAGAGTCCGCCCCTGCGCAGGTTAAAAGAGTTGGCCATTAAAGTAACATCTCTGTAAACGTCCTGAAAGTCTCCGAACATCTGTTTCTTGCGTCAGTGGGTGCAACAGCAGCCAGTTCTACACAGGAGCCTCTTGCGTAAACCACAATTCAGGAAGAAGACTGAAGGAAGCTATCTGTCTCCAGCACTAAATAAACTTCCTTCCTGCACTTTGTTCCTGAAGTCTGAACCAGCCCTTATGGAGAGTTTTGGAATCCTATTTCAACCAATAAAACTGAGAATGTCCCCACCCAGTTGGAGCTGTGCAGCTTTATCATTAGCATCTTCGCTGACCAATCACAGTGGCTCCATTTTAACCATCAGACCAGTGCCTTTGGGACCAATCAAACCATAAGGATTTGGAGTCCTCATATGCACGAGGATGAATGAATCAAGGACCAGAGTGGGAATTTCTGTCTCTATAAGTCAGCTCCCCTCTGGCTGCAGAGAATACTTTACCTTTGCATTGAAGATTGAAGGTTGTGTTTGCCTGGTTGGAGCTGAAATACCAATGATGGCTTGTGGGATCAAAGCACAGAGTAGGGATTCAGAGCCGACAGGAGCAGGTAGAGCAGACCAGAACAGGGCAGAGTTGTTTAGCCAAAGAGGGGTCTCACCTGAGGGCCGCCTTGCAACCATGCTGTTCCATAGCCATGCTGCTTCATAATCAAGCTGTAAAACTTTTAAGCTGTTCTCACAGCTCTGTTAGTCTCATAGCTGTGCTGTATCACACCTGAGGTATTTGCACTGAATAAGTTTCCTTCTTCACTCCACCCCAAATTGAGGATTCCTGTCGGCACCGAAATGGCACCGAAAATCATTGGTTGCCAAGATGTAAGTCTGCTCTGCATATTAATGCATCCCTATGTTTCCTTCTCAGGCTAGGACCTAAAAGGAGCATTTTGGGAGAGACGGTCAAACTAAGCTTGGTATTTCCATTAGAGAAAGACTCTGAATGCATTTTGTCTCTAGAACGGATGGCAATGTCCTTTCCCCGGGCCCTGGGCCTTAGCCCTTCTTTCATCTTTCTTCAATAGTGCCACTAGCAATGCAGCAGCTTAATGTGGTACTAAGCACATAGGCTAATCAGGTCAGTAAATGTGGGTTCTTGGGATTAGGAAGAATCACTTTAGAGCGTGTTCTTAGATACAATAGTTAAAAAGGTGCTCCCCCTCCAGTCCTTGGTTTCCAGCCCTGTGGATTATGGCTATGGTAGAAACAGCATCCTATGCTGTTTCTTGTGGTATATGCCTCTTACAAGAAGCATACCACACCCTGCAGGAAAACTCCCACATAGTATGTGCTGTTCAAACTTCTGCCCACTGGGAGATTTACCTTTATAATTGTCTTTCAGAGTTACATTGGATGAAGCTGTTGGACAATATAGACAGTAGACATCCACTTCTGTCTGGTGCTAACATTCTTCCTTTGTTACTTGGTCATAGGAACTATCCAAAAGCCAAAGGAGAGGTCAGAGAAAGGGTAACAAAGCATCAAGGAAGGTAAGGAGTCTGAGCCAACTACTTGTGCAATTTACTTGTGTCTTCTGGATGTACTTGGACAAAATTTCTCACGTACTTCCCCAATTTTATGGTGGTGCAGGCCCAACTTAATAATTTACTGGAATAAAAAACAATAAGTTTGTGTTAGGCAACTTAGGTTTAATATTCACTATATGTCCTATATTCAGATGTTCGGCCTTTAGCAGTGCCCATTAGTTAGGATTTGCTTCTTAAATGAAGAATTGTTTTTGACACAGGCTGACAAGATGTTGGTCCAAATTGTGGATCTGTCCAATATTTCACCTATCAGAGCTCAGCAGAGATTCCACAAAGCATTTCTAAGTGCACAAGACACTTGACGTATCATTGGTCATAAGACTCAAGTCTCAGTCAGCTTAAACAGCAGCCTGGACTTGAAGGAGCTCTCTCTTTTTCTGGGTTCCACTTCAAATTGGATGATTCCCAAAAAGAGTCAGAGCAGTGTACCCAATGTGGTACATACTGCCATCAAAATCCCAAAGCCCTTTGTTTCTCATTCTTTGTGGTGGCAGTAAAAAATTCAGTGATTTGTTTTTACATTTGGATGGTCTATTCCAACAAGCTCCAGAAAAACCGAGCCTCACTTTACTATGTGACAGGAGCTGGGAGTTCCTCTTGACTTACTTTATTACTAGAGAAAGTCGTTTCCTAAGGTATTTAGGTACTTAGTAGTTTTTGTTTCTCAAACCTAATTAGCATATTTTCACAAAAAGAATGGACCAGCATGAAGTTCTCTGGAATATTAAGACACATGATTCTTGCTGATTATATTATGATCAAATGCAGAGTTGATATAAATGTAATTTTTAAGTATATTATATTGATTATGTTATTACAGTTATCCCATTTTTTCTCCCCTTTATCCCCCTCTGCCCTGCACCACCCTTCCACCAGCATTGCCCCCTTTAGTTCATGTCCATGGGTCATACATATAATTTCTTTGGCTTCTCCATTTCCTACACTATTCTTAACCTCTCCCTGTCCATTTTATACCTACCAGTTATGCTTCTTATTCCCTGTACCTTTCCCTCCATTCTCCCCCTCCCCCTCCCCACTGATAACTCTCCATGTGATCTCCACTTCTGTGATTCTTTTCCTGGTGTCCTTGTTTGCTTCATTTGTTTTTGTTTTTTAAGTTCAGTTGTTGATAGTTGTGAGTTTGTTGTCATTTTACTATTCATAGTTTTAATCATCTTTTTCTTAGATAAGTCCCTTTAACATTTCATATAATAAGGGCTTGGTGATGATGAACTCCTTTAACTTGACCTTCTCTGGGAAGCTGTTTATCTGCCCCCCCATTCTAAATGATAGCTCTGCTGGATAGAGTAACCTTGGATGTAGGTTCTTGCTTTTCATAACTTTGAATACTTTCCAGCCCCTTCTTGCCTATAAGGTTTCTTTTGAGAAATCAGCTGATAGCCTTATGGGAACTCCTTTGTAGGTGACTGTATTCTTTTCTCTTGCTGCTTTTAAGATTTCCTCCTTATCTTTAATCTTGGGTAATTTAATTATGATGTGTCTTGGTTTGTTTCTCCTTGGGTGATTTAAAACAATGAAGATATACTTACTCTTCCATCCAAGTGGAAGTGATCTATTTCTGATTGTACGTATTAATGAGGATAGAGAAAACTGTTCCTAAGTCCATAGCTGCACACCATATGCTAGAGGCTATGCTGTACTCAGCTGTGTTGTACTATGTTCTACTCATATGTAGATACCGTATCTGAAACGGCAACTGTAATTGACATCACTGCCTTCTTAAAGTTTATGATAATCTGCAATCATTCTGAAGACCCATCCAGTTTTTGCACTGGCCAAAAAGAGAGTTAAATGAACAATTGGAGTATATAATGGCCTTTAGCACCTCTGGCTTTTGATGGTGGTACTAATCTCAATAGTTCACTTAGGAAATTACTTTTGTTTTACTATTGTGTAGTATAGGAGGAAGGAAAAACTAAGGGATGGGAGTGGAAGTGACCTTTCAAGGAGCTTCCACTTTAGTTCTTTCTGCTACAACTTCCTTTATTCCATAAGTCAGTGGACCATTCTTGAAACTGTACCAGTTGCCAATCTATTCCAATAATTCATATAGGAACTATGAAAATAATTTTAAAAATGGCTTTCAGACCTACTGAACCACAGTGACAAGAAATTGTGCCAAGGTTCTTGCACCCTCATACTGTCTAGTGGGGCACAGTAGCTGTGTTAAATCCACAGAGGTCTCTGTTAACTCAGACTCAAGATTGAATATGCCTATCTGACACCCAGAATGAATGATTCACTTGTTTTCACACTATGTCCAATAATTAATATTCAATGGGTTATTTAGTTTTCCTTTTTTGTTAATCTCTCTATCTTAATGATTTTCTGCTAAACATATTATTTTCAAATTATAAATTAAATATAGAATTGTTATTTTTATATTGAGCAAATTAGTCTATTCACCAAAAAGGCTCTTTTTCTTTTTGCACATTTTAATCTTTCTCTTGATCTTAGTAATAGCCTACTAGGAGTAACTTACAAATGAAAATAGAAAATTTTAATATTTAGGAAAAATCATCAGTTTCATTTGAACAATAGACAGTCATACAACTAGTATCTGCCATAATTTTAGGATGACAAATACATTTTCAATGATGTAATAGAATAGTAATGAATGTCTGGAGTACTGTGTTGAGAGCAATTCTGAAGACATATTTGGCTTAAGCTAAAAATTCTGCTCTGATTATTTACCAATATCTGTCATGAATATTGGGGAGAGCACTATTGATGAATATTTACATATTTGCCTTTAGGAGTCTATCTGGAGAACTTTTCATTTTGTGACACAACCTTACAAAATTATTAATATTTATTCTGTCTAGAAACAAAGGTGAATTTTTTAAATGAGAAATATTTGCATGCCTAAAATGCAACAGAATATAACAAATAAATTGAGCTCATAAAAATGGGAGTTTAATTTTTGTTTCTTTTCTTTTCTTTCCTGACTTTATCCAGTGTGAGTTTTATGTAGCATATATATGATGTGGAAATTTTGGGTAACATTGACATACACAAGTTGTTGTACAGACTAGCCATGGTCTGACAGAGACCAATTCACAGGGCTTCAATTGAGCACATTCTTTGTTTGGATCAATGATCACAATTTACATTCTGCAGTGCCTTAGAAATATTATGTTTAGTAATATAGATGAAACACTGGTTAGTTAGGCTGTCAAAAAATCTTCTATCAGCCTACAATTTAGTTTCTCATAGTGTCTCATAAAAAATGTAGACTTCTTGTACTTTTCAATGTCAAAATAAATTCAGTCCTGTCTGAATGTTACAAACATATCTCTTCAAATTAAATAACTTGCTGAACATATTGACATCAGATGCCATTTGGGCTGTATTTATATCTCCTGAATAAGAGAAGCCTTTTGTTATGAATGTTTCAGACACATTTTATTTGGATCATATTTTAATTCTCTTTTCTATGTTTGTAGATGATGTTATTTGATATTTTTTCATTAGAATGTGCTGTGTTACAACGTCTTTGATTAATCTTTAACTTAAGTGAATCAGAGGTGATATTAAGTACAAAAATCTATATGAATCAACCACTTATATTTTATCACAGTTTTATCAATGCCATTTAATAAAATGTTTAATCAGATATCTAAGTTATTTTCAGGTTGAATTTATCAACCTCCCTACTTAGGAAGTTCAAACTGCTATTTCACCAAAAATAACCATCATTAAAAACAATTCTATTTATACATCATTTTTTAAAGATTTTTTATTGTTTTCATTTTTTATTATATTACAGTTGTACTAATTTTCCCCCCTTTATCCTCTTCCACCCACTCCCAAGTCCCACGGTCAATCCCCACACTGTTGTCCATGTCCATGGATCATTCATACATGCTCTTTAACTATTCCCTTCCCCTTCTTTCCACCATTACCCCCTTCCCTACTCCCCTCTGGTCACTGTCAGTATTTAGATATCATTTTGACAGCAGTGACACTTTTGTTTTGAAGATTGAATACCTTGCTAGTATACCATTAATAACAAGGACTTTCTAGGCCAGTTACTTGATTAAAAAAAGAAAAACTCTCTGAAAATAATCACATAACTTTTAAATCCAACATTTGCAAATAATTTCTAAAGCTAGAATTAAAATTTTTGGAAAAATATGTCTACTCTTTCTATTTTAGGAAATTGAATATCTGTCTCTTACACACCCATCCTCTAATAATACTTTATACCTTTGGAGATGTTCCCACCTAATAAGAAAGATCCTTATATCATACTCTTAAATTCCATGCTTTATTGCCTTATATTGCGAAAAAAATTACTTAAATGGAATGAGGAAGCAGAGAAATGCTGGTTGTAACTAAGTATGGAAATAGGAGTATTTTCATCAGTCTTTGTAATATATTTTTATATGGTCATTACTCATAATGTTCTGATATGTAATGCTATTATCAGAGTTTTTCTGCTTTCATTACAAAAATCTTCTGGTCCTGTGAAAGTTTTAATTTATTAAAATATAATATATGTACATCTAACTTTAACCCCACTTTATGACAACCAGGTAGGCTGTTTGACATTCATAGGATCGGGCCTTACAAACTTCTGATTCAAAATGTGTTTCCTTAGAGCAATTCCTGACACCCCACTAGGACTTCAACTTCACGTTTCTTAGCTTCCCTTACCTGTTGCTCTCTTCTGGAACTATTTACTTTCTGACTTATTCCTGAACATGTCTCACCTCCTTCAGTAAACTTTATCCTTAAAGAAGAGACACAATAATTTGTTTTTCAAAATGCTTATTTTAGCAATATATACATAGTAAATTAAAGTTTATGCATGAAGTAATAAATGAATGAGTCAATGAAAGGGAGATACGGCTCATGCCTTCCATGGCTATCATAAATCAGAGGAATCTACTGGCTAATACTGTAATTATTCCTAATCCACTCCCTCTCCAGAGAATCAAAAACAACTGGATCCTGGGCCTGCCTCAAGTTTAAGAAATTTCACCTTTCAGTACCAAACACCTAGGGCTTAGTTGGAAACAAAGGGTCTGGGGCTACTTGACCTTCTCTATTGTGAGAGGGTCTCAAATGGTCATCCCATTCCTTTTCTAAGAGCAGTCTAACACTAAACACCTTCTCTTGCTATTGGTAAAAATTTGTTTTTTTTCTTTGTAGCAACAGGATCAAACATTAATACAACTGATAGTATGACCATAAATTTTTGAGGAACTGAAAATATGGCAGATTGAAAAAAAGAAGAAAAAACGAAGGCAAATGTTTAAATTTAAAAACTGCAAAACATATGTACAAAAAATTTATAAAAATCTTTTTATGAGTGATCTAAAATTATTCAAAATGATATTTTTCTCATGCTTCAAGTAATGTTCAAATAATCACTAAAATAATTAGGCACCATGTTATTTCCAGTTATCTTTTAGAAGACAGATGGAATTTTATCTGTATTTCCTCAGATATTTCAGATACTTTTCTTTCAGCTTTTAATGAAAATAAAATCTAGCCTGCCCAATTGCAATTTTTGATAATGTTCCAATTTATTGTCTATCTCCTATGTGTGTGCTCAGTTTCATGAAAGACAAACTGTCTTGCAGTAGCGCCCTGAGACTACCCCAAATCAATTCCCTTTCTTTCTAGCCTCGATTTGGTTCAGGAATCTGTCCCCTACATGGAGTAATGTACATCCAGGGAATTTCCTTATCCTAAACCTATGTTAATTAACAGTGACTGAGACTTCAAGCTAATTGTGACTGTCCCCTTTGCCTTATCAAGTAGTCAAGTTATAGGAATTTGATGATATTTGGCCAATAAGGCAGGAGGAAAAATAATCTAGAGGGCTTCTAGGAAAGGTATCCTTGCTCTTAAAAAGAGCTGAGAAGGAAGAAATGTTTGTGTTTTTTTCGTGATGAATACTTTTCTGTTCCATTGTGAACATCAGTCTGTCTTGCGGTCGTGAAGACAAAACTGACACACTGAAGAGGGCGAAGGGAAAAGATTAAAAACAACAAACTTGTTGCAGATAAAGCTGCCCTCCCACTAAATATACACACATATACTTACACACACACACACACACATATACACACACATCTTCTCTAATGTTATCTACCTACTTAACAATATGATATGATATTTGGGGTTGAGTATGAAAAGAAAAATATGATGTCCTGAATTTATTTTAATTGTAGAACATTAGTTCTGTTATCAGATTTTTCAAAACCAGTTTCCTCTTTGACATTATGATTAATGCAAATTTTAATATATTCTATTAAGGAATCTTAAAATTACATTTTAAAACATTGTATATGTTCCATAAAACTACAAAGTGGATTTGTTTTATTCTTGTATACAAAATATATAATTTGATCACTTTTCAGTAGTCTTTGTAATATATTTTTATATAGTCATTTCTCATAATGTTCTGACATGTAATCAGAGTCTCTTCGTTTTATTACAAAAATCAGACTCTCTTTGTTTTATTATGAAAATCTTCTGGTTCTGTGAAAAGTTTAATTTATTAAAACATAATAAATGTACATCTATCTTTAACCCCAATTTATGAAAATTAGAAAAACTGTTTGACATTCATACTATCAAGCTCACAACTTTCACATTTAAAATGTAAAAATACACATACTTAACAAAATTCCATTTATCATCTGCTACATAATGAATATACTTTGCTTTAAAGAGATAGGTATATGTAATTTTAATGTCAACCTCAGAATCACCAAAAAGTAGCCTGGCAATCAGTGGAAAGGTTTAATAGGTTTTCTGTCTTGTTCTTAATTTGCTGAAATTACAAAATCAATACCTTCAGTTGTAGCTGCAGTTACCCGTTTTACTGCTTTAAGATAAAGTCTACAAGAAAGTAACCTTCACTTTCAATTTGTGGCTCAGAACATCAGGTTGTTCTCGGCCACTAGTTAAATAACCTGTTCTCTTCCATCTTGTATAAGATATTCCAAATGTGTTGTAGTTCCATTTCCAAAGAGATACATACTAAAAGGAGTACGATTAATACAGAAAAGGCAAAAACTCAGAGTTTTATACTTCCCATATCCCCTTCCTTTTTACAACATACTGATATCTTCTTATTTCTTTAGCTGAAACTCATCTGAATTCTTACTATAACTCACAACTCTGGATCTCAGATTGGCATCAAACATCCACAGACATTCCACCCAAATAAGAAATAGTCTCATTCTGCCTGAACTCTGTCTTACCACTAAGATTCTTGTTATAAGAGCACATCCCTGCCACTTTTAAGATAAGGAAATTCTCCCACGTAGAGTCAGGTTAACACAAAGAAGACAAGTAAGTACATTTCTATGATTTTAGTTTAGAAAAAAAAAATGTGATTTATCAAACAGTCACTTTAAAATGTCAAAGGTATTTGAAGTAACAAAGGTATTTTGAGTATTAAAGCTATAAATATTTTTCATTGAATTAAGTATTAATAAACACTGGCAAAACTCTACAGAGTCTTCAGTACTACAATTTTTATCACATAGTCACCCGTGCACACACTGTTCTTTCATATTAAGACCTATACTCTATGTACAAGAAAACGCATGAGAATGTGGGCTTCTTAACTGAAATAATTTTTTTCCGTTCCAAAATCCAGTGGTCTGCTCCAGGCTATTTAGTAGCAAAGGGAAAAATCCAAATAGAAGTGAAGATTACTTCACCTTTGCTTCGATGAATAATCAGACATATTACTATTAATATTTTCTTCATCTGCGAAAACACGAGGTTTTGCTGTTTGATCATCTCATGACCACTGAGTGTGAGCTACAATACTAATAATCACATTCTTTTAAAACTTATCTCTTTACATACCCATCTGCTTCAATAGCTTATAGCTTGTTGAAGGAAATAATCTTATTCAAGTATCACAAAACCTATTAACATAAGGCACTCAGTATATTCTCTAGAATACCAGAAAAAATTAAACAAAACTTGAATTGAAATTGGAATTATTATAACTGTTGATAAACTTAACATGAGAACTATTATCATTTTTTGGATTGTTACTTCTAAAAAGTCCCCACAAGAAAAAAGAAAAATCCCTAAACCAAAAAAATCTTCAAAATGTATAAAGAAATACATGTTTACAATTAGAAATAGAAATAATGTTTACTAACTATAATTAAAGGCTTTAACACAACTCTTTCAGAAATGAGTATATTTTGATAAAAAATAAACTTTTGGATTAAAATTTTGGGGGAGAATTCTAATACAATCTGAGGAGTATATAAAGCCTTTTTAAGTAACATAAAAAAACCAGAAACTACCCTGGCTGGTGTGGCTCAGTGGATTGAGAGCCAGCCTGAGAAGCAAAAGGTCGCTGCTGGTTTGATGCCCAGTCAGGGCACATGCCTGGGTTGTGGGCCAGGTCCCCAGTAAGGTTGTGCAGGAGACAACCACACATTAATATTTCTCTCCATCTCATTCCCCACCTTTCCCCTCTAAAAATAAATAAATAAAAATCCTTTATAAAACCCAGAAACTATAAAAAGGAACACTAAAGAATTTAATTTAATATTTTAAATGTTTATATACTAAAAGATAGCATTAAAAGTTTAGACAAATAAATGTATTATGTATTGAAATTTTATATAATTTTGTAATGAATTTCTATAAATGAGTAAAGACAACCACAAAAAATAGAAATTTATTGAAAAGTATAATGGTTAAACATATTTTAAAAACCTGTGAACCACTTCATTAACAGCAAGATTTAAAAAAAAATAGAGCTTTTTGTTTTCTCCCATTAGATCAGCAAAACTAAAAATATCCGTATATTTATAATATCCAGTGTTAGTGAGTGTAAGAAAACAGTATTTTTCATAAACAGTTGGTAAAACCCAAACTAGAAGGGTCTCTTGAAAGTCCATTGGCCCATATGCATCAAAATTTTAAATGCACAAATCAATGTATAGATAACCCTTCATTTAACAGTCACTTATTAAGCATCTACTTACTAGGTACAGGACACTGTTCTGGGCACTGGATATAGCAGTTAATAAAACATTAAAGGTATCTGCCACCATGGAGTTTACATTCTTCTATGTAATATTACACATCTACACTTCATAGTTTTCCAATTCTCAACATCTTCAGACACAGGGTGTGAGCACCCCATCTAGGCAACTACATGCACCAGTGTGATAGGGATGGTCCTGCACAGTTCCCCCTTTTGCCCTCCCCTGTCTGAATGACATTCAAACACACCAATGAAATCTCCTTATGGCTTTTGCTGTGTACTCTGCCCTGAACTTTGCCCAGGCGTCATTCTGTCTCTTGGCTCTCCACCTGCTTGGTTGAGCCCTCTTCCTTGAAGCACTCTCCACATGGCCCCTTGAGTGGCAAGCTGTGCCTCCCTCTGCTAAGACTGTGAGTATAATAGATCTCCACTTTCACGTGCTATTCCATGGCGCTATTCCATGTTTGTAACAGATTAACCATCAGAAAACCTCATTATTAAGTAACACAGTCATTCCTGACAACACATACACCTTAGCAACAGAGTCACAAATTCTCATAAAGAAGAATTTTAAGGATGTCCATTACAGCTTTATTTATAATAGTGATAAAAAAGAATGTACTGAAATGTCCGTTAATATGGGAGTAGCTAATTTGATTATGGTTTGTCTATCTTACAGATAATGAGCTTCTGGGAGAAAGAAGCAGGCAGAGCTATAAACACTGGCAGGGAAAAATCTCCAAATTATGCTATCAAGTAAAAAAGTTGCAGAAAAATAAATATAAAGAGGTTCATTTATTTTTCAATAAACATTTACATCTATTGCTCTTCTAATCTCTATCTCTTTGCCCCTATATATTTGGAGATATACATACATATATCCCCCCACCACTACTAATTAGTCAATAAGTTAATATCAGTTATTCCCAGGGCAATGAGTGGAACCTAGGAAGACAGGAAAAGGAATTTATATTTTTATTATATAAATTTTAAAAGAATAATGTCTATAAATTTTCTTGCAAACAAAGACAAATACTAAGAATCACGTTCTCCCCACCTGATAGAGCAGCATTCAGTGGAGAAAACTACCAAGACCAGGTGAGTAGCAGGTAAGTAGGTCCCAATTCCCATTTATTCTTACACAACATATACAGTTCAATGAAAGGTATCTATCAGACTCCATGTGAGGCACCCTGATACTTGGGAAGTGGGGGTTGTGTGACTTGTTAGTTTCAGGATTAAGGAAACCCCAGCACTTGACCTGATCACTCAAGGGCTCATATAAAATAGAAATACAATCTTGCAGATTCTTCAGTCCAGTGTTAGCTTAGAAGCTGATTGCAGTTTGTGGTGCCACTGGTCCCTCTGATAAACAGGTAGGGTCCAAACCTCCCTGTTGCAGCTAATGATAGAGCAAACTAGTTGCATAATTTGCATACCAGTATTCCTGCTCAGGGAAGCAACAGCTCCTTCCCTGGCATGATTATGAAGCTGGGGAATAAACCTGGATGCCAATCAAGTTTGATTCCCTTAAACACTGAAATGTAACTAGTTTCTATGGTTTTTATACATGATCATATTTTTTTCTTGAAACTTTTCTCTAAAAAGTTGAAAGGAATTCAATGTTTTTTTCCCTGAGAATCCAAAGAATAGTTTGTTTGAGAAAAGAAGATACTTAAAACAGTTGCCATGGAAGGGTTGGACTTTTCTGGCAGTGACAACAACTTGCGCTATTGTGTTAAATGCCCAACAGTGCTAAGCAGACTGAATGCAGATGTGGAAAAGACAGATATTGGAACTAGTTCAGAATTTGGAATTTTCCAGTTTTGTGTGAAGGGAAGACCATGAACTAATGCTATTCAAAGAGCCCAGTATATACAAAACACTCAACATATCTTAGCTATTGTAGCAATCTATGAATTAGAGATGTCCAAAGGATCTAAAAACCAGTCTGGGTGGAGTACAAGCTAGAAGCTTAGAAAGTGGGAAGCACACTTTCAACAAAGGGTGAAGTAGAGTTTGTCATCAGATATAAAGCAAAAGTCAAGTGGGGCCAAAAGTCATTGCAGATGAGGTGGATTCTAGGTACTCTTAGAATTTCACTGTGGTGCCCACCAGTGGCTTTGGTGTAACTAACTAGTTTGTATTCTTCTAGGCCTTGGGAATTGGTGACAAAAGATAGCGATTGTCAGGGAAATGAAAAGATTCTCATATTGTTGGCATTCTGGGGTTGTTTGGGGACTTTGGAAGTGGAGAGACAGAGTTCAATTTGCATGCTTATAGTTTTTACGGTCTCTAATTTTAGTTTCTTCTCAGTACATTTGATCAAGAAAAGTTATGCTATTTTGATTTGTCTCACACCAGAATATGACTTTTCTTTCAAGAAGTAGTGCTTTGCCCCTGAAGAAATACAAATACCTGGCTTCTGCCCTCAAATAATTTTAAGCCTAGGCACCTGATATAGTAGCCTTACAAGTAAAACAACTTTATTAGTGTAAAAATAACGTTAATAATCCATTTCTTCTGCATTCTTAAGGCATTTTATTTGTACTTCCATTAAAAATTGTAATGGTATACATTTTGGGGGCATACTTCTTAATTTCATCATCATTGTAAAATATGCTAATCATAAATGGTACCATGTCTTTTCATATTTATCTGTTTAAATTTAGATAAAAGTATGGCTCTATATGGTATTTGTGTTTGAAAAAGAAGGACTATAAGGAAAAAAATGCTTTAAATTTAAGAGTGTTGACATATAATGGGCTGAATTATTCTGCCAAAAATTTATAGGTATGTAGATATGACAGAACTCAGTGTGTCTGTGAGGCATAAAAGACTACGGTCTGTAAACACATATTCTAGAAAAACCATAAAGTTTTGATGGATATCTTTAAATACTGAAAGTAGTTGTATAAACTGACAAAATTTGTTTTGGACTTGGAGATGACAATACTAAAAATAGAGAATATAGTGTGGCTCATTATGCTACAAAATTCCAGAGGAAAAGCAAGTAGCAATGATAAAGTTTATTTTAATGTCATTTTTATTGTAACTTTAATGGAGCCCAAGAATGACTTGCTTGAAATTTAAACTCTGACTAAATCATCTGATCTTGACAAAACTAAAGTCATTTGTTTCAATTCAGGCTGAGAAAAAGTCAAATTGTTTGTCTACAAAATAAACAAGTGCTAACCAATTTAATGAACATCATTCCAGTTGTGATTGGTCTGCTCATGTTTTCAGCACATTCATCTCAGCAGGTTCAGAACCCCAAATCTATATTTAATTTAAACATTGCATCATCACACATAAATTTTTCAATAACCCCACTGACACTTAAAGGGAAAGGGAATAAGCTACAGTTTACCAGAAGAACTTCATTATCTCAAAAGAACAATAACTTCAAATATGCAATTTTTAATTTAAAAAAGTCATTTAAAAAAATTTAATTCCTTTTCTTATATTCTGCATCATAACAGAGTTGAGAGAATTATGAGTTTTAATTTCAATTTTAACTTCAGGCAGAAAATGCAAGAATAAAATTGCTTAAGATTTGAGATCCAAAAATTGACTAGTTAAACATTTGAGTTTAGATTTTAAACCTGAATCAAAAGGGCTTCCCAGTTTTTAAATGGCCATTTTATCCAGTGCTTATTTTTGTTTCTTGGTAGAAAAGAGTCTACAACTCAGATGTTTGAAAACATATTAAAGACGGATTTATTAACAAAGGTGTAAGTTTAAAGGAACAAGAAGAGTGGCTGAGAATGGCCTAGTTTTGAAAAGGCACAGGGAGAAAACACAGGTCCTGGAGATCAGGTGGAACAGGAAGCCCAGAGAAGGACTCCAGAGGCCCTGTTGCCCTATAGTTATGGAGGGTCACAGTAATGGCTCACAACTGTGGCCCAGAGAAGGAGTGAGCAGAGAAGAAGTGCACTTATCCCTATCTCCTCTCCTACTCTTCCACCTGCTATGGGCAATTCCCATTCTGAAAACAACCAAAACTCAGTAACTGAGGAGAGTGGGTAAGGTATAACAGCTGTCATCTCTCAGGGAATTAAGTAGAGTCTGGAAGGATGAGGATGAATCTCAGGGTTTAAAGAGGGGAGAGAGAGAATGACCAAGACAATATCATCCTAAGATAAATGGCAGTTTGGATGTTCTATGAAACAGGTGATAGCTCTTCCAATGCCAACTCTGTCTTAGGCATTTTATTGATAAGTGCAATCCTCTTCCCTTCTCTGACCCCTGGCTTTCATTCATAAAGATATCTGCAAAATGGGTTTTGGAAAGCTTTCTCTACAGCTGAGGAACATAGGAAGAGGAGCAGAAATGTTTAAATAACTATTTGAACTTCCAGTTAAGATGGCAGCATAGGTAACACAGCTTGCCTCCTCATGCAACCACATCAAAATTACAACTAGACCATAGAACAATCATCAATCAGAACCACCAGAAATCAAGTTGAATGAAAGTATGACAACTACAGAATTAAAGAAACCACATCCATCCAGACTTGTAGGTAGGGCAGAGATGTAGAATGGGCTGGCCCCACATCCATGTGTGGTGGATAAAAATTCAGGAGGGATATCTCAGGATCCAAGAGACCCAGCCCCAAGGCTGCCCTCCACCAGCCTAGGGTCCCAGTACTAGGAAGATAAATCCCCATAACTTCAGGTTGCAAAAACCAGTGGGGATTGAGTTGGTGGAAGAAACTTCTGGAGTTCCAAGGAGTTCCTCTTAAAGAACCCACATATGGACTTACTCAAACACACTCCCTCTTAGCTCCAGAACCAGGGTAGTAGCTTGAAAAGCCCCAGTGGCATATAGGGAGAAACTGAAGTGTCTGGAATCAAGGCAATAGCTGGGGGGACAGCTTTCTCCCAGACAGAAAGGTGGGCAGAGGCCACTGTCTTTTTCTGAGCCTTCCCCCACAGAGCCACAGAGCCAGCAGTTGGGTGTGATATCTGAGACTCCACCAACCTGGGTTAACACTGTTTTCCCTGCCCTGTAGATCCCCTGAGACTCTGTCCTACCCAATTTATGGGCCCACCCAAGCTGTTCACAGTGACTTTTCCATATTAATGGCTGGTTTGGGCATATTCTTCACAACTTCCTAAATCCTCTCAAATAAGCAACAGCCAGCATCAACGAGCCCCCAGCCCCTGTACCTCTTGCTGAGTGGCCTGAGGCCTGGCACTAGTAGCAGCCAGTCTATATTCACAGCTTTGTTTCTCCTCGAAATATCCTAACCCAGCACAACTAGCAATGACATCAGATTGCTTTATAACTCAGGAAGGGTGGCTCTAGGCAAAACACAGGTGGGGGCTGAACTTGACCTACACCTCATGGGAAACTCCAGAGCCTGTGCACACAGTGGACAGCTACAGACCACGTCAGAGCATCAACCCCCTGCCCCTGCAAAGCTGATCCTCCACAGAGGGAAGATGTTGGTTAGTCAGTGGTCACAACCAGTCCTTGCAGCTGACTAGCCTGGGAGAATCTCTCCCAAAAGCAATCAAGGCTCAACTAATAAAGGAGGTTTTACTTATTCCACACAATGGGTGCACTTCAAGTACCCAGCTTGGGTGATAGGGGAGGTTGTGCCACTGGATCTTATAGGACACCTACTACATTAGGCCATGATACCAAGATCAGGAGTCATTGCAGCTCTACCTAATACATAGAAACAAACACAGGGAGGCTGCCAACATGAGGAGACAAAAAAAGCATGGTCCAAATGAAAGAACAGATCAAAAATCCAGAAAGAGAACTAAACAAAATGGATATAAGCAATCTCTCAGATGCAGAGTTCAAAACACTGGTTATAAGAATGTTCAAGGAACTTAGTGAGGACCTCAACAGCATAAAGAAGATCCAATCAGAAACAAAGGATACACTAACTGAAATAAAGAACAATTAATAGGGAAACAATAGTAGATTGGATGATGAAGCCAAGAATCACATCAATGCTTTGGAACATAAGGAAGCAAAAAAACAACTGATCAGAATAAGAAGAAGAAAAAGAATCCAAAAAATGAGGATAGTGTAAGTAACCTCTCAGACAACTTCAAGCATTCCAACATTTGCATCATAGGGGTGCCAAAAGAAGATAAAGAACAAGAGGAGGTGTATTTTCACACTTTTAAAAAAAAGATTGTATTTATTTACTTCGTAGAAAGAGGGGAAGGGAGGTACAAAGAGAGGGGAGAAAGATCAATGTGCAAGAGATACATCAATTGGTTGCCTCTCTCATGCCCCCACCTAGATAACCAAGCCTGCAACCCAGGCACATTCCCTGACTGGGAATTGAACCTCTGACCTTTTGGTTCACTGTCTGGCACTCAATCTACTGAGCCACACCAGCCAAGGCAAGAAGCAATCTATTTTTTAAAAAAATAATGAAAGAAAACTTTCCTAATTTGGTGAAGAAAATAGACATGCACGTCCCAAAAGCACAGAGAGTCCCAAACAAGATGGATGGAATGAGGTCCACTCCAAGACACATTATAACTAAAACACCAAAGGTTAAAGATAAAGAGAGAATCTTAAAAGAAGCAAGAGAAAAGCATTAGTTCCCTACAAGGGAGTTCCCATAAGACTGTCAGCTGATTTCTCAAAAGAAACTTTAGAGAAGAGAAAGGATTGGCAAGAAATATTTAAAGTCATGAAAAGCGGGGACCAATAGCCAAGACTGATCTACCCAGCAAAGATATTATTTATAATCAAAATGCAGATAAAGTGATTCCCAGACAAGAAAAAACTAAAGGAGCTCATCATCACCAAACTATTATTATAGAAAATGTTAAAGGGACTTATTTAAGAAATAGAAGATCAAAATTAGGAACAACAAAATGGCAATAAATATATATCTATCAACAATTGAATCTACAAAACAAACTAAGCGAATAAGAAAACAGAGACAAAATCATGAATACAAAGAATGTTTTGATAGTTGTCAGATGGGAGGTGGGTGTGAGGGAACGGGTGAAGAGGTAAGGGGATTAAGAGGTACAAATAGGTAGTTACAGAATAGCCATGAGGATGTAAAGTGTCGTATATGAAATGGAGTAGCCAAAGAACTTATATGCACGACCCATGGATACGAACAATGGTGTGAGATTGCCTGAGGGAGTGGGGGGTACTGGGTGGAGGAGGCGCCCCCCCACTAAGTTTTTCCAAGGGGAAACATTTAGGACAACCATACTACAATAATCAATAAAATATAATTTGAAAAAGACATCTACAAAATGGTTGCCTTCTTAAGACAGATTTTTAAACTCTCCTATCTTATGTTAGGTTTTAAGTGTGGGTGAGTTAGCATTTAAAAAAGAAATGAAATACTGACCATTGGAGGTTGGAAACTAATGTGAGAAAGAAAATATAAAAGATTTAAAATAGTCTAGAGATGGAAGTAGCTGAAGCCAGCACAAGTTTGGCACCGCTGGTCAGACAACTGTGTCATGACTCTATCAACATGTGAAACACACTAATGTGGCATCCCAGGAAACAGCAAAAAAGTCAGTCGGTGAAATGAGAATTATGTACCAGAGGGAAGACCAGGGTTCTGAAATACTGTACTCATGGTGTTTACACCCATTATAGTGTTCATATTTCTATTTAAGTTTTCATTTTTAGTTTAATTCACTAATCTATTTACTTCCTATAACTAGACCATGTCCTGCATTCTTAGGACACAATTTGTAATGATAAATTTTTGTATGAACTTTAATTTACAACAATTTGAATTCATGAGAAACAATAAAACCATTTTATAGGGTGCCTAAAAATACAAACAAAATTTTTATAGCAATTTTATCATCATCAAATAAGATGGCGAACTGATATTTGAAATCTTCATTGGGTTAATAGCTATGTGCGTTGATATACCAGGCTCAGGCCAGGCTACATAACTGCAGGGAACACTATATTGAACAAAATAACACCCATAGCCAACACTGATTGACACCAGTCAGAAATTATACAGCATATTCAGTTTTATATTTTATACTACACTTTATTCCCCAGATGATTTCAGGAAACAAGATTTGTAATTACAAGGAAGGATCTGAACAAAAGACCCATATTTGGCATCTACAGAATAAGAGTTCCAACCTTGTACTGTATGGCCAGGTCTTAGAGAACATGTTCAACTTTGAATTCCTTTATTTATACTCACTTCATTAACATAATCTGGACCCAAAAGGCATCACCAACATCATTGCCGCTGCTACAACCACATTGCTATTGACAGCATCTCAGCCATTTTTCACAAGTGACACTACCACCAAATTTCAGCTTAGATCCCAGGCTTTCTTGACTCACCTAGTAGGTTTACCTCACGTGAATGTTGTGCCCTCTAATCCTGTAAAAATTTTTCATCAAACCGAATTGCATGCATTTATCTGCCAGTGGATATAGACTCAGTAGTTGGATTTCCTCAGTAGTATTTTCTATGTGCTGTTCTTTCTCTGTGCAATAGTTCCTAAGTGAACCAATTTAAAGTATGAAAGCATTAATGCCCTGGGTGGTGTGGCTCAGTGGATTGAGCATGGGCCTGTGAACCAAAGGATTGCTGGTTTGATTCCCAGTCATGGCACATGCCTGGGTTGTGGGCCAGGTCCCCAGTAGGGGTGAGTGAGAGGCAATCACACATTGATGGTTCTCTCCTTCTCCCTCCCTTCTCCCTAAAAATAAACAAATAAAATCTTTAAAAAATAAAGGAGGAAAGCATTAAGTACTATTATCAGATTTAATAGCATTTATAAATATGAAA
Organism: Desmodus rotundus; assembly: GCF_022682495.2. Lineage (NCBI taxonomy): Eukaryota > Metazoa > Chordata > Mammalia > Chiroptera > Phyllostomidae > Desmodus > Desmodus rotundus. Next base: position 56,440,278 of record NC_071394.1, on the reverse strand, counting down.
ATATTGACATCAGAAACTACAAAGTATATAGGAAATTCCTTGAATAAATTGGAAATATGATTGTAAAACCAGGCATTCACAAACTTCATTTGGGTTCTCTGTCAAGCTCTTGTTTAATACTCACAATCATAAGCCACCTCCCCCACCCATCACTCTGCCATTCACCTGTCCTGGCATCGTTTGCACATCTGTGCTCCACTCTTACATCCTGCTTCATTGACCCCACTGGATGATGCAACACTTGTGCAGATACATCCTCTGCTCCATGCAAAAAGTTCTCCTTACCAATTTAATATAGGCAGGTTTTTTTCTGATTTTTTTTAGAAACCAAAATTGGGTAATTGTTGTTTAATATTTTATACTCTATGAAGTTAAAGAGTATTTTTGAAACAGCCTTCAAGCATTTGGAATTGAGATAAGCACTAAGGTGCAAAGAAAGGTGAAACACATTAGGTCATAATCTCCCTTGAAGAGGTCCATAATCTAGATGGGGAAAGAAAATATTAAAAGTAAATAATAAATTTTTAATTTGTAAACTAAGGCAAAAATGGAAAGATTATCAATATGTCATGCAAAGTAACCTCTTCAATAAATTAAAGAATAACCATTAGGATAGTTAGATAAGTACAGCTGATAAGTAGGCCAAGAACAGACTATTCTAGTGCATGCAATATTACAAGTTCAAGTAATGAGACAGATGAACAGAAGAATCACACTGAGTAAAATTTTCACTGAAGAAAAAAATTAAGAAAGAGGATGGGCAAGGCTGGAAGGAATGCAGGGAAAAGAATGTGGGATTCAAATTCTCCAGGACCATAAATAACAGGCCCGTTCATCTCATCTTTAACTGGCAGACAATTACAAACTAGGAAATACTCTGGAAATGGACAGTAATGTGTTCATTTGTCTAGTGATGGCATAAAGAATGGCTTGGGGAGCAGGAAACCAGCAGGGAGACGAATTGAGAGGCTATTGCAGTAGGTCCTAATGTGCTATGATAACTTCCAGAACCAACAAAGTCACAGTGGGAAGAGAAAGATGAGCTACTTTGAAGAAATAATAGATATTAATCTAATTTATTAACTAGGAAAGAAGAAAAGGGGTGAGTCAAAGATGGTCATAAGGCTTTTGCACTGTGAAAATGAGTGCTCTTTAGGAGGCAGTTTTGTAGAGTCATTTTAGTCTACAGAGACATGAATTCAGTCTTAAATAAAGTTATTCAGTGATACATATGCATGAAGTTCTGAAATGCAGTCTGGAGATTAAGAGAGATGCAGTGTCTAAAGGTACACAGTTTATACGGACAGCACAGACATGCTATTTGAAACTATAAGATGACAAGTTGGAAACTCTAAGAAAGGGGAGGTGAGAGATAGAAAGATGAGCTAGTGGCACAATGAAGGTCCAACAATACTTCATATGTGTTATTTGTCGATGAGGAAGCAACATGCCAAACAGACCTCTCAATAGTTTGTCATAGCAGTCTGACAAAATCCTGATCTCAGCTAGTACACAGACTGCTACCTGAGAAGTCAACACCATAGCAATGTTGCAAAGTTAGTATAATTACTACACATTCTAGCTGTGAAATTTGAGGCTTCTAATGAAAACATGATTATTTACCAAATTTAAATACATAATATGCACTTTCATATCTGAGGCAGATGAACTAATATTGTAACCATAGTTTATAAATATGTAATTGAAATATATATGATATTATTTCCAAAGAAAAGCTACACTTTTATAAATATGTCATGAGATGACAATGGTATTAACAATCCCTGATATGTTAACTTGAATCATGTGAAAACTGAAGACCACAAATAGTCAAATAATGTCAATTTTATATATTGCACCTATAATTTTTATTATATATTTAAAAGATTTATGAATTTTTAAATTAAATTTTAAAATGTTACAATAATCCAGTAGAAATTTTCTGGTTTTACTTTTGTTGACTTGTAAATATTTTTTCAACTGTATTTAAATTTCATTAAAAATATTACCTATATATATTACATTTGATTTCTAAAAATAAAAAAGAATCATACAATGACTATTCTACTATAGAACAAAATGTTCAACAAAGATCTGGCAGTTATTTGACAATTTGGACAAAATACACAATTTAATAAGTAGCAAAAACAAACAGATAAAACTATGTCCACTTAACATTGTGTCTACATTTATTCTGTTAACAAGATAATTGCCTAACTCTATTTCACTTTGTACTCTGTGGACACAAAGCCAGTTTACTTAAATGTATTGAAATGCTTAGCAAAGGACACAAAAATTACCTCTAAAATATTGATCTATTTTTAAAGTAGATTGGACAGTTTAGCATCGGGACATCGTGAAACTCAGTGCAAAACAAATTTTCTTTTTTCAAGGCAGACACTATCATAACGTGCTTGCTAAACGCATGCATTTGGTATAAGAAAATTATGGTAATGTGACATTCCCACTACATGATGGAATATTCCTTTAGATAGTGAAACATATTAATAACACACATGATAGAGTTCTTTTTGGTTCTTGACATTTAGAACCAAATTTTCAAAGGTTGTCCTTATTATATATGTATACAGTAAGTATAAACCACACCACACATACAAATGCCTCTCAGTCTTTGCTTCAGTAGAGTTTTGCACAAGTCAACAGGTAACATTAATTTTCCAGTTCCTTGAACTACAAAGTCTTTAAAGAAAACTAAATAAAAACATTTCTTGAGAAAGTATTTTCACTAACACAACATTTTGAAATAAGCCTGTCCTCCCTTTTGATAAAAGTATTTGGAATGAAAGGAAGGTTAAATAGCTAACTCAAAATATAATACAATCTTGTCTTCTGCTAAAAATGAGCAAAATAACATTTTCAAGGAATCTGTATGTTCCTATATATGTATGAATATTTGCATGAATTTATATGGATCTTGCTCTTACATATAGGGTGGGGCAAAAGTAGTTGCAAAGTTGTTAGTACATGTAACACAGTTATTCTTGTATTATTATTATTAATTATTATATTATTTTCCATGTGAACAACTGTACATCTACTTTTGCCACATCCTATATACTTACATGTATGTATGGGTGTATGTATATAAAGAGGCATCTGTAGTATGATAACACAGAACCCCCATTTGGAAGTAAGACTGCCTGGATATTTGAATCTCATCTCATCCAGTGTTGGCTTCATTGGTCATTTGACTTCTCTGTTCCTCAGTTACCTCACCTTACAACCATAAATAAACACAATCATATAGCATATAAAAGTACCCCCAAAACACTTAAGACTGGGCCTGGCATTTAAAAACACCAATTATGATAGCTATGATTATTTTCCCAGTCTGCTTCTCAGTGTATTGATATAACTACTGCTGTGTGTCTTCTTCCTTGGCCATTTTCTGAACTATCATTTCTCATATTTTCCCATTGCTCTAATGTATAGACTACTGAAATTTCCACTTGTAGTGAGTGGAAAAAAATGGATCCTGTTTGTTTGCCTTGCCATGTATCATGCTTCCATGAAATGAATTTCATGAACTGAGTACAGCCAGGATAGTAACTGACTTTATCATAAGACATATTCACCTGGCTGGTGTAGCTCAGTTGATTGAGAGCAGGCCTGTGAACCAAAGGGCCACTAGTTTGACTTCCAGTCAGGGCATATGACTGGGCTGTGGGCCAGGTCCCCAGTGAGACGCACGTAAGGCAACCACACATTGATGTTTCTCTCCCTCTCTTTCTCCTTCCCTTCCCCTCTCTCTAAAAATAAATAAATTAAATTTAAAAAAAAGACATTCAAGTGAAAAATGGGGTAAGGTGAATTAGAGGTCACATGCCCACTATTACAGATTATTTCCCTATACAAAAAGGTAAATACAATATGTTTAATAAATCTATTAACTTGACTCTGTTACAGATTCCACATGATTAATCAGTACAATATAGAATAGAATGATTATGAAGCCAAACAATTTGGCTTATTAACACCATGCTCTAACCAACTGAGCTAACCGGCCCCCCTCGATTTGGCTTAAACAATACACATCTCAGAGCATAGTACAGTAAAAATCAATCTATAAAATGACTTGTATTATTATTTTAAAAGAATTTCGGTTATTCAGTAGTTTAACAGCATAGCAGCATAAATATTTTTCCAGAGAATGGTATAATAATAAAACTAAACTGGAAGATTGGACATCATTAACTTGTCATGTTCTTTTTCTAGAAAAGGGTTTTCATTTTTCTAAATCTCGGTTTAGCACACTCTACTATAAAGTGATATACTTTGGCTAGATTGGATAGCAAGTAGGGTCCCATGTCAACATTTACCAATGAATGGTAACTCCTGGGAGTCCTGTGCTGAGACATCACTAAACTGCATTTCCATCTGGCTGCAGGGAGAAAAATGCCAGGGATGAAGGCGGAGCACTGGTGGCTACATGTTACATTTCCACTACTGCAGAATTATATAAATAAATAAGATCCTCTGTAGCTCTAAAAAAAGTATTAATTGCTTATGGTTATCAATAAAATAATTTACTATAATACTCCTTGGTACATCTTTTTTTGAAAATAAATTGTATGAAATAGCAATGGCACATACTGATGTGTATTTGACCTGATAAAGGAATGACTACAATATAATTCCATTTTTAAAATAGATCTTGTTTTCCAAAAAAATCCAAATTATCCAATGTGACTTGGTTTATGTCATATGAAAAGGTCTTGGCTTGGATAATGTTCGTACTACAGAGCTGACACTGGATTATCCCTAAATAATGGCATAAACATGGGTTTTAAACAGACTAAAAAGGCTGCTGATCCAGAAGCTTCTTGAGAACAGAAGCCACATCTTAGTTAACATTCTGCCCCTGCCCGGAATTAACACATAAATAATATATAATATACAAGGACACATTTATACTGTTCAGTTGTATGCTGTATGCAGCCAATACAACATTCAGTTTCCTAAGAGGGAGGCACAGACTGAGCTTCCCAATAAGTAAGCCTAAACAGAGATAAGTGTGCAAGAGGATGGTCAGCGAATGCCCAAAGGACGAGCCCTTGTGAAAGGAAAAGTGTAAAAGCAGCAGGGGCAGAGGTAGAAACTGAGCTCAGGTGCCCCCATGGTCTCAACCAATCCTGTGGGAATTCTGGAGCTGGGATGAACCTTCATAGTTGCCTCAAGTTGAAGCTAAGATTTTCCCATGTTTTTCACTAGGTGTGGTTTTCATCAGAAAGGGAAGGTGGCCTTGAGACACAAACTTCTGTGCAGCAGGAGCAGTCTCCTCAGGGGGCTGGCAGCATTTGCAGCGCATAAAGAAGTAGGTCCTCCATTTCTGAAGGAGGTTTGTATCAGGCGTCACACTCTACTACAGGGCTGTGGGCTTTTTTAAGTAAGTAGTGAGTGTCTAAGCCCAACACAGTATTGTCGTGAAGACCATAACATCACATGTTTAGCCATTCTGAGAGAAGAAACATCAACCATCAGTTGGTGAAACCTTAATTTGCAAGGCACAGTGCAGACTATGGCTTGTACTGGGCTACACCTCCAAGATGGCAGGGGGAGGCACAGGGGCCTGACTGTACAAGCCTTGTCCTTGTGACACGCTGTGTCTGCCCAGAAAAAAGAATTGTCTTCCTGCGATCTGCCTGCCCCTGGGTCAGCATGTCCAGCTTTTAAACAGGTGCTGTGTGTTTCAAGCAAAAGGCCCAGTCTTTAATGCTACTCTCACTTCCATATAAACACTGTGAACACATACGTAGCCTGTTTTATTCCTTTCCTTTTCACTTTCAGATGTTAACAATGACCCTGCTGGCAATGGTGAAAGAATTCCATTTGTGAACTGTAAGCCTTATAGGCTGCATATTGTCAAGAATCACTATATTTAACATACCCACATCACATGATAGGATTTTAATTTACATACTACACAAAACATTGCCAATAGAAACACGGCAGCATGAAGTAAATTTTAGTCATCAACCTAAGCATTATGAGTCAGTGGTTTTCTTAGAACACCTGAAAATTTCTGATCCCAAATTCCATAGGATTAGAAATTTATAAAGTAAAATTTTTCAGGAAAAATATAGTTTAATTTTATTTGTATTAAGGAGTTAACATGTTCATAAAATATTGTAAATGTGTACCTCTTTAATCATATTTGTCATAAATTTTAATCATCATTTCTACTATTTTACATACTGCTGGCTGTGTAAATAAAAATAATACAAACTACCCCCAGATTTTTAAAGTTGACATCTGTGTTCTCATTTGTTTACATATATGAAATTATATTTAGAGACAACCCATTTCCCCTGTTCTTCAATTCAAATCACAGAGTATTTAGGTAACAGTGCCACCTATTGCTATAAAGTTAAAGTAACCCTATTTATTATTCCCGTAGTATTTGTTGATAATACAATTCTTATTTTTCTGTTGCTCTGTTATCCTGTTTTCTTTTTCATTTTAAAGTAACAGATAATTTCAAGTAATTTAAATATATGAATGCTTTTAGGAAAATTATATTTAAAAAGAGATTCATTTGAAAGTTTAAATACATAATGGGTCACTACCACTATAAAAACAATTAGGTTTGATTGCTTTTTCTGTCTTTGAAAATCAGCATTAAAGTATGGCAGAAATCTCTCCTTTTAATTAAATTTTGTATCATTATCAAGCACAAATAATGATCTATGATTTTATCTTTGAGAAGATATATAACATATTTAAAATAGATCACTGAAAAAAGACAATCAAGTTTTCATTGCTGTGATAAAGTTGTGAATTTATTTCAAAAAAATTGTTCATAGCATTAATTTGGATTTATAACAATATGTAAATTGTAGTAGTTTGGACATTTTATTTCATTATTTCTATTTTGTAATAACAGAGTTCAAAATTCACAGCAAGTATATAATTAATATCAATCACCTATTTTTAATAACAGATGTTTAAATATCTTCTTGAATATAATTAAATCTTAATATGTGTAAACATAAAGTGTTTATTGGCTTATTTAATCCTGAAAGACTCTGAGCTCATTTAGACATATTGTGATATTTTCTGTTTATTAAATGTTAAATATAACTGGATAGGGTATCGTGAATGACGAGACTGTTGCAAATGTAAAGGAAAGCTCTTGAATTTTCCAGCAGCAAAATTGTCAATGAAATTAAATAAAAGAAAAGCAGAATTTTCTTTATCTTCCCAAATGGACTGTGGTATGACGGGGTATTTATAGACTCTGGAATTTGATACTTAAGATGAGCAAAAAGAAGGGTTGATTTTTAATATATGCTTCTCAGTCCTTAGGGAACATCATAAATCATGTGTTTCTAAAACCTAATTATAAGGATATATGGCTTTCAAAATTATATTTCCTGTAGTTTGTGTATCATCTTGGTACAAAAGTCACTTAAATACAAAAATACAACTTAAATACAAAAATCATTTCAACCTTTCAATTACACCACTTTACATTCAACTTCATTAAACTATTTTGTTGATTGTGTATATTTATATGAAAAATAGTGACATTCTTGAGTTATCTCAAATTATGCCATTTAAATACAAAATAAACTTTATGAATGCTATATAAAGTCTGAAATATTGAATTGGTTTAATATCACTGAGTGACTGAGGCCTGTATATGTTAAGAAGATATTCAAGTTTTTGAAAATATAGCCAGTTACATATCTAGGAAAATAGGAAATATATCTTTATTTTCTGGATTCTTAAATAATTTACACTATCAGTAAAATGTAATAAGGTCTTGTAGGCAAGAAATTGTGTTCACAAGAGCTAGCAAATTTCTTGACACATAGTAGGTGCTAACTATCTATTCAAGATTAAATGAATAAATATAGTTACCATTTTGTCTCAGAAGGATCAATTTTTTTCTTAATTTCAAGAGATTTTTTTCCATTTTCTCTTGCGTATACCAGTAATAGTTCTTTTTCTTTGATGCAATTGATTACCTTAAACATAATTCCATTTAAGTACAGATTGTGTTCAGAAAAATGTTAACTCAACATTACAAAACAATATAGTTTGAGGTCAAGATAAAAAATTTCAGAAAATACCTGACTACTATTTCAAAATCCTTGTATTACACTATTATACAATATTTGTTTTGTTTTTTGTTTGTGTATTGCATTTTTCCCATTACCACTTACCCTCCCTGTCCCCTCTTTACCTCCACCCACCTTCCCCCCCCACCAGCAATCACCACACTGTTGCCTATGTCCATGAGTTCTTTCTCTTTTTTTTCTTTTTACACAATATTTTTAAAGACTTTTAAAATTATTGTCAATTAATGTCTTCACAAACTTTTTAAGATTCCTTATCTTCGGAATATTTACTTACTATATTTCAACTAGAAAAATAGAAACAAATAACATAAAAAGAATGGGCTAGAGGAACAATGAAAACATCCCAAATAATTATTTTGAATTATCTGAATCCAACTCTGTAATATAAAGCAGCAAGAGACATTGCTTATGTAAAACATGTGTTGTTGTTCATAAAAGTAAATAATACTGTAATATACATTAAAAACAAAAACATGCTTGCTTGAGAAAAATAGGCTTACACTATCATATAAACAAAACTTGATAATTCTTGGAGTCTGCATGGTTTGGCTTATTTTGTGCTATTGGAATTAAAACAAGTACTTTATAAAAAGATCGTCATGGTATTGAACTTAAATTGGGGGGTCATGGTCCTTTATATAAGATTGTCATTAGGGTATAATTCAATCTGGGATAAGAATGGGGAGGGGTGGGTAATTAAGTCTAATGTTTATTTGTCTTAGCTTCTCCACATAATTTTCTAAGAATTCCGACTAGAAATGCAGAAATAAGACGGTTATACCCCAACAGCTAACATCATGATTGCTTTTATGTCTTAGCTTTACTAGATCATTGCTTTAAATGAGCATCACAAAACCAGTGGAGCTTTAGTCTCTGCATTTCCTTCTCTTCATAATCATTTTCAATTTATTTTTTTCTTGCATGTCATCATTTTAATGTAAATCTTTCTTTTTCTTTTCAATAAAATGAAATGATTAAGTAATTCGGCCTTGTGCATGATTAAAGATGACGGATAAGCTTGGGTGGATAAATATCAAGGCTCCTAACAGAATCTGTACACCTCACATGTCAGCATCCTTCTAGCTTGCTCACGGGTAATGACAGGAAAAATTAGCATGTCTGTGGACAGCCTAGGAAGAATCAGAAGATAAGAAAACTATATCATTTTTTCTTACTAAAATTTAACTCATTTTCTTTTTTTTCTGTAATTAATCCCTAGCAAAAAGAGTAGAAATTATATTATATGCAGGTCCTAACCACAATGCAAGTTCACATTAGACTGAAAAGTCAGCTGTTTTTTTAAAGTAATGGTTTAGTAAGTACAAAGGAATAAGCAAATATAAGACAGAGAAAAATATTATTTCAAGGACATTTACAGAATTATCGATGGTAAAAAGCACTGATTACTCTAATAGCTGTACTTTGGTCATTTTGTCATAATGATTTAAGGGGAAAACACAAATATAATTGTTGATATTTACCACTTTATTTTTTATAAATTCTTTATCTTTCATCTTTTCACAGTTTATTTCACATATAAATCAGAAGGAAACTATTACAACAGAGTACATATTATACTGTCACTGCTTCTAGATATAAGAACTAAAATGATGTGAAAAAATATGTTTTTGACCTCACAATTAATTCAAATATTTTTATTTAATGCCAAAAACCAAGATTTTTTTTAAATTTTAACATTTCTTAAGGACTCACCCATATTTCCTCAGTCAGTCTCAGTTTTACAAAATGAAAACCTTTGTTTTCTAAGCAGAGGTTGTGATAACAGTCAGACACCCACATTAGCTTTGCCAACCAGGACCTCACAACAGCCTTTCCTGACCCAAGTTCTGTAGACATCTGTATCATGATACCCTGCGTTCCTTTTGTGACAGAAGAAATCACTATTCTCTGATTTTTTTTTTTTTTTAGTGTGTTCTGGATGGCAAGATTTGGGCCACAAAATGCTAATTTCTAACCTAACACCATGACAGCAATCACAGCCGTCACAGGATGGAATAAAGAGAGCAATCTAACATCCAGGGGTATGAGTTTCTCATCAGTGGCTGGCAGACTGCCGTGAAGGCTTACAGTAATCCCATTGGACAGCCCTGGTTGATGAAGCCTGGGAACAGGCAGCCACAATGTAGGGAGTTCACAATTGCAAGCATTTGTCCATAATTTAAAGCTATACGAGAAGTAGAGAGTATTCATCTGAACAACAAGCTATACTTTTACTGGAGTAACATTTACACAGTTTTTAACCCATTAACTCCTTCTTTTCTTACGAGCTGACTTTACTGTTTTAAGAAATACCTTTCTAAAAGGCCACATGCAAACACACACCTAAAATAAGCTTATCTGTTAAGCTGTGAAAACCTGCCGTAGGAATAAAAGCTTTTTGTTTAGAAACAGCATCACTGAGTGACATTTCTAAATCTCAAACTTGGCAGTTTTTTGATAGTTTCCTCTTATGTGTGCTTTGAGTACTTGAAATTCATTTTTAGCATATCACAAGCACATCTAGGCTGGTATTTAGTTTTTATTTAGTTTTTTATTTTATTTTCACATGTGCTGGGTCTATGTATTACTCCAGCTTGAGATGTTAGCAAATGCAGTTCCTCAAGTAACTCCAGTTTCACTATTCACATGGCTCTGTGTGTGCACAGGAGTGGTGTGGACTCCTCCTGCTATTAAATAGAGTAGTGCAGACCTTTGCAGCTCATGCACTGTTTGCTTCTCTTATTACCTTAAAATTGGGCATCATTTTAAGAAAAAGAAACAATGTGTTTTGTTATATCAAAAATACAGAATGCTAGTTCTTAAATGTTCAAAACACTTCTCTGAGGAACCCACATGGTTAGATTACCTAATAGGTTATTCTATTTTATTTTTTAATATATTTTTACTTTAACTTATTTGGGTGACATTGGTTAATAAGATTATATAGGTTTCAAGTGTACATTTCTCTGATACATGACCTGTATACTGCGCTGTGTGCTCACCACTCAAAGTCAAATCATTTTCTGTCACCACGTAGCTGGTCCCCTTCACCCTTTACTACCCACCTGCCCTCCAGGACACTTTAAATGGAAGAGTTTGTCATCATCTCAAGCTCAGAAATGGAAAGTTATTACCGCTTGTTCTTCTTCCTACATAATTAACTTGTTTCCCCCTTCCTTTCATACTTTCTTTGCAATATCCTCACATGCAGAAATATTATCATCAGACTACGTTTGTCTTGTTCTCCTAGCAAAAAAAAAAAAACCAAACAAACAAAACAAAACCTAAAGGCATTTACATATAATGGTATCTCAAATATCCACCCTCCACCCATTGTTTAATCAATATCTATTGAACATCTATTTTTATCACTGTATCGGTGGCTACTTCCTCCCCCCAATGTTCCTTACCTCCATCTAACTGTCCCCATTTAAAACTACAGGGAAGGCCTATGGTGATTTGTATTACAGTCTTTTACACTTTGGTCTTCTAGTCATAGTTACTTTCTTACTCAGTAAATTGTTTGAAGGCTACAGTAATTTTGCTTGCCTACTAATCCAATCATTTTAAGGACATCATACCTCCTGTTTGAAATCAAGGTCACTACCTATTATGCGGAGGAAGCAATAAACAGAAAGAAGATCAGTATTTCTTTTAAAACACAGATAGTGGGGCAACAATCACATTCTCTACCATCTATTGTTGTGCTCTACGAGCACAAAAGCCAAAGGTACAATGCCATTGAACCACAGCATGTCTGGCATGCATAGGTCCTCCCTCTTTCCTAGCCAGCTTCCTCCTTTTGTGAAGCTGCCACAGATATATTGTAGTAATTACACAATGTCTGTGATGTCTAAAGAGTTTCTTCTTCAAATCTGGTCTAGAATTCTCAAGAATAGCCAAATGTTATTGGCAGATGGCCCTAAATGTGGCATTTCTATTAACTTAGCTATTCTCAAATTAACCTTTGGGATTCAGACATAGTCTGTATTTCCCCCCAAATCTGTTCGTTATACTAAAGATAATCAATAAATAATTGAACATTAACAAATTAAATTCAGACCCCTTATCTTGGCACTCAAGGCCCCACCTCCCTTTCTAACATTTTAAAAATGTTTATTGTAAAATAAAACACAGGCCTGGAAAACCACACACATACAAATAGTACTGCTTAGTGAAATATTATAAGGCAAACTACTCCTGACCCCACACAGGTTAAAAAATGGAACTTTTGTCTTCCACCCCAGCATCCCCTGCACACTCCCTCCCCATGGAAGCCACTCACTTTGCATCTGTTTATGGTGTCATCCCCAAAGTGTGTGTGCGGCCCTAGTCATTATAATATTTTCCTGCCAGAATGTTAACTTGGTATCTTCTAAATTAAATAAAAAATCTGTACATTCCCCTGCTCTATCCTTTTCTTTTCTATACAATTTTTCAGGTAAAGAACATGCAACTGACATTATCTTAAGGAACCTATAAACATGTGACCTGAGTTTGTCAGTCTAGGTTTGCTGACTGCATTCTCATGGTGCAAGTTAACAAGTTCCTCTGTCCTTTGTATTTCCTGAAAATTGGCGGTTGTATCCAGAGACTCAATCGATCTCAGGACTGATTGATTTGAGGGTGTGTTCTTTCACTGAGAGACACAAAGTGTCTTCTCTCTTTCTGTAATATTTGCAGCTGGAATGTAAAATGCCTAGATCCATTAATTCATTAGGGATTGCAAAATAGTGATATTCTAATTCTACTATTTTTTTTTCAGTTATTAGAATAATTTCATAGGGAGGTAGTGTAGGATAGAGTTAATGTACAGCCGGCCTTGGTAAGCTCTCACTTATTTCCAGGGAGGTGTGGGGTCTGGCTTTGACTCCTGACCAAGATAAAGGACTCTGAAATTTACAATGCTGTTGACTCCCAAACCCTAGAGCCAGTTTGTTTAGTGATAGTTTTCAACTGGTATAACTGGTTAGACAGCCCAGGTGCTTGTGTGACCACAAGGGTATATGGAAGGGCTTCTGGAATTTTCTGCCTTGCTTTCTTCTGAAGCCAAAATTCATCACACAGATCAATTCAAAGGTAAAGTGTAGCTGTCCATGGGTAAGAACCATGGGGACCCTGAACATCTCTTGGATCCCCTGTGTCCCCTGCACCTCCTCTCTTTTGATGTGCCATCCTTTCCTCTTTGACTTTAGAAAATAGCCTTACCTGACCATGTTCTGTTGAGTCTTGAGTCTTTTCAAATATCAAAAACTAAGAAAAATTTCTAGAGACAACTCCCCTCACCTACTACTTTTTAGTCCTCACCTGAGGATATATTTAAGTTTATTAATTTGAGAGAGAGAGAGAGAGAGAGATGTGAGAGAGAAAAATAGATTGGTTTCCTCCTGTCAGGGATCAAACCCGCAGCCTAGGTATGTGCCCTGACCAGATATGGAACCCACAACATTTTGGTGTATGGGACAATGTTTCAACCAACTGAGCTACCTGGCCAGGGCTCACCTACTAATTTATTTTTAATCTAATCATTTATTTCATATAGAAAGGCAAGATAATGTTTACTTCTATCCTCTGATTTAATCAGTTTTCAAGATTACAGATTGGTTCCCTGTTATTCCTATTATGTTTCTTTAATACATTTTTGACTTGTTTAATAACAAGTTTAGATCAATTTCATGTTTATCCTTTGTGAAGCTCAAATTGCCCCACTTGTCCCAGTGACCTTTGTCATTTTCATTCTCTGTGGTATGTCACTATGCCTCAGAGTCGTCGGTTGCAACCCCACCCTGACTTGGAATCACGCATTACTCCACAAGTACAAACTGTGTCCTGGGATGCTTGCTGCTGCCAGGCCAGGTACTGTTTCTACACTGGTTCGACACTAACAATTTTTTTTTGCGGTATATGATCTTTCTACTGATTGGAATTGCATTTATGTGGAATCGCTTAAGTAAACAGGGTATAATTTAGGACTTTCTATTGTTTCGCACATATGCCTATAGCTTTCTTATACATGTAAATATTCTGATATGATATAATAAGGTAAGGATTCCTTTGTAACTCTTATTTTGAACAATATATTTGAGTATTTTGTAAAATAGTGTATTTTCGACATAAGTAGGCCATAATTTAGTTAAGCTCCTGAGAATTAATTTGCTAGACATCACCAACATTTAATAGGTAATAAATATAGAAAATATTAGACTTTATTACATGTATTGGGGTAATTATTATTTTATGAAACTTTCATTGCTTATGTTTGTGTATGTGTGCATGTAGATTGAGTCACAATTCTAAATATGCCTTATACTGTAGGTTACAATAAAAAAGAAGCAACAGTCACTACTGTAATATAAATTCTTTCAGATAATATTAGAACAAATTTTTCAACTCCAATCCCCCCATCAGATTTTTCCATGGGGATATTTACTGGCATTATATTAAGCATCAACATCTTTACTTTCCATTTTAAAAAGTAATTTTATCCAAAGTAGTCTGCAGGATTAATCCATTCCCATTACATTTTAGTATTTTTCAATGTGTTAAAGAAATCTAATTTGGAACTAATATAGATTTGTCTTCTGTAATTTCTTCTCTGCATCTCTCTGAATTTTATTCACTACTTGGGAATGTAGCATTTACTCATATATAATTTAAAGCTTCTCTTTGTGTCAAAACAGCATTATTCCATTGGCACGTAGGTGAAAGCTATTCCCCATGCCAAATGGGTGGGTAGTACACTTCATCTTGGACCATTTTTATCCCAGAGATTGAAAAGCAATGGACATATCACTGACATGTTCAGGTAACATAGAAACATTTGTCTACACTAAGGAATTGAAGGGGTAAAAATTTTACATAGTTCCTGATGTTATATAACCTTGTGATAGGAAAACAATGATGAGATTATAATCTTTTATAGACAAAGTGAGCATCACAAATTAATTGTCTAAGTGTGAGAGATACATGGTGGATAGATAATAGATATCTGTGTGCATACACATGTGGGTATATACATTCTCATATATATATGTATATATATATACATTCATATATATGTATATATACACACATATTCATATATATACACACACACATTCTAAAGAATATATATCATTCCTTATACTACCCTAATAGCACATAGCTTCGTATTGGCATGTAATTTTTGCCCAATATTGTGCTAGGAGCTCTATATGCATTATCTCATGTAAATCCACACTGTAAGTTTAAATTTTCATGGTAAAAATGATTAAACTGACATTTATACGTTTAAAATCTCACCCAAGGACACAAAGCTGGTATGTGGCAGACACAGGATTAGAAGTCAGAGGTGCTCACTCTTAAGCACTACAAAATAGATAGAAAATGAGTTTTTATAGGCTCTATTGGTTTTGGAAACCAATGCATGGAAAGAATTTTTGTCTGAGTCCAGAGTTCCTTGTGGCACATGATATTCTCACCGGGTAGAGGGTCCCGACTCTCTCCCACCCACTCAGTCACATGCTGCAGCAATGACCCTGGCTGGCTCTCCTTACTCTAGATAAACTGGCCTTTTTTTCTTTTTCCTTGAATTACCATTTTTCATTCATTTAACTTTTTTGAAAGAATAAATGATTCATCTAATTGAACTTTATATACAGAACAAAGCAAGACAAGTCCACTGTTTTCATTTTTCACTTTGGGGGAAAAATAAGCTTTTAGTCAAATCAACTTAAGAAACAGCTTGAATTGCAAGATAATGCTGCTCCTATAAGTAATTGCTTATGTGCTTCTCCTATTCATAGTGGAAGAGCTATGATTTATGAACATTTTTATTTAAAGTATAATCTTGGATTTATTCCAAATAATTGTCATCTTTGAAATGTTGTCAACCTGGGCCAGCCACAGGGATGCCAGATTAAAGTATTATATCAGCTCACCACATGGTCTGCCCAATGGGCTCAAGTAGGTTTTTATCTGCCTCTCTTTTATCACATATTTCCTTACTTCACATTTATATTTAATCCATTGACTTCCGGGATTTCTTTTATACCAGAGACCATGTAAAACACAAGAGAAAATGAGTAGACATATTCACTTAGCAAGAGCTTTCCTCTTGGTTCTCTCTTTCCCTCTCCCTCTCTGGCTGAAACTCCATTAGGCAAAAGTGTCCCTGGTATTAATATAATATGATTAACTGTGAAGTGGAACACAGAGGCCAGCCTGGGGTGGAGCCATCTGAGGGTGGGAAGATACTTTAGAGCAAAAGGATCAAGAAGAACATGAGTTTAAGAGGAAAACTTTCAAATAATACTAGGCACAGGAAATAATGTTAGCTACAGCTGCAAACCAAATGGGAAAATAGATTCACCAGTGCAGAGATTATTACTGGCTTTGTGTAGAGCCCAGAGAGCAATATCAGTATATCCCAGTATTTTTTTTTCCTTTCTCTCTCTCTCTCTCTCTCTCTCTCTCTGTTCCTTTTTAGTGTTATCACCTGACCTCTTTTCGCCTATACCCCTCCACATCTTATTCCTACCAGTGACCTAATTTTCCATTAATATTCTGAGAACCTGATATATTGTATGTTCCCCTAAATAATCCAGCCTCCCTTGCCACTATATTTGACCATAAGACTAATTCCAGCCAGTACTAATTTATCAGAAATGATTTGTTTCACTTCTAGCCCCAACATTAAGTGCTAGTGTGTGCCTCCCCCCCAGAGAGAGTGTGGCATCATGTGCAGGGGACCTGGAGCCCTGAGTCACCTGATGGAAGAATGGCTCCCATTGACTGGCATCAAATTTTTCATGAATAATTACTCAATAATTATTATCTAATTAAATAAGTATTATCCTCTTATTATATTCTTACATCCTATAGCATGATCTAGTTAATACATTAAACTACATTTTAAACTAATATATACAAGGCATGTCTGGAAAAAGTCCAGCTATTGTTACTATAACGAGAATGGTTTGCATGACATCAGTGCAACCTGGCAGCCAAGGAGAGTGGACTGGAATGCGCATGTGTGAACAATGACAACTTCACTGTACTAGTCAGTGGGGGTAGACACCATTAAGTGAGCATATAAACTGTGTGGCCATCACATTCAAAATGACTAAGTGAGTAGAACAATGAATCTACATCAAATTTTGTGTTAAGATTGAACATTCCTCTGCAGAGACTATTGAAATGATTCAGAAGGCTATAGTTATGGGCAACTGATGATTGGCAGCTTTATCATGACAATGTGCCTGCTCATGCATCACATCTTGTGCAGGATTTTTAGCAAAACAGCAAATTACTCAGGTGACTCAGCCCCCCTGCAGCCCAGATTTGGCACTCTAAGACTTCTGTCTTTTCCCCAAATTAAAATCACCTTTGAAAGGGAAGAGATTTCAGACCATCACTGAGATTTTAGAAAATACAATGGGGCAGCTGATGGCGATTGGGAGAAGTGTCTGAGGTCCCAAGGTGCCTACTCTGAAGGGGACTGAGGCATCATTGTCCTATGTACAATGTTTCTCATATCTTCTTCAATAAATGTCTCTATTTTTTAATATTACATGGTTGGATACCTTCTGGGCAGTCCTTGCACATTGGTATTTGTTACTAATACACCAATTAAATGGAAAGAATACACAAACTGTACATTGGGAGACTAAGATTTTTATTGCTATCTCTTCTCTATTCCTTGAAACAAAGTGTATAAACTTTCTACAGTGTTTTAATCATTGTTTTAGATATTTCCTAGAAATAGTAAATAAGACAAATAAGATCCTTGTTCTCAGAAAAAGGAGTCAGAAAAAAATTAAATAAATGGCTAATTTGGTAATTCAAAGACTGATAGGCCCTGTTAAAGACAAGACCAGTATTGTCTGGGTACACTGTTCAACCCATTAGTTCAGGAAGTCTTCTTTGTCTAGTAGCTAGTACATGAATGGAATAAAGGAGCTAGTTAATATATTCTAGAGGGAAGTCCTTGGGTGTAAGTAATCTTAATACATTAGGGAATAGAAAGAACTCCAAGGTGAGATTGAAGTATCAAAGAACAGGAAACTTGGAGAGATGAATACTCTATGAGGCCAAAGAATGATAGCCAGTATGTGGAGTCCACGGGGAAGATTTGCAATTTTATTCTAAATTCTGTGAGAATATATTGGACAATTAAATAGACAAATATCTTAATCATATCCACATTTTCACAAGTTAATTGTGGGCATGGTGCAGAAATGGATACATTTGTAATGCAGAACTGACAAGACTCACTAATAAACTGGATGTGCAAGGTGAAGAAATAAAGAAACAAGTAATGGTGCCCAGGATCCAGAGTTGCACAACTGGATCATAACAATAACAATAACATAACAATCCCTTTTGGTAAGATGAAGGAAGCTGGGAGAAGAACTTGCTTTGAGATAGGATTTACGATTCTGGCTACACATCCAAGAAGAATTGTTTAATAGGCAATTAGATATAAAATACTAAAGTGCAGCAGGAAAGTTAGAGTGAGATAAAATTTGGAAATATTTTTTATGCAAATTTCATTTCATGGTGCTAGATGGGTTAAGATCACTTAGGGAAAGAGTTAGAGGAGTCATTTCAGAATAGAGTCCTGACTATTCCAGCATTTGGTAATTCAATCTTAATTTCTCAATCTCTTACTCCCCTTCAAAGCAGACTACTCCAACTTACTAAAAGCTTTATCTTTAGGGGATCCATGAGGAGTGACTCAAGTGAAAATTTCTGGTATGGTGGTAAACCACTGGGAGAAATAAAATCAGTAAGAGAGCACTTTTGAAAAATCTATAAATTATACTATTTAGATGGTTGCTTATTCTATCTGCAGCCCTAACGTAATTACCAAATAGTCACCTAAGTCAGGGAATCCTCATCACATGGCTCTACATAAGAAAATAAGGACAAACTACTTCATTTACTATATAGTGGGAATACAATCATAAATTTGAAATAAATTATCACCCTGCCACAAATCTTGATTGGTTCTCCATGAATAGCCCACTAGTGAAATATTCACTTGGTTGGTCAAGGAAGTGATGAGGGGGCCACTGAAATGAGTGATTGTTTCATGAGTGATCTGACCTAGTTTGTTAAATGGCTTGGGAACATCACTCAAATTTTCTGTGTGTGTTTTCAAGCAAGTGCTTTGAAATGACCAGCAGCAGCAGTTCCATTTGCCATCTTTGTGGCCTCGTTTCACAGGGAAACCACAACCATTGCTCACCAAGTCACACAGGCATGGTTTTTCCTAGTAACAAAAGAGACACCAGGGAGAGAGGCAAAAGATGTCTCAATGAAATAATCATGTTCAGCTCTTGAAAAACCACAGATGAATTCTAGAAAGCCAACAACAGGCCTTTTCTGTAGTCCTGTAAACTCTGTATCTAGACAAACTAGAGGAAGAGATTAAATAATATGCCTGAATCACAGTCTTAATCAGCAATCTTATGGAAGAGCTTAACAAGAAGGAATTATTTGGGGAGGAGAAAAATTAATCACTCCACCTGTTTTGGTAATTCCCTCTGTATAATCGTTAAATCTCTTATATTGAGTGAAAGTAGACTAACCAAATGGGTATGAATTTGTTTGATTTGTCATGAGCTGTCTTAGTGTCACAGAATAAGTGTTGCTTACACGGTATTGCTGGGTAATATATAGTTGCTATGATAAATCTGAGGAGGGATAAGATCAAAGAGAGAAGGGAGAAAATGAAAGGTCATAAAGGGAGAGATGAATCCCCCCCTTACATGAACCCTTGACTCAAGTGACATAGCTTCCTTGCGCCCACATAGCACTGAATTTTTTTTACGCACTGTCCCTTCTCTAAAGCTTCTCCCATCCAAACACATGCCCAATATACTTACTGACTTTCCAGAATATCTACCATGCCCCTTCTTCATTTTCTAGTTACACATCTATCCCTAACAATCTTCATTCCCTCCTGTTTTTTCCAGCATGAATTGAACTGGTTAAGAATTGGGTGACTTCGAATACATCAAAGTTTGTCTGTTACCAGAGGAAATTCTGCAAAGCCAAGATAATACCTCAGTTAAGCCTGAGGAACATGGTATATCTGGCAATTTTATCCTGCATTTATATTTAGATTTTTGTTTAACTTTGCTTGAACTCTCATATATAAAGCAACTTCAGATAGTTATCTAATCAATTAAATCATTTATTAAACATTCATTGAGCATTTATGCTAAACCAGGAGTCCCCCATGACATAATAGATACAAAGCAGTAGAAGGACAGACATGTCCTCTGCCCTCAGACAACATGTGGTCTCTCATGGAAGCAGGCATTTCATTAAAAAACTACAATGAAATTTGATGACTGTTATTTACAGAATAATTCTGGAGCTCATTATAACTATCATCAGAAGTACCAAACAAATCATATCCTATTTTAATCTGTGGGAGATACTTAAGAGAATCCTTCCCAGACCCTCTCCTGAATTCTGATTCACACTGGGATATTTCCTGACTTTCAAATGAATTAGTATGATCAGACTCCTTGTCTTCGAGGCAATCCACTACGGCATTTTTCCCTGGCACATGCAACATGTGCATTCTTTGTCCCCTAGCCATGTAAATCCTGAATGTATAACCTCAGACATGGCAGAAATATGGAATAAGAACTGTCCACTTAATCAGAGGCAGAAAAGCAGTTTCATCTCAAGTGCTAATTTGTACTTTGTTGAGAAAGATTTTGGAATTACATTTGAGATCAGTAAAAAAAAGGGCCTCTGAAAATATCTGTGACATAAACATAAGAAGAGGAGGAATACTTCCTACCTATTTGCCATACTTGTGCTTCCTAGGTTGAGCACACCCTCTTTGACTAGCTAGAGACAAAAGCTCCTCTCTGAGATTAAATTCCCTGAGGGCTAGACAGTGTCCTATTCATTTTGCACATATTTAGGGACTTAACCATTATAAATGAGAGAGCAATTTATACAGCCTCTTTCCACTGAGAATTGTCACTAGAAAAATTATTTGTAATTTAAATCTAACCCACATTTTTTAAACAAATGGAAGATAATTTGTTGGGAATTTTCTTGGAAAATGACCTATCACTTCACTCTTCTTACTACATGATCAAACTGTGCTTTATTAATTCATATAATGTTTTTCACATCCCTACATTGATGCTATTATTTTCTAAATTCATACCCCATCCAGAAAAGACGGTAGTGAGAAACACAAGAAAATTAAGTTATATCAAACTGGTAAGGTATGACATATATGCAATAAAAGGGGGATATTTTCCTTCTATTTTTATCATATTTTTCAAAAATCAGATTGCAAATAGAATAAAAATTCATGGAGTAGAAAGAAAGAAGAAAAAATATACATTTGTACTCTAATAGACCATGCATAAATCTTTATAAAACACCCAAATTCTAATAGTTTTCTCTCCAGTAAGAAATATTTTATTGCTGTGAATGTATAATAATTGAATTTTTCATCTGAACTAAATGGAAAATTGCTGTGATGTTTGTTTTCTTAAGATTTTTTGTTGTTGTTGTTTCTTAAGTAAAAGATGTTTTTACAATTTCCTTTTTACCAGCTCATTTCTTGGGTCTTTCTCCCCAGCACACTGTTTTGAGCAACTTGTCATTTCACATGTTTATTTGGCACTTCCCTAAGTGCTTATAAAAAGCCTTTCAAATAATCATTCAACCAGATTAAAATTTTAGAAGAGAATGCAATTGGTACTTTCATCAGGCAATAGGGTGGGCAACATTCAAAGAAAATTGTTGATGTTGTCTATGCCACTTACATTGATTCATGGTGAAAAATGTTGCTTAGTTTATTGCCTCCATCTGAGCAGCAAATCTATGTAGAAAATCTGATCAAAGCACACTCTTTAATAATGCATCATGTCTCCCTATTGACATTCTTAAGTTGTGTTGACTTTTACAGCACTGGTAATGGTAGAAGAAGCCTAACATTAATAAGTCAACTGATATTTAAAATATATATGCTCCATCTGAGTATTTGGAAAGTCAGTGGAATGCTGTCTAAGGTCAAATATACTGCAGAAAAAAATCTCTCCCAATGGCTGATGGAATAAATGCAGATAAATGTAGATCAGTGTTCGTTTCTGTGTGTTTTCTTCTCGTCTAGCAGAAACTTGCTGCTGTGTATCAGGGTTGCACTTTAGTCACTGGGTACCCAGTGGACTGGTCATGAAGTGGCTGCTTTGTGAGTGGTGAGTTTCCTGATTTCAACACTAGCAAAGGTGTTCCAAGAGTGCTGCCTCCTCTGTCGGTATTCTAATGACCTTTCAGCACTGAATTGAGATAAAGCAATGGCCACCACTAATAGAATTTGCTGCAGGGAGGCCCATGGTGGATTGCTAACTGCATTATGAACTATAGTGCTATAAGACACTAAAGTAAAACCATGGTGAAGGAAAGGAAAGTGAATAGAACATAAAGAAGAAATACTTTTTAAAAAATTAATCTGAAAATTCAGAGACTGTATAAAGCACTATGTGAGTTAACATATGACAATTGTGTTTGTTAAATCTGAAACCTGCCCCGTGTCTTCTGGAGTTAAATAGGGTAAGTACTATGGGAATGCACATGTTCTTATGCTGTCGTGCAGTGCTTGGAGTGGCATTATACATTATAATAAACAAAATGCAGGAATGTCACAGTTGGCTAAGTTCCTATCAATTATAAACTTAATTTTTATACACATTTAATACTTATTTTAGACTTTGCTATACTGAGAAATTTTCTTTTAAAGAAAAATGGTTTATACAGTTCACTTCCTGCCATAATCAAGGTCTTTCTAACCTGATATCTGAAGGTTATGCTTCAGTGAATAATTCAGTAGGTTAGTGAAACTCTGGCAGCAAAGAAAGTGCTAATCTTAGATGGAAGCTGTGAGGGATATTAAGAAACAATTGCAAAAAGTGACATATTTAATAGAGAAAGATTACGCTGTGCTACATCTATTTAATTTGAATTGAATAAATTTTGCCAGCATTTTATGAGATGCAGACTAGAAATTATGTGAAACTTCACAGTGTCACTTTAGTCAAGGATAGAGAATAAAATGCTTAAAAATAGTTTATTGTGATTTTGAAGACTTCTCTATCAGTAAATTTGGAAGAAACTGAAAAAGATTCATTGCAGGACTTTATTCGTTTGAATTAAAAAATAAAGAACAGCAGAAGGTGATTTATCAAAAAATAAATAAAGTGTGGAATTAAAAGGAAATAGTGTCATGTGAGTCATTAAAATCAGGGAATTCCTTCTGGGCTGTGACTGAGTGAGACAATATTCCTTCTCCATTTTTCAAGGGAAATTTAGTTGATCTGGCTGAGACAGTCTAAAATTATGAATAATTCCAAATGTGAAAGCAATAGGGGCAGTTGGTGGCTTTGATCACTAAATAAATCCTCATAATGAACCCATCTTGACACTTATAATTATCTTTTGCAATGTGCTTACCTGAAATAATTTCTAAAAAGAAAACATAAATACTTCTAATGTTTAACCTAGCGCTACTTAAGAACTTTAAAATGGCAAATTTATCAACAAATTAACTTGAATAGTACTTATCTGTGGGGGACATTATCTAGTATGGAATATCTCAGAATCCATTCTTCCTACCCAAAATGTGTTCCAGTAGAAGGAGCACTCCACATCAAATAATCCTGGGCAAAATAATACTTTACCTTCTTGGCTATTCAAAATATAATTTAGCATATTAAAATCTAAAATGTCCTGTAGGAAAACAAATGAAAAAATTTAAATATACATTAAGCAGAGTAACACTGCTTAACCTCATATTTTCCTAATTTATTTGACTTCCATAATCTATCCTCTTCCACATGATACCTATGAACATTCTACAAAATATGTTTTGAGAAATTGTTTCTCATGTTGCTATTATAGACTGAATGTTTGTGTCCTTCCAAAACTCATATGCTGAAACCCTAACCCCCGAAGTTATGGTATTTGGAATTGACACCATGCAGAGGCGATAACGTTTAATGAAATCCTGAGTGTGGAGCCCCCGTGATGTGGTGAGTACCCTCATAAGGAGGGAAAGAGACACCAGAGCTCACCCTTTCTACAAGCAGATGTGCCCAGAAAAGGCCAGATGAGCCACCACAAGCACATGGCAATCCAAAAGCCAGGAAGGATGATCTCACTAGAACCCAACCATGCTGAAACCCTGATCTTGGAATCCAGCCTCCAGAACTGTGACAAAATAAATGTCTCCTGTCTAAGCCACACAATCTATGTTATGTTCTTACAGTAGCCCAAACAGACTAAGACAATTGCTTTGTCATTTTTCATTTTACACCATATTTTATCCATATTATATCCTTGGATCACCAAATATTTTTCTGTCCTTAACCTACATAGAAACATACATCTCAATCTTTTAAAAGGTAGCAGCCTTTGAGAGTGAGGAAAAGAATGGCCTGGCCATCTGTCTTCATACCCAGTTTTTGCTGCTGTGTATTCTGGAGTAACTCCCATACTGAGCTTGTGTCTTCTCACCGAAAACTTTGAGCACAGTAATATAACATTACTACAGTGATGTTAAGATTTTATAGGTCACTTTATGTAAAGATTTAGAACCACTCTGTACTTGGGAGACATTAATGTATGCCAGGACACCATTATGATCATTATTAAAGTCTAAAAACCAAACCAACTAACTACATTATTACTAGCATGCACATATGTGCATGTGAACTATTAGCACACTAGTAATGCCACAACTTTGCAGCACTGTGTTAGAGTCAGTAGCATTAGGAAAGAAGGCTGCTGGTTTTCTGCTCCCTTTCGTCCTTAACCCTGTGGCAGACTGAGAGAGAACACCTTGCTTATTTAGCTACTGAGGCAGATGCTATAGGATCATTTGCCCACATCCTGTGAACCTTACTCACTCAGTGTATTGCTGCCAACTTCCAGGTGCCAGCCTGCTGCCTGGAGTCTCAGTGTGCCTGACACAGCTTTTCATCTGTCCACTTGCCCCACATGATACAGGCTCGGCATACCAGGAAAATGGATATCAAAACTGCCCCAACTTCATTCAAGAAATGACTCTTGAGAGTTGGGTATAAGCCCCAGTCATTGGGTGGGGTATTCTGAGAAGAGTTCATTTCTCAGTTTCCTTGAGGGATTAACCTCATTTCTTACTTTCCTTTTTGTGTTTCCTGTGCATTCCAAATAAACTATTTGCACCTGAAGCTTTGTCTCAAAATCCGCTTCTAGGAGACCCCAACTGAAGACAACTGTGACTTCTCAGAGTGGATGGGAGGAAGTTTGTGTAGGGTTGATGCACCCACACAGCTTCTTTCGGGATGATAAGTTTTGATCAACCTATTCTGACATCTAAGCTTTTGCCTGCAATTGTTATGAGTTCCAATTGATTCCATTGCCTTTTCCTAAAAATCTTAAAGCTGATTTTCAGAAACACTATAAAAACCAACAAAAACAAATGTGGATTTGCTGAGACCCGACTCCACACTTGTGTACTGGAAGCGCTAATTGTAATAAAATTGACCCTTGAGTCTGAAATGTTCTCACATCCTGGAATTCTGCACTGAGTCCAAAGTCCCTCTCAGATGTCCTGAAATCCCCAGAGAAGAATGTGAATTCTCCTAGTCACCTAGGCCTCTCGGACCGGGCTTCTAGGCTAGCCTCTGTGTACAAAATTCCCACTCACAGGAATGAGCAGTAAGTGTTGCAAGTTTACTGAAAACTAGAGAGGGCTGGAAGCCTGAAATAGTTTGTATTGTAACAATGGGGATGGACACTGTTCTTCCATAGAATATCAAGCAACCCGTTGTCAAAATATTACCTGGCTACCGTCTGCTCTGTCTGCACTATTAAAATATGTTCTGCCCTATGACAGGTTCCGCCCTGGCTGTGCCTACAGCCATCCCCTGAAGCACACTGCCATGCCTCCGTCCATCTTTCCTTGAGAGGGGTTCATTTCAAACCACCAAGTTATTTGTGGCCTGGACCCTCTGAGTTTCACGGTCTCCTCTGAAGTCACCACAGGCGTTTTCTTCTCTAAGCAGAATGCTGGTGCCACTTCTGTACATATGCACTGTTTACTTTACAAATGCAATGTCTCCTGTGTAACTAAATAGATTAATAACAGCCAAAGTAATATATTTTTATAACTTTCCCTTCTCACTATGCCAGAGTTAATAAATGTGGTTAAAGTAGAGTGTTCAACACAATTTTAGGGGAAAAACAGGTGAATGTTGTTTACTATTTATAAATTTATTTTGTCTGTATGAGAATCAACATAACTATAATATCAAACTCAATGGTTCACAGAAATCATTGTGCAGGAAGAAACTACTTCCAAAAATTCTAATTTAAATTAAAGTTGATATAAACAAAAATATTATTGAAAATTCAATAATACTTCTGACATGGCCAACCAATATGACAAGAATTATGGATGTGGTATTTGACTGAATAAAATGTTTGAAACACTTCGCTATAATAATGGTGAAGTATTTAGACAAAAATGGCCTGGAAAGTGTTTGTCATGACCTAGGTCTGTTTTATTTACCTCTATTTTTGTTTATTTCCTGAAAATACATGCTACTCCCAATTGGACTGTTAAATTTATCTTATCAGAGCTGAGAGACTTATTTTAATCAGTAGTGACTCTCCACTTCATCAATTGTTCAAGGTTTAACATTGACCATGTTAAGGAGAGTTATATTGCTCCAGTTATTCTTCCCGTTTACTAACTCACACACCGTGTGCGTACTTGCATTGACAGATGGATGGACAGAGGTGGAGTCAGAAGTGTCTTCAGCTGCAGTTATCTCTTAATGCATTTTCTTCAATATTCACACTTTTAAAGTATTGTCTTCTGTGCTCTTTAAGATTTTTATCCCATGTCCCCCAAATTTCAAACACCATGACTGAAAGTGTCCTTCATGCTATTGTACTGGGATCTCATTATTTTAAAAGTTTGTGTATAACTTTTCAGTTACACTTAGATTGGTCCCTAAAATTTGATCATCACTTGTCATTCATTCACCAAATATGTATAAAATGTTATGCTAAGAGTAACATAAACTAAAAAAATGAATCGTGTGTACCACAAAATTTAATTTTATATTTTACTTGCCCATCTTCAGAGTGAATGCAATGAAGTGTCCACATATATACTAAATATTAAACTATTTTATAGGGACTAAATAAACCACAGCCTAGTTTCAAGTTTTGTCACCAGCACAACTAATTTCAAAGAAGAGACTAAAATAATTAACCTAAATATTCTTCATTTGTATTTCTTTTTTACCGTGCCTTGAATAATATTTTACACCTTTTCCCCAATGTATACTACGTGGTTTGTCTTCACAACAAACAAATCAATTGGATAGATTAAGTCATTGTTCCAATTCATCACTGAGGTAATAAAGAGATGAGAAAAACACGTGGCCCCTAAGAATGGCAGGCATGCTTGTTTCTAAGTGTCCATGCCAAGCCCTCCCACTTTCATTATATCCCCCATCTCCTGCTTGGCCATGGACAGTGGTTCTATCAAAAAGTAGTCTCTAGGGGAGCAGTCAGTCAGTTAAAACCTCAACCATCCAGCCATTACCTTAAAGCCACTGTGCCTTCATCTCTGTGTCAGGTAAAGCACTCCACGCACCCATTTCCCCAATCACTGCTATTGATACAGAAAAAAACAAAAGAATGACCCTTCAGCTTTTGTCCAAAATGTGTGATTCAGGGTCTATTTGGACACCTCGTTGAAAGGACATTTGTCTTCTCAGCTACCAGCCTTGCTACTTTTGCCCTAAATCCTATAATTTTCACTTACCTTCTATTTCATTTCCTCTCCATCCATCTATCTCCTCAGTTCTGCCTTTGAGCACACCCAGGACATTTACTATTGAAAGAAAAAAAATTCACCACTGTAGCTTCCAAATAGTTTGGATTTTATTTTATCCTTCCACTATATTTTCAAAACCTTAACTTCCCACATTTGTCTCAAAACTTTCAGCTATATATATAATAAATTCTTCAGTATCCGTAACAATTAAAATGTATTAAATGATACTCAGTGAAAAATACCTCTCCCTCCCAAGTTTTCACTAGCAGCCCATCTCTTTTCCCCAAAGGCAATCTCTTGAATCACAGTGTGTTCTCCCAGAGGTAGTCTTAACATCTTTAACCAGAGATGTTTAGGACCTGCTTGTTTTTTTTCACAATTGGTTAACACAAAGCACGTGGTCTCATGTGCTGGTTTTTTTCACCTGCTATTAATATATTTGGAGGCTGCAGCTATAAGGACAAAGGACAAGGCCTGGGTTTGTTTTTGTCATTTCTCCTGCTTGCTTGTCTGTTTAATAGCCGCTCAGGTGTCACTGCATGGGAGTGCCATAATTTTCCACCTGTTCATGAGCACTTAGGTGTCTCAAATGTTTGATACTTCAGTAACTTGGCAATTGGACATCCTCTACATATGCCACTGCTCACCTGGGCAAGTATACATGTAAGATAAATTTCTACACATAAATTGCACATTTCAATACAGAATTAAACCAACAAAATAGAAACAGCCTCACTGATTGACAGCTTCAGAGGGGAGGGGATCGTGGCGGCCAGGTAAAAATGGAGAAAGGATTATGCAAAAAAATCCTTGTAGACACAGACAACAGCATAGTTATTACAAGACACGAAGGCAGATGGGGAGTAGAAGAGGGTTATGGGGAGGTAAAGAAAGATGGAAGAAGACTCTGGTGGCGAACACGGTTCAATACACAGATGACATATTATAACTGTACACTTGAAACCTACATAACTTTATTAACCAATGTCATCCCAACAAATTCAATATTTTTTAAAAAACAGAAATTTTAAAAACTGTAATATTTTTGCTCTAAATTATTCTATACTTGAGTCAAAATAAAGGCCTCCCATCCTCCCACCCATGTATTTGCCTGCCTTTCTGCTGACAGTCCTTTTGTGCCCTCTTCGTTGAAGCCCCAGCCATCACCTCCACGAACTCAAGCTGTCTTCTTTACAGTTAACCAAAATCCACCCTCCTTCCTGAACCATCCCTAATTTTTATTCCACAGGGACACATCCCCGTCTCCTATAATCTCCATTAAATCTTGTTTACAGTGAATTCTCAGGACACTTACAGATTTCAACTTTGTGACAGGGTCAGGCCAGCTTTAACAACATGCATTTGAACTGCATGGGTCCACTAATACCCTGGATTTTCAACCAACACAGTCGGCAACTCCTATTCCGGGGTTTCACATCCACACATTCAACCTACCTACTGTGGATTGAAAACAGTATTTTTCCATTCGCAACCATAGATTCCCCACTGCACTGAGAATACTGTTTGGGATCCCCAATAGGTTGAATCTGTGGATTCCAAGAGCCAGCTGTAGCTAGGTTTGGGGGGTAGTCAAAAGTTAAGGCAGATTTTCAACTGTGCAGAGGTTGGCACCCTTAACTTCTATATTGTTCAGATTCAAAGGCATTTGTATTAATGCTTTAGTTCCCTCCTAATCTTTTACAGGAAAATTACACTTTTCGATTTGCTCCTTAGTTGCTCTAAGCATAGACCCATATATTTTGTTGACTCAATAAATGTTTGTTGGATGAATATATTATTAAATGAATGAATGAAAATGAATGAATTGGCAAATGAAATAAATCTAAATTCTGTGGAGAATTATATTCAGTTCAGTCTGAGAGGGCCACTGTACCCTTCTGGACCTTTCTTTTTGTATCTACCTGGTAATTTTTATCTTCAAGGCCTTTGCTAAATGAACAAAGGCTTAGGGTGCTTCAAATAACAACAAAAAACTATCATAAATTGTAATCCCTTTAAATTCAGTGAAATCCATATCCATGTGATGTCCAAATGAAGATGCTGTTAGGAAAATGTGATTCTACCCTCAGCTTGTATACGGATACTAATCCCTATGTCGTATATGAGAACCACGTGTGGCTTGTGGAGAAGGGTCTCTTTTGTTCCTCACTGCCTGAGAACTTTTGCCCTCTTGTGCCCCTCTATTGTTTTCTTTTAGATTCTATGGGATTTGGGCAAAATCTGGGCTTCATATAAAGCAAACTAGAGTTTTTTGAGAGACACACAATTGAGAGAACTATCGTAAGGCACTGCTAATAAAGACCATTGCTACCCCCACTGTGCAAATAACAAAATGCTGGATCATAGGTAGTGAAGCTTTGACCGTCTTATGAGGGCCAACAGCAGAAACCATTTTCTTGTCTCTGAATCAGAGGATTAGATCAATTGCATAATTATCATGAGTATTGAAAAGTTGGTTTTTAATTTCAAACATTCTCAAATTTGGTAGTTTAAAAAAGTCTTTGGAGGTATATAAAAAAAGACCAATAAACAAAAAATTACCATGAAGGGACCTCATCCTAGCCCTCCCTCTCTGTCACACTGCCCAGGTCCTTTTCCCTCTGTCCTCCTTCTCCTCACTGAATAAATAATGACTTAGACTAGAAAATTGGAGGGTCCATTTAGGTCCTAATGATCTATTGGGGAGTGGGAACTCTGGAAACAGAAACCTTGTCTCCCAGTTACAGTCGCACTATTTTGTGCTAAGTGAGTCTTGGCAAGTTATTTAAGTCTCTGAGTCTCCATTGTCTTATTATTATTTTTTTTAAATTTGGAACTAATGATGCCTACAGTTATTGTGGGGGTCAAATAAAACAAAGTAAGAAAAAATAACTGTAAATTCAGTGTCATTTCTACAAGTAATAGTTACAATAGTATTCTTATTTCTTCCCTAATTATGAATAGAGACTATTCCCCTTCCTATTGCACAGTGGTGAATAAGCATAGTACACCAGGCTCTGTCACCAAAGCCCTTTTTGTAGAAGGTTCAACTTTGGGAACCTCACACTAAAATCCATAAGCTTTCTCTATCCCTAGGAAACCAAAAAATATAATCTTTGTTTTTAGAGAAAGGAAATGTCAATATCAAAAAAACGTGTCAAATACCATACAGGAATATTAGAAAATAAGCCAATACCAAACAAACATGTTAACATATCAGACTCAATATATTCCTAATAATAATAATAGGCACCATTTGACATTACAGTCCCAGACATGTTTCTAAAGAGTTTGCATGTATAAACCTCATCAATAGTAAAATTAGATATTTATCATTTTAATTTTACAAGAAGAAATTAATTGACAGTTTAAGTAATTTGACCAAAGTCAGATTAGTAGGTAATGCAGTCATTATTCCAGATCACACAGTCCCACTCATAATCAGAGATCGTGAGTGTAAATTACCTGGCTCATAAATGGTGTCTAGTAACAAAAAATGTAACTTAATAGTAAGAATTACTCCTCGCTCAGGTATCCTAAAGAGTCACAGAAATAAAATTTAGTATTGAAGCTTTTTCACTGCACCTGTATTTTTAAATATAGTATGAAAAGAATGGAGTCTCTGAGATAGGAGGTCAGCATGTAGCAGAAGGAAGAGCTGAGGGGAAATTACTTGAAATTCATGTGATTTTTATAAGTTGGTGGCCAGAATCAGTAATAGCAGTGATGGCATCAGTATCAAAACAGTAATTAGCATTAATATATTGAAGATATTCCTGAATATCAAAAGTATAAACAAAAATTTACTATCGTTATTATCTTTGGTTTTTTCCCTTTCATTACTTGTATGTCTTAAAAAGATTGCCCCCAAATAGAGAAGGAAAATGGTAAAGAAATGTTTATTATTAAGCCCATGTTTCTGCCCTTTGAAACAGCAATAGTATGTTGTTATTGTTTTTTTATTTCTTTATACAAGTGTGAAGATTGACTCTCTTTGTCTTTTTGATGATTTATGTTGCTTGGTTATAGAATTCAACATTTTCATAATCGGCAACATTTATCTCTGTTCCAATTAAGAACTAAATGAAAAGTCTAAACCCATCAAACATTATCATTGCAATAATGCTACCAACTGGAAACAATTGGAAATTTTGAGAAACAAACTGGACTTAACTGCTTTAAGCTTAAAAAGCTTTTAAAATCTAAGGGCAATTATATCACTGATTTTAACAACATAGGTTGGTCAAAGACTCAAATTGGAAGAGGTTGTGTTTCACTGAGCATGATTTATTTACTTTTCACATAGAAAATGTTATTTTACTTTTAAAATAACAGGCTTCTTTAAAAATGGCTGGCTAAAGTTATTGTGAGCATGGCAAAACAGAGTTAAAGGACCATGGGCACCGAGGACCACAGAGATGAGAGGAGAATAATGCTTCCTCAAACCTTAAAGACATCAGTGCATTTAGTTATGATCAAATGTAGTTAATGAGCTTAAACAATTTACCAAAGCAAAGCAATCCAGAGTTTTCTTTACGTGTGTATGTATGTGTGTTTAAATAAATCTTTGATTTAGGAGCTCTCATTTACAAATGCACTTCTGTGTGATTGTGTCGATAAGTGGGACGTGGTCTTGTAAAAAAAGCCTTGAACATTAGGATTGTATTTCTAGGGAAGAGTGTGAGATGTGCTGTCCTCCAAGCTTTAGTGACCATGGTTGGTAACTCAAAACTGCACATTAAACTAGTGCTTGAAATTTTGCCACCCCTGGATTTAAGGCAGTCATTATAGGTCCTTTGTTTTAAATCTAGTTTGTTCTTAAGTAGGGAATAACACCCTTCTGCCTTCTGCCTGGAGAGTTTAAAATCCCTGATTTCCAGGAAAGCACATGAACACAGAAACATTTTGACTGCTTGAAAAGAAAAAAAGAGAAAGAAATATACTGCTTAGGTTTCTGAAAATATGTAATTAATAAGTAGTTTTCCTTAAAACAAGTACCCACATAAAAGACAGAAACAAATGGAGCTCTTTTAAAAGTGGATGACACCTTATTTTTATTTTTTGCTTTTTAAAATAAAGTCCTTAATTGTGTATGTTTATAGGATATATATATGCAATATAGAGTATAATATATATATAATACAACCTTATATATGTGTATATACATCTGTATCTAGCAATCTAGATAAAGAAAGACAGCCGAGAGAAAAGAGAAAAACAGAAGGAAAAGGAGTGAGAGACAAATTTTTATGAAGAGGGGGTCTTGAGGGTCTGGAAAACACTTCATTTGCTTTGATACCCTCTGTTTCCTGGCAGCAGAGAGCTGAGGGGCGCCTTCTTACCTGGCTTAGAGAAAAAAATAAAAGAAAATCTCGTTACCTCTTTTTCTATAACCCCTTCAATTAAATCCCTGCCAACAACCTATACTTAGTCTCAAAGAATCTCTACATAATTCTGGGGATTACATTTAACTATGGTCTGGAATTGAGACTACTCATTCAATTGTGTATTCTCATATAGAGAAGGAAATTATAAAATTGAAATCAATTCAATCAATAATCTATATTTTAGAATCTAAAACACAGTAAAAAAGACTGATAAAAAACAAAATTCAGGCAAAATATAGATTGAAATAAGAGTATTTTTAAAACACCAATTAAATATGCATGTTCAAATCGTGAAGATGAATATTTCATTAGAGCATCATAAACGTTCACTTTGTCCTAACCCTAAGAAAAATATAATTATATCTCCACCCAGTGGACACTTACGGTAGAGCAGATTTAAGAAGTAAAATCTATTCCCACCATCTAATAAAAAGCAGCAAAGCGGGCTTGCCATAAAAATCTTGGAAATGAACCCCCAAATTAGTTTATGATGTCTTGAAGGATTCTAAGTAATTCTACAGTGCCCTTGTTTTCAAATATATATAAAAAATATATATATTTTTTATCTCTGACAGGATTATTTTCATTCTATATGTCAGAAAATGGCCCCTGCCCCTTCTTCATGAGCATGGTGTCTTCACCAAGCAGTAGTACATTTACTGTGCATTGCTGTGGGTCCTAGATGGAAAAACGTAAATTTTAAATGGAATTGGGGATTGGTTTATTTGATTTGGTATATATTTAGGTAGGTATTTACTCAAATTTGTGTTTAAAGAAAATAGCAAGCTTGATGATTACCAATGAAGGCCAAAGAGAATTCAAAATAAGACAAAAATAAAAGATGTAAAGAGATCCTTACCTGCCTATTAGTAATTATTCTGATGCTAATGAAGGAAAAGGTGGACACTAGGGTAATTTGATTGGTTAAAGAGAATTGTAGTATTTTTTTAAATCGGCACAAGGTTTGTTACTCTAAGAGCAAAGTAAAAATTTATTTTGGCTTCGTCCCTCATGTGTTTAAGGGAATGCTATAAATATTTAAAAGCTGTGATTTACGGCTATATGATCTAGAAGCAGTGGGCTGAGGTAATCTGCACCATGTAATATACTTAGCACAATAACATTCATCATAAAGACCTAGATCTGGGATGTGGGGTGTGGGTGAAAATGCACTTTCCAAAAGTCAAAGAATATATGATGTTAAAATACTATGATTTCTCAACACAAAAATTACATTAAAATTAATTCTTTCTAGAAATCCAAAATCTTGATAATTTTTAATTGTTTGTCCATACTAAGGGTGATTAAAAATTATAAATTTGGTTTTTTAAAAGAATATATTAAAAATTATAATTAAACAATGAAAAGTAGTAGAACCTGTAGCATCTCCATGGTAGACACAGATAAAAACTTTTAATTTATGGACTAAATATCTGTGTATACAGAAAGGTATATTAATACTAGCAAAAAACACATCCAATAATAAGAAAATTATACTACTAATAATTCTAGTTGCAAGTAAGAAGTAAAATAAATGAACAACAGAAAAATAAAATAAAATTCCAAAATAGTCCATCAATTTTACTGAGATTTATTTTGCTTGTATTTTTATTGTTTGTTTCTTTATGCTTCTCTTTTTCTGTTTTTAATTTCTTAGACTTCTCAAATACTACATTTTCCCAATCTTTCCATTTAAAATTTTGTGATATATTAGATGTTATTTTATAGATCAAGTTTTCTAAACTACAATTTAAATTGATAGTTTCAAATACAGTTAAAATAAAATTTCCTATCCAATGTTATTTTCTCTTAGAAGATTGAAAGTTACTTTATAGATCTACTATTCACATCCTGTTTATTTTTTATTATTTCTCACAATCTCCTACTGGCCTTATATTTGAAAAAGACTTTTAATGACATTTTCATAATGTTAGCACATTTAATTTCCTGCTACCTAATTCTACTATTTTCAAAATTAAAATTAAAAACAATTTATACTTCAGTAACAATATTTACAAAATAGTAAAACCTTGTACAAATATTTGTAAAGATTCATCTTTTAAAACATTGTGATTGGCAATTTATATGAAGATCAGAACATTGAATTATGCATATCAGTATCTGGTATAGTTTTTGAGGCCTGTAACCGAGAAAGGTAATTTTGTCATAATATGCTTCCTGTGTTTATAAAAGCAATGAAAATCTTTTCTACGTATCCTTACAAATGTTTTTTAAATTTTTCCTAGGCCTCCTCCTTGTTTATGGAACTAAACATTATACTATGCCTGCTGCTGTCCTTCTGCTAAAGATTTAAATTTAAGAAATAATAGCTGCCTGTCTAGACAACCCTAAAATTGTTTTAGTTACTGATGTATGGATGACTGATAAATGTCATCTTTTCTGCCTGCAGTGCATTTGGAATCTAGTCTACTGACATTTGTCTATAGCTGACCTGTGTCTGCATTTTAGATTTACATGAAACATTTAAGTTTTACAACTATGAACCTTTCAATTTCATCGTTCTTATTCTACATCCAGTACAATAAAACAATTAGATCCTCTCCTATCTTTCTTCTTCTTCACATGGATGTTTTTAATTAAACCAGCAGGGAAGATTGTAATCAAACGAAAGGCAATGGAATTTACTTCATCTCTTACCTAGTGAAACAATTATTAAATTCCCTAGCTTCATATTTCTCATACCAATAAAATTAAATCTGTAGCTCTGCTAGGAAGGGTGGAAAAAAAGCAGTCCCAAGTAATCAAAACCTATAGGTCTTCAGAACAATAATGCAAAATATATAACTCTGTTGTCTGAAAAATTGCTAGCTTCTCCCGCAGATATCATATCAGTTTTCCTCATTTTCACTATGTTGGGAAGTGCTCCTATATTTTGCACATAGTAAGAGAACACTAGCCCTTAGAAATGTGCTCATAAGACTTAATTAGGTTACTTCTGAACAATGTTTTTATAGAATAATGGCTTACCTTGAGTTGACCCACGATTCTACTGAGTGTTCTTTGCTTATGTTATATTATAAACATGAAATTACCGAGAATATGAATACGAAGAAGTGTTTTTCAGACTGTGTGTCTGTGGGTCTTTGTTAGACATCTCATTACCCTGATACACTGTGACATGTGACATTTCCACTTTTCACCTTTTACACTATTTACAGTGCTTGGACAAGTTTAAAAATTTATATAAAAAACAATCATCCTCCACTTTAAACATATAAAGAAAACAATTTACATAATTCCTAGTCAATAAAGAAACCAAGAATTATAGCAGCTATAGAAGCAGTAACTTCAGTAAAATGAACAATGATCCCTGACAGCCCCCTGTCAGATTTAAATGAGACATTTAACGGGGTGGCCAGGGGAGATGCTCTTCCTATGTACGTATTTCATTCATGGCACTTGCATCGAATATATAAGTATTTGTCGCCATCACTTGACTGTGAGATTAAGAGCTGAAAACACAGCATCTGTCACCATCAAATCCTTGACTCATTAAGCACTCAATGAATGTGTAATGAACTAATTAATATTATAAGAATGAATAAATATGGTCATACTTGAAACACTGATATTATGTTATCGACTCCAGACTCCATCTTCTTTAACATCAAAATATCAAAAAACACTTGTTAACTTTCTGAAGGATCTTATAAAAAAACCTGAAAGTCATAAGTGAAGTTGAGCCACAGATAAAAGCACAAAGACTGAAAAGAAAGGGAGAAAAATCTCAGTGAACAGTATGTTTGAATGAGAAGATGGGAAGACAAAAAATAAAAGATCATTGAGATCTTCATAATTTTACAATATTTTGGTGATGAATTTGAAGCTTTACAGTACATAATAGAAGGGACTTTTTGAAAATTAAGCTGCAATCCTAACTGCAGGACTTTCCTTTATGATTTATTTTGTCTGGATTCAAAAGTAAATCCATGTTCTGTGAGGAATGCAGAGTCTAATTTCTCAGTGATTTATATGGGCAGATGCAGACAACTTTGGCTGGAACTGATGTTTGGTCAGGGATCCAGGAAATGGAGTCTTATCTGTGGCAAATGTGACTATAGTCAATGCAAATTTTGCAGACAATATAATTAGTAGAATGATAATGATTTTTGAAAGCAATTTACAAAGAAAAATTATGCTATCTTGAACTGTTTTGGACATGGATATGGATATAGGAAATTAAGAATAGAGAACAGGAAAAGAAAAAGGAAATTGAGGAAAAAAAGATTATTCTGCAATTGTGATATAATGAATGAAATAAAACAAAATGTAGGTGAATCCATTATTGCTCCCCTTAAAAGGATTATTATCTTCATTAATGTTCTTAGTTATTATTTTTCAATTTCTTATTAATTCTCAACAAGTTAACATAAATATAAAGTGAAAAAAGAATTCCTTTAACTTAAAACCAGAATACATATTTAATAAATTAGAGGATATATTTAATAAATTAGAGGATTAATTTAATAAATTTACTCAGAATGCACCAAAGAGAAATAAACCCAAGAAATATGAACAAGACTTTGAGATTAAGTCTATAATGCAAAGATACTAGATGTATTTAATAGATGTTATAAGTTTCACTTTTGATATGGTAGAATAAGTTTTTAGTGGACTGACTATCCCACAGATATTTATTGTTATAAACTCTGGGCAAAATACCATAAAGCAATTACCTTATGGGTTTGAAGGATGAACAGAAACAACCTGTTTTGGATGAGACCAGAAGATTGGAAGTGCAAACTCTCAGGGGGTGATTGCTGTGGCTCTGTGTCCTTGGCTGAGTTTGCAGCGCGGCACAGGTTTCCTCAAGGTCCAGGAGAGAACCTGCTCTCTTTCTGGCCTGAGAAAGTGAAAGCCAGGACAACCAGAGAACAGAAGGTGAGGGAAGGTTTTGTACAAAAGAGATGCAGAAAAGGGGAGGCCAGGTCTATATATAAAACCTGCCCAAGTCCTGGACATGGCAACGAACATGCAAGAAGTAGTCTATGAACAGCCCAGCTAATGAAACCCTCCAACTGAGCTGCCCACAGCAGGTGGAACAGAGTTTAGTTTGGGCCTAACCACATTAATTTGTTGTTTGATCAAAAGCATCACATTGTTCGGAGGAAGCTAACAGAATCCAGAGACTCCACAACCTCCATAATCAAAGTGCAAAGAATACAATTTGAAATTACTTGATAGACAAAGAACTCAGAAAGTGTGATTCATTCCCAAGGGAAAAGATTATTAACATCAGTGCCTATGAGATGATACAGATGTTGGAATGAAGCAAGTATTTAAAAGCAGCTATTATTACTCTGCTCGATCAAATAAAGAAAAAATACTTTTGTAATCAAAGAAAATACAGTAACTTTCAGCTCAGAATAAAAAATATAAAAATGTTTGAATTGTGCCTCCTCAAAGTACATCAGAGTCCTAACTTCCAGTACCTGTGAATGTGACCTCACTTGGAAATAGGACTTTCACAGATGAATTAGTCAAGATGAGGCCATATGGATCAGGGTGGGCACTAACTCCAAAAATTAGTGTCTTTGTCAGAAAAGACTCAGACACAGAGGAGACAGAGGTAGGAATTTCATGGGCAGATGGAGGCAAAAGGATGCTGAGGAGTGCCAGCCACCACTGGAAGGGGCAAAGAAGGGTTCTCCCCTAGAGCCTTCGAAAGGAGCAGGGCCCTGCTGACACCTCGATTTCACATTTCCAACCTGTAGGACTGGGAGACAATACATTTCTGTTAAGTCACCCAGTTTGTGATAATTAGTTATAGCAGCCCTAGGAAACTACTACAATAACCTAATGGAAATTTTGAAACAGCAAAATACAACATAGAAAGTTTTCAAAATTCACTGTATGAGCTTAATAGAAGAATGGAGATAATAGAGAAAAAAGTCAGTAAATTGAAACAAATCAATAGAAAGTATCCACCCTGAAGAATACATATTGACTTGAAAAAGAAGTGCAACTATTGTGAAAATAAAAGTTTAAAGGCACAAGACAATGTAATCTGAATGAATAAATTTTACTTTACCAATACATATTACTTTTAAAGAGACAGCAAAAATATAATTAAAAGAATATGTGAGACTTTACTTATAAATTTCTAAACCTTCTTTACTGGAACCAAAAAAATGAATGATCAAAAGAGGAATGAGAATTTGTTATATAGACATGAATGCGTGAGAAAGGTACCAAGTAAAAGATGTTGGGAACGACTCTTTCAGAATGATAACACGGTTTTGGTTATGTCTGTGCTGACAGGTGATTAGAGAAGCTGAGACAATCCACTGGAATATAAAGATTTTGGAAAATGTGAAAAAAATTAGTAATAGAAAAAAGTAACATGGATAATAATCATAGAAAATTCACTGGAATATAATGATTTGGAAAATGGGAAAATAATAATAAAGGCACTGAATGGATATTTATGGTTAATGACAGGGAATAGAGGAAATAAAACAAGTTCTTCTCTCAAGGTTTAGAATGAACTCACATAATATTGAACTCACATTGATTGAGCTCCTACTAGGTACCAGTCACTGTGTACGATAACGCAAAAATAAATTGTCAGTCTTTTTTTCAAAGTGCTGATGACTCAGTAGGAAGTCAAGAGAGTGGTTTAGGGATCAAGAGGATATGTATTAAACAGATGGCATAAGCACCGACAGAGTTAAGTTGAGATGTGGTGATGCCAAGGTTGTGGGAATGCGCATGGGGTGGAGTGTGTTTTCTTCCTGACCTTGAGGATCAGAGGGCTGAGGAAGCAAAGACTGCAGTATTAAAGAGAAGGGATAGATTCAGGAGAACTGCAAATTAGCATGAAGAGATAAAAAGATGGAATTGCAGAAGCAATGACATCATTTTAGAGGAGTCAAGAGAAATTGACTGGTAAAGAATCTATAAGGTAGAAGGAAAAATAGTTAAAAGGAATTGGTTAAAGGTAGATTTAGAAAAAACAAGATTGAGCTAAGTAGGATTTTAGAGAAGTGGGAAGAATCAATCACCTAATGCAATGTAAATGTGGACAAGCGGATGGAACGAATTTCATTGTAAGTACATGTGACTGTGTATACGTGTATGCATGCACATGTGTGTATGCATGCATGTGCACACATGCTTGATAAGAAAAAGGTTGAGAAATATAAGGCCTAGAGCACTAGTGTGGACAGTACATTCAAAAAATGTCTTGGATTAATTTAATGAAATTCAGTTGGAACAGAGTGAAGTAAATTTCCAAAAAGAACTAAAAATGGTTTAATGCTGGCATGAGTGCAGGTAGTCTTAAAAGTAATTCAATTTTAAGATGGTTTTATTTGCAACAATCAATACATTATATCATCTAGTTATTTAGAATCAATGCTCTTCATTTATGGCAGTACCCCTCGACTCATCGTAACACCTCCTTGTTTTTTATAAACACAGTATCTGACTTAAATAAATCATTGTCTCTGTTTTGGCAAGCACAGATTTCTAAGCCTGTGACAAGTGAAAGCAGGAATTTAGGAAGCAGGATATAGGAGAAAATGATAAAAGGAATTTTATAATTTAGCAATCACTCGTGGTCAGCATCAATTCTTTTGTGAAAATAAGAACAAACATACATTATATTTAAGTATAACAAAACTCTCTGTTCTTGTTGTTGTAGTTTCTAAATGGAGAACTAAATATATCCAAAATGAAATTGATCTCATTTTGTCACTATTCTGCAGACAGTGCTGGTGACCTGGTCTACCACCCGTCACTGGGGTGGGGACAGTTGACAAAACCTCTCACCCTTAATAACGTAGTATCTAAACTGGTTCCTCAAACAAATGGAATCTTTAAAAATGTTTTCAATAATGCACACTCATCTAAAACTTGAAAATTATAAGGAAAGAAATTAATCATACCATCATTCAAAAATAAGAAGTACCACACCTTCTCATATTTTAGAAGTATTTAACACTTTCTGTCTTACCACATACATGATTTGCAAGTCAATTTTTTCACTTTGTATTATATTAAAATATTAAAATAATTAAAGTATTTAAATAATTAATAATCAAAATATTTAAATATTAAAATATTAAAATAATTTTCTGTGTTTCTAAAACTATTGTAAAAATGCTTTAAATATTGAGCTTATTTGTAAAGGCTTTTGTTTTTAATTCAGGTCCTTAATGAAAAAGTTGCAACACCATGCAATTAACACACCATGTTCTTTTTTTTTTTTTTTTTTAGCCTTTGTTTGTCTTTTATTTCCATAGAAATGCTTCTTTTTTTTAATGACTTCAACATATGACTTTTCTTTTTTTTACTGTCTTTTTTTTAAATATATGTATTGATTATGCTATTACAGTTGTCCCATTTCCCCCCTTCACTCAACTCCATCCTGCCCATCCCCTCCCTCCCACATTCCCCCCCTATAGTTCATGTCCATGGATCATACTTATAAGTTCTTTGGCTTCTACATTTCCTACACTATTCTTACCCTCCCCCTGTCTATTTTCCACCTATCATTTATGCTATTTATTCTCTGCACCTTTCCCCCCTCTCTCCCCCTCCCAATCTCCTATTGATAACCCTCCATGTGATCTCCATTTCTGTGGTTCTGTTCCTGTTCTAGTTGTTTTCTTAGTTTGCTTTTGTTTTTGTTTTAGGTATGGTGGTTAATAACTGTGTTTGCTGTCATTTTTACTGTTCATGTTTTTTATCTCCTTTTTCTTAGATAAGTCCCTTTAACATTTCATATAATAAGGGCTTGGTGATGATGATCTCCTTTAACTTGACCTTATCTGGGAAGCACTGTATCTTCCCTTCCATTCTAATTGATAGCTTTGCTGGATACAGTAGTCTTGGATGTAGGTCCTTGCCTTTCATGACTTGGAATACTTCTTGCCAGTCCCCTCTTGCCTACAAGGTCTCTTTTGAGAAATCAACTGACAGTGTTATGGGGACTCCTTTCTAGGTAACTGTGTCCTTTTCTCTTGCTGCTTCTAAGATTCTCTCCTTATTTTTAATCTTGGGTAATGTAATTATGATGTGCCTTGGTGTGTTCCTCCTTGGGTCCAGCTTCTTTGGAACTCTCTGAGCTTCCTGGACTTCCTGGAAGTCTATTTCCTTTGCCAGATAAGGGAAGTTCTCTTTCATTATTCGTTCAAATCAGTTTTCAATTTTTTGTTCTTCCTCTTCTCCTTCTGGCACCCCTATAATTCGGATGTTGGAACATTTCAAGATGTCCTGGAGGTTCCTAAGCCTCTCCTCATTTTTCCAAATTCTTGTTTCTTCATTCTTTTCTGGTTGGATGTTTCTTTCTTCCTTCTGGTCCATACCATTGATTTGAGTCCCAGTTTCCTTCCCATCACTATTGGTTCCCTGTACATTTTCCTTTGTCTCTCTTAGCATAGCCTTCATTTTTTCATCTAATTCGTGACCAAATTCAACCAATTCTGTGAGTGTCCTAATTACCAGGGTTTTGAACTGTGCATCTGATAGGTTGGCTATCTATTCGCTGCTTAGTTTAATTATTTCTGGAGCTTTGAAGTGTTCTATCATTTGGGCCTTTTTTTTTTTTTTGTCTTGATGCATCTGTTACTTAAAGGGGCGGGGCCTTATGTATTCCCCAGGGGCAGGGGTAATGCTGGTTGTTGAGCTGTGAGGCTGTATGTGGGGGAGGGGCCGAGAGGGAGCAATGGCACCTGCTCCACTCTCTGCCGGATTTCAGTCTTTCCCTCCACTACCCACAATCAAATGGGTCCCCTCTGGTGCTGGTTCCTGAGTGGGTGGGCTTGTGCACGCTCTAGGCCCCTGCGGGTCTCTCCAGCGACCTCTCCTGTGAGGCTGGGAGTCTCTCCTGTTGCCGCCTCAACCCCCACCGGTGTCTTCAATCAGAGGTTTGAGGCTTTATTCACCCCCACCCCCGCGCTGGAGCCCTGGGTAGTGCGGTCTGCTTCACTCCCCAGCCCGTTTGTCCCAGTTTATCTGTGTGAAATGTGGGGCCGCGGGGTACTACCTGCTGCTCTGCCTGCCCTGTTCTCCGCCACTCTGAGTCCGGCCCTCTCAGTTTATCTGCGCGAATGTGGGGCCGCAGCATCTGCTAGTGGTCAGACTGCCTGCGCCGTCGGACACTCCACCAGTCTCCGTCCCGCCACAGCCACGCGAGTCCTCTCTGCCCAGGGTGCCCATCTCCACCCCTCCTACTGGTCTGGATGAATGTTTATTTTTTTATCTACTAGGTGTTGGACTTCCTTGCCATTCGATTTTCTGTCAGTTCCGGTTGTGGGAGGAGGCACAGTGTGTCTACCTACGCCTCCATCTTGGTTCTCTGAAATCCCGTGTTTTTAATATATGTCAACTGGAACATAAGGATGGAAAACGATTGGTATGCAAAGGACATGTACAGATGCATAGGAACTGTGGAATTGATCTGGTCTCTGTGACAACTGCTAAATCTTTCATGTGAAGTTGAGAAAATCATCAGTGGGTTGTGGCTCTGGAGAATGTCTCTGTTCAGATTCTGGACCAGGTTCTTACATGCTGTTATGGTGGCTTCTGGTCATCTGCTATGTGATTCTGTCTGCCTCACCTGTAACAATGCCAGTAAAGTAAATTTCCAGATTACTTTCTAAGTTTACAAATGGTTAAGGATAATTTGTTTAAAATAAATCATTTACTATAAGCAGTACTTTAAAAACTGGAGCTATTTCTGATTCTGCTCATTTCTGTATACCTCTGAGAGGTGTGAAGTTCCAGTGTGATCACTGCAGGTGACTGGGAATCCTGGGGACAGCCTGCCAGCAGAGGTGGCGACTGTGACAGGATTTCACTGTCCTCGAGGCTACTTGGCAAGTTGTAAACAACTTCTACTACAGTATCAGTTGTAAAAACCTGTTTTCAAATTCTAGAAATTTCAGTTACATTTTATGTTGCATCACCAACATTCCTGCCAGTGGCTATTATTTGGTCTCTTAAAAATAGACCAAATATTACCTGGAGGTTTGTGTTGTAACTGTTGAACACTATGAATATATAAATTGAACTAATCTTTTTTAAGGCTGATTTTGCATTTAATTTTTTAATTTATTTTTTTGTTGTTGTTCAAGTACAGTTGTCTGCATTTTCCTCCCACTACTTCCCCTGACCCCAGCCATCCCCACCTCCCTTCCC
Organism: Desmodus rotundus; assembly: GCF_022682495.2. Taxonomy (NCBI): domain Eukaryota; kingdom Metazoa; phylum Chordata; class Mammalia; order Chiroptera; family Phyllostomidae; genus Desmodus; species Desmodus rotundus. The sequence goes on along the minus strand of NC_071394.1, from coordinate 56,395,765 downwards.
TGATTCTACCCCACCTTGGTTTTGTCCATGTGTCCTGTATAGTTGGTCCTGAAATCCCTTCCCTTCTTTCCCCCATTGCCCCCTCCCTTCCCCTCCCTACTGGTTACTGTCAAATTGTTCTTAATTTCAATGTCTCTGGTTATATTTTGCTTGCTTGTTTGTTTCATTGATTAGGTTCCACTTAAAGGGGAGATCATGTGGTATTTATCTTCCACCACCTGGCTTATTTTGCTTAGCATAATGATCTCCAGTTCCATCCATGCTGTTGTAAAGAGTAGGAACTCCTTCTTTCTTTCTGCTGCATAGTATTCAATCTTGTAAATGTTTCTTATTGATAGTATAGTATATAAGACAAATATAAATATAATGTTCCCCAGACTACACTAATATCCTGATAGAAAGAATTAGAAGTAATCACATGTGAACTGAACAACAGTCCTTCAGATATTTACTTCACTATCAAATATGACAAACTTTTTATAGATTCAGCCTGCAGAGTCAAAGTTATGGTTTATTTAGAGAATGCTTGTCCAATACTGAAGGAAGGAAAGGATGAAGTGGTATACAGACTGAAAAAGGATGGGCTTAACTTTTCTTGCTGATTTCTTATTGTTGTTTTGGGGTTTCATCGTTGACTTTGTTTTATTATAATTAATTATCTAAAAGAGGAGCATATTCTTTCAAAGTTTCCTCCAGGTCTGCAGTCATCAGGGCTGGCCTCAGATACATGGGCACCCTTAGAAGGTTATCATCTGATACTTCAAACAAATATTGTCAAAATACTGTTGAACAATTTTTTGTAAAGAAGATGTTGGAATCTATAAAAGAGAAAAGGGGAAAAAATTGCTGATGGCAATACTATATTGTCTTGAGGAATTCAACTCCAAACTCCAAGCTCCAAACTTGCATTTTCCACTTAGTAGAACACTAGGATTTCTTGAGTAAAGAGCTTAGCATCACAACTAAGATTGGGGAGCCAAAGCTCACCCTAAGTATTCTATGCTCCAGTGATTTACATAACTTTCCATAAAGGAAATTCCAGGAAATACAAAGTCTTTATCCTCTTATGCTTCAGGTAGTGTTTGTTAGAGAGCATTGAAAAATTGCCATACTGGTCTACTCCTTAAATCAGTTCTGATATTTTCAGCATTAATGCTAGCTGTCCAAATACAGATACAATTATTACTTCTGTATCTTATAATCATTATAGATATGACACCTTTTTTTACTTGCTCAATATACAAATGAAAATTAAAAATATTATACACTGAGGATAGTTTATAAGTAGTACCAGTGCTAAAAGTAAGAGAGAAAGTTAGTTCAGTATGTTATCCAAGGTGAGGCAAAGTAGGATGACAGTTGTGAGTACACAAAACAGAGTTTATTCTTGTATTATTATTTTTAGTTATTGTATTATTTTCCATATGAACAACTGTAAACCTACTTTGGCCCCCCACCCTGTATTCATCAGATCATCGGAGGTCTCTCTCTCTTTTTCTTTCTCTCTCTTCCTCTGTCTTATTTCTCTTTCTGCAGCCCTCTCTTTCTCTCTTTTTTTTTACCCAAAGCCCCATTATCAGAACTTTCTTTCCTGATCAGATTTCTACATGCTAATCCATTCAGCTAAGATTTGTTACAGCCTTACCTACTTATCTTCTGATACCACATGCTTTCAGAATAATAACTATGGATCTGATGAATAGTGACACAATAGAATGCAGGTAAGTTCCCTGGTAATTTGTATTATTGAATTAATTGGCAGAAATTTTAGACTAGACCAGCAGTGAGTGTTCTAACGGAAAGACCCTTTTAAATTCCTTAAGTAACATTGGATAGGAAACTTACAAATTATTTATTTAGGTAATGAAATTAAGCACCCCTGAACACATCTCTAAGAAAATCCAATTAGACCACCATTCAGAGTCTCCTATGAATACCATTTACTGATTGTGCTCAGGGAGAGTCATGAGACCTCTCTAACCCTCAATCTCCTCAATGTAAAATGGAGATATTAATAGTCCCCAATTGACACAAGGAGAATCAAATGAAAAAAAATGCACATAAAGCACTTAATACAGTGTGAGGGAAATAGAAGGAATGTGATAAATATTACATACTATTATTGTTGTTATTCATTCCAAGTAATCATTAAAACAATTTGTATCCTGTTTATTTAATGGTTTAATTTAAAGTAGTCTGTATTCAAATGTTACAGAATACAGAAATAACACTAAGCAAACAACTAGAACAGGAACAGAATTGCAGAAATGGAGATCGCATGGAGGGTTATCAGTGGGGAGGGGGAGGGAGAGAATGTAGGGGGAAAGTACAGGGAATAAGAAGCATAATGGGTGGGCACAAAATAGACAGAGGGAGGTAAAGAAAAGTATAGGAAATGGAGAAGCCAAACAATTATATGTATAACCCATGGACATGAACTAAAGTGGGGGAATGCTGGTGGGAGGTGGGGTACAGGGCAGAGAGGAATAAAGGGGAGAAAGAAATGGGACAATTGTAATAGCATAATCAATAAAATATATTTTAAAAATAAATAACAGAATTTTAAATTACATAATATTTACAGTATCTCCAAACTTTGGAGTGTAATGGCTATGATTCATATGACTATGAATTATACTTTTGAATGTGAAATTCAAAATCCAGTCAAATATAATTCTAAATGTAGTATTATTATTAAATTTCTCAAGTTCTATTTTACTTTGCAGATTTTTTGTTTTTCAATCTTTATTTATTAATTTTTAGAGTGAGAGAGAGAGGAAAGGAGAGAGAAAGAGAGAAACATCAATTTGTTATTCCAGTTATTACACATTCATTGGCTGATTGTTTCTTGTCTGTGCCCTGACAGGGGATGAAACCCACAACCTCAGCATATCTAGAAGTTCTAACCAACTGCCAATTTCTTTCATTTGGCTTCCAATATTGAGCATCCAATAAAAGAAATGTGGGGTGATTGTTTTGTTGATGCTGAGAAAGTAAAACTAAAGACACCATTGAAACAGATGGAGGCTGATGATTCCACATCACTTCAGATGACATAATTGTTAAAGATCATTTCGGGGGAGATGAGTTTGCCGTCGAGTCCTGTTGACATCAGTGACACTGCCTTCATTATCCGGTAGCTCTGACTGCATGCTTCTGCCACTACACAACAACAATTTGGTGATCTTAATGTTTTTGCTCTTTCAAAACTCAGACTGCCTTTTTGTTTTCTTTTGTTTTTCTAAATGGCCAAAGGCAGTAATGCCAGACAGGCTGTGTGATTATTTGGTTTAAAAATCAAACTAAACTCCTAAGTCCAGTTATCATCTTTTTGACAGGTTTTGAAACATACCACCAGAGCTACACTATAAACTGTCAAAAAAAAAAGTTGTGTTTCAATTCTATAGCTTCCCCAAGGCCTGGTTACCATTTGGTATTCTTAACTTACTTATTGAATTTTCACTCAAGCAGTCTGGGTTTCTGAGATTGTCAAGCTCTTCTGTTAGAAAGAAAAGCTCATTTACAGGACAGCAGTGCAAACATGGCTTGACCAGAATTATGTCGATTTGCTAATTTCCACCTCTCACATGAATGTATGTCATATTTGAACATGACTGTCACTTGGCTCAGAATGATCAATTTCTGGAGAGTTCTTGGTGCAATGAGTACATATTAAAGATGGCTGGGGATGAATTTTATATCAAATTGAAATACTTTGTTTCAAATCAATATGTATATTGCAAAATGTTTTTTACAGATTGTATTAATAATATATACTAGTTTCTAAACAGAGGAACTTTTAGGAATACATATTTTCTTTATCTAAATTTTTTAATTTTTTCCATTACCATTTATCCCATCTATACCCTCTTCCACCTCTACCTAAGCCTTCCCTCCATAATCACCACATTGTTGTCCACGTCCATGAGTTCTTTTTCTTTTTTGCTCGATTCCTCCACCCACCAACTCCCCAGAGCTGTTAGCCTGTTCTCTATGAGTCTGTCTCTGTTTTGCTTGCTAGTCCAGTTTGTTCATTAGATTTCATACATGAGTGAAATCATGTGGTCTTTGTCTTTCTCTGATGGTTTATTTCACTTAGCATAATGTTCTTCAGGTCCATCCATGCTGTTGCAAAGGGTAAAATTTTCTTCTTTTTTATGGCTGAATAGTAGGGAATACATTTTTTCTTTAAAAAATGAATGACAGTAGTAATTTTGTTTTATACATTCTTGACATATTTCATTTTCAGGGTATTATTTACAGTTTCTTATATTCCCTTCAAAATGGAAATGTTATGGAACTACCAATTATTAATGACCCTAGAAATTCAAGTAATTTATAAATTATGAATAATCTAGGTAAAAATGAAAGAAAACAAGCCAAGCTTTCATACATATGGCTAAATGTTTGCTTAAAAATTAGTAAGGTTTTTAAAAAAAACAAATCAGGTAGATTTTTAGAAGTGCATTTTAGAAAATATATAGAATAATCTTTACATGTTACAGTATGAGGGAAATGCACCAGAGAAGGTAATTAACTCACAGTCATGTATTTAAAGTGAAAGCAACAAAAGGTGCAGGGATTAAGAAGTACATATTGTTAGTTACAGAACAGTCTCAGCGATATAGATTAGAGCATAGGGAATATAGTCAATAATAACGTAATAACTATGTTTGTGGCCAGGTGGGTATGTGGAAGCAGTCAGGGTACCACTTATAAAGTATATGATTTTCTAACAACTTTCCTATACACCTGAAATTAATAATATTAATCATAATATGTAATTGAGAGAAGTAAAGGCCACAGCTACCTTGAACCTCAGTTCTGTGTGGTTTGATGTGAGCTTATGCTATCAGCTTCAATGCCAATTAATCATTTGTTAATTCCAATTACCTTTACCCACACTGATGTATGAAACAATTAGGATACCATTCACCAATCACTTCTCCAAGACTCTCTCTGTATTTTGAAATTTCTTGCAAAAAAGAGAAAGGCAGTGTAAAACAGATCTCCATCTGAAGCTGCTTGCTCTGAGATGGAAAGATCACTGTAGAAACAAATGGATGTTCAAGTATGATTTTCTCTTGTTGTAAGTAAATTTGGTGATAAAAGAGTAAAGGCAAATATTTTGTACTTAAAGAATGAGAAGTTAAATTTTGATGGGCATAACTTTCTTCTTCACTTTTACCTCAAATGCACATTGGGCTGGCAGTAGCTTCATAACATAACAATTTTATACTTTCTTACATCTACTGGGATATTTATTTAATTTTTTGTTTTTTTCTGTACTGTTCTTTTTTTTTTATTGTTATTTTAGTATAGTTGTCTCCATTTATGCCCCCTACTCCCTCTCCGCCCTATGCATCCTTGCCTTTAACCCTTGATCCCACTCTCTTTGTCTTTGTCCATGTGTCCTTTATACATGTATCTTGATGACCCTTCCCCTATTTTCCACCCATTATCACTCTCCTCCCTCTGATCTGCTTACTGTCAGTTTTTTTTTTTTCTTTATTTCAATGACCCTGGTTATATTTTGCTTGATTGTTTGTTTTGTTGATTGGGTTCTACTTATAGTTGAGATCATATGGTATTTGTCTTTCACCACCTGGCTTATTTCACTTAGCATAATGCTTTCCAGTTCCATCCATGCTGTCATGAAGAGTAAGTGCTCCTTCTTTCTTTCTGTTGTGTAGTATTCCATTGTGTAAATGTACCACAGTTTTTTGATTCACTCACTTACTGATGTCCACTTAGGTTGTTTCCAGCACTTGGCTATTGTAGATTGTGCTGCTATGAACATTGGGGTGTATAGGTTCCTTTGAATTGGTGTTTCAGAATTCTTAAAGTATAATCCCAGCAGTGGAATTGCTGGGTCAAAAGGCAGTTCCATTTTTAGTTTTTGAAGAAATCCCATACTGTTTTCCACGGTGGCTGCACCAGTCTGCATTCTCATCAACAGTGTTCCCTAGGGTTCCCTTTCCTCCACAACCTTGCCAGACTTGTTGTTTGTTGACTTATGATGGCCATTCTGACTGGTGTGAAGTGGTATCTCATTGTGGTTTTAATTTGCATCTCTTTGATAGCTGGTGATGCTGAGCATCCTTTCATCTGCCTGTGGGCCAGCTCTATGTCCTCCTTGGAGAAGTGTCTGTTCATGTCCTTTGCCCATTTTTTAATTGGGTTGTTTGTCTTCCTGGAGTGCAGTCTTGTGAGTTCTTTATATATTTTGAAGATAAAACCCTTGTCCGAGGTATCATTTGCAAATATAGTTTCCCATATGGTTGGTTCCCTCTTCATTTTGCTGATGTTTTCTTTGGCCATACAGAAGCTTTTTATTTTGATGAAGTCCCATTTGTTTATTCTTTCCTTTATGTCCCTTGCTGTACAGAACATACCAGTGAAAATATTACTGTGTGGAATAGCTGAGATTTTCCTCCTTATGTTTTCCTCTAGGACTTTTATGGTGTAGCGACTTATATTTAAGTCTTTTATCCACTTTGAGTTTATTTTTATGTATGGTGTAAGTTGGTGGTCGAGTTTCATTTTTTCACATGTAGCTGTCCAGGTCTCCCAACACTATTTGTTGAAAAGGCTATTTTTATTCCATTTTATGCTTCTTCCCCTTTTTTGAATATTAATTGAACATAGAGACATGAGTTTATTATTGGGCTCTCTGTTCTGTTCCATTGATCTCTATGTCTGTTCTTATGCTAGTACCAGACTATTTTGATTACCGTGGCCTTGTAATATAGTTTGATCAGATATTGTGAGCCCTCCTACTTTGTTCTTCTTTCTCAAAATCATTGGTGCTATTTAGGGTCATTTATTATTCCATATAAACTCTGGAAATGTTTGTTCTACATCAGTGAAATATGTCATTGGTATTTTAATAGGGATTGCATTACATTTATAAATTGCTTTGGGTAGTATGGACATTTTGATGATATTAATTCTTCCAATCCATGAACATGGTATATGCTTCCATTTATTTGTGTCTTCCTTATTTTTTTCTTTCAGTGTTGTGTAGTTTTCTGAGTACAGGTCTTTTACCTCCTTGGTTAGGTTTATATCCAGACTTTATTTTTCATTTTGCTATAGCAAATGGGATTTTCCCCCCGACTTCTGTTTCTGATATTTCATTGTTGGTGTACAAAAATGGCTTTGATTTCTGAATATTGACTTTGTATCTTGCTATTTTTCCAAATTCACTTATTAGGTTGAGTAATTTTTAGGTGGAGTCTATAGGGTTTTCTATGTACACTATCATGGCATCTGCAAACAGTGACAGTTATACTTTCTCCTTTCCAAATTGGATGACTTTTATTTCTTTTTCTTGTCTGATCACAGTGGCTTGGCCTTTCAATACTATGTTGAATAGAACTGGTAAAATCGGACATCCTTGTCTTCTTACTGATCTCAGTGGGAAAGATTTTAGTTTTTGCCCATTGAGTATGATGTTGGCTGGAGGTCTCTCATATAAGGCTTTTATTATGTTGATGTATACTACCTCTACTTCCCCTTTGCTGAGTGTTTTTTATCATAAGTAGGTGCTATACTTTATCAAATGCTTTTTTTGGCATCTATTGGTATGATCATGTGATTTGTTTTGTTTTGTTTTGTTTATGTGATTGTAGGATAAATGAAAGCAGTCTGGCTTCCTCACCCAGGTGTCTGGGTAACTTAGGGATGCAGTGTTCCCATAGCCCTGAAGGGGCCTGATAAGTAGTGTTCTTATCGCCTTGAGACTGGGTGTCATAAACTTCCCATAACATGAAGTAGGCTCACATGCACAGAATTATTTTATGTTATGTAATTTTCTGCTATTTTTCTGGCTTTGTTTACCTCTAGTACATAAGACAGTAGGGGCTTCTCACTACACACACACAGCTTGCAGCAAACGTGGCTTGCCCACCCATGAATAAAGGTATGTCGAGTATCCCCATGGCTCTGTGCATTTTCTTCAGTCTCCCCAAAGCTAGAGTAAACCTGCCTGGCCTTGACAGGCTGCAATACAGTGATGTATTACGTTTATTGATTTGCAAATATTGTAACATCCTTGCACCACTGGAATGAGTCCCACTTGATCATGCTGTATGATCTTTTTAATGTATTGCTGGATGCAGTTTGCCAATATTTTCCTGAGGATTTTAGTGCCTATGTTCATCAGTGATATTGGCCTGTAGTTTTCTTTGTTGTGACTTTATCTGGTTTTGGGATTAGGATGATGCTGACTTCATAAAACATGTTTAGAAGTTTTCCCTCTTCTTGGATTTTTTGGAATAGTCTGAGAAAGACAGGGGTTAGCTCTTCCTCAAATGTTTTGTAAATTTCTCCTATGAAACCATCCAGTCTAGGGCTTTTGTGTGCCCAAAGTTTTTGATCACTGCTTCTATGTTACCAGCTGTTATCGGCCTGTTCATGCTTTCTGCTCCGTTTCATACAGTTTTGAAAGATTATATTTTTCTAGAAATTTGTCCATTTCACTCAGTTTTTTCAAATGTCTTGGCATATAGTTGTTTGTAGTAATTTCTTACAATCTTTTGTATTTCTGTGGTATCAGTTGTAATCTCTCCTATTTCATTTCTGATTTTATTTATATGGGTCTTTTCTCTTTTTTTCTTGATGAGTCTGCTTAAAAGCTTGTTGATTTTGTTTATCTTTTCAAAGAACCAGCTCCTGCATTTATTGATCCTTTCAATTGTTCTTTTAGTCTCTATGTCCTTTAATTTTGCTCTGGCCTTGGTTATCTCCTTCATTCTACTCACTCGGGGTTTGTCTGCTATTGTTCCTCCAGTTTTTGTAGGGTTACAAAACTACAAAACCCTACTGTAGGGTTGTTTATTTGAAATGTTTCTCTTTTAGGTAGGCCTGTATGGCATAAACTTCCCTCTCAGGACTGCCTTTTCTGTGCCCTATATATTTTGGACTGTTGTATGTTCATTTTCATTTGTTTCCAGAAATTTTTTTATTTCTTCTTTGATTCATTGTTAACCCATTCACTGTTTAATAGCATGCTATTCAATCTCCATGTGTTTGAGTGCTTTTTGAGTTTCTTCCTTTCTAGTTTCAGGCCCTTGTGGTCCGAGAAAGTGCTTGAAATGATTTCAATTTTCTTGAACTTGTTGAGGCTTGTTTTGTGACCTATCACGTGGTCTATCTTTGAAAATGTTCTATGTGCATTTGAAAAGAATGTGTATTTTGCTTCTTTGGGATGAAAGATTCTATATATGTTAAGTCCATTTGATCTAGGACATTGTTCAATGCCACAATATCCTTGCTGATATTTTGTTTGGAAGATCTATTCATTTTTGATAGTAGGGTGTTAAAACCCCCTAGTATAAGTGTGTTGCTGTCTACATCTTTCTTGAAGTCCTCTAAGATTTTGCTTATATATTTGGGTGCTCTTGTGTTGGATGCATATATGTTTACAATGTTTATGCCTTCTTGATGGATTCTTCCCTTGACTACTTTGAAGTGTCCTTCAGTATCTCTTTTTATGGATTTTGTTCTGAAGTCTATTTTGTCTGATATAATATTGGTACCCCAGCTTTTTTTTCCTGTCCATTTGCTTGGAATATTTTTTTCCAGCCATTCACTTTCAGTCTGTGTAGCTGTTGTTCTGAGGTGAGTCTCTTGTAGGCAGCATATGTGCAGGACATGTTTTCTTATCCATTCAGCTACCCTATGCCTTTTTGATTGGAGCATTTAATCCATTAACATTTAAGGTTATTATTGATAGGTACTTACTCATTTTCAACCTTTGTACCCGTGTTCCTCTCTCTTTATCACTTTTTCTTCCTTTTCTTAGAGCAGTCTCTTTAGCCTATCTTACAGTGCTGGTTTGGTGGAGGTGTATTCTTTCAGTCTACTTTTGTCTGGGAAAATCCTTATTTCACCTTCCATTTTAACTGAGACCCTTGCTGGATAGAGTAGCCTTGGTTGCCAGCCTTTGCTTTTCATTCCTTGGAATATTTCTTGGCATTCTCTTCTGGCTTATAGTGTTTCTGTTGAGAAGTCAGCTGCTAGAATTATCAGAGCTTTCTTGTATGTTACTTCTTGTTTCTCCCCTGCTGCTTTTAAGATTCTCTCTTTGTCTTTAAAACTTGACATTTTATTTATGATGTGTCTTGGGGTAGGACTCTTTGGGTTCCTCTTGATTGGGACCCTCTGTGCTTCCTTAACTTGTGTGGTTTTTCCCCTCTCCAGCTTCACAAAGTTTTCTATCATTATTTTTTCAAACAGGGTTTCTATCCCTCACTCCTTTTTTTCTCCTTCTGGTATTCCTATGATTCAAATGTTGTTGTGTTTCATGTTGTTTTGCAGTTCCCTGAAGCTATCTTCATATTTTTTTGAGTCTTTTTTCATGCAGCTGTTCTACCTGGGTGTTTCTGTCTATCTCATCTTCCAGGTCACTAATTTGGTCCTCTGCTTCATCCAGCCTGTATATAATTCCCTCTAGTGTGTTTTTTTTATTTCAGAAATTGTATACTTCACTTCTTCCTGGTTCTTGTTTGTAATTTTAATTTCCTTTTTCATATTGTTATATTTCACAGTCAGTTCCTTGTAGTTTTCTGTGAGTGCCTTGAGCATCCTTAAAACCGGTCTTTTGAATTCTGTATCTGACGGTTTGCTTGCCTCCATTTCATTTAGCTCTTTTATTGAGGCGTCTTCCATTCCATTTGATGGTGGGTTCTTTCTTTGTCTCCTCATTTTAGGTGACTCTTTTTGTTTGTTTCTGCAATTCCCAATGTTCTGTTCTGCCACCTGTCTTCATAGAGTGAAATTCTGTGGTAGGAGTTCTGTGGGACTCAGTGATACTCTTTGTTTGATCTGTTCTCTGGATGCTCAAGGGCTGCCCTTTCTTCCACTTGTGTGGGCTCTCTTGTACTTGGGCCTTACCTGTTGGTGGTTCCTTTGTTTGTGGGTTCTCCCCTCCAGAGTGTTCGCTTGTGTTCACAACTCCCACCTTGGCTTGTATGTAATCAGGGGAGGGATGAAGGCACAATGTATTAAGACAGTCAGAGAGTATTCTATGGGATTTAAAGTACTAACAAGTAGAGAACAGATAGGAGATCCTTTGGAGAAGTAAAACAATAACTGTCATATTTCACCCAACTAGACACTTTTTATAAAATGTGAAAAAGAGATAAGAGTCTTATTAGAAGGGGAAAAGAATGTGAGCTGACTTTAGAAAGCAGAGCGCTTCTGCATGGTTAGATGGTAAGATAATAATGAGAGTGAGGGATAGAAACTTGGCATAATGTGTGAGAGAATAATGTTAATCACCACAGTAATAAATCTCAGGAAGATGGAGAAATGGATTAAGACCAGGGAAGTGTGTTGTGTGGGATTTGGAATAACAATAATATGAAAAGGAATATATAATCTGAATAAAAAGTAAAAGACCAAGTCTAGTGTGTTACTGGAATACAAGTGAAGTGAAAGAAGAAAAATTAAAATGCAATATGAAAGGGAGAATAAAGAAAACCAAACAATGGAATCAAACAAACACAGAACAAAAAAAGACTAAGCAGAAAGAAGAGAGATAAAAATTTAATAAGTTAGGGAGTGGTGGGGGGGTAAATGCAGACAACTGTTCTTGAACAAAAAAACAATTTAAAAAAATAAATAAAAAACATTTAAAAATTTACTAAATTTAAAAATTTTAAAAATAAAAAAAGTAAAATGCAAGTTCTGAAGGATAGTAAAGTGAAATTTGTCTCAGCTGCTGGAGTTAGCCTTCTGACTACTTTCTGGGTCTGTCTTTGGTCTTCTCAGAGCTCCAGGTCTTATTGTCTTACGTGTCCATTTTTAAACATCCTTTGCAACATTTGGCTTCCAAACTTCTTATCAGTTGGAATTTTGTTGGCTGTTCACTCTGTTGTTTGGAAGATTGGCTAGGTGTCCCAGTTGGGTGCACAAGCAAATAGGTTCAGTTCCCACTTACTTTGACACCATCTTCCACTCCACTCCATAACATAATAATTTTAGTATATTTGTATATGTGGATATATATAGAGAGACATATTTACAAAAATATGGAAAAAAATAGGAGAAAGGTTGATTCAGGAAGTTTCACCTTTGCTCTGCATATAATTCATTTCTTGTAATTCTTTGTTAATTCCTGACTTCAAAATTGTTTTTTTAAAGATCATGTGTACACAATACATATACAGAAGATATATTATAGAATTGTATATCTGAAATCTATATAATTTTATTAACCAATGTCATCCCAATAAATTCAATAAAATAAAAAAAGGATCATAAGCTCAATACCTTTGTTGTTCTCTTCCCTTCTTCTTTGACTATTTAGACATCCCTCCAAAAATCCATGACATCACATTGTGACCCCTGGCAATAAATGCTGTGATAGAAAAAAACAATTATATGGATGCTGTGTAGTTACCATTATTAATATTCCCTATAATTTTTATTCAAGTGCATGGATGATGTAGTTTGTAGCGTTTTGGATATTCAATGATAATCTGACTATTCTAATTAAAATGAGTCAGTCTAAATAAGCATTATGAAACATATAGTAATTTTAAATGAAAATTGAATAAGAAGATTTCTTTTGTACCATTTGCTAAGGTATATATTGTTATTTTGATTTTTTAAAAAAAGCTGTTGATATATTGTAATGATTTGTCATGTATTAGTTATAGTAGTAGCCCTTTTATAAAATTCTGCAGAACTTCTTTGACTAGTTTTGACCATTCTGGCAGGAAGTAAATGGAAGAAACAGAGCAAAGAAAGGGTATTTGCTTGATATTTTATTCCTTGAGCTGCTGGCTAATTTCAAATTTCCAAAGTCTGTAGCCCAACATTGACAGTCAGCCACATGCTCATAGAAATAGGTCATATAATGCACATATTCTAATTCCCAAAATTTGGGAGTAAAATTATTTTTAATTGGTCTTTCTTAAAAGATAGCAGTAAAATACAACAATATCATAATGTCGTGCATTTTTTAAACTTATAGTAAAATTCGGTTTAATCAGTTTCTCCTCATTTGTCATGAACCTGCTAGTCAGATTATTGAAAGATACCATGACACTTTTAAGTCACTTAATTGCTTTTGCCATGTAACACAAAAATACCCAGGAACTCAAGCTCAGATAATATGCAGTGGTTTCAAAGAGCTTTGCTATGTAAAATATGCTTTCTCCTCTATGGTTGCTCTCAGACTTGATTTCTCTGTTTTCCCCTCTTTAGATCAGCAGCAGGGTACTATTTGAAACAGTAAACTATTTTTCATCATAGCTTGGCTATAACTCCTAATTATTTAAACCTCTAACCTTTTGAGACAAACTTCACTTTTGCTAATGATCATGTGGAAGATGATATAATACTTTCTGTTATTTTTTCATTATTTATTCCAACAGGACATTAGAGCGAGTGTTTGGCCGGCCTGCAGGATCTGTGTGTTGAGGCAGCAATGGACAAATTCACATGGACTACAGAAATCCCATGGAGAAAAAGGGAGGCACAGCCATTCTCTCAAGAGGAGAGTGCCCTGACCCTTGCCTTGACAGGCTTTTATTGCTTTTCTGGGCACATTACATGGAGGATGGTCCTCATTTACTATGCACAGATTCGCTTTAGGTGGTTACCTTTTACAGAAAACAAAGGAGAGGATGTTGCTAATTACATCAAAAAGGAAGGATATTTGCAAATGTAAAGGGAAAAGTGGTTGAACTGGTTACACTGGTCCTTGGAAGGTTTAGCATAGATTTTAGGAAGTTACTTTAAAGATATGCAGTAAACATTTGCTGCTTCAATTCAGGGTGGGGAAGTTTTAGCAAAAGCAAGCCTCAAAGCGGCCTAGGTACAAGCAGGCCTGATTCCCTACGGGAGAACCTATCCCGTGGGCATGGGTCCTGTGTGCCAGATCTCACTTTCCACTGGCCTTTCCAAGTGCGAGCTGGGCCCACGCCGCACAGAACAGTCTCCTATACAGCTCTGTTTCTTGGATAGGTTATGGCAGAGACTGAAACCTGATGAGTTACATCAGTTCCCACAGCAGTTCTCATTTATTTCACTTGCAGAGACAAAATGCATTCTTAAGCTGTGTAAAATACTAAGCAGATAACAAGCAGAATCTGACCCAGTTTGAAAAATGCAAAGCAAAAGCAAAAATTTGGAAATTTTCTGCAGCGGCATATGCTGGTATGATGTAGCTGAGGATGTGACAGTGAGGTGAAGTGGTTGGTCATATATTAAATGAGAACAGAAGATTTTCACTTGTTTAGATTCTAAAAGTACTGTCTTGGTTCTTTCGGTGGCCTCTAGGAAACTCATAGGAGGCTGCCAGTGTAATGGTTGACTGACTTCTTCCACCTCTACACTGAGCTCATTTGTACTTCATAGGTTTTGTCCAGGAGCATGTCTTACATTTATTTTACTTCACTCTAAGCTTCTTTCATTAACTTGTAAGCTGAAGATGATGGTCCAGTTCTTCAAGGGTCAACTTTTTCTAATTATCCAAAAGGTTTATATATATCCACACATGAGTTTGGGACTAATAAAACATTTGTAATAGAAAATGGAATAGGAATTTTCTACCATTTTTCCCCCAAAAGAGCATCAATTTTTACAATCACCCATGGATGAGAGTGCCTTTGTGAAAGTCTAGGAATCAAGTGGAAAAGTTCCAGCAGAACCACTGGAGCAGCAAAAAATCCAAGATTGGACTAATTGACAAGATTAAAATGAACAGTTTCACCTTACCCATCTCACCCCTCCCCTAGGGCAGCAGAGCCTAATGCCTAGAGAAGCCTCCCAACAAAGACCAACTCAGGATCTGATTGTTTTACTGGTGAATGTTACATATTCAAAGAAAAATTAATGCCTATCATTCCAAAAGTCTTCCAAAAAGTTAAATAAGAGGGAACATTAGTAGACTCATTTTATGAGGCCAGAAATTTACTATACCAAAGCCAGACAAGGACACCACAAGAAAAGAAAATTATAAGCCAATATCCCTGACAAAAACAGATGCAAAGATCCTCAACATAATACTAGCAAACAGAATTCAACAGCACATTAAAATGATCATACACCATTACCAAGTGGGATTTATCAAGTAGATTCATCCTTAGAATGCAAGGACTGTTCAACAGGCACAAATCAACAAATATAAGATACAACATTAATAAAATGAAGGATAAATCATATGACCATCTCAATAAATGCAAAAATGCACTTGACAAAATTCAACATCCGTTCATGTTATAAATGCTCAAAAATTATGTATTAGGAGGAATATATTCTCAATATTATAAAGGACATGTTTAACAAGTCTATAGGTAACATTAACTAAGATTAGAAAAAAAGACAAGGATGCCCACTCTGGCCACTTCTATTCAACATTGTTCTGGAAGTGCTAGTTCAATCAATTAGACAGGAAAATAAAAGGTATCAAAATTGTAAGGGAGGAAGTAAAATAGGCTGTGTTTGCATGTGACATGAATTTATACATACACAATCCAAAAGATTCCACCAGTAAAAATGTAGGGACTAATAAATAATTCAGGAAAGTTGCAGGATCCAAACTATATTCTAAAACTCTAGTAATCAAAACAGCATGGTACTAGCATAATAACATATAGACTAATAGAACAGTATATAGAGTCCAGCTATAAAACTCTATGTATACTGTCAACTAATTTTTGACAGGGGCAATAAGAACACAACAGGGAAAGAATATCACTCACACCCATTAAGATAACTTTTATCAAAAAGA
Organism: Desmodus rotundus; assembly: GCF_022682495.2. Classification (NCBI taxonomy): domain Eukaryota; kingdom Metazoa; phylum Chordata; class Mammalia; order Chiroptera; family Phyllostomidae; genus Desmodus; species Desmodus rotundus. Next base: position 56,380,017 of record NC_071394.1, on the reverse strand, counting down.
CAAGAAACAACAAGTGCTGACAAGGATGTGTAGAAAAGGGAATCTTTGTATACTATCAGTGGTAATATAGAATGGTCCGGCCACTAGAGAAAACAGTATGGCTTTTTCTCAAAAAATACTTAAAATAGAACTACCATATGTTCAGTAATCCCTTTCTGGGTATATATCCAAATGAAATAAAATTGGTGTCTTAAACAAGTAATTAATTGTACAACCTATGTTCCCAATGACACATGAATGGATAAAGAAGATATGATATATATGAGGTCTGTCCAGAAAGTATCCAGCCGTGCACTATGAAAAAGAAACGCATTTATTGAAGAAGATACAAGAAACCTTATGAACAGGACAATGACACCTCAGTCCCCTTCCAACTAGGCAGTTTGTGACCAATTGCCATCAACTGCCCCATTGTATTTTCCTGAATCTCATCAACAGTCTGAAATCTCTTCCTTTTCAAAGGTGATTTTAGTTTTGGAAAGAGCCAGAAGTCACAGAGCACCAAATCTGGGCTGTAAGGGCACCTGGGTGATTTGCTATTAAACCAAAAACTCTGCACAAGAAAGGATGCATGAGTAGGTACATTGTCACGATGAAGCTGCCAATCACCAGTTGTCCATAGTTGCAGCCTTCTGAATCATATGAATAGTTTCTATGGAGGAATGTTCAAGATTAATGCAAAATTTGATGTAGATTTATTGCTGTACTCATTCAGTCATTTTGAGTGGGAAGGCTACACAGTACACGTGCTCACTCAATAGCACCTACAACCCCCACTGACTAGTACAGTGAGATGGTCATTGTTCACACATGCATATTCCAGTCCACTCTCCTTGGGGGCCAGGTTACACTTATGTCATGCAAACTGTTCTCATTGTATTAACAATTTCTGGAAATTTTCTGGAGATTTTATATATGTAAATACAAATATAAAAATATATATTTATATATATTTTATACACACACAGTAGAATAAGGAATTATTATTTAGCCATGAAAAAAGAAAGAAATCCTGTCATTTGCAATAACATGGATGAATCTAGAAGATACCATGCTAAATGAAATTAGCCAGAGAAAGAAAAAACATATGGAACCTAAAAAAAGTAGAACTCATAGAAATAGAGAGTACAATGGTGGTTATCAGGAGCTGGGGGATGGGTGGGGAGGTCTGAGGGGTGGTAGATGCTGGTCAAAGGGCTCAAGCCTTCAGTTATAAAATGAATAAGCTCTGGGGATCTAGGTACAGCACAGTGCTTATAGTTAATAATAGTGGGTTGTACATACACTTGAAATTTGCTGAAAGTAGATATTAAGCCAAACACACAAAAAAGGTAAGTATGTGTTAACCTGATTGTGGTAACCATTTCACAAAGTATATATAGGTTAAATCATCATCTTGTACACTGTAGTAATACAATTTTGTCAATTATTCTTCAATAAAGCTAAAAAAAGTTATGAGTAGTATTCCCATCTAAAGCAATGAGAGAACACAGAAGACTAGCAATTACATCTATATTTTGCTGAAGTTATATACTCCAAAAATTGACTGTGTACAGTGCTTCAGAGTCAAGGAAAAATGATTGTGACTCACTGCAGCCAGACTGCAGCCCTTGTACTCTCACTGTTCTGCTATCCATGCGCCGTGACCTCTGCCCTCTCAGATGACCATGGAAGAAGAGATTGACAATGGCTCTGATACGTGCAAAGATGACTTTTCTGGGGATGAAGCCCCCTGAGCCATGTTCCCTTCCATCATTGTGTGTCCCCAACACCAGGGGGTCATGGTGAGCATGACACAAGGGGGGCAGAAGGACAACTACATGGGTGACTAAGCTAGAAGAAGTACAGCATACTGACCCTGAAGTATCCCATCAAGCATGGCATCATCATCAAATGTGACAATGTGGAGAAGATCTGCCACCACACCTTCTACAATGAGCTGCATGTGGCCCCCAAGGAACACCCCATGCTGCTGACAGAGGTCCCCCTGAACCCCAAAGCCAATCATGAGAAGATGGGTCAGATTGTGTTGGAGACCTTCAACATTGCCGCCATGTACATGGCCATCCAGGCCATGCTGTTCCCATATATCTCTGGATGTACCACTGATATTGTTATGGACTCTGGGGACAGGGTCACCCAAACTGCACCCATCTAGGAGGGTTACACCCTCCCCCATGCCATCCTGCATCTGGACCTGGCTGGCCCAGACCTGAAAGACTACCTCATGAAGATCCTCATGGAGGGTGGCTACAATGTCATCACCACTGCCAAGAGGAGATCACTAGCCCTGGCTCCCAGCATGATGAAGATCAAGATCATTGCCCACCTGAGTGCAAGTACTTAGTGTGGATTGGTGGCTCCATCCTGGCCTTGCTATCCACCTTCCAGCAGATGTGGACCAGCATATGACGAGTCAGGCCCCTCCACTGTCCACTGCCAATGCTTCTAAATGGACTGTGGGCAAATGCATAGCATTTGCTGCATGAGTTGATCAAGTCTAAGTTTGCCCTGGCAAATGTGTACATCTTATGCTGGCCTTATGAAACTGGAATAAGTCTTCCAAAAGGAATTGTCCTTGAATTTTCTATCTGATCTTAGCACTGGATTGTACACCTGGCTGCTGATTTTGACCTTGTATTTAAGTTAACTGCATCCTTGGTACATGTTTAATACCCCATACATATCTTTGATTTAAAACCCTGTACCTGCAGTCAGTCATTGGGTGGCTTAAATGAGAACATGTTTCTGGGAGAGAAATCCAGGGGCTTGATGAGAATCACGAGACCCCGTTTTCCTGATGTGTGCAGGTTATTACCATGCAGGAGCTGCCTATTCCAAGGTTTCTCTAGAGGCTGACATGTGTCTTGAACAAGTTGTTGTTTCTGTCCTGCTGGTCTGATGGGGTGGGGCAGGTCCAAGTGTTTGGACCCATATCCTTTCTTAGCTGATGTTTCCTGCCAGAACATCAGGCTTATTATTTACTTTGAGATGGAAAATGGTTTGCATTTCCACCTGTAAATTTATTCATCCTTTAATTTATGTAAGGTTTTTGTATGCATTCTCACTTCTTTAAGAGATGACAAATTTTCATTTCTACTGTTATGTGAGAACATTAGACCACAGCAACAGGTCATTGTGTGGAAAATAAAAGTGCTACAGTGAAAAAAAGAAAGAATTTATAGATATTTCTGAAAAGCAAAGATTGGGATACATTTAGTCACAAATAAAAGCCTTCTGGCTAGTTGATGTCTTTTGACTATCTCGCGTAACAGGCAGAGACAGCCAAAAATATGTTCTATCCTGAATGGTGTGGCTCAGTTGATCAGGCATCATCCTATAAAACAAAAGGTTGCTGGTTTGATTCCTGGTCAGGGCACATACCTAGGTTGCAGGTTTCATCCCTGGTCTGGGCGCATACAAGAGGCAACCAGTTGATGATTCTCTCTCACATTGATGTTTCTTTCCCTCTCTTTTTCCCTCCCTGCCCCTCTCTCTCTTAAAAAAAAAAGTATGTACTAAAATATCCCTTGGTTAGCCAATCACACACTGAATCTAAAAATGTTCATCATATATATCCTGCCAACAGAATAGCACAAAAAATTATTCTAGCATCCAAATTAGTTTCACATTTCTTCCTATTGATTTTGTTTCCATCCATAACTTTTAATTTCTCAATAAGTCATTGAATATTCTTAGTAAATTTACTCCTCTATGTAAATGCAGCTACTAAAAGAAACATTTTTGTTGGCTTTGATTTTGTGTCTATTATTATTATTATTATTATTATTATTATTATTATTTTGTTCTCAGTAAAGTTTGGGAACATTGCGAGTTATATTTAGGGAGACAGGTACCCTTTTACAAACTAATATGAAAACTAACATTTCCATGAAGAGTATACCTAACTTTGAAGTACATAGGGCATAAGAATCTTAAACAATTAAGTGATTTAAAAATGTTCTTAATGTGTTTCTCAATGAGTATTATAAAAATAAAGTTCTAAATATCATAACTTTTCTTTGGTTAGTATTTAGCATGATGTTGTTCCTCAAGGGATGTTTAATGAGATCTAATGATTGTGAATGGACACAAATCCACACAATGGAAAATTAGAATCAGATACAGTAACGCTCACCCACTACAATTTGTGATTGAGTTAACACCTGAGATGCTTTTTCTCTCCAATTTTTCATGTTTGAATTGTTGTCACAGTTAATTGTTTTCATTGATATGCTCATTAGTTTACTTAACTGCTTCTGAAGAAAAAGTAACACTGTGAGGAAGTCACTGACAGTAGCTCGTAGACCATTCTAAAGAATTGGTACATATCACAAATGCCGAAAAAAATACTTTGTGAAGTAGGATTGAAAATAGTTTTCTAATTTGTAATTTTCTATTGTCTGTGTTTTCTTATTAGGCATTTTAATTTTAGTATTACTCAATTGCTTTCCTTCCCTTTGCCAAGGTCTGTTCTCCCTCTTTCCTGCCCTTTCTCTCATAAAATAATCACAATTATTATTTATACACTGACAAAACTGAATTAATTTCCAAATATCAACCTGTTATTATATCCTATACCTTTAAGTCCTCACACCTTTTTCTGTCCTGGGATCAATCGGCATACTTAAGTTACGTTCTTTTTGCATTTTGATAGAAACAAACTTTTAACCCCACCTTTCATACTATTATTATCATTCCTTCCAGTTACTTATTTATCCCTCCATCGCTTAAATCAAGGGCTTTTAAATCTATTTTCAAAATATTTATCACCTAAATCATTTACAAAATGTTGGGGTACGGTCATAAATACACTATTATGAGTCCATTGATTTCATAGATTTTCAAGACCTTTCAGTTGGTTGATCTTTTATAAATATCTTAAATAGCAGGCAGAGACAATTAACAAAATTATGAATTAAAATGTCCCTCTATTAACTATCTGATTACATACTGAATCTAAAAATTCTATCATATACACCTGCCCCAAGTCCCCCACAATGATTATTCTAACATGCAATTTAGCTTTATGTTTCTTCTTATTGATACTTTTTATTTTAAAAACTTGAAAATCACAGGTTAATACTCAATGCAACAAACATTACTAAAAATGATATTGAGTACATGAGAAATCATTGAAAATAAGAACAATGAAGACAATAAACAAAAGGCAACAGAAATATTTCTCTACTTGACTTTGCTGAAAACTTTTTAATGATTTATATACCACCATATAAGTTGTTTTTTTTGGTCCACGTGTGAACTATTAATGGTTGCCACATTTTAAAAAAATACGACAATCTCATCGAGAATGTTATTTTTTCCATTAGAACTCAAGCCATTAAATCCATTACCCATTTTTGTTTCCTTGTCAATGCAATCCGTCTCTTTGTTTTGCTCCTATTAACGCCATATTGAAAAATTGAATCTGTTCCTTAAGTTAGTCTCTAATCTCTTTTATTATTTGAAAGAGAGTGTAGTGCTTGGAAATTTGCTCAGGAAAATAGAATTCCCTTCCTAAAATTTTCCACAGCACAAACATCAGTATTGTAAGCATGTTCACCAGTGAGTCCCTGGCCTGCTTTTGAAGAATTGCTGAACAAAATGACTGAGGTCAATACAAGGCCTCTCAGAGGCTCTGCTAATTCATATGTTACAGGTGATGCTAATCCCTTCAGACTAAAAGGGAAAGCCACTGTTTCTCTGAGGTCCACTGTATTTAGGGGTGGAGGAGCTGGGGAAGTTGTTTTTCTGGTCTATCTGCTTTCTGGACCTAAAGAAAAAAACTTAATAAACTCAATGCCAGTTTCACTTGGTCGTAGCCAAAAGGCGGAGAAGCAATCAATGCCACTTTCAGATACCTTAAAAACGCATTCTTTTTTAGTCCAAGGTAGATTATGTGTTCCCATATTAAATATTTTATGTATTTCTTGACAGAATTATTAATCATTATACATAATTTTTATATATTGAATAACTAGAACAATTTGAGTGCTGAATGTTAAACATCTATGGTGGATGAGGTAATCTAAAATAAAACAAATCAAGTTTTTTTTTTCTTCTTTCTCAGATGTATGGGAAATACATCTGAGAAAGAAGAAAATTTCAACCACCTCAACCCCCTAAATTCTGACCTGTCTCCTGAACTTCTCAACTCATTGAGACCACTTGGCTCTGCTTTGAATTCCTCACCCTACATCACTCTCTGCAAAGTTAGACTGTCCTCCCAGCAAAGAGGCACGGAGATTGTCGGACTCACATCATTATTCCCCCTAAGGAATCACAATCTTGCACTTTCTGCTCTAAAACCAGTAGTTTCATTAATTTTGTCCTGTTTTCCTTTTCATTGTGGGAGAGTAAATCCATTCCCACTGCCTTCCTTGTGACAAAATACAGAAATCCCTACATTCATTTATGAGTTACAGTAAATCCTTGAATAATGTTGTTCCATTATAACGCTGATGAGATGCCAAGGAACTTAACTCTTATTTACATCAGTGAGCCTATTGGTAATATCGGTTTTGTTATAAGTCGTTTTGCTTCAATTTTCAGAACCTATCAATGACAATATTAAGTGAGTACTTTCAGTATGAAATTTTTGACTTAGACTATATACAGAAAGGTGAACCAATGAAAACCACAGAGACTAATTTTTATAAAAGAAATACACTCATATATACAACATCCAGATAAAACACATTAGCCCAAAGCTGCCTGCATGCCCTTATCAAAACTATAAACACTATTTTTTCTTGGAACAACATTGATGACTTTTGCTTGTTTTAAACTTACATGTAGTACATACTCTTTTATGCCTGAGTTTTTTTTCTCAATGTTACGTTTTTGTGATTCACTGTGATGTTGCATGAGGTTCATTCACCTTATTGCTGTGGAATATTCTAGTCTGTCCTATTGTGTTCATGCATCATAAATGCACAGTCCCTGGTCTCGAGCTATTAAAATGGTCCTGATGCTGCTATAGCCATTCAGCAAGAGCTTGTTTTGAGAACACGTACAATATACATGTTCTGTTAGATAACAACCCAAAAGTTAAATTGTTGGGTCATAAGGTGTATGTTTATTTAACACAAGTATACACTGAAAAATAATTTTACACTGAACAGTAAATTTTTTGCAAGTTAATGAACAGTGTATAATATTTCCTTAAAAACATCCTAAAATTTGATCCACATCTGCAAGAACACCAGGTATCTTCAGTCTGTTTCATTTAGCTGCTTGTGTCAGTGTGCACTGGTATTCTATGGTGGTTTCAAATTCCATTTTCCTGATGACTATTCAAGTTGAGCACTTGTTCACAAGTGTACTGGCCATGTGGGTATCATCTTTTGTGAGGATTTGTATAAGTCTTTTGCTCATTTTATATTGGCTTGTTTCCTGTTTGTTTGTTTGTTTTCATTGATTTGTTGGAATTCCTTATATATTCTGCTTTGAATCATTTGTCGCATATAGGAATGGCAGTATCCTAGTCTATAGCTTGTTTTTTCACTATTTTAATGTCGTTGTGGTGAAAATGGTTTTTAAAATTTTAATTCAGCACATATTGCTATTTTTTCTTACTGGTTGGATTTTGTACCTTTTTTAAAGCTTTGATTAAACCAAGTGAATGTTGACATTCATTATTTTTTCCTTAAAAAGTTTTAGTGATTTATTTTGTACATTCTGAATTTAATTTTTTTATATGGGTGAAGTAATGCTCTTGATTCATTTTGTTCATATGAATATCGAAACACAACACAACTTATTGAAGATGTCATCTTTTCCCCACCATCCTGAAGTGTTACCTTGTGTGTGTGTGTGTATAAAAAACCAAATACACACACACACAGTAGTCTGTTTTGGGACTCTATTATGTTCCATTGTTTTATTTTCTCTTATTGGTCATTTCTGCACTCTTAATTTTTAACCTTTAACATGAGTTGGTATTACGGTGGTGGTATAATACTCAAAAGTAATAAGCTTAGCTCTACTAAATCCAAACAAATTAGACTTCAAGGCAACAAGCATTAATAGAGGTAAAAGGTATTTTCTAAAGACAAAAGTTATGCAGCAGAGAAAAGCAATCAGTGGAGAAATTTCTCTCATTAAGCACTTTGTTTGTCTTCCTTGTTCTTGATTGTTTGAATTTTTGTATAAATTTTAGATTCATCTTATCCACTGTCACAAAATATTGTGCAGGGATTTTAGAGATTAGATTTGAAATGAGTCTAAAACTGTTTGACAGAAAACTGATTTTAATTATTTACACAATACTGAGTCTTATAGTCAGTGACCTCAGTATATAGTAGGTCTTTCATTTCCATCAATGTTTTATAGTTTTCTATATGTGAATAAAAATGAATCCATGTGTGAGGAAGCAATCTGAAATCTTGAGGGATACCATACATGTGATATTATTTTTACAATCACTTGCTTCAGCAAACGAATTTATTACCTTGAAAAATTGATTGTATATGGTAAGTTTCATCTTCCATGAACTTTGAGACAGTTTTAAGTTTTTAAATTTATATTTCAGTATAGAACTCCATTCATTCATTTCTGTGGTTTCAAGCTGACAAATTTAAATTTCTCTCAACCTTTTCCTTGAAGGATGTAAAATTAAAAGCTTGTTGAAGTAATCGTTTGGACACCAATTAGCAGGGCTGGTAGGTTACCACAGGAATGAGGAGTCCCACAAAGTTTAACAGTCTATTTTGATACATAAAAATACAACAGGTTTTATCACACAGTGATGTGGAAAGTGTGATAGCTATGCAGTTGTTTTTGCACTGTCGTCTTTCAGTCACCTTACCTCTCACAGGTCTCACGGGAACAAACGTACAGCACTGGTACAAAGCTTAAATATTAACTATGCCAAGGATTTTTTTAGTGGACTCTAAATGGCTAAGAGGAATTATGGAAGAAAATGTTCAGAGAGTTGAATGTGATCACTTCTATTCCTCAAACTGTTCCCCCTACACCACTTTATCCAAGACCCAGCTTCAGCTCTCTTTTTCACTTTGCTTTTTGTATAAATATTGATTCAATGTTTGTAGCACCATCTAGGCAGTAATTAAATAAATGATAATATATGGTTATAGAGCTATATTTATAAAATGATATAAATAAATTAACAAATATATAGCTATGTATATAATCATATATATCATTTATAATAGCTCCAATATTATGTGTCATAAATAAAACCTTAACTGAACACAATATAACCCTCAGTTTTCTGATTGTATGTTCCCAAGCCCAAAGTCCAATCCAACAAATGAGTCACAACCGACTACCAAGAAATATTGTTGGAAGGATCCATATAAACAAATTGGTGCTCCCATTTTTTGTTCTAAAATAGCCAATTTACCCTAAAGATGATTATGTTTATATATTAAATAAACTAAGGAAGATATCTGATTGATAAAGGAAAAATTATTTTCATTTATTTGTGTAGACATTTTCAATAAACTCAGTTACAAGGTGAATTGCCATAGTGATTATCTAGGTTTTCTAGGTGGTTTACCTAATCAGACATCCAGTTCCTACTCTGGGGCTTTTTTCTCTCATCTGGGATCTCTTCCCTTCCTGCTCTTGGTTCTTACTATAACTATAGTTTCACTCCCTAGAGTGAGAAATCTCCTCTTAGGAATTAGATTCTAACAGGATTTTTTTCAACATAATGCAATATAAGATCACACATGGACAACTCACTTAATCAGATTATCGCTATAAAAGATTTAGCCTGAAGCAAAAGTAAAGTGATGATTAAAATGTATGTAACTTAGAGTCTCATGAAAGTTCTCATCTGAACAGCTGGCAACATATCACTGGAGCTGGAGAAGATCTAGGTCAGAAGGACTTAGTGTAGGTCATCAGGATCCCAGTGTAAGACTCTCTCTCTCCCTGGTGAAAATACAGATGGATCTGAAAGTGTGTTATCATAGACAGTCAGTAGGAGCACCAGGGAGTCTCCCCCATTGGCCAAGATGGCAAAGAATGCCAAAACTTAGAAATATGAATGGAGAGGACCCCAGCACCCCCCAAACTAGAAAGATAATTAAACAGAAAAATAAGCCCTCCCTTCCCTATGCCTATAAGAACTGCAGGCCAGAGCAGGAAGGGGAGATAGTATTTGAGACCAGGGTCCACCATTCTCCGAGGCTGCCAATATAGTCAATAGACTATATTCTCCTTTACCTTTATCACACATCTCCCTACTTCCTCCCCTCTGGCAACCATCCCTGTGGTCTCTGTTTCTATGGGACTGTTTTTGGTTTTAGTTTATTTGTTTGTTTGTTTTGTTTTTTTAGAGTCCACATATAAGTGAAACCATAAGGTATTTCTTTTTCTCTTTCTGACTTATTTCACTTAGCATAAATCCCTCTAGGTCTATCCATGGTGCCACAAATGGCAAGACTTCATTCTTTTTATTGCTGTGTAATATTCCATTATATATATATATATATATATATATATATATATAATTTTCTTTATCCAATTATCTATTGATGGACACCTAAGTTGCTTCCATATCTTATCTATTGCAAATAATGCTGAAATTAACATAGGGATGAATATATCTTTTTGAATTAATGTTTTCATTTTCTTCAGATAAATATCCAGAAGTAGAATTGTTGACTCTTATAGTAGAGCTATTTTTAGTTTTCTTTTTTGGTGGGGGGTAATCTCCAGACTGTTTTTTATAGTGATACATCAATTTACAGTTCCACCAAACTGGATAAAATTCACAAGAACAAAATCCTTTCACTGGGAGAATTATAAGACAACTTCTGATCATGTTTTAAAATGGTCACACTTATTGCCATTTTAAAGACACTGCATGTATTAAATATATTTTTAGTATACTGCTTTTATATTTTCCAATAGAATAAATTTAACCTTAATTTTCTAAGTTACAATTACATTTAGTTTTTCTTTCACTACTATTCAACAAATATTACTTGAAAATATATAAACAATAATTGTATCCCTGATTGCTCACCATAATACATCATTTTGAAGGTTCTTTTCCTGATCTGAGTTATATTTACATGGAAAAAAATTAGAGTAGGTACAGTTTTTTCTTTATTACAAAAAATAACAGAAACTATTTTAAACAGCTACAATTGTCCGTAGCCAAATTTTTATTGGCTTCATTTTTATGATTTGCTTTCCCATTCTTCTTTTTGTTGTAATATTTATGAAAGACATACTCTTTGTCTTTACCATGCTTTGCTTCTCCTCTCCCTCCTCTTCCACCTACTCCTTGATGTGGACCCTGGCCAACAGGGTCTATGTGTTGTGGCTGCAATGGATAAATTCACACAGACTACAGAAGTCCTGTGGAGAAAATGGGATGGCATGGCCACTCTGTAAGAGAGAGAGGGCAAGAGGGCCCCAACCCCTGCCTGGACAGGCTTTTATTGCTTTTTTGGGTATATTACATGGACAATGGTCCTCATTTACTATGCACAGGTTTGCTGTAGGTGATTACCTTTTGCACATAACAAAGGAAAGAATGTTGCTAATTACTTCAAAGAGAAGGATTATACAGATCAAGGGGAAAAGTGTTTGAACTGGTTACATTCCATACTTGGAAGGTTTAGCACAAATTTTAGGAAGTTACTTTAGAGATATGAAGTAAACATTTGCTGCCTCAATCCAGGGTGAGGGAGTTTTGGCAAAAGCAAGTCTCAGCAGCCTAGGTACAATGCAGGCCTGGTTCTCCACGGGAAAACCTATCTGTGGGTGTGGGTCCTGTGTGCTGGACCTTGCTCCCCACTGGCCTTTCCTAGCCGGGGCTGGGTTACATTCCCAATGCCACGTAGAACAGTTCCCTATAATTCTTTATGTTTTTTCTTTCTCACCCTTCTTCTTCTGCTTCAGTTTCTCCTTCTTCTTTTTGTTGTGCTTCATATTGTGTAATATCTATATAGCAGTATAAAAAGAATTAAAATTCTAACATTATTGGGTTTTCCAGTTATTATCTTGATATAGTTTCCACTCTATATTTTCTCAGGAAATATTTTGTGGCACACATTATAGAGGTCTTGCATGTATTTTATTTACTGCATGTTTAAGTTCAAATGCTATTGTAAATCATAATTTTATTTAACTTCCCGACTCTTACTTGATGTTATATAAAAGTAATTTATGTTTATATTTACTGTATACTGGTATTTTGTTACATTCACTTATTAATTCTATTAATTTTAGTGTTTTTATATGTAATCTAGACATCTGTAAATAATGACAATTGTTTTTTCTCTTTACATTATTTATGTCATTTATTTTTTTATTTGACTTTAATGCAGTTAACTTCCAATATAATTTTGAATAAAAGTGGTAAGTGGATATTTTTGACTAGCTCCTCATTTCAAGGGAAGAATGAATGATATTTTATCAATGATTTTTCAGGTTGAATAAGTTTCAACCTAGTTTTCATTTTCTGAGAATTATAATAATACATTTTATCAGGTTTTCTCTGCATCATTGAAATTATCAGGGGACTTCCTCCCTTATTCTGTGTTCATGTGTTTAATTACATTTATTGAATGTTGAAACAACCTTGCATTCCTGAGATAAAAATGCACTTCATCACATTATCTCATATTTTTTTATTGTTGGATTTTATTTGAAAATATTTTCAAAAGGAACTTTGTGTCTGTGTTCAGAAAGACTACATACCTGTCATCTTTTTCAATTGTATTGTCTTTCTCAAGATTAAGTCTCAGGGTAGTTCTGGCCTCATAAAGAAGCTCAGAAGTATTCCTATCTTAGCTATTTTAATGAAGGTTTCAATAAAATCAGGCATACTTATATTTTAAATGCTTAATAGAAGTAGCCAATAAAGTGTCTTAGCCTGAAAGGATTTTCATTAAAAATTCAATTAATTTGATAAATGTATGATTACTTTAATTTTATAGTTTTTCTTATGTCAATTACAGAAAGTTACTTTTAAGAAGTTTACCCATTTCATATATTTTTATATATATTCCTATAAATTGTTAATAATTGTTGTTATACTTTGTGTATGAAGAGTCCACATAGATGTCTTTTTTCTTTTTTTTAATGATTTCTACTACATTTTTCCTTTGCCATTTAGTCCCCATATACCAGCACTCTGCATTGTCACACTGTTGTCCAAGTCCATGGGTCCTTTTTCCTTTTTACTCAATATCTTCACCCCCTATCATCCCCCCACTACCTGTCATCCTACTCTCTAGCTATGAGTCTGTCTCCGTTTTACTCTGTTTTCCCTATTCAGAATACTCTTCCCATGCTAACACATTGTTAACAGTTCACCCTTAGCTCTTACACCACCTTTTCAAAGAGACTTTCCTTAAGTTATTTTTTCTATCACCGCCATAAGTGCTTTAAAAAATGTAACTCAATTAACAATTACTTTATTATTGTATTAATTCATTTGCCTCCCCTCTCTCTTTCTGCCCTGTCCTCTCTGTTTAGAATTTAAGCTATCTGGAGCAAAAATCATGTCCAATTCATTCACTGTTGTACTTATAGCAAAGTTACATAGGATGTAGATTACATGAACACACATTTGTTTAATTAACTAATTAAAAGACAGACATTCAACACAGGTATCATACAAAGCCAGTATCTGCTTAGCCCTGAACTAAAACAATAAAAGTATCACAAAGAACTGTTGATAAAATGACAATAGAAATAAATGTAACAATTAAAAATACTGACTTGACCTATAAAAAAGTAGAAACAACACAAGCAGGAAGAAAGCACATATGGGATAAATACAAAACAAGTACAAGAATAAATCTAAACACAAATCTATCAATAATAACATTAATATAAATTAACTAAACATTTAAATCAGAGATTCTCAGACTGGAAATAAATCAAGATCCAATGACAGGCTGTTTATAGTCTAAATATAAAACCACAAATAACCTAAAAATAAAGAGTAGAACATATTCTTTTTTGTTTTGTTTTTATAATGATTTCTATTGTACTTTTCCCATTGCCATTTAATCCCCTTATACCTCCTTCCCTCTGACATTGCCACGCTGTTGTCCATGTCCATGAGTCCTTTCTCATTTTTGCTCAATCCTTTCACCTCCTGCTCACCCCCCCCCCAGTACCTGGTGCAAAAACTAGAAAGTTTTTGCACAGCAAAGGAAAACATCAACTAAGTAAAAAGACAACACAGAGTGGGAGAACACATTACCCACCCCCCACTACCTGTCAGCCTGCTCTCTATCTATGAGTCTGTCTCTATTTTGCTTGTTAGTTCAGTTTGTTTATTAGAATCCACATATGAGTGAAATCATATGGTATTGGTCATTCTCTGACTGGGTTATTAAACTTTGCACAATGTTCTCCAGGTCCATCCATACTTTTTCAAAGGGTAACATTTTATTTTTTATGACCAAGTAGTACTCAATTATGTAAAAGTGCCATAGTTGTTTTATCCACTCATCTATTGATGAGCTCTTGGGCTGCTTCCATATCTTGCTGATTGTAAATAATGCTGCAATGAACATAGGGGTGCTTCTGTTCTTTCAAATGAGTGTTTTGGATTTCTTCAGATATATTCCCAGATGTGGGATCACTTGGTCAAATAGCAGATTCATTTTTAATTTTTTGAGGTAACTCCGTACTGCCTTCCACAGTGGCTGTACCAATCTGCATTCCCAACAACAGTGCAAAAGGGTTCCCCTTTCTCCACATCCTCAGCAGCACTTGTCATTTGTTGATTTATTGATTATAGCCATCCTGACAGGTGTGAAGTTATACCTCCTTGTGGCTTTACTTTCCATATCTCTGATGATTAGTGACATTGAGAATTTTTTCATTTGTCTATTGGCCATCTGTATTTCCTCTTTGGAGAAGTGTCTATTCAATTCCTTTGCCCATGTTTTAATAGGGTTTTTTTTGGTTTTTTGGTATTGAGTTTTGTAAGTTCTTTATAAATTTTGGATATTAACCCCTTAGCAGGTGTATCAGGGAATGTGTTCTCCCACTCTGTGTTGTCTTTTTACTTAGTTGATGTTTTCCTTTGCTGTGCAAAAACTTTCTAGTTTTTGCACCAGGTACTGGGGGGGGGTGAGCAGGAGGTGAAAGGATTGAGCAAAAATGAGAAAGGACTCATGGACATGGACAACAGCGTGGCAATGTCAGAGGGAAGGAGGTATAAGGGGATTAAATGGCAATGGGAAAAGTACAATAGAAATCATTATAAAAACAAAACAAAAAAGAATATGTTCTACTCTTTATTTTTAGGTTATTTGTGGTTTTATATTTAGACTATAAACAGCCTGTCATTGGATCTTGATTTATTTCCAGTCTGAGAATCTCTGATTTAAATGTTTAGTTAATTTATATTAATGTTATTATTGATAGATTTGTGTTTAGATTTATTCTTGTACTTGTTTTGTATTTATCCCATATGTGCTTTCTTCCTGCTTGTGTTGTTTCTACTTTTTTATAGGTCAAGTCAGTATTTTTAATTGTTACATTTATTTCTATTGTCATTTTATCAACAGTTCTTTGTGATACTTTTATTGTTTTAGTTCAGGGCTAAGCAGATACTGGCTTTGTATGATACCTGTGTTGAATGTCTGTCTTTTAATTAGTTAATTAAACAAATGTGTGTTCATGTAATCTACATTCTATGTAACTTTGCTATAAGTACAACAGTGAATGAATTGGACATGATTTTTGCTCCAGATAGCTTAAATTCTAAACAGAGAGGACAGGGCAGAAAGAGAGAGGGGAGGCAAATGAATTAATACAATAATAAAGTAATTGTTAATTGAGTTACATTTTTAAAGCACTTATGGCAGTGATAGAAAAAATAACTTAAGGAAAGTCTCTTTGAAAAGGTGGCGTAAGAGCTAAGGGTGAACTGTTAACAATATGTTAGCATGGGAAGAGTACTCTGAATAGAGGACATAGCATTGTCAAAGATCTTAAGTTCCCTTATCCAAAATGATGATGATATGATGATGCCAGTTCAGCATAGTAAGTCAGGAAGGTTTAATGACAAATGATTAGTTTGGAAGGATAGAATTATATATTATATGGGGTATGGTGAGACCTGACATGGAATTTAAATTTTACTTAAAGAGTAATGAGAAGCCATTAAAGGGCTTTAAAGGGAAAAGGGGTGCCATGATCATTTATGTTTAATTATGACACACAAATCAAAACTTCCAACAGAGCTCCTTTGCTCATTCTTCACTAACATCTTCGGTCATTTTTGTAGTTTACCAAGGCATCTTTCTGTGCCAAATAATTTAAACGATGACTACCTTTTTCAAAAGATATTTTAAACAAACCATAATTGTAATTTCATTATTAAAATGTAAATTTAAGTAAATATATTTCTTTTTATAGTTACTGCTACTAGCATTTCATAATTTTTTAGCTGGTAAGATGCAGAATTTGAATCATTTGAATCAGTTTTTACAATGGTTTCCTAGGAAAGGCTATTTTATATCTCTGATTTTATCTGAATCCACCTGGGAATCAGGAGACAGTCATGGCCCCCGAGTGAATTGCTGTAAATACTTGACTAAATCTCAAAAATCCTGTGGGAAAAGCACTTTGAGCTTTCTGGAATTACAGGAAATTCTCAACCTGTAGAAACAAACTTTGAGTGATTCTCATTTACAGCACTCTTGCAATCCCACCCAGGTAATTAATTTCGGGACTTACAGCAGCAAGAGCACAGACCACGTCACTCAGACTGTCTGGATCTTAAATATCACCACATAAACCCTGAACCCCTGAGATGAGTACTCAGGGTTATTTCTGTCTTTTACAGTCATTGCCTTAAGGTAAATCAGTTTTACTATTTTTTCTAAATTACCAGTACATTAAATCTATGCCATTCCATAGTTTTAAAAAAATAGAGTATCGAAAATGATGGTGGAGTAGTGGGGAGCTACACTCACCTCTTCCGGGGACCAAACTGGAATACAACTGAATTATAGAGCAATGGACCTGAATAACCAGCTGAAGGCTACCTGAAGAGAAGTCTTATAACCAAAGATTTACCGGAGAAGCCACATTGAAACTGGTAGCAAGGGTGGAGATGCAAAAGGAGCTGGCCTTGTTCCCATGGGCAGCCACTGAGGTTTTGGAGGGACAGATCAGCTGCAGGGGATTCCCCTTGAGAAGCTGGGGTCTGAACCCCAAGCCAGACTTCTCAGCACAGAGCACCAGAGCTGGGAAGATGTGCCCATTTGATATTTGCTGTGAAAAGCAGCAGAGTTTCTGTCTGTCAGGGAGAGACAGAGTCTGTTGGAGACACTGGTACTCTCTTAAAGTGCCAGCACACAAAATTTCGTTCACAGCCACTTACCTTGAGCTCCAGCAGAGGGAGGGCAGAGTAAACTAGAGTGAAGAGTTGAGAGTCTGGTGTTTGTGACTCCGGAGAGAAAGCTAAAGGGACAGCTGCCAGAGTTCTTGTGCTGAGTCATTCTCCAGTACCACATATACCATCTTTCTTGGGAAGAGCAATCCCCTCCACAAGGCATCAACCTAGGGGCAAGCAGTAACCCCACCCTCTAGACTCCCTGCCACCCCATCCCCCTGCAGAGTGTGGGCCATTCTGAGGACTCAGTTGCCTAAGTCAGAGTATAGAGGTCAGAGAAGACATAGAGGATGTCAGTGCCTGAGTTGAGTGTCTTTGGGGTGGGACCCATTTCCTACATCTTGCAATGAACCTGACTGGTACTTATCCCTCACAGGAAGCCCACTAGTCCCACCCTCTGGGGTCTGGAAGGCCCAATCAGTTGACTCCTGTTAACTCCACCTTGCTGAGGTCAGACAAAACCCAGGACAGATTGAGTTATGTGGATCTGAGATGACCATCTTCCCCAAGCCTAACCAGCACCTCTCCCTCATGGAAGCTCCACTAGCCCTATTCTCCCAGCTTCTAGAGACCCCACCCTGCTGAGTTTGAGCTCCTCCCAGCAGAATCTGGGACAAAATGAGCTGTGGAGGTCTAGGACAGGGGCTCCCTTTTCCTTACATGCCTAAGATAAAGCCCTCAATTAACATGGCCAAACATGGCTAAATTTTGCTGTATTTGGGCCTCATAAACTCTGCTGGCCTCACCATAATAACTCAATGAGGCTCCGCTTCACCACAAAGTTCTGTGAGTGCCCAGTGGATGACAGCTAGGTTTCATATACCCAGGGTCTTTGGCTGAGTAGTCTCGGACCCAGCATTGGCGCTGAGTATGGATCTGTATCAACCTGATGAACACCATTCATTTCTAGCCAGTGTATCCCTGAGAACTTACCTCATGCAATTGAGTAATGCCAGAGGCCTAACAGGCAGCCTGCAGGTGGAAACAGGTGAGGGTGGATGTTGGGGTGCCTTGGGACTTTTGCTGATCAGCCTTCAGGCCTGGTGCTGGCAAAAGCCACTCTTGGTGCACAGCTTTGTTCTTCCTACACATGCCAAGGGTCAGCAGAGGCAGCTACAAATTATGCATTGCTTTGTAGTGACAGTTGGCCCAGGACCAGTCACAGGCAGCACTGGACATTGGCTTGTACCAGGGTCCCTCCCAGAGGCCTAGACACCAGTGGACAGCTTCACAGAACTAGAACAAACACTCCAAAAATGTATATGGAACCACAAAAGATGCCAAATAGCCATAATAATCTTAAGAAAGAAGAACAAAGTTGGAGGAATCATGCTACCTTATATCAAACTATACTATAAGGCCATAGTAATCAAACAGAATGGTACTGGAATATAAAGAGACATATAGATCAATGTAACAATATAGTAAGTTCAGAAATAAACCCAGGACTTTACAGTCAATTAATATTTGACAAAGGAGGCAAGAACATACAATGGGGTAAAGATAGTGTTGAAAATTAATAGTGTTCAATTAATAGTGTTGAAAAAATTGGACAAGTAGGTCCAAAAGGACCAAGTAGGTGCAAAAAATGAAACTAGACCACCGCAATATTTTTTCTGATATATCGTCTTGGGCAAGGGAAACAAGAAAAAATAAACAAATGGGACTATAGCAAACTAAAAAGTTTTTCACAGCAAAAGAAACCATCAACAAAGTAAAAAGACAACCCACTGAATGTGAGAACATGTTCATCAATGATATATCTGATACAGGGGTGTCCAACTTTTTGTTGTCTCTAGGCCACACTGGAAGAAGAGTTTTCTTGGGCCACACATTAAATACATTGTGACATGAATCACAAAAAAAATCTCATAATGTTTTAGGTAAATTTATGATTTTGTGTTAGCCCACATTCATAGCCACCCTGAGCCACATGCAGCCTGTGGGCCACAGGTTGGACACCCCTGCAAGGGGTTAATATCCAAAATTTATAAAGAAGTTATATAAGTCAAAACCAAAATAATAAACGACGTGATTAAAAAGTGGGCAAAAAACCTGAATAGATACTTCTCTAACAAGGACATAAGGATAATCAATATACATATGAAAAGTGTTTAACATCACTAATCATCCAAGAAATGCAAATTAAAACCTCAATGACAGTTACAATTGTCTGTATTTTCTCCCCATCCCTCTGTTGACCCAGCAATTCCACCACTGGAATTATACCTTAAGAGCCCTGAAACACCAATCCGAAAGAACCTATGCACCCCAGTGTTCATAGCAGCACAATTTACAATAGCCAAGTGCTGGAAGCAACCTAAGTGCCCATCAGCAAATGCGTGGATCAAATAACTATGGTAAATTTACACAGTGGAATACTATGCAGCAGAGAGAAAGGAGCTCCTATCCTTTGCAACAGCATGGATGGAACTGGAGATCATTATGCTAAGTGAAATAACCCAGGCAGTGAGAGACAAATACCATATGATCTCACCTTTAACTGGAACATAATCAACAAAATAAAAAAACAAACAAAATATAACCAGAGACTTTGAAGTTAAGAACAATCTAACAATAGCCACAGGGGAGTGGAGAGGGGACAGTGGAGAGAGGGGATTACAGGAACTACTATAAAGGACACATGGAGAAAATCAAGGGGGAGGGTGGAGGCGGGGGAGGAAGGTGGGTTTGTCTGGGGTGGGGTGGAGGGATGGGGAGAAAAGGCAGACAACTGTAATTGAATAACAATAAAAATTTAAAAAAAAAAAAGAAGAAGAAGGAAGTCTTACCATTTGTGATGGCCTGGATAAACCTGAAGAATATCATTCTAAGTGAAATAAGCCAGTCCAAGAAAGGCAAATACCATATAATTTCACTCATATGTGGAATCTAATGAACAAGATAAACTAACAAACGAAATAGATAAACTAATTCACAAGATAGACTCAGACAGAAAACAGACTGACAGGCATCTCAGGGTGCTTGTGGGGCTGAGTGAAAAAGATAAAGGGGCAAAGAAAAAGAAAGAAAGAATCATGGACACACAACAGTATGATGACTGCCAGAGTGAAGGGTGATGAGGGAGGTAGAAGGTAAAGGGGGGATAAATAGTGACAGAAGGAGACTTGACTTCAGGTGATGAATACACAGTACAATATGATGCATTGTAGACTTGTACACCTGAAACCTACATAATTTTTAATCCATGCCACCCCAATAAATTTAATAAAACAAAATAAAATAAGAGAAAGAAAGAAAGAAAAAGAAAGAAAGAAACTTTACTAATAACAATATTACTGCCAGACGTTTGCAGCTTTGTATCCAAGACCACATGCGCAAAGTTTCTTCTCCAGGGTATGATACTTAAGAGCAGAATACTAAGATGTAAGCATGTACAAGTTTACATTTACTAGATAATACCAAATCTTCTCCTCAATTATTTTTACTCCTACTGGAAATGTAAGAATTACGCAGCTCCACATCCTTGACTTTAGTTGAGAGTGTTAAGATTTTTTAAAAAATTATTGTGTTGTGTATGAGATAGTCTCATTGTGAATTTCACCTGCATTTTTCTGATTACTATTGAAACTTGGCACTTTGCTTTATGTTTATTGGCCATTTTTATTTTCTGTTTTGTGAAATACCTTGTTGTATGTTATCTATCTTGTTCATTGATTTCTATGTGTGACTTTATTTATTTATGCATATGTATTTATGTATTTATACATCTTTACTGGCTACCCTGACACTTTGGAGCATGGCCATGCTGTCCCTCCAAGGAAAAGGAAGGAAAGAGAAAAGAAGCAAAAAGAGAAGAGGAAGGAGAGAGAAGGATGCCCATGTAATTTGTAACAGTATGTCATGGCCTGCAGAAAACCTGCTGGAATTTTTATTGTAATTACACTGAATCTATAGACCAGTGTGGGGAGAATTAGTATTTCTACAGTATTGACTTTTCCAGTGAAGAACATGCTTCTATCCCTAAATTCCAGTTTTCAATGTGTTTCCCTATTTGTCTGTAATTTTCTACAGAACTAGAGTAGAGGATTATCTCCCTAGCTTCATTATGAAGTAGATTAGATTAACTAATATTCTAGTTTTGAAGTACTCTTGATTGTGATGCATTACCTTTCATTTTATATCACTGATAAGTGTTAACTATGTTTTATATGGGCTTTTACTCTTTATTCTTGAGTGAGATTGGCTAATGCTTTATAAAAACAGCTTTATTGAAATGTAATCCACATATTGCATAACTCACCCATTTAAAGTATATGAATCAGTGGGTTTAATATGTTAGCTGAGCCACTCAAGCTAATATTTTGAGAACATTTTTGTCACCCCCAAAAGAAACTAGCTACCCATTAGCAGTCTCACTCCTTCTCTAGCCCCTGGTATTCACTCATTTACTAACATATAGAGAGAGGAAACCCTATATACTTCTGTCAATATGTGCAGGAAGAAATCCATAATGTTAATCTATGTTCTTAAAGCAAATCCTCTAAAAAGTTTATTACCACCATCATTGTCATCATCATCATCAGGAAACATTGTAATCCTATCTACTAATCTGTCTCTGGCCTTAATGTCAAACATGGAAATGCCTTGACTGAATTACATTCAAATTAAATGAACACAAAGGCCTAATATAAGAAAAAACCTTTAAGTTTTGATGCTGCTTTTGCCATATAAAAACATAATAAATTTTGTGCTGTAAAGAAGCTTTTTAACAATGCTTAGATTTTAAAATATGAAAAATAAGTTGATAAAATCTATCAAAAACATGTATGAGAAAAAAGTTATAAAATAGACAGGGAGTAAATGACAATATTTCCCTTACTGAAAATAATTGTCTCTTTCTCACTATTTTTATTTTAAAAAATATGATTAGCTGATTGTCTTGTCAAAATAGCACTACCTAAAAATCCATTCAATAATAAGTAAATATTTCAATCTTCAGCACATTTCTTTCTTGTGCTTTACTAATAAAAAACAGTTCATAGTTTTGACTAGTCTCTTGTCTACCTGAGAAATCACTACTGATCACTACCTACAAATTGCTAGGAATTCTGTTGAAACTTGGGAATTAAAAAATGTACCCAACATGGTACCTGCTCTCCAGGGGCTGACTCTAAATGGCAATAAGCAATAATAAAAGTATTAAAATAAATTTTGTAAATAAAAGTACATACAACCAAGTGTGAGACACATGAGGAAGTTTTTAATTTTGCCTGAGAAGTTTGTAAAAATGTTCACGGAATGGTGAAAGTCATATGTTAACTCAAGCAGAAGCATGCTAGGAGATCGAAGAAAAGAAAATGCCCGTCAGAAGAAATAGCCTGTGGAAAAGACTCCGCTAGAAATTTGTCAACTGGTCTTTTACATTATAAAATTTTTAACTGCAATAATACTTTCTAACTAAAACTCAGATCTGGTTAGCTTTTTTATTTAATCATTTTTTCTGTATATCTGTAATTCAACTCTATCAATATATTCAATGCCTCCTTTTACTTCTAACTCATCAGTCTTTAATGCCTGATTTCCCTGAAAATGAATTAAACTCACAGAAATGTTTCATGTTTTCAGTGTTTCAGTGTCAAAATTTTTCATTGTTTTAAAATTTTAACTTCTGATGATATTGCTGTCTGTACTTCATAAATCTGATTCTTATAAATTTTATTTTTATTGATATCACAACCCATATGCTTGGTTAATTTCATTTTACAATTGCCTGTGATAGTTTATAAATATAAATGAACCTTACCTGTTGTTGCAGGCTGAGCTCTCTAGAAACTAGACTGAGATTACCACGTAGGACATTCATTAGAGAATACTCTAAGGATCAACACTCAAAAGAGAGGATGGAGGAAACTTTGGTAGAGAAAGAAGTTAAGCTGTGATTCAGACACAACAAAGACCTCAGCCAATCCCAAAGTGAGTTTTGAAAGAGGGATGGCTCTTCAGGGTTGGTGTGAGGAGGGGAAAGAGGGCCAAACCTCTATACTCTTGCATTGACCAATCCTCGGATGTAAGCTACTTCCAGAAAGGGGCATGGCAATGGTTGAAGTGGATTTCAAATAAAGGTAATTCCCAAAAATGTCTGCCAGCTGCTCTCCAGCAACTAATGGAGTTAAGTCCTTCAATCTGGAGTATTGACTTCAATACAGGGTTGGGTATAAGTAGGTTTACAGTTGTGAGTACACAAAACATGGAGTTTATTCTTGTATTATTATTTATTTGATTACTGTATTATTTACCTGTATTATTTGTCTTATTATAGTCATTTCATATCCTTACTTATGATTTATCTTTTAGGTAATGATGGCTGGTAATTTAACAACAGTAAGCCTACTTTGCCCAAGTCTGTATACGCCTTGTGCCTCTCAGGTGCACACCTTCCTAACAATTTAGGTAGCAGCTCCCCCATGATTTTGGTGAGCCACTTTTCTGTAAGAAAATTAAGAGGGGAAGGTAAGCAGAATAGACTAGATGGCCCACCAGTGAAGCTGGACTTGAGACCATAACGAAGAATTATCTCATTCTTCTAGACTCTCACCTAGAGTCTCCTCACCTTCAGCTGAACCTCTGCCGTCTCGATGGCTTCCACGGTGGCTTGATCCAGACCTTCATTCCTGGGCTCAGACCCTTTAATCACCAAGCTATTTTCAAGTATTGAAACATTAATTTCCAAGTAAGTAAAATATTGGTTTACTAAGAAATTGAGAGAATGTAGTGGGTGTTGAGTGTTTGTGTATAGATAAGGTCTGAAACTAAAAAAAAATAGATTAAAAAATGTGATATAAAAATACTTTCAAACTCTGGAGAAAAATACCACATAAATTGGCTGCTGTATTCGAGTGTTGCTACTGAAGGGCAGAACATGGGGAAGAAGGAAATAGTAGGATAGAGGACCACAGGTTTGCAATAAAACCTTTAAGCATAACTGTGGGGTTTTTTGTAATTTTAATTTTTTATTTTTATTCAGTTACAGTTGTGTGCCTTTTCTCCCCATCCCTCCACCCCACCCTGGCTGAACACCCCTCCCTCCCCCACCTCCACCCTCCTCCTTGATTTTGTCCATGTGTCCTTTATAGTAGTTCCTGTAAACCCCTCTCCTCACTGTCCCCTCTCCAATAACTGTGGTTTTTAAAAATTATTTATTTATTTTTAGACAGGGGGGAAGGGAGGGAGAAAGAGAGGGAGAGAAACATCAATGTGTGGGTGCCTCTCCCACACCCCCTACTGGGGACCTGGCCCACAATCCAGGCATGTGCCCTGACTGGGAATCGAAAGAGCGACCCTTTGACTCTCAGGCCGGTACTCACTCCACTGAGCCACATCAACCAGGGAATAATTGTGTTTTTGAATAATGTACACATATTACCCTGTTAAAAGTAAATATAAAATAAAAATTAGTAGAATTTTATAAAAATGACTGGACCTCCCAATTTAAGAAATTTTACAAAGAAGTTTTAAATATAAACAGTGAGTAACAGGACAGAAAACAATGAGGTTTAAAATTTATGTGCCAATTATGTGCTTATACAATGTTGAAGCCAGCCAGGGTCACACATTTTCATTACTGTAACAAAACTATAAAGCAAATTACATAATTAAACCACAAGTGTGACGGTTCTCCCTTCAGTCAGTGCCCAAATCTACAATTATTTGGAAATGTGCTAATTAATTTATCTGAGGCATGGAAACACCAGTATTACTGAACTCCATGCAACATAAATTTAACTAAATGACCATATAACAGATATTAGCATTATCTCTACAACTATAAAATCACTTTTGAGCAACAATGAAGTACCCCATATCAGTCTTTTTCTCAAATTTTATTCAGAAAGTTCAGTGAAACAACACAGTATCAGTTTAGAAATATTTTCATCTCACTATAATTTAACATTTTTAAAAAATCTATTAATTTTTGATTTTCAACAATAAAATTTATAAAAATAATTTTACATTTATAAAATGAATCATTATTTCACAATAAATTATTCATTTTTATTACATGAGAAAAGTTTTGTGCTAAATAAAGCAACAACTTTATCAATATTTGAAAATATCATTTCCTCTCATCTAGCATTTTTGGAAGTTAAGTATACAAAATATATTACAAATTCCCTGACCACAGTTATTAAAACAAAATTGTTGGTAATAATTTGTAAAACATAACTGTTTAGTAAATATATGCAGATAAGTTAAAGGGCTTACTAATATAGATTTGTGTTATATTTTAAGGTTTTTTTAATATCTTCTAAGAGTAAACACAAAAAAGTAAGCAGAAATCTACAAACAATATTTGTATTTATAAAAATCAAAACATTCATATTTATGACAGAGATACCAAAGGAAATTTCCAAGAAAAATGTAAGTTAAAAAAACTTCTCTTTCTCTCTCAAAGATTTCACAGTTGCACAAAGCTGCCAGCTACTGAAAGAATTTATTGATTCTATTAAATCAATCATAGCTTCTAAGTAATCATTTTCTACTTTCAGAGTTCAATTTCACTTTAAGAGAAGCAAGTTAGTTAACATCTACTGAACCTTTTTATTTGTAGGGTTAGTGGGGCTTATAAAATCATCATCTTAGAAATTTTGAAAAAATCATGTATATCAGTCTCTTACAACTTGAGATAGTTCTTTATATCATTAATAATTATTCAACCAGTTGTTCCCTGCTTCAGCTAATAAATTATGAGAGTTTGACTGATTACTGATTCACAAGGCAACCCATCATTAATTGTTTTTAAATAAGCTCTAGCCTTAGATGTTATCAAATAGTTTAGGTCTCCAACGAACTGTACTCCTCTGTTCAGAATTAAACATTTAGTACATCCCTGGGTTGCTGGATTTTTGAAAATCTGATAGTTAGTGATTTGAATTTGTTTTTTGGTTGCCAGATAACCCAACGGGTATACCTTTTATTTTCTTTAATTTGTTAAAAATATTTTTTTAGGGGTAAGACTGTTATTCAATATAAAAGTAATTTCTTATTATGCAGCAACAACTTGACATGGCTTCCATGTAAATATGTGTTGTAGGTAACATGACAGACAGTATTAGATCAGCAGTCAATTGCATAAATTTAAAAACCACAGCAAGAAGCTCACAGTTTTCATGCCACACCAAAAATATATTCATTCCCATGAAAGTCAACCAGACCCAGGTTTAAATGTGACTCCCCTGCTCTTTATGTCTATGAACTTTGGTTACATTACGTAAACAACCTAAGGTATGGATTTCTCTATTTGTAACAGAAAGATAATAATATCTCTCTGCAGGGTTGTTGTGAGGACAAAATGAGGAAACACACGTGTTACAGAAAGACAGCTAATTTGTCTCCAGTATTTGTCCCCCGGAGTTGTGGCCGTGGCTGACCTAAGACTTTCTTCCTGCTCTCCCAGCCTCCCCGAGAACTGGCTGTGGGCATGTGCCAAGTTCTAGTCCATAGAGGACGGCTTCCACATTGTTTTAGGACAGAGAAATAAACTTCTCTCTTGGTTGAGCCACTGTTTTAGGGATTTCTTTTTACAGTTTTGCCTGTGACCCATCTGCTAAAACTAACACCTTTTATCATATGATACATCTTCAAATACAATCAAATTTGAAAGAATATCCAGCCATCCTTGGAATGGCTATTTATGTTTTTCTAAACTTAAAATAGGCATATTTAACTGTGGGCTGAAAAACACTCTGAACCACAGGATATCCATAAGTGATCTTCAAAGATCTATGCCTTATTCTATAGCAACTGCTGTATTTTTTCTAATTTTCAAGTTTAAAATTTACTAAAAACTTGGTTCACTGTATATTAATCTGAGATTTCTGATCTAATATTCATAGTCAAAAAGAACACTTAGTTCTGTGTGACATCACAATGAAGTAATTATTTACAGGTTTAAATTAATACTAAAGCAACAAATAAAAGTAGTACATAAGATTCGACTGCTTAAGGTAGAGTGCTAGGGAAGCTGGAAAAAATCATACGATATAAACACATCAAAACTCAAATAATACAGTGGTTGCAGCTGAAGGTTTCAGACAATAGCAACAACAAACAAAGTGAGCCTGAAAACAAGAAAATAGGTTACCATCGTACAACAGCACCATGAAGAAGCCTTGGCTAAGAGTTTGCCAAAAGCACTATCCTGAGACATTTCAAGACCGGTAATTTTTCACATTTATTCAGTGCTGTTCAGAAGTAAACATTTCCTCACAATTGCTTTTGTTTGGAGAGAGGCTGGTGTGAAATAACTGAAGCTTGGTTTGCAGCTATTTTGTATTGTTCTTGTCCAGAGCCTTGTGGTGGGGAAGGGAGTGGGGTTTCAGGAGTTGCTAAAAAAGAATCAGAGAATTGTATGTGATGGTGACAGTCACCCTGACCCATCATCCCATTAACGCCTGCATGGCACCAATATGCATTATTTGACTTTCGATATGTTTTTAAAGATCATATATAAAGTAGTGGTTTATCTAATATATTATCAGCTCACTGACATACCAATGGAGATGCACCCCTGCCTTACCTCACCAAATACATTTTTAATGGACTAGATTATTGTTGAAAATCTTTAGAGTACTTTAAAGGTGTTTCTGCTTTTCTTAATAGTATTTGTGAGCATTTGATTGCCTCCTACACCCAGCAGAAAAAAAGTTAATGAAAAGAATTAACAGAAGGCTAGTGTTTTCTCAAGTATTAGATTATAAAACAATTGTTATAAACTTTTCAATATAAAATGCACAGAAAAGGAAGTATATTTGATTTGGATTCTACTAGTTCAAACATATTTGATGACATAAAAAATAAATGTAAGATACTTTTCAAGTACTTTGAAATCTATATTGAAGTTATGGAATCTTAAAAATACTGGCTTTGTCACTTCAAAATTACTCCATTATAATTGTGCTTGCCTGTCACTTCTTTATCAATGCAAAGAGCAAACCTAGTAATTAGAATATTTCATTGTCTATAGCAGTATTTCTTCCTATTACAAACTTTAATCTTATGGTAAAATAATCAAGAGCTTTTCTATAATTTAAAAAAACAAAGTATTTTACTATTCATATTTATTATTCTACATATTTAACAGAATAACAAATATTTGATGATCAGACTGAAGCATTGCAAACTTTATAGATTTTTTGGTCCAAAACAGTTTTTTTAAAATTCTAGAAAAACTTTAAAGGTATTTTCTAGAATTTGAGGACAAGATTCTAGAATTTTGAGGATAGTCTACTTTTGCTTTGTTTTCTTAACTATGATAACTTTGAAGTTAAGAACAATCTAACAATAGCCAGGGGGGAGTGGGGAGGGGACAGTGAGGAGAGGGGTTTACAGGAACTACTATAAAGGACACATGGACAAAATCAAGGGGGAGGGTGGAGGTAGGGGAGAGAGGGGGGTTTGTCTGGGGTGGGGTGGAGGGAGGGGAGAAAAGGCACACAACTGTAATTGAATAACAAGAAAAAATTAAAATTATAAAAAAGAATGGATTAACAATTACTTAGGAACAATAGTTTTAGATCGTTTGACAAAAGAATAAACAAATTGCTTTAAAAATTATTTCTATATATTTAGGATGGATTTGAAACTGTGGAGAGATGCTCTAAAAGACCAAGACTATGTGCACAAACTTAAATTTTTATGTTCATACGTGTCTGATGTTTTGTTTTGGATAAAATATACACTATTCTAAATGAGCACAAGCAAAGCTTCTCTTTAAATGATTCTTATTAAATATGTTGGAAGAGGTAAAAATATGAAAGTGTGATGATGAGATTCTAAAAAGATTAGGGTCAATAAACATTCTTTTAAACTACTAGAAAAGTAGCATTTAAAAAGTAAAAGATTCAACCTCCAGCAGAATTGTTAAACTTTCTTGCCAGTTGATGACTATAATGCTTAGTGTATTATTAATGTGTTTTATTTTCTGACTGTATAAGTAACTGATCTTTAAGAGACACAACTCCCTGGTGTGATATTGGGCCTGCCTTTCTCTGCCGTTGAAAACCTATTACATGAAAATGGTAACATCTGCTTTGCAAGGATGGTCCCAAAATAATGTCTTTTAAGAACACTGGGAGCCTCAGGTTAAATGTGCCATACTATTCTCAAAATTTGTATTTTTTTCTAACAATTTCATTTCTGCCTATGTCATAAACTCAAAGAACTTTGTGTTTCACATGCATTTTACACATAGGCATATCAATGCTTGTAACTAAAAGGTAGATGTGAAAATATGCATTTTTGTGGCCTCTGCTTTCCTTCCACTAGGTAGCAGTCACTGAATTGTCACATTACATTGACTGTTTAGGTAAAACAACATTGTAACTAGTTATTAATGGCTATTATAAATTCAGTAAGAATACAGGTATGCATAATAATTACATCATAATAACTCAAGGCATCTCAGTAAGGTAGCTAGCTTAGTGTTCAGGGGCAATGGATCAAAGGTAAATCTGGGATTTAATAATATAAATTTAGTGGCAATTAATTCTTAATATTTGGTCAAATAGAGATTTTTATCTCCAGGATAGCTTATAGAAATAGAATCTTTGTTAAATCCATGATCATATCAGATTAACTTAGCCACTAACAACTCCTAGTATTAATATAGTCATTTTAGTTGCAAAGATTTTCCCAAGCAGCCCTCCTGGTGCACAATTCTGATATGCACGAGTCTCAGGCATCAGTTAATGGCACCGTGGTTCACATCCCAGACAGCATGGTGACTCATAATTAACTGCGAGTACCGCATAAGCACAAGCTTCACTGCTAACGCTCCAGTCTCAAATATTTACCTAAATAACAGATGTCTCACAATCTGTGACCAATCACATCACATCTTTTACTCTGTCACTGTTTTATTCATATTGGAACATATTTCATTCAATTCACACAGTGACAACGAAGTGTGGACTTGAGTTGCCTCCTTGTCTCCCAGTGATAAGTCCACATGACATTTTACAAAAATAAGCAATTGAAGGGGAATTGGCTCAAAACAATTAAAGTGCAGCAAAGAAAGAAGTGATAATCCTGGAATCAAAATTCAAACTGGACCTAGGTGGAGTTACGGAAGATAGTGACCATGGGAACATGGACCCGGCTGCTGTTTGACGGCACGCTCGCCAGCATTCAGCATAAGCGGGGAGACTGGCTATGTTGTAAGGACAAAGATGCCCCAGAAGAAATGAAACTGGCAAAAAGACTTCACATTAAGTGGATTCTCAGGGATATTCAAGACACTGAAAATGCCAAGAATGCAGCATAGGCTATATAGCCAATAATATTGTAACTATGCCAATAACTATGTATGTAAATACATATACATGTATATGTATAATACATGTATAGTCAATAACTATGTATGGTGCCAATTGGGTACTGAAAATATCGGGGGGACACCTTGTAAAGTATATGATCATCTATACATTATGCTGTGTACCTGAAACTAATACAAAATAATATCGAGTGTAAACTGTGTTTAAAAATAAATGAAATGAGGAAAAACATGTGAAAAATAAAATGTTGTAAGCTGATCCAAACTTCCAACACAGTTAGCATTCAGTAAGCCACACAAAATATCATCAGTTCCTCTTATAAATTATTATCAGAGGAGGAGGCAAAAACACTGTTCAAACTATGTCTCTTAAATTTTTTTACAAAGAAATAAAACCCTATACTCCCTAGTGTTTCTAATCTCTTAAATTATGATACCCAAAATAAATATTAGGATTACTGTATTTTTCAGCTTCCCTATATTTTTCAATTTATTTTATTTTATTTTTTAAAATTCCCTATATTTTTATAACATATAGGTAAAAGAGTTCTTAATGTTTTGACAAACATTTTTGTTTGTCTTTTTACTTAGGTATAATTGACATACAACATCATATGACAAAAAATTTTAAATATCGCAAACTATAATTTTCCTATTGATTATTCATATTTCTTTGCAGGGTTCCAGTTTGCATAGTCATTTTTATGAGCCTGCATATCAGCAATGCTAGAGCTGCCTGTACATTCTTTTCTGCTCCCAAATCTATGATGTAGAAAGGTTTAGATACTCATAGCTCCATTGTACAGAGCAAATTCATGCCTAGGGAGGATAAGTGACTTGCTGAATATCACAGTCTCTCACAGCTGAGTCCTGGAGGGGACACTGTAGCCCTATATTGTAGTTTCTGGGTACTAATAGATTCTTCCCTAAAATTCCCCCTTTTTCTCAGGTAATTAAGCTTAGGACATATTACAGTTGAAAAGTAGCCCAGGTACTTACAGATCTGGTCTGTATGAACCAGTGTTGACATAGGGCCTAGAAGTATGGTTTGTCCAGTTAATGGATCTTGAGACAAATGTGGATGCATTGGATGATGGACATGGCTAACGTCATTGGAAGCACCTACGGAAGATAAAAAGATGGTTGCATTAGTGACATTTAATCAGAAATGGTGAGTTTACCTTGGAACAAATGGTTTGATTGACAGCTCGAATATTGCTATTTTTGCAAAGTGCTTTTTGGGAGTTCAAAAATAAATTAATAGAACCACTACCATATTAAGGACAATGTCAGCTTTCATTGTACATTGGCTAGATGAATGTTGCATCATGTTATGTTGTATATTAATAATGGACCTTGTGTGCTGTTTCCTGGAATCATTAGGTTGGCTGCCTGTTGTTAAAGCAATTCCAAGAATACTTACCTCAAGTTTATAGTATTTAGGATCACCCTAATAGCATAAACAACTTTTATTTCAGGAAGATATCATTAGGAACACATTAAGCACCAGAAAACTAAAACTAAAATAAAGTGATTTCATAAAGAAATTTAATCTAGATCAAAACACAGAAGAAATGTTTTATTAACTTATTCCTGACATTTACTGCAGTGATGAAATCTCATTTCCTTCTCATTTGTTGTGTCAATTAATTATTTCAGGAGCAAAGTGTTTTTAAGATATTTACTCTTTATATTTTTAGATTATGTTTGCAATTCTGATATCCTTGAGCTTTTAAAAGGTGTAAATGCATAGAAAAATATAATATACTTCAAGGAGTATTAAAAGTAGCACATATATTTCTGTTTACTATATTTGAAGGACCTGAAAATTGAGGTTAGAGGGACTTTGTGGAGCTAGATGGTGGAGGCTAGTAAAAATGGGGATTTGAATGTGTTCAAGTATTTGTCCCCCTCCAATGGATATTGCAGACTTTCTAAATGTAAAAAATTGAGTTCATTATGTCATGGAAAGAAAATAAAAATGTCAAACGGACTCTAAAGTACATAGTGGGATGCTAACAGATAAAATAAAAGATTCCCAAATACACTCACCACCCAGTAGCATTTCCTGTAGCAGGTTGTCAATTTTCACCATCCCAAAGAGTTTGACAAACTGAATCTGCTCAATCATCTGCCAGGTGATGCTCTGCAGCGTAGGCAGCAGCAACAGCAGCTCCCCGAACCGGCCGCGTGAATCGTACTGCCGGTCGTTGATGTAGTCCTCCAGGCTCAGCTGCACCTGGAACCGCATGTTCTTAATTTTCACTGGATCGCTTAGGCCTTTCGCGTCTAGAAAACAAATAAAGACAGCGGCGTAAAGATTGGATCTTAACAGTGTGTGGCAGTAAATATTCCAAAATTAAAAAGTAGTTTTATTTTCATTATAATTATTTGAATGGGTCTTTGGAAACAAACCTGGATCAAAAAATACAATTGCCTTCAAACAAGCATACTCATTGTCATCAATCTGGATTTCCTGGAATGGCCGGACCAGCTCGTCTAGAACCCGGTTGGCCACACGGCTGATCTCGACTTCACAGCTGTTGCGCTGAATAATGTAGTTGTTTCCTAGAGAAAAAATATAAGCATCATCTTCCCCCCAAAATTATCAGATATTGTTTAAATTTTTACAAATGAATGTTTTAAATGGCTTTCCCTTGCAGAAGAAAAAAATAGTACTTCCTCTCTCAGTAGTGTTAAGTTAGAAAAACTTAAGAATGCTTAAAGGATCAATAACATTGATAATATGATCACATGCATTTAACAGCCTCAATCACTGGTGATAACAGTAAAGTACAGGCTAATAAACAAGCTAATATTTGACAAGGGAGAAATGAAGTATAATGATTAGCTTTCCGCTATGTCAGTTATCTACTAGAGTCGTATTCATTAATGAGCATAGTACAAAACCTACAGAATGTTTACAGTGGATTAAAAGCACCACTCCTTTAGTAGTGTAGGTATATTTAGGTGTAACTCCATTGAGACACATTTTAACAAACCTAAGTAAATATATTGTATCCAGATCCATAATGAGAATGGTATTGGAGTGTCCTGTAAATGCAGCAGAGTGTTTAACAGAATTTGAGAGCTTGGTACCTATAGACACATTATGTGGTTTAGAATCCTGGCTCTATCCCTCAAGAAACTTGTGACCTCAAGTAAAGTTTCTCTGCCTCCATTTCTTTATCCAAAAAATGGGCTGCAAATAATAGTACCCGTCCCTTAGGGTTATTGTGAGGATTCAATGAAATAGTGTTGACACACATAAAAAAACACTGAAAGCAATGCATATTGCATAGTAAGTGCTCAATAAATGTTTGCCATTATTACATCATGTTCAATTTATTCATATTTTGGGACAACATAGGTATCACATAAATAGAATAAACAATTCAGTCAGCCTATTTCACACCAGCCAGGGAGAAGTGGAGCTAATAAACAATAGAGGGGTCTTAACTCTTTCAATAAGAAACCTAATTTAATAAGTAGGGTGGAGAGATTGGGGACTTAATGAAGACAAAAGCTTTTCCTTTTTCCTCACCACCCCCCTTTCATTCTACTCTCCACTCTACTTCTGCCTCTTCTGGCACTGTTATTAAACTATCAGAATTTTTCAGACACTGTCATCAATTTTTTTTAACTTGTGATTTTGTAGCATATCATGGGCAATGACATCACAGGCAATACACGTGCTCATTAAAAATATATCAAATAATATATATTACAATCATCAAGTAGACACAGAAAGGTGTGAAACACTGAGGCTCCTTAAGATAGTCACACAAATCACTAATGTTTTGTTCTGATAGTTTAAATATACAGCAGGATTCTGTTCATTGAGCAACATCTTTCTTTTATTTTTAAATCTCAGTACATCCTGAACA
Source organism: Desmodus rotundus (assembly GCF_022682495.2). Lineage (NCBI taxonomy): Eukaryota > Metazoa > Chordata > Mammalia > Chiroptera > Phyllostomidae > Desmodus > Desmodus rotundus. Next base: position 56,345,480 of record NC_071394.1, on the reverse strand, counting down.
TCTCAATGCACTCTGAACTTCCCTGCAATCAATGCAAGGAAAAATGGGACCCAAGTGAGGATATGATCAATTAAATCCAATCTGCGCAGTGAGAGCACCATTTGTCAGTGTCTGTGAATGCTGGGCACACACGGAATAGATTCTGTGAAAGAATGAAGCATGCATAATTTCTTTTTAAATTAAAAAAAAAAACTTACCCAAAAGCAAAATATCTTTATACACCATGGATCTCTTTGTAGCTCCAAGCAGTAAATGCTCCCCTGCATGAGCTCGCAGCAGGGCCACCTTAATGAAAGATTCCAAGTTGAACAATTAATTATAAAATATGATGATTAAAAGATGGTATCATATGAATCTGATTAACTTTAAGCCTGAGTCACTTTTTTTTGTTGTTTTAATGGACTATAATATTCACAGATAGTTGTCATCATTAAGCCTTCTATTTTCCTATTTTAGAATGTCATAAAGTCTTATTTTTCAAAATTTCTGAAACTAAGAAAATACAATGTCATCAAACAAGTGAACAAAAAGATACAACAGAAATATTAAATATTTTGGAATGAGATAAAATCAAACAAAGCAGAGTTCAAATTCTGGCTTGGCCACTTACTACTTATTTTACCTGGAGTAAACCCAACTATTTATGTTTGGGATTCATTTGTTTTCATCTACCAAGTGGAGACAATGATTAAAATTTCAAACTGTAGATGTGAGGACTGAATGAGAAAATATGTGTAAACACAATCTCTTACACATAATAAGCTGAATAAACAAGAGCAAATTGGGGACCTGTAACATAGTACAATGAGAATGGGGAATCTGGATTCTAATGTACTCGAGAATGAACCCATAGTTGTTTGTTCTAAGCTCTCAGCTGAGCTTTATGCATATATTCAATTGCTTGCCAAAAATCACCACTAGAGATAATAGGAAGCGTTTAAAATTGAACATTTCAAATTAATGCTTCTCCAACATCTCCATCATGGTCCAACATGCTTGTTCATGACAAAAACAAGACTCCAGTTTGATTCTTCTCTAATTGCCTAGCAAACCCTACGTCACCCTAGCCCAAGCCCTCGCCATTCCTCTCCTGGCCTCCACAATGTACACCAAGGACCTAACAGGTATTCCCGCTTCCCTCCTGGTTCTTCCATCCTAAGTCCTTCTTGACAGAGCTTCCAAGACAATATTTATAAAATAATAATCACTTAATATCATTCTTCTGATGAAAATTCTTTACTGGTTTCTTATGGTCTTCAGAATCCAAACTGCTGAAGGAAGGTCTCACAGGTACTAGCTCAGTGCTTGGCATCACACTCACACCTCTGGTTGCACCTTGCAATACCCCTTGCAGACAGTGTTCTCCAGGCCCATTTACTCCTGCTTGCCTCGAGGTCTTTGAACGTGTTGTTTCTGTGCCCAGGATGCTTTCTCCTCGATCTTGATATGATTAGCTTTTTGTCACTCAGTTCTCAGGAAAAATCTTTTCTGATTCCCAATTTAAAGTATCTGTTACCACTTCACCCCCAGTCATTGTCCAACAAGCCAACCCATTTTATTTTATAGAACTTATCCTCACCTAGAGTTGACTTACTCATAATCTGTATACTTTTTATTGTCTACCTATCTAAAAGGGAATGTAAACTTTATGAGAATAGTGACTCAGTCTGAATTGTTACTGCCAAATACTCACATTTCCTAAAACTGAACAGTAGTCCCAATAAGTATTTGTTAGATGAACTTACTGAGTGAATTCAATGATTCAGAGTTCAATTTTAAAAACTGTGAAGTGGAGACTATAAAACTTTGAACACAGAGCTTCTGAGCGCACTAAGGAAAATAGTCCGATGTGTAATGCAACTGAAAGCTAATTCACCAGTGCCTTACCCATGATAGACGTTTCGGCAGCCATGGCTATTAAGGCTATCTTGTTAATATTAAAGACTGAGTTAGTAAATAAAAACTGCTTTTGACAGGTTCCTGGAATTCCATTTCCCAGTGTTATAATCACTATCTTCATATTTAAGTCAGCAACTTTTAAAGAGGGGTGATAGTAAAAATATAAAACTGATAAATAACATAACCCTACTTATATGGCTTGGGGTGAGACAAGTAGGTTTTAGCAATTTAGCATTATTCACTCTGAAATAACCTTCTGAGCCAAGCTATCTTTATGATATGTCAATAACTATGACTCATAACAGGAAGACAGTTAAGAATATTTTGAGAGAGATTTCAGATTTCACAGGATTTTTTTTTTCTGGTCACCAAGTGAAATGCTCTCCTAGAAACACAGTTGAACTTCCTATGATTACTTTTTTTCTGATTGTATAAATATTTTGTCATCTTTTATTTTAAAACAATTGTACTTTTCCCTTTTATTGTTTTTTGTTTTATTTTTGTATGCCCGTGATAAAGAACACTGGTCAGAGGGTGTGAAGATATACACTAGGTATAATACATATCAGAATTTGCATCTACAAGATATTATATACTACTTAGATGGAAGACTTTAAAATGAATCTGAAACCAATCATCTAATCTTCATAGGCTAATTAAGAAATTAAAGTATTAGGAAAAGGTCATTATATCTTAATTTTCTCTATTTCTCTGTAGGTTTTAGAGCACAATCTACAAACATTTTTTACCAGACCTATAATTTGTATACAGTAATGCTAGGATAAAATTGAGAATACACAAGATAAAATTTTATATGTTAACTGCACAAACTGTCTTCAAAACACCAACACAACCTGTATGGGGTTTCCATCTAGGAGTGGCGTGGCATTTCTAGGCAATTACACAGGCAAACACCCAGACAAAATAATGTACATTTGCCTCCCAGACACTTGCTTTGCCAATCCGTTGTCTCACAAGGGCAGGTACTTGTGATCTGTCTTTCTCCCTGGCTTAAGCTTTTTAAAATATGAAAGGGAAGAACAGTGTCATGCTTAAATTCAATCAATAAATAGCATGTCCTACAACAGAAGTTAAACAGCGGTACCTCTTGATAGAACAAAGAGGTGAATGGACAAGAAAGCCAAGCCTTTCTAATAGGTAAGTTCACCTTTGTCAAATATGGTAAATCTATTACAGATACAACTAAAAGAATACAAAAAAACTGGGCAAAGTCCAAAAAACATTTTTAAAGCATTCAAAATTTCTTTAACTTCTACCTGATCATCCAGTGGTAACTCACAGAAGGCAGGAATATATTTTGCCCATTCCACCAGGACCAAGAGCTGCTGTTTCATAGATTCACAGACATCTCCAATGTTTGCAATTTTCTTAACATTTATGTCTGTGCTTGCACCAGGGCTCGATGCTGAAATCTAGTATGAATAAGAACGTTACATTAATCTGTCATTTAAAATAATAAATAACCAATACTACTCTGTTAGATGACTGCGATGAGTAAACAGCACTGAAGTGGCACTATTGTCACAGTATCTTGAAATATACTAAATATTTTAAAATTGAGAAATAAGATACCTTTCAGTACAAGTTAAGTGGAAAACATTCCCTGCACAGCACATGCTTTGGGGGCACTATCTTATTTTACTGACCATATCTGTAGAATACGTTACCCAACTTTTGGGGAGTTTCATAATTCAAAAATGACAGTACAAAAAATAACAGTATTTATGATACATATGCTCTATGATTTTTTAGTTGAAAAGTGATATTTCAATTAAAAAATCCATCTTTAATTTGTTGAAAAAGTTTCCAACAGATAAAGCTTACCAAACAAGGGAAAAAAGATTTAGATGAGAAGCCAGATGATTTATGTTCTACTCTGAATGAAAACCATCAAAATACAATTAAGAAACCAACCTTTGACTCAGCAACATTGAAAAGCTTAACCTATAATAATAATTTTAAAACTATATGTAATTGTGAACTATATAAAATTATAAGTGGTGTTAAAATGCTCCTCTTCTGAAGAAATCACTTTCTAAAAGTTCTTAAAAACTTTTCTTGAAATGTTTAAACGTGTGTGTGCATGTCTTTCTGTAGTGTGTGTGCAATTCCTTACACCGCCCGTTTAAACCATTCCCTAAACACTTTATAGGACCATCAAGTAATCTGATGAATGATGACAGTGGTGAGGTTAACCTCATCATATGACCCTTGTGTTATCAAAAACGAAAGTAGTTGTACTGACTCATTATGGTATTGGTTTAATAGTTAACTATTTCACAATTTGCTTTATAATAAAATATCACTAACATTTCTAATAGGAGCAATGCTAAAATAAACTATCTTCAAAGGGTGTCTTTAGCTGATCCTTAGAAATTTATATTTATGTATGTACCTAATGACCAACATTTTTAAACTTTAGAACTGATATTCTCATTCCAGAAACTTAAACTTCCCCTTGTTTTTTTTTTTTTTTTTTTTTTTTTAAATTCTGGCTCTTCCCTTAAATACTTATTTCCAAAGAAGATGCCAAAGTGAGCTCCTGACTCTAGAAGTCACTTCTGAGGAAGGAAGCTCTGATGATACGTCTCAACCAAACTCCCCAAAAGTGATAACTGATTTTATACATTCAACCAATAAAACTAAGTACTGCCCCAGAGCACTGTGCTGTGCATGACATATTTTAAATGAACCTGGGAAATAAGTTTTTTACAATCTTCTACTGAAATGCATTCCATCATCCCATTTCATAAACAGGAACTTGTAGGAAAAGTCAAAGTGAAGTCAACAGTCTGGTTAAGACTTTCAAAGTAAAACTCTTGAATTTGCATAAATGTGATTTATTTTAGTAATGAGCACATTGGAAAGAACTTAGATTATTTTAGCATTACACCTAAATAGCCATTTGATTCTATGAAGCAGGGTGGGCTGCTGGTGTGCAGTGGGTACCTGGCGAGACCGGTGTTCCGCCTGCGCCAAAGTGTTAATGGAGGGGATGTTGCTGCCATCAAAAGTGCTTCTTCTGGTGCTGATTCTGTCACGTTCATTTTGCACAGCTGGGGGGAAAAACACAGTGTTTGCTGGCAGATTCTCTTCAACATATGTCACAAAAGAAATCAGAAAATAACAGAAGGGATGTTTCTAAAACACCTGGGGTTGGGGAGCAATATGACTGAAGATACTTTTCATTTTATATCACCTTTATTTTTTAAGTACATTTTTACTGATTATGCTATTAAAGTTGTCCCATTTTCTTCTTCCCTTTATCCCCCTGCACCCAGTTACCCCATTTTGTATCACTTTTAAAAGTAGAAAGAGCCAGGCTTGTCACTTGAGCTCATAAAATATTGCCTTTTTGGGATTCCACGATGGCATGCATGTTAGAAAGTGTTGGGTCAACCAGTTCAGCCACACTATGTTTCAATAAGATGGTTTTCCATTCTCCTAAAGTTATTAGAACCATAAGATAACTAGAGGGAGAGTATTGCCTATGAGATTAACCAGGTCAAAGATAGTGTATTCACTGTCAGAAAATGTGAGTCACGGAGTTTGAAACTTCCATTTTCTTATTCTTCTGAACCATGAGCAAAAATGGAAAGTACATTTATTTTAGTTATGGAGATTTTAAAATTGCAATCTTAAGTTCATTATGAAACAATGTTCTCGGGAAAGTTTACACACATTAATCAAGCAAAAGGTGCAGTAAGTAGGGAGTCTCTCCTGAGAAGAGTGAGGTTGGAAACTCAGCATTTAGGAAAGGTGGAGAAATCTCCCATATATAAAAGGCTTAAAGAGGAAACTAGATCAACTTGTTTCAGAAAGGGCAGAGAGAATAATGTGTATCCCCAAACTCCTATTGAAAACTAAACTGTAAATATAAGGAAGAGTAAAGGGGGGTTAACTTGTGTATTTGCCACATAAAGAATAATATAAGTCAGGTATCAAAGTTGGAATTTAAAACTTAGAAGGTAAAATTATCTCTGTTAACCAAAAAAAAAAAAGAAAAACCAGTCCTGTAGCCCCTAAATTTAGTTAGTGCTCTACCCTGCTCTGCTGGAAAGACAAAACACTAAACTATCATACAATTTTAATGCAGTTCTTGTTTTAATCAAAAACTCACTAATTTCTTTTTTCTTTTTAAAAAAATTTTATTGTTATTCAATTACAGTTGTCTGCATTTTTCCCCATCCCTCCACCCCACAGCAGCCAAACCCATCTCCCTCCCCAACCTCCCCCTCCCCCTTGATTTTGTCCATGTGTCCTTTATAGTAGTTCCTGTAAACCCCTCTCCCCACTATCCCCTCTCCACTCCCCTCTGGCTATTGTTAGATTGTTCTTAACTTCAATGTCTCTGGTTATATTTTGTTTGCTTTTTTCTTAAAATCACTAATTTCTATGCTCAAATCTACTACCTACCCAAAATATAATATTGAATATCAAGTCATTAATTGCAAGAGAGAATATTGAACTTTTTGCTTTTAAGGGTGAGTAGCTTTTAAGTTAGAGTGAATCATTAATATTTTGTTTTAAATTCATATTTATTATTAGCTTACTCACTCCCTCCTCTTTTTTTTACAGAAATTGTCATTGATTTTCAGCCTAAACTAATGAAATATATTTTCAGAGATAAAAACTACAATGTAAGCTATGCTTTCATCAATTTAATTTACATGGTCAATCTTTAGAAAAATGTAAAATATATTGCATTTGTAAACTTCCTACTGCTATTGTTTTCTGTGTAAAACCATGTTTATATATGTTTCCACCTTAAACTAACCTTGATAAGATGGTATTCCTGTAAATAAGAGAAATATAACTGCTCTAGAACCCAGAAGTTATGTCCTAATCTATTTAGGAAAAAACTAATGTATTATTCTATAAATAGTAGAAGATATTTCACTATTTTTCAAAATATTTCATATAACAAAGGATACAACTCTTAAAGGAAATATAAGACAGTGCTTTGAAAGATGAAATGGATGAAAATTATCAGCAGAGTATGTAATTAATTCCATGAACTACCAAATATGCCATTAGACATGCCATTTTTAAATAGGTGCCTCTTCTTAACTTTGTGAACTTTCAGTTGCCTTCTTTTTTGAGACTAACAACTTGAATGAAACAAATGGAACTTTTGCTTCTTTAAAATATTGAATGACAAGGAAAAAAACTGTGTTCAAGATAGGTTTGATACATCTTACATTTATGAAGAATAATGATTTGACTTAATTTAATTTTTTATGGTTTGTGAAATAGTTTTGAAAAATATTTCTTTGTTTCATGTAAAATTTTGGTGTATTTAGTCTACATCTGTAGAATTTGTCATTGCTATTTTGATAGGCATTACATTGAATCTGTAGATTTCTTTGGGTAGTGTGGACATTTTAATGATGCTAATTCTTCCAACCCATGAACACAGTATATGCTTCCATTTATTTGTGTTTTCCTTAATGTCTTTCTTCAGTGTTGTATAGTTTTGTGGGTACAGGTCTTTTACCTCCTTGATTGAGTTTATTCCTAAGTATAGTTTAATGGGATTTTTTTCCTAATTCCTGTTTCTGATATTTCATTGTTGGTGTACAAAAATACTTTCAATTTCTGAATGTTGACTTTGTATCCCACCATTGTAGAAAGAAGGAACTCCTACCCTTCATGACAGCATGGAAGGAACTGGAGAGCATTATGCTAAGTGAAATAAGCCAGGTGGTGAAAGACAAATACCACATGATCTCACCTATAAATGGAACCAAATCAACAAAATAAACAAACGAGCAAAATGGAACCAGAGACTTGGAAATAAAGAACAAACTGACAATGACCAGAGGGGAGTGGGGAGGGGAAAGGGCAATCAAACGGACAGCAATAGAGGACTCGTGGGCATGGACAATGGTGGTGGGGGCATTGACTGTGGGAGTGGGGAGGGATGGGGTAGAGTAGAGCAATGGGGAAAAAGGTGGGACAACTGTAACCAAACAATAATAAATAAAAATAGATAAAATTTATAAAAAAAGAAAAATATCTCTTTGTATATGACAAGCACAAGAAGGTGCAAAACCTGATAAGCCTAAAATCTTGTAGTGACTATTCCCTGCCAAATATTTAAATGTGTTCAACACCTTTCTAAGTTAAACATATTTAGAATGTAAGATAATAGAGTCAGATTACTTAATATGTTCACAATGAAATTAGTTCACAATAAAATAGAGTATCTAGTCTATGTCTCTGTCTCTCAATAGAATATAAGCTCCCTGAGGGGGAGGAAATTTCTATTATGTTAACTACTGAAACCTCAGTGCCCAGAACAGTATTTTGAAAGTAACAGTGCTCAATAAATATTGGTTGAATAAATGAATGCATGCAAAGTCAATGTTCAGTTAATGTTTATGAAATAAAGGTAGTCAATCTTAATGACAATAAAAATGAGTTTAAAATATAGTTATAGTTACAACTTATTAATAGATTTTGCATTATCTTTCAAATAGAATGCTGAAATGATATTTAAGACTACAGTTTTGCTGCTGCCAGGTATAACCCAGTAGTAAAGAGCATGGTGGCAGAATTCAGACAGCCATCATATAAAGACTGGTTATTCTGCTCACTAGCTGGTGGCCAGTGTCCTAGGGTAAGTTCTTAAACTCAAGGAAACACAGATTCTTCATGAAGAAAAATCAGAACTCATGTGAAAGTTATTATGATTAAGTGAGAATGTGTGTGTAACACTTTTCATCAATAATGTTAAATATCACTATTATGTTATATATTATTACCTTCTTTTTTCATTCCTGCTCTAAAACACTTTCTTAATCGACAATATCTACATTGATTCCTTTTGTCCTTGTCAACAACACATTGCCGACTGAACCTATAATATAAAAAAGGGTATATTAGTTTTGCAGAAAATTATTTATGAAAAAAGCAAATAAAAAGACAAATAGACTCTAGGTATGGCCAAATTTGGCCCAATAGAAAAAATGAATAGGAACAATTAATTAACTTTTCCAGATATTATGAACATTTGTGACCTTCCCACTGCTGTGGTTTTCGACATACAACCATGATCAGAACATACGTGTTCTCAGTGGATTAAGCACAGGCCTGCAAACCAAAGGGTCGCTGGTTCAATTCCCATTCAGGGCACATGCCTGGGTTTCAGGCCAGGTCCCCAGTACAGGGCTCACGAGAGGCAACCCACATTGATATTTCTCTCCTTTTCCCCTCTCTCTAAAAATGAATAAATAAAATCTTTTTAAAAATCTTATGAAAAACACTTTTCAAAATTAAAAAAAAAAGTACATGGAAATATAATCCTCAACTCTCATGCAGATTTTATAATGAAATAAAACTGAAAGATATCTTACTCTTGGCCAGTGTGTATGGTCATTTCTGTCATGATTCATGAAAGCCAAACCTAGTTTTAAAATATTTGGCACATAAATTTTAATTGTTTGTTGCTAAATGATTTCAGTATAATGGAAAATATATCAGAATTTCATTCCTCTGCATTTTCATGTTTTTCTCATTGTAAATATTCTTTGATTAATTTTAAATGTGACCTAATTAAAGTTTATTCTAAATGCCAAATTGCAGATGAGGACAGCTTTGGGTACAGACTCTACAAAATTAGGTGCCATCTCACATCCACTAAAATGGCTCTAATCAGGAAAAAAAAAAACAGAAAATACAAGTGTTGAAAAGGATGTGGAAAATGAGAACCCTCACATATTGTTCGTCATAACATAGAATGTTGTAGCTGCTTAGGAAGTGTGGCAGTGTTTTAAAAAGTTAAACATAGAGTTACCATATTGATCCAGCAAGACCACTCCTAGGTATCTACCCAAGAAAAACAAAGCCATGTGTTCACACAAACACTTGTACAGGTGCCCACAGCAGCATTATTTGTAATAGCCAAAAAGTGGGGACAACCCAAATGCCTATCAGTTGATGGGCACATAAAATATAGTTCCCCCACACAATGGATACTATAAGTAACAATGAACAGGAACGGAGTACTGATACATGATACAAATTGGAAAAACCTTGAAGAAGTCAGACACAAAAGGCCACATATTGTATGATTTCACTTATATGAAATGTCCGGAGAGATAAATATATAGACATGGAAAGGAGATGAATGGTTGCCTCACATTGGTGGGGAGGAAGTTGGTGGCAAAGGGGTATTGACTGCAAAAGGTCATGAGGTTTCTTTATAACCGAGGGGGGTGAAAATGTTCTAAATTGATTGTAGTGATGGTTGCAACTCTGTGGATATGCTAAAAAACTGAATTGCACACTTGTAAGAAAAGAGTAGTCTCTGGAATTAGACCTGAGCTTGATTCCCAGGTCCACCATTCTCTCTTGTTAGTACTTGGCAATGTTATCAAATAGCCCCATCCAGTTAATTTACAATTGTAAGGTTGTTATGTAAATGAACCTCAAATACTTTGGGGCAAATATTAATTATATAGTAAGCAATAGCATTTTTTCAAAATTCTGGCCCAAAATTACACATATGTATATCTCTGATTATTTGTGGTTGATTATTAATGATTAGAATAAAACAATATTAATTTGTGATTTATATAAAAAGGTATTTCTTCTAAAAATAAAAATGGCCACTTGAAATTGAATGAATATAAAACCTACTATAGATGAGTTGAGCTGGAAGACAGACAAACTTTCTGGGTGAGGAAAGAGCATTGTTTATTTGAGAATGGATGGCTGAGGAGACTTAGGAGAGAGGACCTAATCACTAATAAATACAACAGGAAAACACATTCAATTAACATTAAATTAATGCAAAAATGGAATAAAGATTTATTAAGCACATATTATGTATATAATCTTGGTGTAGGGATTAAACAGAGGACTATTATCTATCCCCTCCATTCAAGGAAATGATAACCAAATAGGGCACACATACAAGTTTACAAATAACCATAATAAATAACGTGAGAAGCACTGAGACAGTAATTTAATGTGCATTGAAAGGGAAAGTCCAAATCCATTGTGATGAAAGAGTTAGAGTGGAAATTAATTTAGAAATATAAGAAAATTGAAAAATTTGAGACAGCAAAATGTGAGCTTAAATAGACCTTTATGATCCTAAACTTCCATCAATATAATAACTATTTTCCAAATGAAAAGTCGTAGTAGCATTTGCTTAAGAGCAAAATATATAAAGAAGGCTAAGGAAGAAGCAATACTCATGATGGGAAGTATGAGTCAACTGTACATGTTGGTGGCATCTTTTTTAAATTTCCAGAAGTTCCTATGGGAACACTCCTTTCCCACTTTTCCCAGACAGGAAGCCTGAAACCTTGAAAGCTCTTTGTGCTGATAGTCTCTGATTCTTAAAAGTTTTTGATGGATTTAGTTGTTTGGATTGTTATTTTTCCTATCTATGTATTTCATTTTTAACAGAACACACAACTCAAAAAAGTATTGTTTACATTCTATTTTGTATTTATTTTTGTTGATATCCTTGGAAATCTACTTGTTCCACTTTTTACCTTTGGAGTTTTGATGTATAGGAAAGCAAGACCCATTTAATATATATTTTTTTGTTTACCAAAAAGGTCTTAAAGTGAATGATTTACACTTTTAACTTACTAAGCTCTCCTTGAAAAATTAATAGAAAATTCTAGTTAGATACTTGGGTAGTTATATATTAACTTTTCCAGATCCCTAGAAATCAAAAGGCATCATATCAAGAAAGAATTAAGTTCTTCCCAGATATAATCTGCATTTAAGAACAGTCATTCTGAACACTCAGTGTAGGATATTTAACCCTGAATTGTGCTATGATGCTGTCTAGATAGTTTAAAAAAAGCCTACTAGAAATGTAGGATGCATACAATATAGTTAAATACATTTTAGATAAAACATTATCATTCAATGGCAAAATTGTAACACAAGAAATACATTTAAAATTTTAGGACTAAACATTTAATCTTTCATTAACATCAAAAAGCTACCAAAATCATCTGCACTTTTATAATTTTGTTTTAAAAGACTCAGGATGTAATGATACTAAAAACAAAATCAATAGACAGAAAAGTCCACATATTGTGAAACCATCTGAATACAGACTTAAGTATGTCTATTGGTATATGAACATGTGGTAAAACAATAAAGAAACACCAGGAAAAGACAGTAAATTTCCAACAGTAGTCACCTCTGGGAGAGGGGGTAGAGAGAGAAAGTGGTAAAGGAGGTATCCACTGAGCTCCAACTATGCCAATGTATAAGATGAACAATCAGTGTGTGGATTTTTGTATTTGTTTTATAAGTCTGAATGTTTCATAAAAGAGAACCACCTCCGTGAATGCATCCTGTAAATACACCCACACATTCTCATTCTTAATGTAGTTTATAGATTTTTGTTCCCAGAGTTACAGAAATAGAGAAGCTCTGAATTGTATTCCCATCTGCATGCCATTTTGAAACGCCTCTAAAAATGACTTTCCTAAAAGGAGCATTTCTAGTACCTGCAGGAATACACGTGACTCTTGCGTATGCTGCGCCTGAAGAAGCCCTTGCACCCATCACAGCTGGATGCTCCATAGTGTTTTCCTGTTGCTCTGTCCCCACATATAGCACATAGACAGTTGACACCATTGTCCGTGGTACTCATACTTGTTGTCTCTGGGGCAGAACTATCTGTTAAAAAAAAAAAAGCAGGTTGCAGGGAGAGGAGAGTTTGAGTTACTAAATATTCATAGGCTCAAAACAATCCATTCATTGGTTTCTCAGAGTCCCAACACACTACACTGTTCCCTTTTAATCAGTGGCTACTCCTGCCAGTCACCATTCCATTCTCCCCTCCCATATTTCTTTTTTTAAAGATTTTATTGATTTTATTTTAACAGAGAGGGGAAAGGAAGGAGAAAGAGAGGGAAAGAAACATCAATGTGTGGTTGCCTCTCATACATCCCCAACTGGGGACCTGGCCTGCAACCCAGGCATAAGCCCTGACTGGGAATTGAACTGATAACCCTTTGGTTCATGGGCTGGTGCTCAACCTGCTGAATGACACCAGCCAGGGCTCCCCTGCCATATTTTTGATGATTAAACTTTGAAACACTATAGGGCTCAGTTCTCCAACTATACTCTTTCTCAAGGGAAGTTCATCAAATCCCATGACATTAAATATTATCTGTGTGATTAAAATCCCCAAATTTTATGATGGCCCTGATATCTCCCATAAGCACTAGTCTGAAATCCCCAAAAACCTATTTAACAACCTCATTTTGAAGTTTAAGAAAGATTTCAAATTAATGTATAAAAACAAAACTAATTTTTTCCTAGAACATGTTGTTCCTTCAGTTTTCCATGTCAGTCAATAGTACCATTCAGTACCCAGGGCCAATAACCTGTGAGTCTTCACTAGATTCTATCCTTCATCACTTACATATAATACAGCAGTAAAGTCCATATTTAAAGTACATATAGAATTCATAACTTTTTACCCTTTAAGTATGGCCACTCTTATCAATTGACCGTAATCTTCCCCCTCAACCATTGCAACAGCCTCCTACCTTATTTCTCTCCTCTCACTCTTTCTCTCTACCGTTTATTTCTCCAAAGCCCCCACAGTTCTCCTGGTGTAAGAAAGTCACGTCTTATCAGCCTTCTTCATCCAACCCTTATAGACAGATACACTTACTGTGGCCTATAAAGCTCTGTAGATAGAACCCGCCTTCCCCCTCTCTGATCCCATTGTCTACCACTAGTTTTCATCCAGTTCACTGTCCTCCAGCAATGCGGCCTTTTTTCCCCCTTGGAGTCCGTTTCTGTCTCAGAGCCTTTACACTTGCTACTCCTTCTGCCTGGAAGGAAATTTTCATCAAAACTTTCTTCTACCTCGCTATCCAGTTCCTCATTTTCTATAAAACATTCTCTGAAAATAGTTCCCAAAGAGTCATTCCTAATCTGCCTTTCGAGTAGAACATAGAACTCTGCTTGTTTTTTAAAACAATAAGTCCTTCATTGTTTAAAATTATATTCTGTACTGGTCTGCCCATTTATAATCCATCTCTGGCTGTAGAATACAAACTTCATGATGTAAGAGAATTTATCTGTCTCATCCATCCCCCTCTGCCTTCCAGCTCTTAGAACTGTACCTGACACAAAGTGAGCATCCAATATATAGTTCTGAAGAAAGAGGCTTAAAAATCCAGACATTTTTACTTAAGTATTTTTAAATGAGTTAATGTTGCTGACTACAGCTTAAAATCTGTATGTCTTCAAAAGATATTGAAAATATTAGGTAATATTTTTAACTTTTAATTTATAAAATTATATAAGCATAATAACAATTATTATATCTTTAATAGAACAAAAGATAAAATTAATGGTTGTTGTGTCCCAAATACATTATGTGATAACCCATATATCCTACCTACTAACACTTCTGAGTAGATAGATATTATCATATATAACTTCCTAAGTTAAAAACATAATAAGAATATGCTTAAGATTAACCATGTGACATAAAATTTAAACTAGAAATTTTTCATTAGGTAACATAAATAAAATAGATATTAGAAATAAGGCAACTAGAAGTATTTAGAATTGACGGCATCTGGGAGATTATATGAAAATACAAAAAATTAAACTTTTGCTTTAAGTTTAATGTCATACTTAATATTATTAACAACATCATTAGAAGAAAACATGTTTGAGAACACTTTGGAAAGTCAATTGTTTTAGTAAATATTTGTAGTATTCCTGTCCCTTTTATTTAGCAATCTATAGTCTTAAAAAATCATGATTCCACTGATATACTTTATTAAATACCTCTAATCAAATATACACATAAAGAATCAAAATAGTGACTTCCTAAGATTTGCACTCTAGGTTTATTTTAATTCTCTTTGTGCTAAAATTTCAGAATTCATCTTCTGACAATCCTTAAAAATTGTTCCACTAATAAAATAACATAATAGAACAATCAGACATCCTGAGTATAAGATACATTCTCAATCCTGAAGTAAACACATACACACACTTTCCAAACTAAACATAATTACTAGATTTTAGGAGCTCTATTGATTATAACTGATCTTGAGAAATACTTTTACTTAAAAAATAAATTTAAAGTCAACAGTAAACTATAGTATAAAAAGACCTGAACTCTAAACTACTCACGTCTTATTTAAAGTTAAAGTGTTACAGTAGATAAATACCAAGAGCTTTTGAGGCTAATCATTAGCTTTCTGATTGGGATTATAATATAAGCCTTTATTTCCTTTAATATTTCTGTTCGATGCAAAAACTCGATGGCAATTTTCAATGCAGTTTCTCAGCAGCAATTGAGAGATGGAATAACGAAAGAGGGGCAACCAGGAAAACTGTGCAGTGCTCTATGGAAACTCTGCCCCGTATGTCATTTTAAATATTGCAGAGAAAATATACTTTAGAGCCAATCTGCCAATGTTACTTATTACTGTGATTTGTAGTAAATATAATAGTTCTTTTCACCTAACTGGCTTATGACAGAATTCTGAGGTTACTTTATTACATCAAACATAGCTTTAATTTAAAGTTTGTGATGATGTGCAAAAGCTCAGATTTGTGGCTTTAAAAAGCAAGCCCTGAATTCTCCAGCAATAAAACCTGTAGCTACCACCTGGGAAGATCAGTTTTACTTCTCCCACTATACTTAATTTTTTAAAAAATATTTATAAGCAGATGAGAACTCACCATTTGAATTATATAGAATCTGCATAGTTTCAAATTCCAAGGTTGTATATGTTGGGTCCAAAACTTCACTGTAATTTGCCATATCCATGTCCAGTATCGGTTCCGATACCCTCATCATTGATTTAGAAACACACATACAGTGTCACCCAAGCCTAGAGTGTGTTACGGCTGCTAGGCTTTCAATCCGTGAATGATAACCCAAAGTTAACTGTCACTAAGTGACTTTTGTGCTGCAGTGGGAGGAGCTGTAAAATTGTAAACTCCTTCAGCAGGCCATATTCTGCTTCTTTCTTCATTTATGGCATATGAAAGCAATTCCCTGTGATAGTCTTGGAATGTTTCATGAAATCACCTTATCTGAAGTGCTCAGTGGACTAACATGATTTCCTAAATTGATTTCCAGTAGACAATAAATGATGTCATTAAGAGGCTTAAAAATAGAAAGGAGAGTTTCTCAGGTTTTAAATTGTAATTGTAACAAGATTTATCTCGTTTAAGGGGCTGAAATTTCATACCACACATTCTAAGATATGAAGCTTACTGTTATAAATTTGATAAGTCATGACTATAACTTAACCCTTAACACTTAACATAAGCTCTTAACAATTTTAAGTTTTCTTACCCTTACAATTAAGCTAACTTTGTTTATGTTGGAATACAACAAGTTTTTAATTTGAAATGATAGGGATTTATGATATATTCCAGTAGCTGCCTGGGTATAACCCTGATAAAGCCTTTCACATATTCTGTTTAACTATCCAGTCATGAGTCTGTGTCTCTTGACTGTTAGTAAACTCCCAAAGGCAGAAGCAGTATATAGTTGGTAGGATATTGCAAGCATTCGATAAATAACCGTGACATGAATAAAGTTCCATTTCTTTTGACGTCTGATGCCTCCTACATTCTAGGCATTGACCTGAAATAAAGTTATCCCTAATGTGTGTGGGTCTACACAATACCGTCACCAACCTTCTATTATATCTAAACTCTATCGTACGTGGTATACTTTTTAAAACATTTTATTTATTTATTTTTAGAGAGATAATAAAATGTTTTTAAAACATTTTATTTATTTATTTTTAGGGAGAAAGAGAGGGAAATAAACATTAATGTGTGAGAGGAACATCAATCAGTTGACTTTTGTACACCCCCAACCGGGGACCTGGCCCACAACCCAGGCATGTGCCCCTGACCAGGAATCAAATCGGCCACCTTTTGGTTGCAGGGTGATGCCCAACCTACTGAGCCATACCAGTCAGAACATGGTGTCTTTTATGTGTACATGTGACAAATAACATTTAGAGGATAGTATTAAATTATTATATTTTAATTCTGAGAATACATTTATTGATTTTATTTTCCAAGAAAAAAATTCCACCTATAGTTAAACTATAGAGTCAGAATTTCACTTTCCACATTTGTTAAAGATATCTAAAAAGTAATATTTCTTATTCAATTTCTTAAAACCAGAAGATGTGTGGATAAAGTATTAAAGAAATTATTATATATTTCATCTGGGAAGGCTAGGCGGGCACCTTGTGATATATCAAAACCATGTGAAGAATTGTGTAGAAAATGGCAGACTCACATTAGCAGCCTGTCAAACAGTCCTCTTGCATTCATATTCTGTAGACTCTTAATTGTAATAATATTTGGGGGATAAATTTTAGGAACTGATTTTTTTAGTGAAATCTAACTGTAGTTATTTAGTTTGGAGAGAAGTAGACTGCAAGCAAATCCTGTATTTTTCCATTTGCATGAAGTGGTTCTGATTTATGATGAACTTACACATAAGTAAGTTATGTTTCCTGTGTGAACCAATCTTTCTCATTTAATGTAGTAACTGACTAGTGCTGAGGGATGTCACTAATGGGAGTGTTCCAATAGAAGAAAATAAGAAAAATATAAGGTAGAAAACTGTTCATTTACAAAACTGCAAAACATTAGGAAAATATAGATACAGTAGTCCTTATCTGTGGGTCATATGTTCCAAGACACCCAATAGAGGCCTGAATTTGTGAATAGTACTGAACCCTTTATAATACTGTGTTTTTTCCTATAGACACATACCTATGATAAGGTTTAATTTATAAATTAGGTACAATAAGAGATTAACACAAATAATAATAAAATAGAACAACTATAGCAATATATTATAGAAAAAGTTATGTGAATGGCATTGGGTCCATTACTAAGTAAAATGAGGGTTACTCGAAGACAACACTGGGATACCATGGCAGTGAATCTGATTACCAAGGCAGTTACTACGTCACTAACGGAGGTGCTGCGCAAAGGACCAGAGCAGGAAGGCAAGATCAAAATGGCATGATTTAATAAATGAATTTATATCTTAAATTTTCTTTTTAATATTTTTGGACCATGAGTAACTGACACTGTGAAAAGTAAAACCGTGGATGAGGAGGGCTAATCTAAAGCTCAGGAGAACAACGCTGTCACAATTTTGTTGTTCTACTTCTTCCTGTGTCCATGGGCAGCATCACTATGGGATTAGGGAGTTCCACTCCAGGTTCATTTCAACGCAGATCCAGATGCAGTCACTAGCAATTAATTAGGGCTGCCTTTTCAAGATGAAACCTGTTTGCCATCCCTATTATGGTAATTATTTTCTTCATTTTATCCAGTAAAACTTTGAGAATTTCTGGAAAAGGGAGCAGATCCAAATAGCAGGCATATCTCCTTAAGTGGGTGGTTTGTCCTTCTAATGATGTTCGAGGGTGGAAACACACACAGAATCCAATCAGGCTCAGGTTAGTAAAAGGGGTTCTCTTTAGTTTTTTTTTCCTCAAATACATCACAAATACCAGAAGTCCTCTTTTCTTAAATTCTAAGATTTGTAAACTTACTTAACTGGTACGTAAATAAAATAATTAAAATAAAGAAACACAAAAATGGTATACTCATACTTAATAATGTATTAGACTTAAACATACACAGTTGCTACTGTTTTGTTAGATAACCAAGACCTTTTGTTTAGGAATCCATTACTTGGGATTACTTATTAATTTTCAAAAATAAATTCCATAAACTACTTTTGATTTCCAGTTTGTTGTTTTTAATGAAGAACAAAGTCAAAGCTATCCATAAAGCATCATGAATATAGAAGCCTACTAGAATTTTATGATTTTTTTTGAAATATTTAATATATTTTAATCGACTTACTTTTATCCACTACCAAAGTATTTTTCTAGCTTTTTGTAAGGAAAAAGAATCTCTTTTCACATTTGTATTTCATTGGATTATGACATATTTCATTAAATTA
Source organism: Desmodus rotundus (assembly GCF_022682495.2). Classification (NCBI taxonomy): domain Eukaryota; kingdom Metazoa; phylum Chordata; class Mammalia; order Chiroptera; family Phyllostomidae; genus Desmodus; species Desmodus rotundus. Next base: position 56,326,576 of record NC_071394.1, on the reverse strand, counting down.
TGAAATGAAATAACACAGACAAATAGTGTTTACATGCTAGGAACAAATGTAAGTGGCCATTGGTAGTTACCAATGGTTATGTGAAGTTACCCATGGTTATGGTAGTTACCCATAGTTATGTGAAGTAGCTGAGATGGTCAGGGGACATTGCAGCCCTATTCACAATAGACAAGATGGAAACAATACAAATGTCCATCAGTGAATGAAAGATGTAATACCGTTCAGCCTTAAAAGGAGTGACCACTGATACATACCACAACTGGGTGAGCCTTAAAAACATAATGAATGCTAAACAAAATAAGCCAGTCACAGATAGACCAAAACTGCGTATGTCCACTAATATGAGAAAATCTAAAGTAGTCAATCTCATGGATTCCTGAAGAAGAACAGTAGTTCCCAGGAGCAGTGGGAAGGACAAATAGGGAGTTACCAATCAACGAGCATAATATTTCAGTAAAGCAGGATGAATAAGCTATGGAGATCTGCTGTCCAACATTGCACCAATCAACAATAATGTGTTGTTTGCTTAAAAATGTGTTAAAAGAGCAGATCTCATGTTAAATGTTCCTACCAAAAGAAAAGGAAATAACAAGATTAATGAAGAGTTAAAATACATCATGAGAAAGTGTTCAACCTTTTTAGTAACCACAGACATGTAAAATAAAACAATTAATGTTGTTAATCAAAAAAAAAAAGTTGCCTGATACTTAAGCAAGTGAGCTTCCCATGGAAACTAATTAGTGTACTCCACAAAGGAAGTAGAAAGCCTGAGTTAAACCAGGGGTTGGCTATATGGAGAAAGCCCATCTCTCTTGTATTCCTTTTCACATGAGGTAAATTGTCTTTGTAAAGTAATTTATATCCCTCCTTCTGAGGAATTTCTCCTCTCTTCTAAAATTAATTAGCCTAAATTCAAAATTTTTATTTTTTGCATAAACAAGAGTAAGAAAGAACAATGAGGAGGATGAAAAAGAAAAAAAAAGAAAGATGGAGAAAAGAAGAAAGCACCACAGGGAAACAATTTTAGCTATGGTTACTTTTGAATTTTAAGTTACATATCATAACCAAAGCAAGTATCACACTCTTTAGTATTTTTGGTGGTTACCATTCAATAGTGATTTTGGAATTTTAATAATTTAGTAAATTTGACTTTTGGAAACATGTCTATGATGCAATCAAACAAAATAAAATTATACAATTTAATTGTATAAACCTTAGATACACAAAACAGTTAAGGTATTTGTTTACATATTTTCACATTCATGTTTCATTTTTTCAGAAAAAGAACATATTGATCCCACCCAGGGAGCTTTTCATTATTGCTTTGTCAAGCACTTCTTATGAGTAAATTCATTAAGATTACATTAGATTACAAGCTTAACTAGTTATAAGAAAAACTACATTAATTTTATGCTCACATGATATGGAACCAAATGCCATTAAATAAATGGGAGTTTTGATACTAAACATTATATTCAACATAAAGTTATGAGTACTTTTCCCATATGGTTGGTTCTCTTCAGTTTAATGCTCTTTTCTTTAGCCATGCAGAAGGTTTTTATTTTGATGAGATGTCATTTGTTTATTCTTTCCTTTATGTCCCTTGCTCTACAGGACATATCGGTGAAAATATTGCTGCATGGAATATCTGAGATTTTTCTGCCTATGTTCTCTTCTAGGACTTTAATGGTGTCATGACTTATATTTAAGTCTTTTATCCACCTTGAATTTATTTTTGTGTAAATTGGTGACCCAGCAATACCACTGTTGGGATTACACCCTAAAGATCCTGAAACATCAATTCAAAAGAGCCTATACACCCCAATGTTCATAGAAGCACAATTTACAATAGCCAAGTGCTGAAAGCAACCTAAGTGCCCATCAGCAAATGAGTAGATCTAAACCTGTGATACATTTACACAATGGAATACTACACAGCAGAAAGAAAGAAGGAACAGCATGGAACTGGAGAGTATTATGCTAAGTGAAATAAGCCAGGCAGTGAAAGATAAATACCATATGACCTCACCTATAAGTGGAAGCTAATCAACAAAACAAACAAGCAAGCAAAATACAACTAGAGATATTGAAATAAAGAACAAATTGATAGTAACCAGAGAGGAGGGGGGAGAGGGATAATAGGGGAAAATAGGGGAAGGGCTATCAAGGAATATTTATAAAGGACACATGGACAAAGCTAAAGAGGGTAAGTCTGAGGGTGTGAGGCAGGGATGGGGGGTGGGGTGAAAATGCAGAAAATTGTACTTGAACAACAATAAAAAAAAGTTATGAGTACTTTTAAGTTTATTTCTAAAGGTTTATTTGGGAAAAACATCAAGTATTCATGCTAATTATTAAAGCAGTAATTTATAATTAATAGCATATATATTCTAAAGTGAAATATACAAACTTAATCTGCATCCAAAATATAAATATATATGATAAAGTATGATCTATTGAAAATCTCTCTTAACAGAGGTCACTTTACAGAGGTTCTGTAAGCTGAGCAAAATATTACTGTTCTTTGGTGTGATCTTGTGGTTTGTGAGCTGAAATGGATCTTCTTAGTCCTAATCAGGTTACATACTCCAGAAAGAAAGAAAATACTACTTGTAGATAAAAAGTTGATCATGAATAGCACAACTAATGTTCTTGAAAAATGTTTCTCTAAGAACAATTGGTCTCTAAACTGGCATGTGAAATATGATATTCAAATTTCTTTAGAACAACATAACAAAAGATGAAAACAAAATAGTGTTTTTAAAAAACAACTCAGTTCACTATTAACTATTCAAGATAATAGAAAAAAACATTTCTATCTTATCTGCAAGACCATTAAGCCTGTTAAGTTGTCCTATACCTTAAACTTCATTGAATCATTCCTTCATAAGGTGATTTAAAATAGAAAACAAGCTAATAAAAATCAAGGTTATTTCCATAAAAGAATTGTCACAAAAGTAAATTGAAATGTTAATATCAATATTAAAATATTGTAAGTTATAGTTAATAATTTTTTCTATAAATGTATTCCTTTGAATTTATTTTCATTACCAACACTAAATATTAATTCCAAAAGCACATTAGCAGTTTCTTTTATTTCCACATTTCACTTTTTCAGATAGGAGGGTTATACAAATGTGATCACTAAAAGATGAAAGAGAATGACAATTCAGTGTACGTTTCCGTGTTAACAGGAAACCAGCAAGTGGAGAACACCACAATAAAGTGGTTTACTAATTCACAGCAAAGTCTCCTTTCATTTCTAAATAAAAACAAAAACAAAACAACTCATTAAAAAATCATTATTTTCCTTACTGTCAAACCTCTTAACCAAAATATTATTCATCTTTTGAAAAAGAAATCTTGTCTCATCTTCATTCTACTTTTGACAAAGGATAATAAGCATATTAATAAATTTAAATGAACAGAAATAGGCATTTTAACTCTCAAGGCAAGTTGCTACTAATGACATGGAAAGATGTTTGAAACTGTAATAATTGTATTCTATTTTCAAAGAGCTTCATAGATCCTTTCTTAAAGCCTGGATTATATATCATGTTTAGATAAACAAAAACAATTTTTCCTTCTCTTTTTTATCCCCTTCTTCAAGCCAATGACTATGCAGTGACCAGCAGAGCCACATGAGTCATCAGGTCATTTAAACCCAAGTCATTCTCAACATTTGACTATTATTATTTTTGAAACTTACTCCTATCCTATGCTGAACATTCCTAAATTAAACTGAAAGTCCATAGATTTGTTTCTACATTTTTATAACTCCTTTTAAATAATTACAATATGTTCTACACCTTATTGCTCACTCATAGTTTTTAAATTCATGATGATAGCCCAAGGAAATAATTTTACATCCTTATTTTAGATCCATGTTTAATCTGATCAATGGAACTAACACATTATTACCAAAAAATGTCATTTTTATAGTAAAATCTAAATAAATTAGAGAAACACAGCACCTTGTCAAATAGTAGAAATAGTTTAGATATATAATTCTTTATTATATATATATATGTATATATATATATATATATAATTTGCCTCAACTTCATATTTATTCATTTGCTAATAAAACTTCAGATTATTATTAAAAGTAGTTATGAAAATACATGTGAAATGCAAAACTAAAGAAGATTTGAAATTGTATTATAATTAAATCAGTTGCTGTTCAGATAGACAGAAGGAGGATCACACAGCTGAGACCTAAATGTAGTCAAGAAAGTACTCTGAATAAACCTAAGAGGTGATATGAGAAATCTGCATATATTAAATTTACCTTCAGGGTCAGTTGCCTTGTGATTCTAAATAGACTCTGCTTTTCAGAAGACAAGGAGCTGATTAGCACTAAATTATTAACGAGTATAGATACACTGGTAGAGAAAAAGAAAGACTGGATATAAGGAACGTGTTAGAACCCATCAGTTACTATTTCTGCATTTCCTTTTACAATGGGTATTATCATTGTTGCCATTGAAAGCTCAGCAGTTAGTTGGAGTATTTAAGATTACAGTGGCACTCTGATACCAAAGTTACTGCATTATGCAAAGTACAGGGGAGGAAGTTATCTGTTTGGGCCAGTGACTATATCAAATGTTTTCAAAAGAGGTATAATGTTTAATAATAATAATAATAAACCAGCAGTTTTACTATGCTGAGTGTTCAGGCTTGAACATTTGAACGAATGTATTATGACTGTTAAACTTTAATACCTGGGAGCCAATACATGTATACATACTACATACATACATACATGCATGCATGCATAAATACATAAGAGTTACTATTTCTTCATTTCAAAAACATAGTAGTAGATTATATAGACAGCCACCCACTCAAGAGCTGGTCAACATCCCTCCTTAAAAGCTTTTTTATATACATAGGAAGAACAACATAATAATGTGATATTTGATTTAGATAAAACTAAATATTTGCACTCCATTTAATAAAGGTAAGTATATGATGGTCTCAAATAAAATGCTAAATATTTCACCTCCTTCAGATAAATTTATTTAAAAAAAAGCAATATTGACTGTTTTTTAAAAATATATCATAAAAAGTGTTTCTATAATTTTATATTTCCAAATCTTGATTAATTCTTTTTCCCCTAGAATGTTTTTCTGACACATACAGTGAAACTTTTCCAAAATAATGTAAATGAGGACCAAAAAGATTCAATCTCGTTATTTTGAGGTTAATGAAATCACCCAAATAAGCATATAGAACTAGTTGGACTAGAGGTGAATGTCAGTCAGGTAGTTCGATCCATCTTCCCAGGTTTTATATAAAGTGTAACCCATTTACTCAGAGCAATCCAAAAGCTTCCTTTTATGATTTCCCTAATTTTATCTTGGTACACTTTAAGAATATGTGTGTGTACATATATGTATATGTGTGTCACATACATGGGTTTATATGTGTTAATATGTATGTTAGGTGTACACACATAAATATAACACATATATTTTGCATTTATGTTTTATAGCATATATAGCATAACATATATTTTACATATGTATAAAACCTTTACAATCATAGCCAATTCAGCCTACTCTTGTCTTATCAATTCAATAGCCAAGTCATATTGATTCATTCTAAGTAACACAGTTCTTATTTATCCCTTCCACTCATTCCCAGCTTTTCTACTTCAAGATGAAGTCACTTCTTCTGTGGGCTATTGCAACAGCCCCCAATCCTTTCACTTCCTGCTTCCTCTTCCCCATACATTTCATCATATTTACTCTATTCTGTATGCAGGCTACTGCTCAGAAAATATTTATTTTCTGATGCTATTATCCTGAAGTAATGACTTTTATGACAACATAAAAAGCATATAGCATGTGGACATAAATACATAAGGAAGGTTTTAAAAACTACACATGATACAAAATGATTAAACATTTCTCATGACACCATTTTAGCCAGACAGACTGATCTTGTAATTTCTTAAGTCTGCTCCCACTGAGGAAGTGGGGTTGGACATATAACTGCAGAATGTCTGAAGTTCTTGACTTGAGTTCCCATTTACTATGTCTCTCAAATTCATATCCATTCCTTCCAGGGTTGTAGTCTTACCTAGTTATTTATATTCCTTACTATATCTGGATTTTTATGATCTGTATACCATAAATTTTTATTTAATAACTACATTAAAAGAAAATCAAGCCATGTGAAATGTGTGGCTACCATAGGTTTTTAAAAGACACTCAGATCTCCGTGTTCAAATTCTAATCTGTGGATAAATGGGAGTGACAGTTGTGAAATTTTATCAAGCTATACACTTAAGATACATGCCCTTTTCTTTATCTATATTATACTTCAATAAAGAGTCTAAAATATTAATCTGCTGTAACATTATATCTTAAAGAAATATCACTATTTGTAAGAAGTCAAGGTAGCCCATGTAAAGTGTCTTCCATTAAATGTTTTATTATACAACATACATCAGTACACTAAGAATGTCTTGATAAGTGACAATTACTAATATCTCTATGAAAAATATAGAACAAATATACAGAATTATTTTTTCTGGTCAGTTATAATCAATATAAATGTTAATGAAATGTCTTGGCAATCTTTTTTACTAAATTTAATTTTCTCCTCAATATTACGGGCTTTGGGGAGGTTGTAACAAATTCATTGAATCTCTAGACCCTATTTTTTCTAAAAAAAAGTAGCCATCTCAGTGATGGGACTTAAAGGCTACTTAGCCTAGCAGATAATGTCCCAATTCTTTGCTTCTAGAGGGCAGAATTAGCATCTGGGAAAAACAAGGGAGAAGGTGGGTCATCCTGTGGATTCAAAGCAGTTACAATTTCTTTGCATGATTCACAGAGTGCAGGGATTCAAAATAGCTTTTCCTGGTTCCAAAAGCTTTGCTTTTTCTTTATACCTTCTGTTTTGTGGCACACTTCAACTCACTTTGTCTAGCTATTTAAAGACAAGTAACCAAACTCCAGTGAAAGTTTTTCCATTCTATGGGCATGGCATATTTCCAGCTTTATATTAACCTATATGACATATCAGTCTTGAAATATCACTTCACTAAAATTAGGCAGCATATTAGGAAAATCACCCAACTATAGCAGTGAATTTTTTCAATGAGGGGTGATTCCCCCCAGGGGACATTTGAAAATATCTGGAGATATTTTCAGTTGTGACAACTGAGAGAGAGGTGTGGTACTGGTATCCAGTGGGTACAGGTCAGAGATGTTACAAACATTTTACAATGACAGAGCAAAGAATTTTCTAGGTCAACTGTCAAATATGCTGAGGTGGAGAAACCCTGAACTACAGTATAGTAAACTGAGGCCATGTGTCTTCATTTGAAATTTAATATATTTTAAATAAGAACCAATAGTGATTATATATTTAAGTGTTTTGAAGATCCTAAGGATCAACTGTGATAACAGGCTTGACTGAGCCTTTTGGAAATTATATAGAACTGTTTAATAATTATGTATTTATTTAACCTTTTATTTACTTAAAAGTTATTATAAAATAAATGTTTATGTAAATATAGTCTGGTATTCTCTAAACTATACAGACATAACCTCTTTTACATCATATTAACCCAGTATCTCCTGAGTGAAGCAGTAATATGCACATAAAAGGTTTGTTTAACTAATGAACTAATATAGTAGCATAATAATTGTAATTCCTGGGCAGAATCTTTTACACATTTGTTAGAAGTCTAACAAATATAGCTTTTATAGCCTTCAAAGTTAATTTTAATAAGTGAGTATTAGCAAGGGAAATGTACAACAGCACAAAATATGAAGTGAGCTATAACATTAAAATAGATATGCAAGAGACATTTTTATTATTTTTTCCACTAAATCTAAATCCAGATTTTTTTTAATTTTTATTTTTTAATTTTTTAAATTTTATCCAGTTACAATTGTCTGCATTTTCTCCCCATCCCTCCACCTCACCCCAGCCAGTCCCACCTCCCTCCCCCACCCCTACTCTCCCCCTTGATTTTGTCCTTGTGTCCTTTATAGTAGCTCCTATAGACCCCTCTCCCCACTATCCCATCCCCACTCCCCTCTGGCTATTGTTACATTGTTCTTAATTTCAATGTCTCCGGTTATATTTTGTTTGCCTTTTTCTTTTGTTGATTATGTTACAGTTAAAGGTGAGATCATATGGGCTTGATCTCCAAAATATATAAAGAACTCACATGACTCCACTCCAGGAAGACAAACAACCCAATTAAAAAATGGGCAAAGGAATTGAACAGACACTTCTCCAAGGAAGACATACAGAGGGCCCAGAGACATATGAAAAGATGCTCAGCATCACTAGCCATCAGAGAGATGCAAATTAAAACCACAATGAGGTACCATCTCACACCAGTCAGAGTGGCCAACATGAACAAATCCACAAACAAATGTTGGAGAGGATGCGGAGAAAAGGGAACCCTAGTGCACTGTTGGTAGGAATGCAGACTGGTGAGGCCACTGTGGAAAACAGTATGGAATTTCCTCAGAAAACTAAAAATGGAACTGCCCTTTGACCCAGTAATTCTGCTGCTGGGATTATACCCTAAGAACCCTGAAACACCAATCCAAAAGAACCCCAATGTTCACCCCAATGTTCATAGCAGCACAATTTACAATAGCCAAGTACTGGAAGCAACCTAAGTGCCCATCAGCAAACGAGTGGATCCAAAAACTATGGTATATTTACACAATGGAATTCTTCACAGCAGAGAGAAAGAAGGAGCTTATACCCTTTGCAACAGCATGGATGGAACTGGAGAGCATTATGCTAAGTGAAATAAGCCAGGCGGTGAGGGGCAATAGACATTTTAAAATACAATTTTCATTCAAAAGACAAGACTGTATTTTTAAATATTATTAAAAATACACTCTTCATACACTCTTTGTGTCAGGTCTTCTGCTTTTAAGTCTGGCAACCTCATCTCTCTCATGGGTACAATTATGTATATAGGGATAAAATTCATACACACACACGTATATATAGAGAGAGACATATATAAACATACAAATGTATATAGATATAGTCAGGGATAGGGTTAGGGAAAGAGAAAGATAGAGACAAAGAGAGAGGGACATATGTACTGAAAACTATAAGACATTTATCAAAAGAACTATAGTCACAAATAAATAAAAAGATATTCCATGCTCATGGACTAGAAGAATTAATAGGGTTATAATATTGATACTATTCAAAGCAATATACAGATGCAATGTAATCCCTATTAAAATTCCAATGGCATTTTTCACAGAAATAGAACAGTTCTAAAATTTCTATAGAACCATATAAGACCCTGAATATTCATAGCAATCCTGAAAAAGAACAAAGCTGAAGACATCATACTCCTTGATTTCATACATTACAAAGTTATAGTAATCAAAATAGCATAGTATTGGCATAAAAACAGACATACAGATCAATGGAATGGAATAGAGAGCCCAGAAATAAATACACACATAAATATATGATCACTTAATTCAGGACAAAGTAGCCAAGAATATACAATCAGGAAAGGACAGTCTCTTAGTAAGCCAGTCTAATCACGAAATCTAAGCTTTGAATTAGAAAGGTCAAAGGGAGTGATAATCTAGTAATCAAATATACGCTTCCTTGAAGACATTAAGGGATATGAAAATGAGGTGGCTTGTTAATTATTTTCTCTGATTAGGTTACCTATTCTCTCCATGTACATTTAAATATTAATCAGAGATCTACTTTAGTACAGTTTTATTGAAAAGGATAAAATGAGAGGAGTTCAAGATAAACAGACACTTAAAATGGAAGATAAGAGTTCCATGCTTACTAACTTAGTATTTAATAATTACCAAAGCTGCTTGTAAATTTTATGATAGATTTTATTCTTTCTATCTTATAAGCTGAACTTTTATGTTTATAGAATTATTTAGTATTTGTTTGACTGAACTTTCAAACTCAGATTCTTATAAAATCACTAAATCCTCTATTTTCAGATCTATTATTATTTAACTTGTAGGCTGGATACACAGTTTCTAATTGATCAGAAAATGGTATGCTGTGTTAAAAAAATACAATTGTCTATAATATATGCCTGATCTTAAATTATTTACATAATCATTTTTAGAAGCACATTCGGGTCTTTAAAATGTCACAACTTTAATTCCCATTAGAAAAATCTGTAAAACCAACCAATTTTAAAAGTGCAATTTTACCTCCAAGAATGTTAAACTTTCAGTTTGTCTTTTCCTAATTAAAAAATAATTAAAATGCACTGTGTTAGTTATTACAAAAAGACTGTCAAGGGTCATTCCGTTTAAATCATTGAGTAGTAAGCAGAGTTAATTATTCAAAGTCCATGTATCTGCAAAATATTTAAAATGTAACTGAGAGTTAAATGAATTAATCACATTCTTCCTCAGACAAGCTTACAACTATATGAAAAGTGACAAGAATCCTCAAATGTGTATATTTGCAAGGTTGTATCACTTTTTGCAACTGATATTCTGGAGCTTGCAACAAAACTCTCTCTAGCATTGGCACATACATTGGCGCATGTGCATGCTTTTATGAGTGACGAGACAGTGGAACTGACTCAGAGACTGCAGGATAAAACAGTGTTCTTGTATATTTTCGTTTGACATTGTCTGTATGTTAGTGAATGAATATGATTTCAAAACACTGTGGTTTGTGGGTTCCAACCTTTTGAAACCTTTGTACTGTTTATCTTGTGCTGGAAAAAACATTATAGAATGAGATGGAGAAGGCAAATCATGGTTGACCATGGTCAATGTCAAATTCACTTGGAAATCCCAAAGCTATGTTTGGAAACAAGAATGCATAGTATGAATCAGAAAGGCACAGCTGGCATGAAGCTTAGACATCTCCAGCTAATGCTTCATTTGCAGTTGAGGAAACAAAGAGGTTAAGTGACTTGTCAAAAGTTCACCAACAAGTTAGTAGAAGAATCAGGTTTAGAAATCAGTAACTACATCAGATTTAACAAGTGAAATCAGTACTTGCACTCAAAAGCTAAACTGTTTTCAGAGAATGTCAGCACAGAAAAGAAAAAAAAAAGAGACCTCTCTCTAAACCCTAATAAATGACTGATAAAATCCTCTGAAAAGAAAATTCTCAGTGATAGTCATTTTAAGTGTTAAGAGTTGAGTATCCCACAGAGTCTAGATGAAATTTCTAAAATCAGCTACATTAGTGAGTGGAATTATGAAATATCTACTGTCATTTCCACTCACGAAGAACCAAATATAACAGGTATATTTCACAATCACAACATGTTAGAAGTTGATAGTCTTAAACTAGCTTCCACAGTTCATAATTCACTTTATTAGATCCCAGGGTTACTTATATATAAGTAATGAGACCATTTTAATTTGTAGTTAAAAACATCAAGAACCTAATAAACAAATCATCAGCAGTAGAATATAAATATACAACTTAGATGAAAGGAAATATAAATGGAAAATGTGGAAAATGTCCAAATTTGATAATAATCAAAGGATATTAATCTCAAAATTTCATTTTATATCTAGTTAATTAGCTTATTTTGTAAATAATATTGTATGTTGCAGGTAACCAACATCATTCATACAAAGTTGATAATAAGGCAAACTGTCCTCCCCTAAAATATATGTATATTTGTATGTGAACATTATATATATATATATATATATATATATATATATATATATATATCAAGAACTATTTAAATGCTTATAACTCTTGGCCTAGTAATTCTAATTCTAAGAATATGTCTGTCTTGAGATTTATAACCAGAACCTGGTATTTTAAAAGCAGAAATACTACTACGTACCATAAAGAAAGAGTAAGGTTATCTTTTCTTTTTTCTTTCCTGATCATGCCCAGAATTTTATTGGCTTTTAGGATTATGGAGGCAATTGAGACTCATCTAGTCTGAAAATAGTCTATAATGACTTGTATGTCCTTAGATCATCTGGAACTTCATGTTTATAGACTTTAAGCTAGTTACCATCCTTAGCCAAGGACTACAGCTTGTGATGGTATGATTTCCTCCTATGTGGCTCCCTCCCACTGGCATACCCAGGGTTGTCAGCAGTTCTCTGCATTGTGATTGTAACTCCACCCCTTTCTGTCCATTCAAATAATGATTTCTTAATTCAGGAAAACGTAAGAGATTTTATGGGCACAGCACTGATTCAATTCTAACATCTAACAAACAACCCTCAAACTTTGGTGGAGTATTATAAGAAACAAATGAGTCACAATACATACAATGATTATAACATATCAGCTTCCCATGGCACCATGGATAGGAAGCTCTGATCGAGACCAGCAGCCACTGTTACATAAGTATATCCAAAGGAATATTACTCAGACATGAAAAAATGACATCTTACCATTCGTGACAGCTTGGATGGACCTACAGGGCATTATGCTAAGTTGTAAGTCAGACAGAGAAAGATAAATACCATGACTTCACTTGTATGTAGAATCTAAAGAACAACATAAATCAACAAACAAAACAGAAACAGATTCATAAATACAGAGAACAGACTGATGGTTGCCAGAGTGGAGGGGGTGGTTGGAGGGCTGCGTGAAAAAAGTAAAGGGATTGAGAAGTTCAGATTGATACTTAACAAAATTGTCATGGGGATGTAAAGTACAGCATAGGAACCATAGTCAATAATATTGTAAAAACCATGTATGGTCCCTGGTGGGTACTGGAAGTATCAGGGGTAACATTTTGTAAAGTATGTGATTGTCTAACCACTATGCTGTATACCTGAAACTAATACAAAATAATATTGAATGTAAACTGTAATTGAGAAAAATTAAATTAAAAAAATTTTAAAAGATCAGCAGCCACTGCAAGAATATCCTGACAACAGCTGTTATTGGAAGCAAAAAGCTGTGCACATTATCATCACTATTATTAATAAAAATAATATATAGCATTTAATAGATGATTACTTTTTGCCAGGCTATGTGCTACTTTATGTTTCATCTTATTTAATACTTGCAATAACTGTAGGTGACCACCATTTTAATCTTTATTTTAAGAGAGAAAAGTGAGGTTTAGAGAGTTTAAGTAATTAACAAAAATGAAGTGATAAAACCAAACAGAAATATATGATAGGGCTATGCACTGTCAAAGTCAGTACTCCTAGCCAATGCTATTGCTTACCATAGGTATTTTCTTCAAGCTTTTGAGAATTGGTTTCCTATGCAGTCTTCTGTACGGGAAGTGATCTCCTTCAACCTCCAGATCCCGAACTGACCTTCCTGGTGGCACTTTCACTACCTTTGAGTGCATCTGCCCAGAGAGTCTATACATGCAACAACTGCATGTGTGTAAGTGTTTGCGTACTTTCACAATACAAATAAATCATAATATATATGTCCCACAAATGTCTTTGTTTGACAATATATCCTGCACATATTTCCATATCATCACATAGTGGGCGACCACTCTCCCAGTGGACAGTTAGGCGGCCTCGGGGTGCTGGCTATTACAGATAATGTTACCGGGAATAGCTCCATATGTCTTTGCTAACAATGTGCAAGTCGCTCTAGAGACAGTACCCCTAAGTCAACAGGTATAGGCCACAGATTTTTTTGGTGAGAGATAAGGTCAAATTACATCAAAGTGATTATAATAATTTATACATACCAACACTACATGGTAACAGAAATCCTGTTTTCTCATAACTTCATCAATGACAAGTATTAAAACTTTTATTTTCACAAAACTGAATAGTGGAAATATCACATTCTTGTTTATACTTGTATTTTAAAAGCTATTTTATAGACCAGGTATCTTATGTTTAAATGTATATTTTTTTCTTTGAACTACATGCTCATGTCTTTTGCTCAAAAGACTGGCTGCTATTTTCTTGATTCATCAAAGCTCTCTATATGCTAAAATTAGTATGTTTCTAAAATATGTTATCAATTACCATTTTTGTCAATAGATTTAAAAAAATTTCACATAGTCAAATTTCATTGTTTGTTGTGTGCATATATTTCATTGTACTTATAGAGGTATTCTCACCTGACTTAGAGAAAAACATATCTCAATTTCTCATTCTTTTTTATAACTTTTATAACTGTTATTTTATATTTAAAACTTTATTTCATCTGGAATAATTTGGATAATGTATAATCTGGAATAGTTATGGATAATGTAATGTAAGGATACAGTTGTAATTTCTTTGATTGAACATTGGTCCGTCATCTACCCACATTAATTGAATAACTTATCTTTCAGCATTCATTTGGTATACTCCCAATGTATAAAAAAAGTGTGTGTGTGTTTAGAAATACATTTGGACTCTGTTTCATCTTATTGATCTACCATGTATTAAATAGTACTAATTATTTTAATCACTATAGTTTTATAATATGTTTTAAAATTTGACAGTATCTATTCTTCTTTGAGTGAGGGAGAGAGAAATTAAGTATTAATTTGTAATCCAGTGGTTTTAATAATGTTCAAAAGATTGTACAATCAACATCACTATATAGTTCTAGAACATTATCATCACCCTCTAAGAAGCCCATATTCATTACCAGCCTCTAAACACAACCCATCCATGTTTCTCCTCTGTTAGATTTGACCATTCTGGACATTTCATATGGATAAAATTGTGCAGTATTTTTTTTGTGTGTGTCTTGTCCCTTTCACTTAGCATAATGTTTTCATGATTCATCCATGTTGAAGCATGTATCAGTACTTTATTCTTTTTATGGTTGAACAATACTTTATTATGTGGATATATCTTATTTTGTTTACCATTCATCAGTTGATGGAAATTTGGATTGTTTTTGCCTTTTGTCTATTATGAAAAATGCTGCTATGAACATTGGTATAAAATTATTTTGTTTAAATATATATTTTAAATTATCTTGGGCACCCACCAGAGAGTGAAATTGTTGGGTCATATGGTAACTCTATGTTTCACTTTTTGAGAAACTGACAAACATTTTCCCAAGGCAAAAATGCAACATTTTACATTTCATCCCACGATGAGTATGAGGCTTCAATTTTCCCGTACCCTTGTCAGAATTGTCCTAGTTTGTGTGAAGCCTTATCCCACTGTTGTAATAAATTGCATTTCCCATTTGTATGTCTTCTTCACAGAAATACCTATTCCAATCCCTTGTTGCCCATTTCTATATGGGTTATATATTTTATTATTATTACAGTGTAAGAGTTCTTTTTATATTCTGGATATTAGCCCCTTACCCGATATACAATTTGCAAATATCTCCCATTCTGTGGGTTGTCCTTTTGCTTTCTTGAAAGTGTTTTTTGAAGTACATTTTTAATCTTGGTGAACACCAAAATTAATTTTTCTTTTGTTGGTTGTAGTTTTAATGTCGTCTCTAAAACTCCATTGCCTAATCTAAGTTCATAAAAATGTGAAGCTGTGTTTTCCTCTAAAGATATTATTGTTCTGGCTCTTCAGTTTAGGCCATTGATCATTTTGGTTTCATTTTTGCATATGGGGCTAGGTAGGGGATCCATGAAACAAGAGTATATGTATCTCTTGTATTAAGAATGCCTTTGTTTTTTAGATTTGGTGTTACTACTCTTGATATAAGGCATTATATGGTATAATTTAATGATTCTATGTGGTTTCGAAATGTATTCCCTACAGTATGAATAATTTAAATTTATTTTTAAATTTCCAGTGAGATCTCTATTAATATTTATATGATGTTAATTATATTATAGTATATTTTAAAGTATCTTTATAGTTTTTAAAAATTTTATAACTAAAAATAAAGACACAATAAATTTGTTTAGTTGCTAAATTGATTTAACATAGCATAGCATGAGAATCTTCTTTTAAAAAGTTTCCCAGAGAATCCTATGAGCACATTCAAATAAGAGGAACAAAAGCTAGGAACACAGAGTGATTCTTTTGGTACTGTAAATAAAATGAGGATACCTAGGAAAGATCAGGGAGCAGCCAGGAGGAAAATAGATTCGATAACAGGAATTAAGATGAAATAAAGATTTTCTGCCCTGAATATATAATAACATGTTCCTCTTTGATAGCTATAGGAAACAATGTTATCTGTTTCTCCATTAAATTATTTATTAGATATATCATTTACTGAGATTTAACACCTCTTTTAATTTCTCTATTAAGTCCAGCAGTTAGGACTTCCTTCTACAAAGAATCAGACATGCTATCTTCTACCTAATGGAGTTAAATATGTTCTGACGGCACACGAGCACAATCACATTTCCTTCTGCCAATAGAGAACTGACTTTGTTTTGAAACAGCTCTTCTATGTACCTAAAGACCACTGGATAGCTTAATGATAGATTCAAACACAAATGAACAGCCCTGGTGCTCAGTCATTAAACCCTTCCCATGCACACAGCATTTATATACCCTGCCAAATCTAGTGGGATGAAAGCAAAATGATGTGGATCCGACTTCACCAAGATATTCCGAATCATAGGTCATTGGAGCTGACAATGTTTACTGTTTGCAACAACTAATCACAAACAGCCAACTAGGCTTTAAATTCTAGCCAATCAAATAAATTCCTTTATTTGCTCCTGTACCTTCTATATGCCTTTCCTCAGCTCTGGTCCTGTGGAACACTCCCAAACCTCCCATTTGGGCACTTCTAATTGAAATTCATTTTTGCTCAAATAAACTTGAAAATTTTAATATGCATCAGCTTAACTTTTAACAGTATAGAGATAGATACATGTTCAATATTAATATACATGAATATATGTGTATATAGGTATTTAATCATGTTCCAATTTGCTCTCACATGAATGCCTTGCAGGCAGTACATCTGCAGACTGCTACCTGTCCGTTGCATCAAACCAATCCTGTTCAGAGAATTGCTCCTACCGCTGCCTCCAAAAGGGAACAAGGAGACTGCTTAGGATGGGTGGCTCCTCTCTCAGTTTTTCTCAGAAGAGATCGGCCTCACTGCTTATAAACCCAAGCTAAAAATATCTTTTCTGGCCTTTCTCATGTGGTTGCTGTGAGGATGAAATGAGCCACTGGTGAGGTCCCCCGGGGCTGGGAGAAAAGTAAGACTTCCGGGCACTTGGGACCAATCCCCTAACCTTTCCTGGGTTGTGGCTCTCTACAAAATGAGGATGAGACTCATCATATATGTAAAACATCACACGAACGTGGAAGGTTATTCTAAAGCTCTAGTGCTATAATGTGCATTTTATTAGAAAATACTCTGTGTTTTAACCACCTTTTCAGTGTTCCTTCTAACCTTTCATTACAGAGTTACTACAAGGATAGTAAGAGAACATTCTCTGTGAACCTTCTCTGCCCTCCATGTTTCTGGCTGGATAGGAAGTTTTTCAGAAAACAATTACTTAATCAGATAGAATGGTCTCTAATATCAGATGCTAGGTAGAGTGATTGAGACAATCAATGCTGAAATAATTTAGAAAAGAAGAAACAAATAATTAGAGGCAATAGGGAGAGAGAGTCGGGGTATCACACTTCTGCTAGGCCTTGAAACATTGGATTGATGTTAAAAAATGAGCATCTCAAGCCAGAAGAAGAGTGGGAACATAATGTAGGAAACTCATTTTAAAGATGAATGTCTTCAGTAAGGAGGGAAAAATGAAATGAGATCATAACTATGTTGGCATCAAAACGTGGACAAAAAAACCCACAGGAGCCAACCTTGCCTGGCAAGGATGGCCTTGAAAGGGCTTGAAGTTTAAGGCCATAAGGGTCTCATTGTCCTCAGCTTCTCAATGGTCCTGTGCCACCTCGTGGCACAGCCTTGCCACAGCATTCTGCCTGGATAAAGTTGGCTTCCTCTGCTTATAAACTTCATAATGGATCTAAAGCTCTGTCTTCTAATGGATTTGTATTTCCTGTTTCATTGAGAATTACAGCGATCTTAGAAATAGTTTCATGCTCTTCAAATTTCTATAATTAGAAATAATTGCCCACATGATCATATAGTTCTAATGTAGAATAATTAACTCTCTATTTTCTTCATTCTCAACATGTATATATTGGTATTATATAAAAATATAATCATAAAACTAAATCTTTTAGCAAAAAATATATATCAGTAATGTCATGACTTCATAAATATCTAATATATGCATTTATTTTTCCAATAACCATTTGAGTAATATTATTATTATGTTAATGTTATTATTATTTCCTTTTCTAATAGGAAAAACACACTGTTCTTTACAAGGACTTACAGGATTGAAAAGTCCAAACCCTTCAAACATAATCAAATGACTTTTAAGGAATGGAGAAGATGAGTAGCTTCTTGGATTTACAAACTACAAGGGGCACTAAAAAAACCTCCAGCCCTAATTCACAGAGAGTATGCTGGTCTGAAGTCTATCAGTGTAAAAAGCCAAGGAGACGGGGAGGGGGAAATTCATATTATTAAGCACAGACCTCTTTCTGTTGAATATTTTTATATGTGTGTGTAGTTTTAGTCAGCTAAAATTAGACAGACACAGTTTTAAAGTGCTCTGTTTACTGGACACAAAGTGCATTTTTATTACCTAAATTATAAATGTAAAAAAACCCTTATGGTTAACAAATGGGACTACATTAAACTAAAAAGTTTTTGAACAAACAGGAAAACACCAACTAAATAAAAAGACAACACACACAGATTGGGAGAACATATTCACTGACACATCTGGTAAGGGGTTAATATCCAAAATTTATAAAGAACTTACAAGATTCAATACCAAAAAAAACTAAACAACCCAATTAAAAAATGGGCAAAGGATCTGAATAGACACTTCTCCAAAGAGGACATACAGATGGCCAATAGACATATGAAAGGATGCTCAATGTCACTAATCATCAGAGAAATGCATATAAAACCACAATGAGATCTCATCTCACACCTGTCAGAATGGCTGTCATCAATACATCAGCAAACAACAAGTATTGGTGGGAATGCAGACTTGTGCAGTCACTGTGGAAAACAGCATGGAGATACCTCAAAAAATTAAAAATGGATCTGCCTTTTGACCCAGAAATCCCACTTCTGGGAATATATTCGAAGGAACCCAAAACACTAATTTGAAAGAACATATGCACCCTTATGCTCATTTCAGCATTATTTACAATTGCCAAGATATGAAGAAGCACAAGTGACCATCAGTAGATGAGTGGATAAAACAACCATGGTACATTTACACAATGGAATACTACTCAGTCATAAAAAAAAAGAAAATTTTACTCTTTGTCACAGTATGGATGAATCTGGAGAATATTATGCTAAGTGAAATAAGCCAGTCAGAGAAAAACAAATGCCATATGATTTCACTCACATGGAATCTAATAAACAAACTGAACTAACAAGGAAAATAGAGACAGACTCATAGATGGGGAGCATAATGACAGCTAAGGGCAGCAGGTGAGGGAGCCTAGGGGGTGGAGGGATTGAGTAAAGAGGAAAAAGGACTCATGGACATGGACAACAGTGTGGTGATGGCAGGGTGAGTGTGGTATAAGTTGACTAAATGGTAGTGAAAAAAAGTTTCAGCCCAAAAAATAAAAAACAAACAAAAAATATATATACAACTCCCCCCAAACTTATGGTTCACAAAATAAACCTAAGACATGAAATGATTAATAAATAAAGCATTTGAAATTTTTTTCAGAACAATGGCTCTACTACATCAGTACAACTGAATTAAATGTGTACATTTGCCCTGATAAACAAAATGTTAGTAAAAACAGTCTCCTCCATCATTAAAACAATATCCTTCAAATACTTTAAACTCTTTAGTTTGAGAATGTGCTAATTAACTGTGCTGGGCTCCAAGCTGCCAGCCTGTCTAGTGCTCAGTCTGGAACATATGTATATAATTATTTATAATATTTTATATGAATATATCAGAAATAATAATGACAAAAGACATAATCATAATATAAGTAGAACAGATCATATTTGCAAAATAAAATGGGAAGAAATAGAGTTCCACAGGAAGGCTATGGTCAGTAAGCACAATGAGACTTTTCAGTATATATGAGACCTTAGAAATCATGTAAGGCAAGAAGAAAAAAGGTCTTTACAAGGTGTCCAAGTAATAAATAATTTACAAAGTAATTTAGAAACCTCAGCAGTCACCAGTTATAAGGCTGTGGTGGGAAACAGAGTCTATATTTATAGAGAAGACTAGAATCAATACAAGGAGTAAGCTGTCAGTTTTTCCTATAGTGTCAATATCTCAGACTGGCTGCTTCCATTGGTGCTTCTGTGGAGACAATTTCCAAAAGTATACTACTGAGTGGCATGCGGCATGGACTAAATGATTTACTTAATCCCCTAACTGCATGTTGGAAGACCAATAGCCCAAAAGGAATAGTAGAGAGCCTAAGGACAAGGCAACCTAAAGTAACAGTGTGATTTGGGGAATGGTTTATACTTAAGAAAAACCTAGCATCACAGCAAATTCCATCCAGAAAAACAAATAAAAATGAGGAGTGGCCATGATAGACTGATACCATCTGACTATCAGGAGGATCATTCACAATATTGAAAGATCTGATTAAATAGATTTACTGGTCAACTTCCAATTTGTAAGTCACAAGATAAAATGGTGACTGGACCTTGGAACTGCAGTGAGAGCCTTAACTCTCATTTCTTTTAGAACTATGTGCTAAGGATCTGTAGAAATTTTTGGAAGTGTGTCTTGTAAAATTCATAGTTACATCATTAAATAATTAGGCATATTTATCTCATTAAATCAGAAATTAATACAATTAAATTGATTGTAAGCATAGTGCAGTGGGCAGGCTCGGAGACAAGGGTAGCAGAAAATCACTCCATCTTTAGCCATGGAGGAAGGTTTAAGAAAATTAGCTCTCCTGCTCTATTGTTATATGCCTTCGTTCATTTCAATGAGAAGATGGGTTCACTTTAGCTCTGGTCCACATCAGTCATTGTTCAGACCTTTCAGCAGATTGATTATTTGTGAAATATTAAGGTTTGTGGGAACATTTGTCCTTCAGTTGGAAGGCACTGTACTGTTGGAGAAAAGAACTATGATGTACGTATAAGTTTATTTTTCCACTTCTGAGTCTCTATACTTACTTGCTATATAACTTTATAGACAGTTTTATCTCCCTAAGATTTTGTTTCCTTATCCATAAACTGCAATAAAGATGGTCCTCACTTTATAAGTTTTCTGTAGGGTCTCAATAAGATTACATGAAAGGTTCTCAGTGCAGTGTCTTCTATTCATTCATTCATCAGTGTCTTCCATTATTCATTCATTCATTCATTTCTTCAACAAATGTTTACTGAGTTCAATCACTGTCCCAGTCTTTGGGCCAGGCATTGAGCAAACAAGGTTGACACAGTTACTGCTCAAAGAAGCTTCTAGTGTACTGGAGGAAGACAGAAAATCAAGAGACCACACAGTGATGAATTGTAATCATTACAAGAAATGCCCTGGCTGGTATTGGCCAGTGGATCATGTGCCAGCCTGTGAACCAAAGGGCCACTGGTTTGATTTCCAGTCAGGACACGTGCCTGGGGTGCAGGCCAGGTCCCCAGTGGGGGCTGCGTAAGAGGCAACCACACATTGATGTTTCTCTTCCTCTCTCTCTCCCTCCTTTCTCCTCTCTCTAAAGATAAAAGAATAAAATCTTTTAAAAAAAAGAATTATGAAGGAAAATTAGAGTGTTATGAGAACATATAACTGGAAGACATACCTGGTCTGAAGTGACCATGAGGATAATAAGAAAATGCTTTCCTCAGAAAGCAACATTTAATCTGGAACCTGAAGGAGGAGTAAGCAGGCAAAGAGGTTGACCAAGAGAATTCTAGAGAAGGTCCTGAGATGGCTTAAAGCTTCATGCATTGGCATATTCAGGCTCTGGACTCAGAGAAATGTTTCCATAACTATGAGCATATGCGTTATATATTTGTATACCCTGTTCTTTTCACTTAACATCAACCTGTGTGCATTTTTTCCATGTTATTAATAAACATCAGTTGTTGCTTTGACTGGTGTGGCTCAGTGGGATGAGTGTCATACTGTAAACCAAAAGGTCATTGGTTCAATTCCAAGTCAGGGCACATGCCTGAGTTGAAGGCCAGGTTCCCCGGTTGGGGGCGTGCCAGAGGCAATCGATGGATGTTTCTCTGGCACATTGAAGCTTCTCTCCCTCTCTCACTCCCTCCCTTCCCCTCTCTAAAAAGTTTTTTAAAAAATAAAATAAACAAATATCATCAATTTTTATGGCTGCTTAATACTCATAATAAAGATAAAAAATAATATAGTTAACCATTTTACTTAATCCTATTTAATCATTTAATATTTTTCTAATAATTTATATTTTAAGAAATGATAAGATAAAATTCTTATTTACTTAAGAATGAATACTTTCTTACAATGATATACTGGGACAAAGAAAAAGAATATTGTTAATTTTCTAAAATTTCATTTTATTAAAAGAGTAAAAATTTACATTCTGAAAAGTAGCTATTCACTTGACTTCATTAATTTGAATCTTCTTAACTTTATTTTTGAATTTTAATAATTTATATGAAAGTGTCATCTGTATTAAAAAATATTCTAAGAGGTGACTTATTCACCAATGCTGGTAATTATTACTGACCAAGTATAGTAACACAGGGATCATAGTTGTAAGCCACTATAACTAATAAGACTTATTAAGATCTTACGATTAGCCTGTTTAATCTTGCAACGG
The DNA here is from genome assembly GCF_022682495.2 of Desmodus rotundus. Classification (NCBI taxonomy): domain Eukaryota; kingdom Metazoa; phylum Chordata; class Mammalia; order Chiroptera; family Phyllostomidae; genus Desmodus; species Desmodus rotundus. Next base: position 56,303,870 of record NC_071394.1, on the reverse strand, counting down.
ATATTATTATAAATTTCTAAGGGAAATTATCTGGTACATACATGGTTTTAAAAACAGTGCCTACTTTCTATTTAAATGCTATCATTCTCTTTAATTTTAAAGAGACAAGACCTATCATTAAAGAAGAACACTTTCAGATCAATGACATTGAACTTCAGAGAATAGTTACACAGACTGTATACTTTTTTAGGGAGAAAGTAAAATGAGTAAACTGAACAATTTAGACTCCGAGACTACTCAGTGAGAGAAGCAGGGGGCAGTGTAACAAAGGCTAAGTAAAGAAAGGGCAGACCCACTGGCCTCCGTGTGGCAGGAGCCAGAAACTTTCCTAGGCACGATAGGTGGCTGGTTCTTCATTAAGAACTTTCTCTGCTGACTTTGTAAGCAGGACTGTTAAAAAGAAAAGGTGCTGAGTCCTACAAGCTCTGTCTGAGCCATCCACGCCACTTACACATCTCCATTTGTGTTGGAAACAGAAAGTGAACTTCTCTTCATTGACTTAAGATGAAAATGGGAAAAATTCTTTGATACACTTGAAATAAATGAATAACTATTTAAATCAACACAATTTTAGAAACATAATCAACTTTTTAAATTTATCTTAGTAAAACATAACATGATAAACAATTCATTTCCTCATAAGGGAAAAGCTATCATTTTATAATAAATACATCATTTCAAACTTGATTTTGTGATGCCTGTGCATGTTCAGTTCACGCAGCATTGAGTTCAGAACTGACCGATCATCACTCCTGAGCGCTCGTTGTCTAGTCATAAACAGAAGAAGGGATTAGATTAAAAGTTTAACTAGATATGAAAAGCTAAATTGGGAATTACTTCAACTAGGAAAATAATAAAATGGTGATATAAATCTGTTTTAAACACTATCACTGTTATATAAAGAATTAAAATAGAAGTGTATCAAACTGTGTTTGTATAGTTTAAAATGCAAACAGGTTTTAGATGGGAATAAGGAGTGTGATCATTAACAGAGCAATGTTTAAAAGAATATAAATTTATCAGCATTCTAGTATATTTAGTAGGTAATAAAGTTACGCAGGATAGCAATTTAAAAATAAAAAACAGACCCTAGTATAAACTATCTTTTTCAAAACGAGCACAAGAAGGTCACATTGTAATCCTCCTAAATTTCCAGATGAGACTTTTGATTTTTTTCTAGGCAACTGGCTAATTAATTGTCTGCCTCTTATACAGCTACAGGGAGAACTGTGAAATGTCCCTTAATCTCCCATTTGCTCTAGAAGAAATTTATATTATGCTGCAAAGCATCATGTGGAGATACAACTGAGAGTCAAAGTTTCTATCGTTAAAGCTGATCCACTTACAATGTCATTATCTTGAGGACATTCTCACATTGCTCTTGAAAGTCAAGTTTGCATTGGTTTTATCATGACTTTCTGCAAGTTTATATAAAAAGGTTGTCTGAACATTTCCAGCAATGCTCACTAAATTTTGGTGACCAAAGGCACAAGTGAGTAGACTGTGTTCGCCTGAGGGGATGTGCAGTCCAGAGGTAGTGTGAAGTGACCACCACACATTTTCATTGTTGTTCTGGCATTCTTATTTTTTTGAATGCTTCCAAATGTTAAAAATGTCACACAAGAAAGTTGAATGTTACAATTTTTATGGAAACAGCATTTGGTGCAATTGGCTGTAAACTGCCCTGTGTGTAGTCTCCAGGATCCCTGGTAAGGCTCTGTCCCCTGTTGATGGAATATGTGCCTTCAGGGAACACTTTATAGTCCCATCTTTATCTTCCAATCATCCCTATCTTGCTAGGCCCTGTAGGAATTAGAGATGGCAACTTCATATGCCTAGAGCCATGACAGAATGAAGAGCAGGTAAGTAAGTGCCTCCTAAATGATGCTCACATATTCGTACTGAAATTCCAAGGAAGGAGAGTTTCATAGGTGGAGAGAAGGATGACAGCTGGGGCGAAGGGGAGGTCAGGGGATGGAGGGCCTGAGCAAAAAGGAAAAAGGACTCATGGACAGCAGTGTGGTGATTGCTGAGGGGAAGAGGGTATAAGGAGACTAAATGGTAGTGGAAAATATACAATAAAGATTAAAACAATAAATGAAAAGTAAAATGATAGATTTATAACACTGTATGGCATCTTTGAAAGTTGCTAAGAAAGTAGATCTTAGAAGCTCTCGCCACAAGAAAATTAAATGTTGTAACTGTGTGGTGACAGGTGTTCACTAGACTTACTGTGGTGACCATTCTGCAGTATATACAACCATTGAATTGTATGTTGTGCACCTAAGCTAATGTGATGTCACATGTCAATTATACCCAATAAAACCATCCTTTAGTTAATAAAAAAAGAAATCTATTATTTGTCAAAGAGATGGCCATAGAATTGGACCTTGAAAAACAAATAAAATTATGATTGGTAAAAATGGGCAAATGAGTATTCCACGAAAAATCTGGAATGTAAGGCAGTGGTGATTTGTGTCTGATTCTAGCCTGGGAATTAGGAAAGAAGAAATGGACAATAAAATGTTAATGGGGGAGGACTTCCAGATGGAAATTAGCCCCTATGTAATCTTTACCTTATGGAAGTATCTTCCAAACAAATTTCAAACATGTACCAATAGACAAAATGCAAAGTCCGAACTGTGGGGAGATGAAAGCACTCCCAACCTGCAGCACTTAGCAGAGCACTTTTTGAAAACCAGTGACCTAATCTGATCCTCTGATGAGACGGAAAGCCCCAGAGAAATGAAGTTACTAATTCAAGGCCATTACTAGGACTGGCAACTGAGTCCTTTACTTACTTGCGTAATACATGTAAAACTATGAACTACTTCCCCTATATTTTCTGGCAACATTCAGGAGATATAAGGCAAAATAGTATTCGGACGTCAAACTTTAATAAGAAGAAATTAATCATGGTGGCTGAATTTTGTTTCATTCTAAATGTTATCTTTATCATTAACCTTTGGTTCACTGATAAAAAAAATTAATGTAAAACTGAAAATCAGATAGAAGACCTGTAGCTGCTTATCAAAGTGCAGTCCAGCTGTGGGGTTTGGCACTTTCAAAATTAAACACGCAAGGTTCCATCATCGCCACACACACGTGCAATCAGGCTGCTGTGTCTTGCTCAAAGTGAGGATTATTTTTCCCCAATTTGGATTTAATTTCACTGCACATATTGGATACTTTCCAGTTAGCCTGTTAAAGCTTTGTTTTATAATTAATTCTGTATAAACATTTTTATAATTTAGATTAATAAACTAAAAATGTCCTCATATGTAAGCAAAATATTATTTATTAGGCAGTCAAGCATGCACTCAAAAGGATTGCATTGCTTTAAAATTGTACAGGATTTTTTCCAAAACAAAAGTCTTATGTAAACACTCAAAAATCTAAAATTTTGAAATTGAAAAGAACGTTATCGTCATTTTTTTCAGCTGACTGTAAAATGTTCATTCACATCCACGGTAAACAAATGTGGAACGTACTTCATAGTCTCTCTTGTTGTCCAGTCTCTAATAAACAAAATGTTCATTCAGCACATAAATAGTCATACAGAGCATGTTTCTTTATATAAAACACACACAGTCACGGCAGGCCCTCATAAACGCAGTCCCGGTGTGACTCTGTAGGCTGGGTTCATCTCTGGTTATTACTGAGCCTCAGTGGACAGTTCTGAAGACAGTCTCCCAAAGTCCAAATCCTGGCTCCAACAGCTACTAGTAACATAACTTTGGGGAAATGTACCTAAAATATTTTTGCCTCCATTTCCCTATGTTTAAAAATAGAATACTATCTATAGACATCACTGAGGAGTAACTATGCTAATACATTTGAACTGCTTAGTGTAGAGACTAGCATTTGTAAATTACCCAGTAAAGTGAGTTATTATTATTAGTCTGAAACTATAAACAAAAGATTCATATGCTTTTTACAAAGGCAGAGGAAAATTCAGACATTCCATATGGATTATGAACTAAACAGAAATGTAGTTATTTTTTTAACAATATTAAAGAATTGCTTAAATCATCATACAATGTTGTCACCCCCACCCCCCTGCTTTCAAGAGGGGAAAAAAACTTGCTGAATTTCTGACAACTTTTGAAATACTATCTTTAGGTTATTGTATAAGTACATCTCCAGAATAGGAGGTGGCAGGACTGTCTCCACAGCAGAGGCGACTAAAACACAACCCTCTCCTGAGGAAGAGTAGCTGTTTCCACACACTCTGCATTTGAAAATCGTGCATTGAAAATTGTGTCAGCAAAATATGCAAGAAATAAAAGCATTGACTTGCACCAAACACAGCCCATTTTTTAGGTACATGAATCTGTTGACTTTTTTAGGACAATTATTTCTATTTCTTTAGGTAAAACAATCATTTCTCTTCATTTGCAAGTAAAGCTGGGAGATATAAATCTAAGACACCAATCTACCTTTACTTTTCTTTTCATCTTCACCAAAGGACATTTTTTCATTGCTTTTTAGAAAGAGAGGAAGGGAGAGAGAAACACGATGTGAGAGGAAAACATTCATTAGTTGCCTCCCACACGTGCCCAGATAGGGGATCCTACCCACCAGAAGCAGGGTGTGGGGGTTGCGGAAGAATCGTACCTGCAACCTAGGTATGTGTCCTGAGTGGAAATGGAACTGTAATTTTTCAGTTAGGGATGACACTTTAACCAAGAGCTACACCAGCCTGGGCTACCTTCTTTTTTTTTAACTTAATTTTCTGAAGTATAGTTGATATTCAATTACATTAGTTTCAGGTGTTCTACATTTATATAACTTAGGTGAGATTACCACAGTGGTTCTAATAACCATCTTAGGGACGATTTAGAGAGTCATATTTGACAGAAGGGAAGACTGTGCTTCACCAATACCAAGAGCCAATTCTGTGACAGGCATTCTGCAAAGCCCTTTCCTCACTGAATCCTAACCAGACACTATGGGTGGTGTGCTATTGTCCCCACTTTTATAAATGAGACAACTGAGACTCACAAAGGTACAGTAACTTCAGCAAGAACACATACTACTGACAAGACCAAGATTCTAACCTAACTCTACCTGACACAAATGCATTCTCAAGTCACCACATCATATTGGGGACATGAGTCTAGCAAGCCACTTTAAACATTTTTAGAGTGGACTCATAGCTTCTGTGTTCTTGAGCTTAACATCTAGCTCTTAACTTTGCTATAAAATTTACTATCTTCACTGTACAAAACATTGTTGTTAAAAATTTTCACTGTACAACACTTGGATTTTGGAATCCATGTAATGAGAAGTTTTAGGACTTGAAATGCCTGTGAAAGTATTATTAAAGCTTTTCTATCCACAAGTTCCCTTAAAAGACTTTCATCGTCTGACCCCAGAATCATTTGAATTTGAAAATGTATTTACATAAGCTCATGAATCATGAGAATTTGTTTTAATTTTTATAATGATTCAAATAGTAATGCAAATAAATGCAAGGTCTGGCAGAATAATAAACCCTTAATTTTGGTTTCATTTCACTTGGACATAGATTTTATTTATAACATTTATATACTCAGAGAACAGGTGTTTTTGTCCAGCTTAAAAGTCCATTGCCTTTCAGCTCCCTGTACATGTGTTTCAAAATTTGGTCCAAAAATTAACTGTTCTTCAACTTCTGTCCATATAAAAAAACTTGAAGGATTTGATTCTAAGTATACACAGTCCAACAGACAATAGTATGTATTTCTTTATCCATAGTGTGATTTTAATAAATATTTTAGTACTAAAAGTCTATGGTTAAGAAAAATTAACCTAAGAATCCTTTCAAAATTCAAGGGTAGGCTATGACATCACAAAACACACACATGAATCAAGTCCAAGGATTTCCTTTTCAGTTTTAGGATAATCTGTAAACAGAAAGTGTTTAAGAATCTTGAACCTACAGTGGCAAATGTTTCCTTTTCACTCAACGAACTCCAGTATAGATGCTATCAGTAAAACTGACAAGGTGTTTATAAAACAAGTAGATTGGGGGGGTATAATTCATTCTAAAGCTAAATACTAAGTCTTTAATTTTATTTTGAAATAGATAACAGACAAATTATCAACCACTACATTAAATAAAATGTTTATGCTAATACAAAGCAATACTGAATGCAAACTATAACTGAAAAATAAAATTAAAAACATTTATGCTTAATTTAAAGCAATCTACTCATAAATATTATAAATAGCAATACCTTGGAGGGCGCACTTACCCTTTTCTCCTGATGTGTCTTTCTGTGGAACAGGTGTTCTCTCCTGACCTAATATCACCTATTTTTCTCCCAAACCCCAGAGGAGGTGAAGGGATCCTTCTGGTTGGCACATTTGGGAAAGACTGAACTGGGGTGCACTGCCTCTCCAGGCCCTCTTACTTGGGGAACAAATTGCCCAAAATCTCCCACAGAAGGTTACACAGAAAGGAATTCCTGCTTCCTGAATTCTCAATAAAATATGACATGCATAAATTACAGTAGATATAAAAATGCATTTTCAAAATTGTCCTTCATTATGTTACCTCCTCATAAATGCTAAACCAAATAAACATGTTAATTTTGCCAGTAAGTTCAGTCTAACAAGTGTAAAAAGCAACCTAAGCCTGACAGTGAAGCTGATAGTGAGACATACACTCAAACTCAGAAGTTCAACAGTTTGTATTAGAAATTGAAAGTAAATTAGCAAGTCACAAATTGCCAGTTATATACACGTAACATATATATTTAGTTCCTTCTCTACAATAAATATTGTATTTCTATGGTTTATTGCAAATGAAAAATAACACTGGGAACTGGGCATCTTCATCATGACACTTTAAAATAAAAACAATAGTGAATAAATAACAAAAAACTCACTGAAGCTGCAGGTTTCCAGTGCTCATCTATATCACTGAGCCATGAGCCATTAGTAGGTCATAAAGTAAGAAAGCTCAATAAAATAATCATAACCTCACATGTTTATTTAGTTTTGAGGCTTAAATGATGGACCTTTGTACCTGACAATGCCTAGAGACAGTTTTATTACATGCACACAAACACACAATACACACACACAAACACATTTAGTGCATGTTCTCTCTTAATTCTGCAAACTCACATACACAGGTGTTCCTGGGACATCTATAATGCCATCATAGCTCTCCTTTAATAAACAACAAAGGGGCATTCTTTAGTTTCCTTTTCTAAATAAATTACTTAAGCAATGAGTTTTTATTTGTCATAATTATTTATAATTCTTGACTTTTGAATCTCCTCTGAATAGCAGATACACTTGAACTAAAAAGAAAGGCTCAACTTATGTGAAAACATTTCAACTTTATTTTTTAGATTTTAGAGGAGAAGGGAGGGAGAAAGAGAAGGTGAGAAATATCAACGTGTGATTGCCTCTCGCCCACACCCTGCTGGGGACCTAACCTGGCTGGCAACCCAGGCATGTGCCCTCACTGGGAATCGAACAGGTGACCCTTTGGTCCTCAGGCAGGCACTCTATCCACTGAGCCATACCAACCACAGCTCAATCTTTTAAAATTACACTTCTGTCCAGCTCCTGAACTTGTTTCATCATTATCACATTCATATTAACTAGTTTTAAGGATATTTGGATTTGGGGCAAATCCAAATTTTTCATTCAATACACATCTTCTTTCTAACTTTCTAATTTACATGATGTATGGGTAATGCTCAAAGTTATCTAAATTCTTAAGTGATATTAGTGTAGTGGACAATTTTACCCTTCTAAGGTCATCTCTTTATAGTTATGTTGCCTTCTTTAGATTCATTTCAAGTATGTGTCAAGGGGACTTTTCTTTTGAGTCTCCATAATTGACCACAAAGTTTCTCACCTCCTTCCTATCATTTCAAAACCCTTTTCATAACTTGATTATCTTACTTTTCTTTTACTTGATTTTTTTTTCCTCAGACAGTAGTTCAAAGAAATTGTTCACTATTTGGGCTCATTTCATTATCTGCTCAACTTTTTTTAACCTCATTCTGCCCTCATCCTGCCAAGGATCTGTTTCTCTACCAGTTGTCACCAGTCAAGGCCACAACTTCCTGACTCTGTGCTGCCTCTTTTGCACAGTCCTCTTTCCTGATCCTGAGTTCCAAACCAATTTATCCATTCATGACAGATGAATCTCTAGTCTTTCCTAAAGTGTAGTTTGGTTAATTCCTTTAGAGTGGAGGATGGAGGCAAAAGAAGGCAAAGAGGATAACCAATGAGTCTTCAATAACTGAAGAACCCAATGGATTCCTCTTCCTCTGGATAAACTTCTCTTTGATTTCTCTATTCTTTTCACTCCTGAACATTTAAAGTCACTATTCTTCCACAAAGTATCACATGCCTTCCTGAAGACTTAGTATTCCCTTGTCTGAAAACCATGACCTACAGTGAGGCATACATTTTAAATTGTGACTAAGTACACACATAAGTGTAATTATAGAAGTGTGTTTTATGTCAATATCACTTGTAAACCTAAACAATTTTCATGACATAATAAGTTTCATGACATTGTAAGTTTCTGTATGTAAGTCATGATTCACTAAATTTATTTCATCACCCAATAAGGAAGAGCGAGCAATCCACAGTTTAAACACCCTGATTATATAAATCCTTGCCCTTCTTATAAATGTGATTCATTATCTATGCCATTAAGCCATTCACTCATTCACTCATTCATTCAGAAATGCAAATATTAATCCCCTGTTGGAGGTCAGGCATTCCTGTACATACCAGGGATAAAATTACAATGAGCAAACATAAATCCCATGCCTCACAGAGTCTGCAGTGTCCATCACCAAAAGACAATCATGCTCTGTGTTCTTCATTTCTTGAAGTATTTACCTACTCCAACCATTTCAGAGCTATGTCATGCTACTTTACATTTCCTCATCTTTTACATCAGAATTCCATCTCCACAAATAGACTATAATATCCTTCAGGAAAGATCTCTTAACTAGAGATATCTGCACTCTGTATCTTCACTTAGTAAGGGGAAAACTAAGGAAAAGGCAAAAAACAACTGAGTTCCAGCATTAGCTCACCAGTTATGCAAGTTTGGACCAGTCTCTCAACTTCTCTCAATTTCAGTTTCCCCATCTGTAAAATGAGAGTGTTGAGCTACATCAATGGTTTTCAGATTCTGCCACACCAAAATTTCAGGATTCAGTGCAGGTTCCAGAGCATGAGAGTAAGTGGTCTTCACTCAAAAGATGAGGCTGGGGGCTTGGATTCCTGTCCCCTGCCTCATTAGAACTTACAATTTTTTAAAGAGTCCCAGTGCTAAATTTTAGATTATTAAATCTCAAGATTTTGCGATCATGTGCCCCATCTTCTCTGCATATGCAGTTGAGGTAGAAGAAGAAGAAGGTGGGAAGAAAGAGGGATGGTTAGGAGAGAGAGAAGAAGAGAAAATACTTGTGACAGAATACACAATGCTATGTTTCAGGACCTATGTTTGAATAAGTACCTTGTTAGCTTATTTTTTCTATTCATCAACTTCACAAGATATGAATTATTAGGCAATTTTACACATGAGGAAAATGAAGTTCAGGAAAGTTAAATAATTCAATCTAAGTACCCAGTTAGAAGCAGTGAGTCCAAAATCAGTTCTTTTTCCATTGTCCACTTCCCATTATATTTGGTTTCTTCTCCTTTCCCCCATATTTCACATGACTTAATCCTAAAAACTTTGAGAACTATATGTCAGCATTATTCTTATTTTGCCCATTAGAAAACCAAGGTACATAGAAACAAAAGTGATCCGCCAATGTCAAAGTAATTCAGTGTGGCAAAGATGGAATTAAACACCTGAATTCATATTCTGCTTTCCTTCCCTACGCCAAATTGCCTTCCTTAAAAAAAAGAAAAAGATAAAGGGAAAAAATAAGAGAGAAGGAGGCAGAAAGAATGGGACAAGTGGAGAGTTATAACAATTCCACTGCTTACTTAAGAGGGCTACTAATCCAAATGAGATCACTGAATGGAAAGCACCTTGAAAAATCTGAAACACTCTCAATGCAAGTCATTTTTATTAAAAATTCAAACAGCGTGCACTGAGGATAACATTTGATGTTATTGTAAAATTCCATGTAGTGACTGCAAATATAAAAAAACTATATAATGAATTAATTGTTTAGACAGACTACAGAAATTCACACAAAACAAGGACAATCTGACACTTTTGAAATCATGATACAAGAGTTGCTTACATATGCCTGCTTTCTGTTCATGATATACAGTTCCTACTGGCAGTAGAATAATTCAAATTTTCAATTTTTCTTGGATTTCATCACAAACTCAATCAAAAGCATGAAAGTCAGTATTTCAGTATCCTTGCACCATATGAAAAATAATGGCATGCCCTAACACCTGAACTCTTAGAGCATTTTTTATTTTGATTGTCTTCCCATTATACTGAAAGATTGCTAGGACTTTATCAGGAAGATCATCCAAACAAACTAGAACATTATTAAGGTTCCAGCAGTGCAGTAATTCACTGAACGTATGAGTGATTAAAAGCCATACAGTTGTGACAAGGACCATAAGGAGATCAGACAAAGAAGTTACATGTCTTTAAAGAAGAAATCTAAAAAAAAAAGAACTAGAATGACTTAACCCTTTGTATCTCTTACCAGCACTAAAGCTGCCTGGCATTATTTGATCAATATTTACAGCCTTGTGTGGCTAGATTCCTTAATGCAAATAATTTCCAAAGGTTAAGACAGTGGAAAATAGGATTAACACAGAATTACTATTATTAACTATTGCCTTGTCCCAATGACAGAATTCCAAAAAAATAATATTTAACATAACAAGAGGCCCTGACATTTGTAAATTTCACTTTTTGAAATTTATCATTGACTATAGTTACACTTTATTTGGTTCATTGAATTCTTTGGACTTAATATATTCCCATTTCATTTAATATTCACAAAACTATTAATTAAATGCTTCCTATTTGCCAGACATTGCACTGTTCACTGGAAACAGGGTGTAGACGGAGAGCAGATGCTCCAGAAGGAATGAACAATCTACGGTGAGAGAGAAATAGCTAAACTATTTTTTATAAAAGAATGTAATTGAAAAATGCCTATGCCATAATGTTAAATAAATTAAGTGACCTTAAAAAATACCAAAATATTAACTGTGTTCTCTTAAGCAAAGAAGAACAGTAGTTACTACAGACTTTATTTTCTTATTTACACTATATATGTCATGTGGTTTTTATAAGGGTTTTTAAAAATACTGTAATAATCAAAAGTGAAGAATTCAAGAAGGAAATTCTTTCATGGATATTTGGGTAAAATGTTGTGAGAATCACAGAAGACCCTGCATGCTGGCCAGACGAGGCCTGAGAGCACAGTGACACCTGAACTGGCTGGGGAAGGTGAGTAGGGGGTCACTGAGTGCAGAATAGTGGATGATAGCCAAGGTAGAGAGAGAATCATCTAGAAGAGAGGACGGTTTTGAAGTCAGCATTCCATTAGTTTGCGTGGTGGCGGGGAGAGGAGACAGAAGCTGGATGTTTCTGTAGGAGAGGAAACACTGACAGCGGACTGTAAAGGGCTTTGGGGAGCCAGGGCCTGACAGTTAAGGGACTCTCAGATATCTCTTCTTAGGGTGCTACCTATTCCAAATGTCTGAGAAGGAAGCCTCTTAGTAAAAGATGAAACTTCTAATGGTATAAAAATTGAGTGAAGGGATTTGAAAGTTGGAACTTACATTGAGTTGGAACTTACAGGCTCTGTTCACCTGTTTGATATAAGAATGAGAAAGAAGAGAGAACTGATGACAGGAAATTAAGGGGGCAGAGGATTAGGGTAAATTAAGAATTAATGACAAGACTGCTGCATAGTGAGAATAAGGTGCCTGAGGAATATCCATTAACATTTTGAAATACAGATCTTACATTCATGAGAAAGACTGAAGTCTTTTCACCTCTGACTTTCACCACTATGACACTCATTACATGACACTAATGAGTAAATGAGTAACCTTTTTAATTTTATAAGAATAACTTTAAAAAAGCACTTGTAGTTTCTGATAATGGCAAACCAAACCAAAATTCATGTACATTAAAACTACTCATATTTATATACTTTTCTACTGATATAAATTAGATTATTATCCCAATTATCCAATGTCTTATTTTAGGGTTATACATCCATACCCTGAAGTATGTAATTTCACAAAGCCTCCCACTATGGGTGAAATATACTTCCCCTTCTCACTCAGGGTGGGTTTGACCATAAAATTGCTTTGACTAATATAATGTTACTGGACAGGATGCAACAGAAACTTTGTTTGCTTTGCTTGGTTTTTTTTCTTGTGCACCTGTTATCTGCTACAAAAAATAGTATGCCACCCTGCCTGTTACTTCTTCAGCCTGGACCTCAAACCTGAAACCCAGTCCAAAGCCTGCAGTGTAGCCCTAGTGTTACCAAACAAAAACTGAGGCTGCCTGTCATCATAAAAAGCCAAACTTGTGAGGCAGGTGCTGATACAAAGGAAATAGGTTTATTCAAGTGCAGCACAACATGGGAAATGATAGACTCCCATCTCAAAGGCCATCTCAATCCTTCTGCTGAAGCCTGCAGTTCTTATAAGGATAGGGATGGTAGGGATTTTTTCCTTATCCAATGATCTTTCTAGCTTTTGGAGTACTTGAGGTCCTATGCCTTCATCTCTCTAGCTTTTGGCACCCTCAGACCCTATCCATTCATCTTTCTAGTTTTCCATGCCCACTCAGCCTATCCATTCATATTTACAGCTTTTGGTGTGCTGAGTGTAAGAATCCATCCCTGCTGTCATCTTGGCCAATAGGCAGAGACTCCCATGGTGCTCTGACTGTTTCACAATAACTATCTGCCCTTCAAAATCTGGACCCTTGTAGTCTTAAAAGGGTAAATGGATGAAGGTCTCATTCTTCTATAGTTATCTACTGCAGGCAAAGGATGCAGTCTTACCTATCTCCAGGTCCAGAGATCCTTACTATCAAACAAAGAAAGGGGAGGTCAGGAATGGAGGATAGCCTTTATGCGAGGGGGAAGTGTTGTCTCTGGAAGGTGACATATGCAGTGTCTCAAGGATTGCCCTGCTGAACAAGCAGAGATGGTAGACTGCTTCATATTTCAAGAGACAGTGTTGCAGATTTTCAAAGTGAACTTTGGGAACTTTTAAAATCTTTGGGAAGAACTTTGGGAGCCGCTATTCCTTTCTGAAAGAGAAATTTTAAATTTCCTTCAGGAGTGCAGGTCCAGCTTTCCCTTGCAGTATCAACGGCAGCAGGAAAATCTGAGTTCTCCTCAGGCAGCACCCATTTTATTCATGTGTAGTGGACCCAAGGCTTGATTCCACTGAGGTTTAGGGAAGAGTGTTGTCAGCAGTATGCCATAGGCACTGGCCCATTGCTCAGCTAACTGCTGTTCAGAGCCTTGAGTCTTCCAGGTCTTCAGCAAGACTCAGTTTCCTGTCTGGAAGAGGTGTAAGGGCTCTTTAGACAGGAATATGGACCTGCAATGAGCAAACTTTTGCAGAATTGTTAGTGTTTGCTTTAGATGTTGTACATGTTGCTTAATTTTTTATTCATGCCCTAAATCTAAAGAGGGTGTTCTTAAAACAGAAACTTAGAAGGGTCACCCGTAAACTATTTCAAAAGTGTTTAATTCAAGCCTGCTTTGGGGTGCTATCCTAATTCGGAGCAAGGCAATAGGAAGTGCCTGGTCCCATTTCAAATGTGTTCCTGGCATATTCACCAGGGTCTTCTTTATTTTGTGGTTCATTTTCTTAGCCTTTTCTGTAGATTGAGGTCTCCAAGATGCATGTAATTTCCACTGAATCTGTAGTGCCTGTCCTATCTTCTGGGAGATTTCTGAAGTGAACAGGGGTCCATTGTCTCTTTCAATGCTGTGAGGAAGTCCAAACCTAGGGATTATTTTTTAAGTAGAAGCTTTGCTATTTTAGTCATTTTTTCAGTTCTAGTGGGGTATGCCGCTACCAATCTAGAAAAAGTGTCCACAAAAACTGATAAGAACTTAAAGTTTCATCTGGTTTTAGGTGTTTGTGTGAAGTGAACTTGACAATCTCAAAATGGGTTTATCCCTTTATATTATGTTCCTTTTTCCGTTGGGGCATGTTTTGTCTTAGGATTGTTATTGGCGCATAACTGAAACAGGCTCAGATAATCCTCTGTGTGGTCCTTTGCAAGTGAGGCTATTTAAGTGTGGTCTAACGAGGTCCATAAAAGCAGTCCTTCCATAATGGTTCCCTTCATGTAGGTGTTTGAGGATGGGATACAGGAGCTTCAGGGAGTAAGATTATACCATGAGTATTGATCTTCCATATAGAATTAGGGCCATTATTTAAAAATACCCATTCATGGGCCCATTTCTCAGCTCGATCTCTGTAATGGGGTTTAAATTCTCCCAAGTCCAGATGGAGATTCAAGGACTCAAGAATTGGCAGCCCTCAGGTGGCTTGTCTAGGTGCTTTATCAGCAGTTCGGTTTCCCTGGCTTGTTTGGGAACCATTCTTCTGGTGTTCTGGGTAGTGCATTATGGTTACCTGGGTTGGTAGATTCACTGCCTCTGGCAATTGTAAAATTTCTTTTTTGTGTTTGATGTCTTTATTCCTTGAGATTAAAAGCTCTCTTTCTTTCCATATTTGCCTCATGGGCATGGACTACCATGAAGGCATATTGACAGTCAGTGTAGATGTTAACATTCTTTCCCTGGGATAATTCTAAGGCTCTGGTGAGGGCTATCGGTTCAGCCTTTTGTGCTGAGGTTCCTATGGCAAGAGCTTGGGCTTCTATTACCTTGTCTATGGTGACTACTGTGTACCTGGCTCATCACTGACTATTCTCCATGAAGATGCTCCCATCTATATATAATTCTTAGTTAGGTTCTGTCAGTGGCTGGTCAAATAGAACCAGTCTGCTGGAATAAACTTGGTCAATGATTTCCAAGCAATCATGCTGGAGGTTTGAGCCTCCCTGAGTCCAGGAGTAGGGTGGTAGAGTAGTGGTAGTGGTAGTCTATAAGGTAACACTTGTGTTATCTGATAAAATGGCCTCACATTTCCCCATGCACCCTGCCATCAGCTAACACCTTCCTTTTTGTTCCACTAGAGTTGGGACCTGGTGTGGTACAAATACCATAGTAGGCTGCCCCAGAGTGAATTTCTCTGCATCCTGCAAGATGTTACAGGTACCAGCTACTGACCATGGGCATGGCGGCCAGCCCTTTGTTGTGTGATCCAATTTCTTTGAGAGATAGGCTATGGGTTGAGGGGTACTTCCCAGTGTCTGGATTAGTACCCCCAGTCCAATCCCTTGCCTCACATAAATGTATAATTTGAAAGGTTTCTGTAAATTGGAAAATCCTAGTGTGGGAGCCAAAACTAGTTTTCCTTCAAAGTGTCAAATACCACCTGACAGTCTCTTGTCCATTCAAAAGTTTCAGAGTCTAGTACTTTCAAAGAATTATACGATGGTTTTGCTGTAAGGTCAAAGGTTGGAATCCAAATTTGGCAGAAACCTATAATACCTAAGAATTCACAAAGTTGCCTTTGGTTCTCTGGGATTTTTATCAATGGCTTGTTTTTGATTAGCCATTAAGATCCATGTGTTCTCTTTCAGTTAGAATTCCAGGTATACCACCTCCAGTTTGTAAATCTGGGCCTTGTGAGACAATATTTCATATATTCTTTTTTTAAAGACTTTACTTATTTATTTTTAGAGAGAGGGGAAGGGAAGGAGAAAGAGAGGGAGAGAAATATCAATGTGTGGTTGCCTCTCACACTCTCCCTACTGGGGACCTGGCCTGCAACCCAGGCTTGTGCCCTGACTGAGAATTCAACTGGTGACCCTTTGGTTCACAGGCTGGCTCTCAATCCACTGAGCTACACCAGCCAGGGTGATTATATATTCTTTTTGTGAAATGATTTAGGGCTGTGATGGTGTGATGGAGCAAACAGTCCTCATAAGAATTGCTAGTTTTCAGAAGTCATCTACATATTGTAAAAGAACTCCCGATTTCAATAGACTATCATTTAAATGTTTTGCTAATATTTCCCCAAATATGATCAGAGAGTTCTTAAATCCTGTGGCAGCACAGTCCAGCAGTATTGGTGCATGGCTTTAACTTCTGGGTCTTGCCATTCAAAAACAAATAATAGTTGAGCCTGCTTATCCATCAGGATACAGAAAAAGGCATCCATCAAGTGTAGGGCTGTAAACCATTTGCTATCCACAGGCACCATGGGCTGTAATGTATGAGGGTTAGGCACCATAGGATGTATGTTCTGGACAATGTCATTTATGGTCCTACGGTCCTGTACAAATCGATATTCATTAGAGTGAGTCTTTGTGACTGGCAAAATAGTAGTGTTATAAGGATACTGGCATGGCTTAATTAATCCTAATTTTAAGAACTATAATACTGGTTGAATTCCCTCTAAAGACTTCTTTTTTAAGGGGTATTGTTCCTTCCATGGGATCCATGCCCATTCTTTTAGATTAATTTTTACAAGTTGGATGTTAACTGCTGGGGTTCTGTTGACCCAAACGGCTTGACTGACCTGATCATAGATCTTGGGTGGGAAGAGTTCATTTCCAGATCCTTCTGGGAATGTCAGGAATGCCTTGAACTGGAGAGCATGTTCCAGCAGGACTTCTACACATAATTGCTGCTTCTCAAGAGCAAAAGTTATTTGTGCATGCAATTTACAAAGTAAATATCGGCCTACCAATGGAAATGGGGCAGTCTGGTATGTAAAGAAAATCATGCATTTAAGTTTTTGATTTCCAAGCTGGCATTCTAGAGGATGAAGGAATACCTGTTTTTGTAAATTTCCTGTTACTCCAGTAACTGTTACTGCAGCTAAACTTTTCTTGGATAGTTTTGTATTTAGCTTGCTTATCTATGAGAAAATCAATTAGTTTGTCACCCACTCTTAATTGTCCCCAGAGTTCCTGTGGGGAAATAATAATAGCTTGGGGGTGTCTAGGGAAGCCCCTGAGCCTCCTTATTCATCATCACACTTATTTTTCCTTTCTAGCATTTCTTGGCAAGGGTTTTTATCCTTTTTCATTTTTATTTTTGAGTTCTGGACAGTCCTTTCTCCAATGGCTTTCCTCTTTGCAATAGGCACATTGATTTGCACCTAATGGGTATTTTGGGTCCTTCCCTTTTCCTTTTGACTCCTGCCTCTCCTTCTGGTTTCCACACATTTTTTCCAAGCAAACCGTGGCCTGTTTTAATTTCCTTGATTCCCAGGCATGGTAGATTTTAAAAGTTAAGTATACCAACTGGGAGGGATTCATCCCCAATGTCCTATCTAAATATTGGAGCTTCCTTCTAACATCCAGGGCACTTTGCCCAATAAATGTCATGTTCACCATCCAGACATTTTCTGGTGCCTGTGGGTCAGCATCAGTGTGCTTTCAATAGGCCTTCTAGATCCTCTCGAAAAATGCAGAAGGATCTTCATTTGTTTTTTGTTGAAGGGCTTATATCATATTCAGGCTCTCTCATTTAGGTACCCCTTTCTTAAGCTCTTCCAATATGCATCATTTGTAATGTTCTAGGAAGCCTAGATCCCACTATTCAGGTTCCAGTGGGCTCTGTAAAGGGAATTGCCCCAGCTGGGCTGGGGGCCCCTTTGGGGTTCTCCTGATGGAGGTGATGAGCCTCTTTATTTGCCTCACTTATAACTAGCTGCCTTTTATATACTGAAAGCAGGATGTTAAGAAGAGCTTGTACATCTGCGCAGTTTGGATGATGAATGGCAAAAATGTAGGTAATAAGATCTGCCATTTTCTGAGAATCATCCCTATATGAGGGATTGGAATTCTTTCAATTCAGAAAATATGAAGTAGAAAATGGACTATAGGTCCCATAGTAACCAGCAGGCTGGCTGTCCTGGTTTATTCCACCTACAGGCTATTGCCTCAAAGGGAATTGTCCTGCTCTGGATAGGGATGTTCCCTGGTCAAATTGGGTGCCCTGCCATGTCTTGGAGGGGGAGATCATTTCTTTGTCATACAGAGATGGGGTTGTTGCCCCTCTGGGCCCTATTTCAGGGGTATCTAGAAGCATCCTATGCTAAAACTGCATCCCCTGGGTTCAGGGCATTAAAGAGACTCATTTCTTCATTTTCCTTTTGTTCCTGTGTCTTACCTTCAGGGAAGGATTTTGAAGCCACTTCTGTTCTCTGTATCATTAAGTGGTTCCCTTTCCTTGCCAAATCCTTGTTGTATAAAGATATAAACACCTGGACATAAGGGATTTCACTCCATTTCCCTGTCCTTTGGTAAAATAACTCCTACTGCATGATGGTGTAGTAATTAGGGAATCATTTAGGAGTCATTTTCCCCCATAGTCTAAGTAAACATAAGCCAAGTAGTGTTATAATAGAAAATCAATTACTTCTTAGACATTGGATAAAAGCTGTACTTGGACCAATCTGTTAAAATTCAGCAGTGGGCTCTTTTCAGGATTCAAAACAGAGCAACTCTGAATGGCACTGAAGTACAAACCCAAAATCATAACCATGAAAAGACCCCAGACAAAGTGGGAACAAAACTGGAATCTGCAGTTGCATTATTCTGAATGAGTGCTCTTGATCAAGTCTTAATGTCTCATCTCCTGCCAACTAATATTACATGTAGTCCTGTCCAGACACCAGTGCATGAAGGCCCAGATGGTCCTAACCAAACCTCAGTGGCACAAAGGCCCAAATGCTCTAACCAGTCCCCAGTGGCACACAGGCCCAAATGGTAGCAATACAGGACTCCTGGTGTTCATGTTGGTTTGTTTCCCCAGTCTTGGAGTCCATCTCCTTCCAAGACCCATTTCCTTTCACCACCCAGGCATCTTGAGCAGCTAACGCCTCAGCAGAAATGCAGGAAAACTCCCTGAGACTGGGAAATCCCCACAGTCCCACTCTCAGGGTTAGCCTGACACAGGCAGCTGGGACCTGAGCCCAAGCCCTCTAGGACATACCAAGGTCCACATGGTCCCATCTGGGTCACCAAAGCTGTTACCAAACAAAAACGAGATTTGGCTGCCTATTGCCACAAAAAGCCAAACTGGTGAGGCAGGTGCTGATGCAAAAGGAAACAGGTTTATTCAGGTTCCACACAACCTGGGAGAATGATGGATTCCCATCTCAAAGGCCATCTCAAGCTTCCTGCTCAAGCCTGCATTTCTTATAGGGATAGAGAGGAGAGGGATTTTTTTTTTCCTCAATCTAATTATCTTTTTATAGCTTTTGGTATATTCATGGTCCTATCCATTCATCTTCCTAGCTTTCAGCATGATTGGGCCTTATCCATTCATCTTTCTAGCTTTTAGTTTGCTTCGACCCTACCTATTCATATCTCTAGCTTTCTGCTTGCACTCAGACCCTGTCCATTCATGTATCTAGCTTTTGGTGTGCTCATTGTAAGAACCTCCCCCTGCCACCATCTTGACCAAGGGGCAGAGACTCCCCTGGCACTTTGACTGTTTTGTGGTAACATTAGTCTGGGGAAACTTTGCCTGGATCAGCCATATTATACCCCTGGAAGTGTTAAAATAATAAAGCCTTAATAAGCCACTGATCATTTTATGTTTTATTTGTTATGCAGAATTTTTTATGAAGCAATAGCTAACACAGCTTATGCTTCACCTCAGAGTAAAGAAAATAGAGGTGTTTGTTTTTCTTTAAAACTGTGGTTTTCTATAAAACTGTAATGTATTTATTAAACTACATGTGTATATATTGCTGTCATGCAGAATGTCCCCAATTTGAAGATATCAATCAACAGAAGGATATATCATGTTCATGAATTACGTGATTCCATAAATCAAGGTTTTTACTCTTTTTAAATTAATAAAGTTACAGCGTTTCTAATGAAAATCCAAGATGATTTTTAATAAATATTAATAAGTTCATTCTAAACATTTATACATATTCAAAACAGTGAGTATAGCCAAGACAACCTTGAAATAATATTTTATTTGATATTATGTATGTATGGTATACTTATAGCATTAAAAATAGAGAAATAAAAATTGAAATACTTATACAACTACAAAGATGTTAAATTTATAATAATCAAAACATAAAATGCACCAGAAGTCTAGAACATAAGCAATGAAAACATTTCTTATATAAAGACCAAAAATAGAAAGAGAATAAGAATATGAAACAAAAGACAATTAAAACTTATCTACGAGGTCCAGCTAATAGAAAGGAGAATAAGAAAATGAAAACAAAAAATGGGGAGGCCCTGGCTGGGTACCTCACTTGGTTAGAGCATGATTCCAATATACCGAGGGTGTAGGTATAATCCTCGGTCAGGGCACATACAAAAATCAACCAATAAGTGCATCAATAAGTGAAACAACAATCCATGTCTGTCTATCTGCCTGCCTCTCTCTCTCCTCCCCTGAATCCTCTCTCTCTCTCTCTCTCTCTCTCTCTCAAATCAATTTTAAAAATGGAAAAGAAGAAATCTTTAAAGAAAAATTAAAAAATATCCCAAACTAAAGCAGCATATAAATTTCAGAATTGAACAAGCCAACAGGGATCCCATGATAATGAGTGAAAAATGGCACACAGTCATATCCTTTTGAAATTTTGGGACATTGTGGGTTGTGAGATTTTTCAAAAATATGTGCAGCTCCACAAAAGAAGATTCCAGAGGGAAAAAAAAATCTGATACAGCCTAAGACTTGGGTGGGGTGGAGGGAGATGAGGATAGGGTAATATCAATTTTAGAGCAGGAAACAAAAAGAAACACAACTTCAAATTTTAAGATAAAAACAAACATGTATTGAAAAGTAAAGGCCCAGATAGAAAGCAAAGATAAATTTGAAATGATTTGAAGCAACTGAGTTAAAAAGTAAACAAAAATAAAGAGAATTCATTTGAACATGATGAACTTTTTTTGCAAGTGTGTCTGAGTTTTCCTCAGGTGGATCTATGTCCAAAACACAGCACGTGGCATGACTCACCATTAGACAATATTTGTGAAGTGCCAACACTGCCTACATGTTTCCAACTTTTAGAGTCAACATATTTTAAAAAGGAAGACTTGGTGGTGGTTATAGAGAGAATATAAATATAAACAAGCTTGACAACACAGAAGTGAAAGTTTAGCTTACCAAAAGTAAGCCAGAGGAGGAAGGGAACATTGAGGAAATGAGTAGAAATATTAATGGCTTGTCTTAGAAAGTGAAGAGTATACACTTGTTGAGAAAAAGAAATAAACTTTTAACTATACTATTTTAAGTTATAAAATTAATCAGTAGAAAAACAAAACTAAAAATATCAATGTCAAGTACTGAACAGAGAGGCAGGACAAGAAAGTGGAACAGAATCTCAACTTTCAATGTAGGAGTCAATGATAGTGTTTTAAGGTTGACAAGCATGCAATCAAGAATTACAGAGTAGCAGTCCAAAAAAAAAAATTAAAAACCAACAGTTAGGAGTTACCCCTAAGAATGTGATGAGAATAAGGAAGTGATGAGGCAGAGGTGGCATTTTTTTTATTATAACTCTCCTATAACATGGGATTGTGAACTATTTGAAAAAAATGATTTTTAAAAGATTTACCCAGGATTCATTTCCCATAAACTACTACTTGTACACAAATAAGAACAACAAACAATACAGAAAACTGCATCTTACAAAATTAAGTACCTAAAATGGAATGAGAAAAATCATTAGGTTAATAATTAATTCAAATGCTCATTTAACATTTTCAGGGGAAGGGGGTGGAAAGCGGGCATTGAATACCAGAGGGAAATAAAGAGAATATTGAACAACAGAATACCATTAGTTAAATTTAAAAAAAGGGCTATGGAACATTTAACATATTTTTAAAATAACAGTTTTTGTGAGTTTATTGTCAGACGGTATTTGTGATATTTGAGTGGAACATGTACTATTAATCTGCCTCCTTTTTGTTCTTTTCTAAAAGTGAAAGAGAAGCATTTGTTAAACACCTACCAAATGTGTTTAAATATGCTTCCATTTGTTCTGAGGATTAAAATTTGGTATAATTTCCCACCATACCAATGCTAAAGAAATGGCACTGAGAGATTTATCTGACATCAGTAAATGATGGAGCAAATTTTTTCTGGATTTAAAGCTACTTCTATTATATTATACTACTACAGTAGTGATTGTTAATCTTACCGATTATAATTTTGGTCTTATAAATTTTATATCAAAATGTTAATTTAAAAAGACACAACTATATTATGTTTACTTAATAATGGCTTTCCAGAGATGTGCTAACCCTTGGAAGCTGTGAATATATTGCTTTTAATGGCCAAAATGACTTTGCAGACAGGATGAAGTTAAGGATCTTAAACTAGGAAGATTATCCTGAATAATCTGGGTGGCCCCAGTATAATCAAAAGGATCCTTAAAATATGGAACAAGGAATCAGAAGAGCCATAAAAGAAGATATGAAGACAGAAACTGAAGTCAGAGTGATGGGATTGTTGACTTGGAAAATGGAAGATGGAAGGAGGAAGATAGTAGAAGCTGGAAACGGTAAGGGAATAAATTATCTCCCAAGTCTCCAGAGGAATGCAGCTCTGCTGACACCTTTAATTTGGCCCATTGAGACCCATTTGGGACTTCTGACCTCCAGAACTTTAAGACAATGAAACTGTTATTTCGAGCCGTACAGTTTGTGGTAATTTGTTACAGTAGAAATAGGGATCTAATGCAGAATCTGCTGCAGAATCAGAAAGACCTGAGCTTAAGTCTTGTCTCAGCTATATGATTTTTGGGCAAGATTCCTAACTTCTATGAACCACTGGTTTCTTTATCTACAAATTTGAAATTGTAAAAACATCTATTCAAGAAAGTATTATGATCATTAGTCCACAGTTACAGTTCTCTAAAGGGTAGATATTATTAACTACTAATTGTTAAAGAAAAATAAAATAGAACTTATAAGAAAGAATGGTTAAGATTGTTTTTTGTGTCCAAACCCCCATTGTTCACCAGCCAGGGTTCCTCATAACTACTGGCCACAAGTTGAAATATGAAGGAGGAAAACTGTTCCAATATTGAAACCACTTCATGATTTGAGCTCATTCACTCCACTCCTTTAATATCCAGCCTCTTTGGGGAAGAGGCAATATCCTTGGCTGGCTATAAATTTATGAGTGTAGTTGCTTTTATGGCTCTGAATGTAATAGAACCTAAGTAAATACTGATAAGTTCTCTATTCTTTTGAGATGTTCCCACCCACATAATATCATCCCATCATTGGAAATCCCCACAGTTTTGATAAGAACGAAGGCAGGAGCTCTTTTATATATAACACTTGTCAATTAGAATCAGGACAGCATTCATCATTTTAGTTGGAAAGGCTATATGTTTTTTAAAAAACGCACTTGGAGTCTCTATAATGAAATTTTACTCTTATTGTCTTTTGAGCGCCTTCCTGTAGTTTGGGAGGCTAATGTTGGCCTTCAAGTTAATTTTTTTCAAGCATCCTTTAACATGGTTTGCATTTATAGATTAAGTGGTAAACTCAATGAAAAGAAATAAGTATTTTCTGTCACTAGAGTTTCCCCACATAAATAAATTATATTTGAAAATCCTGTAGGTAATGAGGTTAACTCTTTCAAGCCACTTAGTTACCTATCATTTTCAGGAATTCTTTGTATGGATAGTGTATATACAGATATGTTTTTTCCTTTGATGCAATGTATTGATTTAAGCTATCTGTGCCCGGGATCATAACACAGCATGAATTAATAAGTATTTAAGATTCCTCACAATGAGGCAAATTCTCACTGAAAATCATGATCACCCTACAGAGTAAAAATTGTGACTAAGGAGATATGCTTTACTAATTACCTCTCCCTATTCCATGGCATATGGTTTTTCATTGATATGTTCATTCCTTCAAGACATGATATATGTCATTTAAAGATGATTCTTTATGGTCAAATATTGATATTGACCAAAAGAAGATCTCACAGCTCTTACAGTTATCTTGCTTTGATCTAAGTGAACTTTTGCTTTGGGTGTTTCTTATCTGGAATCTGAGCATGAATTTCAGACAGAAAGGTCATTATATATGCACATACAAATTAGTTCAAAGTCCAGAAATGGAGAGCTTTTCTACACTACTAGCATTCTGAAGACAAGTGCCTGTGTATGTTAACGTCATACCATCAGGGTCTGGATCACTCCAATGGATAGGAAGTATTATGGACAGATGTTTGTGCTCCTCCCCACCTCGCAAATTTATATGTCGAAAACTTACTCTTAATGTGATAGTATTTAGAGGTAAGGCCTTTGGAAGGTAATAAAATCCTGAAGGTGGAGATCTCATGAATGGGATTAGTGCCCTTATAAGAGGCCAGAGGATATAGAAGAGGCCAGTTGTCTGCAACCCAGAAAAGGGCTCTTACCAGAACCCCACCATACTAATGCCATGGTTCTGGACTTCCAGCTTCCAGAACTGTGAGAAATAATTGTTCTTTAAGTTACCCAGTCTATGGTAACTTGTTAGAACAGCCTGAACTAAGACAAAGGCATGAATAAACATGTATATGATTAAATACATAAAAGAACAAACATTTCTTGAATGAACATATATGCGAATTAGTTACTTGATTTTACACAAGAACATGGCTCAGTTTACTACTCTCTGCTGATATAACACCAAAGTACACAGTTCATTTATAGACATCATTATACAAGCAACATTATGAAGTCAAGGCTAGAATAAATATTTCATATAAGAAGTCAACTGTCTTTGTGCTCCTTTTGATTTCCTGATCATATTTTATATTTTTTATTTGTTTAGCATAGACAAATCAGGATATTTTTCTATATCATGAGATAAATTCAGGCACAAGTTTTAAAATTCTGCACATAAACTAGGCTTCATATTCTTGATAGGCCACAGTGATCTCTCCTTCCTAAGAATGTGTGACACTTTGTGAATAAAATACTGACAAGGGACACAGCCATATACTGCTACAAGACATGTTTGTTACTGTCATTTAGCCTGCATTTTATTCAATTTTATTGGTATTATTTACTTACCTACTACAAAACTCCTTCCTGTTAAGGAATATGAATTAAGTCCCTTTATATAATCCCACCCTGCCTCAAAGGGTGTGAAAAATAGGTAGGTAGATAGGTAAATGGATGAACAGATAGAGAAACAGATAGGCATTTGTTGACTGAATGTAAATGAATGTAGTCATTATAAGAAAATAAAAATGGAGTGGAAAAATAAAATATGTAATATTTTATGTTTTGTATTTTGAATACCATTACAATAGCTTGTTCACTATTTTTACAGACTAAGATAAAAACCACTACTTTCCCTTAAAATATATACTTTAAGATATTCAGCACTGTTCATTAATATATTCATTTAAGTAGTAGTTATAAATATCAAAAAATCATTAGAAAAATAAAATAGGTCAAAAAGGAATATCATTATTTTCCTTAACTTTCACTTTTGATTTAAAAAATACACATGAGATGAAAATTGTGTTCTTAACTTTAACCCATTTATGATGCTAAATGTCCCTGAATTCTGCCCTGAATGCCAGCCTGTAAGTGGAGGTTATTGCTTCTTCCCATGAGGGTATATATTCAATTAAATGTATCCCATGTACCAGACATTAGAAAACAAAGTAATGAGGAAGACACAATCCCTGCCTTCAAAGAGCTTACAAGATAGTAGGTGTGTGTGTGGCTGTGTGTGTATGCGTGTGTGATATTTTTTGAATTGTCAAAGTTAGAACAGGTTTTTTGCTTTTCAGTAGAAATCATGGCTATTCCATCCCTGCTTCCACTGGGAAAAGGAAGCCTTTGCAAATCAGTCTGTCTCTTTGTTCTCAAGGTTTCCCTCATTTGACAACTGTTTCTCTTCAATAAGTAGATAATGGTCAGCTCATTAAAGATAAACAAATTGTGGTCTTCTTACTCCTGATTATTCTCTTCCTTCCTCAACTCCTTAGGCAGGTTTTACATTTTCCTCCCATTCTTAGTCCAAGACTTTGTCTTTAACCTTATCTTGTTTACCTGTATATACATTAATTCAGGGACATACATAAAAGCTGCTACTATTATTTTATATTTCGAATACTAACTACCTCCCAGTGTGCAGGCTAGTCTTAAAGAATAACAGCTCCTTATAGGTTTTCCTTAAAATTAGTACCATTGTCTAATTTTTTCTCTGCTGCAAATGGCCATGATTTCATTCCTAGCAATATATACATATACATGCATGTATACACACATTTGTATGTATATATACATTTGTATGTATACATGTGTGTATGTATTTTTAAAGAATAACTTGTCTTTCATTTTATATACTGCATTTATCATGATCCCATTTTGAAAACTCCTCAGGAAGGAGAACCTAATTTCTGTAGCAGCAATAGCAAGTTTTTATTTTCATAGAAATTTCACCTAACTCTGCCTTCCTATGGTCACTCCTCTATCACTTAATCAGTCATCCTGTCCTGAGGCTCCTAAATCCAGCTTGTTGATGACGCCAGGCCCCCCTTAAAGCTGCTTAGGGCCCAGTACCTCAGGCTCACCTCTTTATCTCACACCTCACTTAAACACCAAATGAATTTCAACTATAGCTGTTCTTTCCAACAACTCTTCCCAGTAAATCAGATTTAGGTCCTGCTGTCTCACCTGCCGAAAGGACTCTCTCCTATCCTTCAGCAATGTTCGTCTGAGAAAATATCCCTTTGCTGAGCAAGAACTGAGCAGCCATCAACCTCACCACCACCACCCCATGAACCCAGATTTTCCACGTGCTTTTCAGAGTTGTTCTCTGCAGCACAAAGCAGAAGATCCACCTATTAGATTCAGTGCAACATGTCAGGCTCCATGAAAGTTCCACCTCTCTCAGATATTGCCTCTCTCCTCCAGTTAGTCACATAACGGCTTCAGAGTCACAGAGACCCAGGTTTTAATTCTGACACTGCTACTTGTTGTCTCATTCTGAACAACTTCCATTTCTTCATTTAAATAATGGTCCTAGAAAGATTTACCTTATAGGCATAGGGACAGGCCAAAAGTGTATCCTTATGGTAGGCACTAATCTCTCTTCTGTCTTAAGGCCAAGACAGTTTTTTGAAGGAGATTATATTAAATGAGTCTTCATACAGAAATCATGCAATCATTGCAACTGCTAATATTTTAAAAGTTGCAAAAGTAACTTCTAGAAGAAATTGTATTAACAGTACATTATGGTTATTTTTAAAAATCTTTTTAACACCCTATTGGAAAATATAGAGGAAATTACCACTTCTATATGTTTTTGCAATTATTTCACTAATTTAGTGACATTGTGGATGTTTCTACAAAATCAAATATAGAACTGAAATAATTTGTCAGGGTAAATGTTAGTAGAACATTTTCTTTAATTACTTGCACACTTCATTTTGCTATACTTTAACTTGAATTATCTAGAAAATTATAGTTCTCCATGTTCATGTATAACAGGAAACACCAGGTTATAGCAATTGATTTAATTGTTCTCTGGAGCATAAATTACCTGAACATTACTCATCACAATGATTGTCGTTGTTGAAAATGTGTGTAACCAAAAATACCAACATTATATGAAATATTTTTAAAATATTAATCACTTCCTATCCATTTAGAAGCAATGTGATTACCTAATAATAGATGAAATATCTCTAAATAGAGACAGATGGAAGAGCTTTATGAAATATAACACTTAGGCTTAAAAAGTTCATAAATTTTATGTTCTCAAAAACTACATTTTGGGTTCTCAAAGAGTATGCTAATCTGATGATCATTTTTTAGATACTGAATCTTCCAAAAACTTCTAGTTACTATTTTATAGCTTTGAGGGTTGATCTACCTAATTTGAAAGACAGGTTATTTGTTTGGTTTTGATGGGAAAAAAATGCATTTCAGGAACATTTTATTTGCCCAAAGACAATGGGTGTGAGAGCAATGGGGAGGGAGGAAGTCAAGACCTACATCTCATTTTTCATATCTAATTGACATTGTTATGTTATTCCCTCCAAAATGCTTGCATTTATAATAAATTGTGTATATTAGGAGTTTTCTAGATAATATGATTCTTCATAGCACCATTTTCTTATACAATCCTTTTCATTCAGTCAAAAAAAAAGGTGTTCAATGATGCCATAGACCAGGTACTCTCCTAAGCACTGGGGATAAATAAGTTAATAAAGAAGACAAAGCCCCTGCCTTTATGGACCTCATTCTTGTGAGCACAAGAGACACTGTCAAAATATATATTGAAATGTCAGGGACTGCTAAGTACAAGGAACAGAAATGAAAGATGAGATAATAGCATGATTAGGACTTTTTGTGTGTATGAAAGACAGGGAGGGAAAGAAAGGGAGAGAGAGAAAGAGGGGGGTATTGATTTGTTGTTCTACTTACTCATGCATTAATGGGTTGATTCTTGTATGTGCCCTGATTGGGGACTGAACCCACAACTTTGGTGTGTGGGGCAGATGCTCTAACCAATTGAGCACCCTGCCCGGGCTAGGGCTATTTTTGATAAGTTGATTAGAGAAGGCCTCTCTAAGAATTCACCATTTATGAAGAGAGCTAAGCAAATAACTGGGGAGAAAATGGCTTCTGTGGAAAGCACAACACCAAAGCAGCAGGTAGGCTGATGAGATTGGATAACAAGAGGGTGCACAGGTAGACTTCTTAGGCTGTACTAGAAAATGTACTAAACATTTTATACTTCCTCATCCCCAGTACCATCCTATGGTGATATATATTATTTTCCTCATTTTGCAAAATAAAACATAAAACATTGAGATAAGAAATATGAAATTACTTACCCAGGATTGGGGCAGATCAAGGACCCAGTTCCATGAGGCCCAAATCAATGTTAGCTCCTGAGCTATTCTGCTTCCATCAAGGAATACAGCCACAACTTACTGTCCTGGAATAAGGTGTCTGGTTGTAGATATCAGAACAGCCTAATAAAGGAAATAGAGAGCTCAAGTTGAAGTGGCCTGGCATTGTTGCTACCCTGATGGGTGATGATGAACAATCATTTACTACCTTAAAATTTAACTTATATAATCTTCATTTCCTCATTAATGTATTCTAAACATATCTGTTGAAGAAGGCTAATAAGATTAGGCACTGTGGTAAAATTTCTTTAAATTATTTTTTTATTTATTGTTGTTTAATTACAGTTTTCCCACCTTTTCCCCTATTCCCTGCTTGCCCCTTCCCCTTCTTTCCCGTTATGCACCTCCCCCTCCCACTCTGGTAACTGTCAGTTTGTACTTTATTTCCAAGTCTCTGGTTCTATTTTGCTCATTTGTATATTTTGTCGATTAGGTAATCCCCTTGTAGGTAAGATCATATGGTATTTGTCTTTCACTGCCTGGCTTATTTCACTTAGCATAATGCTCTCCAGTTCCATCCGTGCTGTGACTAAGGGTAGGAGCTCCTTCTTTCTTTCTGCTGCATAGTATTCCATTGTGTAAACATATCACAGTTTTTTCATTGACTCATTTACTGATGGGTAGTTAGGCTCTTTGCAGCACTTTGCCATTGTAAATAGTGCTGCTATGAATATTGTGGTACATAGGTTATTTTGAATTGGTGGATTCTTAGGATGTAATCCTAGCAGTGGGATCACTGGATCAAAACGCAGTTCCATTTTTAGTTTTCTGAGGAAATTCCATACTGTTTTCCACTGTGGCTGCAACAGTCTGCATTCCCACTAACAGTATACTAGGGTCCCTTTTCTACACAAACTTACCAGCACTTGTTTGTTGATTTGTTAATGATGGCCATTCTGACCAGTGTGAGGTGCTATCTAATTGTGGTTTTAATTTGCATCTCTCTGATGGCTAGTGATGCTGAGCACTTTTTCATGTGTCTATGGACCTTCTGTATGTCCTCCTTGGAGAAGTGTCTGTTCAGATATTTTACCCATTTTTTAATTGGACTGCAATTATTTCTGGTGTGGAGTCATGTGAGTTCTTTATATATTTTAGAGATCAAACCCATGTCCAAGTTATCATTGGCAAATATGTTTTCCCATACAGTTGGTTCCCTTTTCATTTTGTTGATGTTTTCTTTGGCCATGCAGAAACTGTTTATTTTGATGTAGTCCCATTTGTTTATTCTTTCCTTTATATCCCTTGCCCCTAGGGGATTTATTGGTGAAAATATTGCTGCGTGGGATATCTGAAATTTTTCTGCCTATGCTCTCCTCTAGGACTTTTATGGTGTCATGACTTATATTTAAGTGTTTCATCCATCTTGAGTTTATTTTGGTGTATGGTGTAAGTTGGTGGTCGAGTTTCATTTTTTTGCATGAACTTGTGCTGATCTCGCAACCGCATTTGTTAAAGAGGCTATTTTTACTGTATGTTATGCTTCTGCCTCCTTTGTTGAACATTGATTGTAGAGACCTGGGTTTATTTCTGGGCTCTCCATTATGTTCCATTGATCTATGTGTCTGTTCTTATACCAGTTACAGACTGTTTTGATTACAGTGGCCTTTTAATATTGTTTGATATCAGGTATTGTGATCCCTCCTACTTTGTTCCTCTTTCTCAAAATCACTGAGGCTATTCAGAGTCATTTATGGTTCCATATACATTTTTGAAATATTTGTTCTATATATGTGAAATAAGTCATTGCTATTTTGATAGGAAATGTGTTGAGTCTATAGATTGCTTTGAGTCATATGAACATTTTAATGATGTTAATTCTTCCAATCCATGAACACAGTACATGCTTCCATTTGTTTGTGTCTTTCTTAATTTCTTTCTTCAGTGTTGTGTAGTTTTCTGAGCATAAGCTTTTTATCTCCTTGGTTAAGTTTATTGCTAAGTGTTTTTTTCTTTTTCTTTTTTTTTTTGTTGCTATAGCAAATGGGATTTTTCCCCTAATTTCTGTTTCTGATATTTCATTTTTGGTATACAAAATGGCTTTGATTTCTGAATGTTGACTTTGTATCCCATTGTTTTTCCAAATTCATTTATTAGGTTGAGTAATTTTTTGGTGGAGTCTGTAGGGTTTTTTAAGTCCACTATCATGTCATTTGCAAACAGTGACAGCTTGACTTTCTCCTTTCCAATTTGGATGTCTTTTATTTCTTGTTCTTATCTAATCGCTATGGCTACAACTTCCAATACTGTGTTGAATAGAAGTGGTGAAAGTGAACAGCCTTGTCTTGTGCCTGATTTTAGGGGGAAAACTTTTAGTTTTCGCCCGTTGAGTATGATGTTGGCTGTAGGTTTGTCATATATGGCCTTTATTATGTTGATATATGCATCTTCAATGACCACTTTGCTGAGTGTTTTTGTCATAAATGGGTGCTGTACCTTATCAAATGCTTTTTCTGCATCTATTGTTATGATCATGTGGTTTTTGTCAATGAATGATAATCAAGTGTGCCTTCAAGAATTCCTCAATCAAGTAGAAAGCAAACCTATGGGCATATCCTTCAGGATAATATAAAGTCCAATAAATATGTTGAAAAACTGCTATGGAAACAGAAAGCCAGGAATAATGATACCTGGCCAGTTTTCTGTAAAATTAGGAAGAGAAGCTGCATGATCACACTGGGACTTCCTTGCCTCCAAGATTATTTTATTTCAACTGTCAGTCATTGAGTAACATTCAATGCAGCCTGTGCAAAAGCAATATTAATATTTTTGGCAGACATAAGCTATACTGGATTCCTCTTCCTCTCCTTCCTGTAACAAGCCCTGTAATTCTAAATTATTTTTCTAATAATACATCATATGCTCAGAAACCTTCACAGGTCATGAATTTCCTTATTAATAACAATAATAATGGATGGAAAGAATTTAACCTAAGTATACAATATAAGCATTGGCTATTACTCAAAAATGAAACATGCATAAAGAAACTTTTAGCATATTCCATTTTACTTTAACATTTTTGAAATAAACTCAGGTTTTCATAGTATAGTTTTAGAGTAAATGAATTTGAAGTACTCAATCTCATATAACTGATGACATTTATCTTCAGTAATACCTATTATAAATAGTCTGCATTCACATAATTAGCTTTTGAGGGTTTGCATAAGCCCAATAATAGAAAAGGAGCTTGACTTCTGATAAGTTATGTGCTGAGGCTCACTTACAAACTAGAAAAGAGACAAAGTTGTAGCAGCAAGTCATTGAACTAGAGGGTAAACTGAGCTGAACTCAGAAACTCCATCTTGAGGAAGATTTGACTTTCTAAAGTATGACATCCTTCTTAAGAAACTAAAATCTTATTTCTTTACTACAGTGCTGGCAAAACAAAGAGAGCATACAGAATTTTAAGAAATGGATAATTTAAAATGTTTAAATAAATTAGTCAATAAAATGTTGAATTCAGGTAAGATTATGACACTCTTTTGAGTTAATAAAGCTAATTTTAATAACCATAATCTGCATGTCTTTTTCCATATAAACAACTGTAAACCTACTTTTGCCTGCCCCTATATACACATATATATGTGTTTACATATCTATATTATACATTCATGTATATAAATATCTACTATATATAGGTTATTCTCTATTTGGAGATTTTTCATACTTTTTATCTTATTTTGACACTATATTATGCCCTGTATATTATCCTGTATCATTATTGGGAAACATTCTTTTAACAGCTCAAATACAAACTGTAATGATTGAATACATCATTAATTATGCTAAAAGAGAAAAATAATCCCAGAAGTGGAATCATTAGGTCAGATAGTATAAATTTCCTTATAGATTTTTAAAATTATATTTTATTGACTATGCTATTACCATTGTCCTGATATTTCCCTATTTGCCCCCCTCCACCAAGCACACCCTACCCCCTCAGGCAATCCCCCCCACCATTACTATGTCCATGGGTCACGTGTGTAAATTCTTTGGCTATTCCATTTCCTACACTGTACTTTACATCTCTATGGCTATTTTGTAACTACCTATTTGTACTTCTTAAGCCCCTCACCTCTTCATCCACTCTCCACCTCTCCTCTTTCATCTGGCAACCTTCAGGTAACTTCTTTTCTTTTGCTTTTATAATCAACAGAAGAAAAAAGCAAATAAAATATAACCAGAGACAACGAAGTTAAGAACAATCTAACAATAGCCAGGGGAGAGTGGGGAGGGGACAGTGAGGAGAGGGGATTACAGAAACTACTATAAAGGACACATGGGCAAAATCAAGGGGGAGGGTGGAGGCGGAGGAGTGAGGTGGGTTCAGCTGGGGTGGGGTGGGGGGATGGGGAGAAAAGGCATACAACTGTAATTGAGTAACAATAAAATTTAAAAATTTTTTAATTAGTAAGGTAAAAAAATAATAATAAAAAAGACTCTTTAAACTTTGGCCTTTTAATAATAATGTGTCTTACAGTTGGCCTCTTTGCATCCATCATAATTGGGACTATCTGCACATCCTGGACTTGCATGTCTATTTCCTTCACCAAATCAGGGAAGCTTTCTATCACTATTTTTTCAGATAGATTTCCAATTTCTTGCTCTTTCTCTTCTGCTTCTGGCACCCCATGAGGTGAATGTTAGACTTCTTAAAGTTGTCCCACAGGCTGTTTATATTATCCTCATATTTTTGGAATCTTTTTCTTCTTATTGTTCTGCATGGTTGTTTTTTTTGTTTGTTTCCTTATATTCCAAATCATTGATTTGATTCTTGGCTTCATCCATTCTACTGTTTCCCTGTAAATTGTTCTTTATTTCAATTAGTGTATCCTTTGTTTCTGACTGGGTCTTTTTTATGCTGCTGAGATCTTCCTTAAGTCCCTTGAGCATCCTTATAAACAGAGTTTTGAACTCTGCATATGTTAAATCAGGGATGTCAAACTCATTTTCACTGGGGGCCACATCCACTTCATAGTTGCCTTCAAAGGGCCAAATGAATTTTAGGACTGTGTAAATGTAACTACTCCTTAACAGTTAAGTGAACATTTGGCTCTGCCACCCAGTAGAAACAAGGTACCAGGCCAGATAAAACAAGGTGGAGGGATGGATTCAGACCACAGGCCCTGTGTTTACCACCTGTGTGATAGATTGTCCATTATTCTGTTTAGTTCTTTTTCTGGAATTTTGATCTGTTTCTTCATTTGGGCCATATTTCTTTGTCTCCTTATTTTGACAGCTTCCCTGTGTTTGTTTCTATGCATTATGTAGAGCTGCTTTGACTCCATGTCTTGGTAGTGTGGCCTAATGTAGTAGGTGTCCTACAGGGTCCAGTAGCACAGCCTCCCTTATCACCCAAGTTGGGTACTTGAGGTGCACCCTTTGTGTAGGCTGAATACACCCTCCTCTCACAGTTGACTCTTGGTGGCCGTTAACAGACCAATGGGAAGGATTTACCCAGGCCAGTCAGCTGCACGGACTGGCTGTGACCACTGACCACCAACCTATGCCCTTCATGGAGGATCAGCTATGCAGGGGCAGGGTGGTGGTACTCCAACGTGGTTTATAGCTGTAACCGAGTATATCAGCCCTGGGGTTTCCTGGGTGGTTCAGGCCAAGGTCAGCCCCCACCCTGTGTTTTGCCCAGGGCCACCCTGTCTGAGCTATAAAGCAATCTGAGATGGCTGCTACTTGTGCTGGTCATGGAGATTCCCAGGTGAAGCCAAGCTGTGACTAATCTGGCTGGTGCTAGGGCTCACTGAAGCCAGCTGTTGCTTGTTTGATAGGATTTAGGAGCCCAGATCAGCCATTTTTATTGAAATGAAGCTTGGGTGGGCCCACAAGTTGGGTGAGTAGAGCCTCTGGGGATCTCCAAGGTGAGTCACACAGTTTTAGCCAGGTTGATAGAATCTCAAATACGGCACCAGCCTACTGGCTCTGTGTGGGGAGGGCTCAGCAAAGGGACACTGGCCTCTGCTCACCTGATGCCAGATACTTCAGTCTCTCCCTATGTACCACTGGTGCCCTTCAAGCTGCCACCCCAGTGCTGAAGCTCAGTAGGAGTGAGTCTGAGTAAGTGAGTCCATGTGTGGGTTCCCCAAGAGGAACTGCTTAGGACTCTAGTAGTCTCCTCCACTGACTCCATCTCTGCTGGTTTTTACAGCCAGAAGTTTTGGGGACTTTTTCCTGTCACTGGAACCCTGGGTTGGGGGGCCTGGTGTGGGTCTGGGACTCCTTGCTCCTGAGATATCCCTCCCAAATTTTCATCAACATGGATGTGGGGCTGGTCTGATCCATATCCATGCCCCTTCTACCAGTCTGGTGGATGTGGTTTCTTCAATTCAGTAGTTGTCAGATTTCCATTCAACTCAATTTCTGACATTACTGAGTGATGATTGTTCTATATTTTAGTTGTAATTGTGGTGTGGTTATGAGAAGAGGCAAGCCATGTCTACCCATGTCGCCATCTTGATGCACATTGTTTTTTGCACTCTCCATAAAAGTGGTTATTTTGCATTATTCTCCAGTAAAGAACACAGGCTTTGGAACAGGAGTGCCTGGAGTGGAATCATGACTCAAACACTAATTGCAGACTTTAGTCCTTGAATGTTTCAAAACTCATATACTCATTTGGAAAGTCTTGACAATAAATGTATCCTTCTTTTGAGTATTTTTAGGATGTTGGACACATGTTCAGAATGCAATGATTATTACTGTAAATATTACTGCTACAACAAATAATGGTATAATGACAACACTAAGTATCATTTTTGTTCTTTAATATTATTATATCATTTATTGTAAAATAATTCTAAGTTTATTTGATTACCAGTTTGGCAGAGACAATTAGTAGTCCCACAGCAAGATTTGTATCTGGGCACTTTGGAATTAGAGACCACATTTCCCAGACAGCCCACATCTGGATATAGCCACATGGCTAAGTTTTCACTAATGGAATGTAATTAAAAGTGAGGCTCGCTACTTATGTGTGTAGGCTTTAGGACATAGTGCATGAAATCCTCTCCTCTCTCCTTCCTGCTGTCTGGAATGCAAATGTGCCTGGGATTTAGCATCCAGGAGGCAAGGCAGAAGAATGCTCTAGGGCAAGCATCAAAAACTATGGAGTTGCCTGCTTTTGTAAATAAAGTTTTATTGGACATATCTGTACCTATTTGTTCATGTGTTGTATATGGCTACTTTCACCCAACAACTGCAGAGCTGAGTTATTGAAACAGACAACCATAGAGCCCCTAAATGCTACAATATTTACTATCTGGCCCTTTACAAGAGAACATTCCCAACGCTGCCCTAGGAGATAGCAAAGCAGTAAGATAGAAATTTTCCTCAGTCCCCAAGTGACCATGTGAAATATAAATAACATTCAACCCACACCAGAGACATCTATCTTATCTAAGCAATTCTTTGGGGCCATTTAGTTCTAGCAACATACTTTTCATCCTAACTAATAAACCAGAAAGCTGAGAGTTTATAAACTTATGGTGTTTAAGTTTGTCATTTTTATTGAAGTTTGAGAATTTTTAAAATAATTTATGGAGTTCTTTTTATGTTAGGAATTTAAACTTAAGTCTGTGGTAATTATGAAAAAATAATGTCCATAGGTGTTATTTGATTTTTGTTATGTTTTTCTATAGTCTTTACTACAATATTTATTTTCTACAAATCTATCATTACTTTCTCTTATAGTTTCTTATATTGTTTTATATTTATGAAGTTTTCCTTATCTTCAGGTTAGATAAATATTTGTTCTTTTTTGTGTTTTTTATTGTTTGTATTTCACTCATAATTCTTCATTCCCAATGGCATCCAGCCAACAGTACTTTTTGAATAGTTTATCCATAGATGTATTATATGATACTAACATATTATAACCATACATTCAATTTATGTCATATAATCAAGTACTTATAAATTTATAAATATTCATATTTTTCAGAGCTTTTATATTGTTCCATTGCTATAGTCTTCTTTTCTTAAGTCAGTTTTATAGTGTTTTAATTATTATAATTGTAGGAATTCAAATGCATTCAGTGTGGAAGTCATCCTTACTCATTTATGTTTACAGTTTCTAACTTTGGGGGGGGGATTTAAGAGGGGGATGCTTTCTAAAAATTTATTTTGTCAAGTGGTATATATAAAATAAATTATACTTTATTTAATTTATCACAACCACAGAGAAAGATTAATGGATGTTCACAACACAGGTGAAAAATATCACACTACATAACTTATACCACATGCTGTCATGAAAAGCAAACTTGCAAAATTCTAATTTCATAGAATTCTTCATTAGATTGAGGCTAAGATAAATAATTTTGTCTACTAATGTATAACATTAGACTTTCAATATTTTTTCTCATATAGCTTCTGCAAAAATTCTGAACTGTTTTTAATACTATTATTATTTACATTTGAGTTACTAGAAAACTGGATAAAGCAATTTGGTAATTTGATTTCAATCATGAGGTTACTGAGCAGCTGAGCCTGAGATCTGTCGTGCCTGCTCTCTGTCACGCTTTTCTGGCACAGTGACCTGAGCATTTGTTCTACAATGGGTCTGGCCAACTAATGAATGTGACCACTTTATTACATTTTTTTTTATCCCAAAACACTTTAAGAACAAGGTTTTTAGATTGTCATGATCAAATCTCTTCATTGAAACTCAGTATCAATAATGACTCCTGGCCTCCATAGGCCTTAAAATATTTATGGGTATTAATTTTTGAACTTTATTTTGTTTATCATTTTTCTATTTGGAATTGAACCAAGTATATATATTCCTACTCATATCATTTTATAGGTCTTTCAGAAAAGAACTATTTTTAAAATAATGCATATTCATAACTTTAGCAATGTTATTACAAAAACTCTGATTTATCTATACATAAATATAGATATTTATATATATATGTAATAAAATTTAGTATCTGTTCAGTTTAATAATAGTAATGAAATGAAAGGCCTGGGTACTTTTCCCTGATTGAATCCCCACTCTGGGAGTAAATTACTACCTTATGCACCCTGACTGGTATGGCTCAGTTGGAGCATTGGCCTGTGGACCAAAGGGTTTCAGGTTTGATTCCTGGTCAGGGCACATGCCTAGATTGTGTTTCGGTCCCAGTCAAGGCAACTGATGGATGTTTCTCTCTCACATCGATGTTTCTTGCCCTCTCTCCATCCCTTCCGTTCTCTCTAAAATCCATAAGAATGTCATTGCATGAGGATAAAAAAATTACTATCCTATGTTAACAATTTCTTACATTTCTTTGAGTCCTACCACCTATCTATGAATTGATGATATGGAAGTACCATTTAGTTGTTTCTGTTTGGGTCTTTATATAAATGAAAATATTAACCATGATGGATTCTTCTTTGACTTGATTTTTTTATTGAACATTGTGTTTATGAGATTTATCTATGTTGATGGATAGTGGAGTGATTTATTTACTTTCTCTGCCTTGTAGTAAATCATCATGTGAACACATCACAATGCATTTATCCATTATTCTACTGATAGACATTCTGAGGTGTTTCCAATCTTTGCTTTACAAAAAGTGCTGCTATAAATATTCCAATATATGCTTCCAGATGCACACATCAACCTGTGGTTTGTGACCCAAGTCAGTTCATGAATTGTTTGTTACAAGTCCACAATGGGGTAAGTATAGAAATAGAAGGTAATCATTTAGAAGGCATAATAGTAATTGGATTTTGCTGCACTATCCAAGATCACCAGCAGTGAACTCATCATCTAACAGGGTTTCACCAGTGTGACAGTGTTAAACTCAGGTGATGAGTCATTAAAAAACCACAAAGGAGTTAAGCATGATAGGAGCACGTGGTAGTTTTAAGATTAGATTGGTAACTGTAATGCAAAAGTGGATAAATATTGTAGAAAACATGAATACATATATAGTGTAAAAGTCTGTACATTATCACTGATTTCATCGTATCACCTGATGCAGTACTATGGTACCACATACTTCTCATTTAATGAGCATAGAGTAATTGCAATTACTGAATTAATGTCCACCTTTAGCAAAAAGCTCCACAAATACAAAGATATTCTTAACATACTATCAATACTATCACTGAAGGACAGTTTATTTGACTTTTAATTGTGAAATATTCCAGAAAAGGAAGCAGGTACAGGTTAACTATTAACGATAAGTGAAACACTGAGCAGCATTACTCGGGTGAAAACAGAGGACACCGACAGTCTGTGAGAGCCCATCTGTGCCTCTCTCCAATCATATTGCCACCTGCCAGGTAAATGCCAAAATAATTAAGCATTAATGTGAGATTTTGATCGTAATTCCCACTCTCCCTTTTACAGAATGTAATTAATAAAATTAATATTCATGGTCACTTTGTATAAAGTATATGATTGTCTAACCACTATGCTGTACACCTGAAATTAATATAGAATAATATTAAATGTAAACTGTAATTGAATAAAACAGTTGCTAATACACAGTTCTCACCACACTGTGATAAATTTAAAATAAATGAGTATTTTAGCTCTAATGCAAAAAAATTAGTGTTCATGTATTATGTAAAAAGGTATTTAGATTTTCAATTTTTGAAATTCTATAAAAATAATCATACTCAATACATCCTCCTCTGATATACTTCTTTCATGCAATTTTATGTTTCTAAGATTCCAACCGTGTTGAGGGGATACCTCTAGCTCTTTCATCCCTAATACAAGAGAATATTCCACTGCGTGCCTATAAAGTGATGTTTTATTTGTTGTGCTGACGCTGGCATCGGTGCTGTTTGTGGATTTCTGCTGTTGGTGTTGCTGTGTACGATTCACACATGTTCAACAGCTCCTCCAGAGGACATACAAGAAAAGAACTGCTGGCTTGAAACGCTACACAAGTCTTCAGAGTTCATTAAAATTAGTAAAGTATAAGGTATTTTATATGCTATACCATACATTTATATAAGCATTACATAAATTTTATTTATTTTCTACATTTTTCTCAAAATAAGCCTGCTCTTATTTTAAGTCAAACCTTTAAGTCAAACAAAAAATGTGCTTATTTCATTAATATACTCATTAATTAAACAAATATTTACAGAGGCGCTCACTATGTGTCACATACTATACTAGAGGCTAAAATATTCTTAATTTTTAATATCCGGCTTCTTAGGTTCTCAACACCACAGCCCACTCACTGGTCTTCAGAAGGCAAGGTTCATTCTGATACAAAGAACCAGAGTGAAAGCATTTAAAAAAACCAAACAAACCTGCAAATAGCCAGTATGAGATATGCTGTAAATTGTAAAAGTGTCCTAAAATAATCACATTATTATTGTCTCACTCCTTATGTAATAGCAAATACCTTTAAATATTAATCTAAAACTTTTTTTCAAAGTAAAATTACTTAAGTAACAGCATGGAAAAGAACACAGAGATCTGAAATGTTTAAATCTGATTTTTGTCTCACTTTAAAAATAAATAATTGCATTTCTTTCCCATTCCATGACAACCCCCAGGCCTGGAAATGCCTTTACATGAGGGAGTTTTAACAAGTGAGTAGAGTGCTCCAGAGCATTGAAATAAACATTAACATGGTTCGATCAGTGCCAGGAAGCTCCACAGACTCTGCCATCATTATAGCGTCCCACCTACCCTTTTCACTTTACACCCTTTTATCTTCCAATAAATAAGAATTGCAACCATGGAAACATTGTCTGGTCTGCATCTCAATGATATTATTAAGCCTCAAACCATGGCTATAATTTGGCTGTCCTAGAGAGAAAATATTTATTGCTTGACACACCCTAACAAATAAAAGCTGCTTAATGACTATGCATGAATGCCTGTGTGGAAGAATTTTTTTTGTGCTCACTTCCTGGTTCAGAAGTATAAGAGAAGATATAAAAGAATCATCTGCTCTCCAGTTCCATCCATGCTGTTGCAAAGGGTATAAGCTCCCTCTTTCTCTCTGCTGGGGGGAGGTGGGTTTGGATGGGGTGGAGTGGAGGGATGGGGGGAAAATGCAGACAGCTATAATTGAATAACAATAAAATTTTTTTAAAAATTGTTTTAATTAAAAAAATGGAACCATCTGAATCATTTAGACAACATTTGGCCTAAAATGAGCAGAAGTTATGTAAGTTATATTATAATAAGTTACAGTAATAGATTAAGTTCTTTAAAACATATTGCTCTCATGAGCTTACTTAAATAAAAATTATGTTTTCAAAATCATGCTCACTGATACACTGTAAAGCTCTCAAGATTTGGGTGGGAGGATGGGCAGTGGGGAGGTGTTCGTGTGTGCTATGCTTACCTGAACTAGGTTGTGAGTTCTACACTAAACATAGTACCAGGATAGGTATAGTTTCACTGAGTTCATTAACATAACCAAATACCTACCTGTCAGTTGACAGTGTGTATTCAGTACTAGAAAATATGAAGTGATCACAAAGGGCAATGGGACTATAAAGAGGCTAATGAGGACATGATTCTGGGCAGACATAATGGCATGAGCAAAATCCATGAAGAATAAAAGCAACGGTATTTACAGCAAAAATAGTAAAAACAGTTGAAT
Organism: Desmodus rotundus; assembly: GCF_022682495.2. Lineage (NCBI taxonomy): Eukaryota > Metazoa > Chordata > Mammalia > Chiroptera > Phyllostomidae > Desmodus > Desmodus rotundus. The sequence continues at coordinate 56,262,325 of NC_071394.1, read as the reverse complement.
GTCAACTATATCTCAGTAAAAATGGTACTAATAATAACAGTCTAACTGTTTAGGAATGTATGTATGTATGTGAACTGATAGTTACACAGTTCCATTTACAATAAATGCACAGAGAAAGAAAGAGAATTATCAAAGACAGGAGGAACTTCTTAAGTTTTGCCATAAATCAAAAGAGAGTTTTAGATTCAACTAGGTTACCGCTTTCCTAATTATTTATTTTCTCCCTTTTTGTGTGATGAGTATAATATTCTCACCAACTTATAACATAGAAATATTTCTACTAGTATTTTAAATAGATTTTCAACCTTAAAAAAGAAAATATTCCCTAAACATAAGTGTACCCTTCATGACCCAGCAATTCCACTTTTGGGAATATGCCCATCACAACTGAGGGCTCAGGTCCAACAAAAGACTAAAATTTGTTAAAGATAGCTTTATTTGTAATAGTCCCAAACTGGGAGAAACTCAAATGTCCATCAACAGTAGACTTGGTAAACTAATCGTTATCTATTCATCCAATGTCATACTACAGACCGAAGAAGAGGAACAAACTACTAATATATACAGCAACATGGTAAAACAAGCAAATTAGATCTATGTCTGAGTAGGAGCCCAGTGGTATTTCCTAGGGAACTGGAAATACTCTATTTTAGGTGGCAATTTTATTATATTTTACATATGTAAAACATCAAGCATATGGTTAATATTAGCTACAACTCAATAAAAAGAAAAACATGATAATTCAATAATCTTTGAAGAAATCCAAATAGAAATTACTCATGTGACTAAATATAACAGGGGCATGCCCACAAACACACATATGCAAAATATGCAACAAGGAAAAAGTATGTGTGTGCTGAATTGTGAGGTAACTTAATTTTCATTTTTTTAAAATTCCTCAAATGGTGTTATAATTCTGCCCTGATAATTAAGAACAGTTCTAAATATATTGAGAATTTCTAGGACTAATTAATGTAAAATGATACTAAAGGGCAGATCTAAAGAAAAAGAAAAGGGATTATACTTTCAGATAAAGTGAGTGGCTTTGGGGAGACATGGAGGGAAGCAAGAGTTCTGAATTGTTCAAAATGGGAAAATTCTAGGCAAAAATCTCAAGTGGACGTGTAGCTGGATATAAATTTGTGGACTAGGAGGAGATCATGGAAGAGCGGATCCTGCCTTAAAAGAACAAATTAAGGCAGCTGAGTTTTAGAGAAGAGAATAAAATGCAGCAGGTAAGAATTCCAGAATACCATTCCTGCTCCTGACTGGCTGCGTAACATGTGTTACAATAATAGAGGCATTGGTTTGTTAGAAGGACTAAATGAATTAATGCAGGTAAAGTATTTAAAGCAATCCCTGCCAAAAATAAATGCTCAGTAAATATTAGACTATGTAACAGGAAAATTAAAGCTTACACAGAAAATAAAGAGGAAAAAGTAATTCCACTTGATTTTTTATGAATTTAGCCTTTTTTAAAAAATCAGACTTATTGGTTTATTATAGTCATGGTTAGTTTAATCATGATTTTTGCATCAATCAGAAATGTAACATTAATTTTACTCAGTATTGACAGAGACCTGATTCACACAACTGAAGCTTTGTAGAAATTCAATATGGCGCAGCAGCTGTGTAAGTGTCACCCTGTCATCTAACTAGTGTACTTATTTCCATGTAAGCCTCAAAGCTAATTTTAACGTTTGGGATGCAGTGGATATTACAATGGCTACAAAAACAGATACATCGCAGTGGGGAAATATTAGGCTCTTGGTTGATTATTCAACAGAGCTACTATTGCTTTAGTGAAAGTCTCGTCCAGACCTAAACTCCAATCTCCACCAACCAAACAAAAGAGCAATAATGTAAGTCATTGTATTTGCATTGTCCCCTGATCTCAGGGACATTTCTTTAACAATTTCTTGTTCTGAAATTTATTGTTTTGTTCTCTTTCTTCCCCCTTAAGTTTCCTTTACTCCTCTTTTCTCCAAATGGAATACAATGCCATGATGAATAGATAGGTAGCCTCCTCTTTCCACCTCCAACCCCCACCAGAAACAAACAAACAGAAACAGTGGTTTCCAGTGGCTGCATCTCCAGTCATATCAAGAAATGAGAGATGTTGCTCAGGGTGATCCAGACAAGCATTGTGCCTGAGGTTGGGTTGGTTGTTCCAGTGACAGCTTCCGTGGGACACAGCACTGCACCTGGCAAGAGTCCTACTCTGACCCACTGAATTGAAATCTCCAGGCTGTGGAACAATCACCTGCATGATTAGTAGCTCTTGGGTGAGTCTGATGCCCACTCAACTCTGAGAATCACTTGTAATATGCCATTTCCATCCAAACTGCCTCACAACTAAATCTTGCAAGTAGCAGAAAGTCTAGCAACACCATCCACTGGCTGATGGAAACTAAACCCTATCAACCCTATTTATCTTCAAACTTAAGAAAGATGCCCTGGTTAGTATGGTTGAGTGGACTGAGTGCTAACCTCCGAATGGACAGGCCACTGGTTCAATTCTGGTCAGGGCACATGGCTGGGTTGAAGGCCAGGTCCCCAGCTGGGGACATGCAAGAGGCAACCGATTCTCACATTCATGCTTTCTTGCCCTCTATTTTTCCCTCCTTTCCTCTCTTTCTAAAAATAAATATATAAAAAAATTTTTTGAAAAAGAAAGAATGGACAGGTCTCTCATTCTCAGAAATGTGAGAAGATACAATTTTGCATAAATTTATTAAAAAGTCTTCGAAAAGAGAAAGTTGATATATCTCATCTAAAAATTTTCAAAGTTAGATTGTCACAAAATTAAATTAAAAACTATCCTAGATCATGAAAGAGTGGTACAGGCCTCATTTGACTCGCTTTAGATCTGTGACCAAGTGACTAAGTGACCAAGAAAGAAGCCACTGGGCACATGTGGCTGCTGAGCACGTGAACGGTGATGAATGAAACTGAGACATGCTACAAGTGTAAAAAGTTCACCAGATTTCTAAGGCTTACTTTTAAAATCAATAATTTTTATGTTAGTGATACACTGAAATGATTATACTTGGGGTATATTGGATTAAACAAATAATTATTTCAATTAGCATATTAAAATGATACCGTGCTATGTATAATGCGCTCCCAGTTATAATATGTACCCAGGTTTTTGTGTGCACGTTATACACAGGATTATTAAACCCATTATTATACCCATGATATGTAATCATTATGCCCATGTGTAAATAATGTGCACCCATATGTCTCCCTCAAAAGTTTGGGCAAAAAAGTTTGCATTATATGTGGCAAAATATGGTATTTTCCCCTGTTTCTGTTTACGTGCAAAGTGGCTATGTTAAAACTTTAAAAAGCGTATGTGGGGTTACATTGTATTTCTATTGCAGAATGCTGCTATAGAGTCCTATATTGGTAGTTAGTGATTAAGATAACTAAGATAATTCTATCTTAATCCAAACAAAAAATATGTCATGAAATGTCAGTTTTCAAGTGATATGTAAAGTAAGGAATGTGTCAGTCATGTTTCCACTTTATTAAATATTTAGTACCCAGACTTCCTTTCTTCTCTTGCCCCCCTGGCCTTCAGTTTTTTCTCATTTTTCAATGTCTACCCAAGCTTCTGCTGCTGAGACTTCCCAACATCTGAGTGGATGTGATTCTCTCCAATCAACAATACACATGGAAGAAGGCACATTTACAAACCAAAGGAAGTGCCCTGCAACCCTCCCTGTGGAAGTGACATTTAAACTAGAACTAAAAGAAAAAGATACTCATGTGATGTTTATGAGTGGGAAGTGGGAGTGTCTAAAAGTATCCAGTGCAAAGAAGGCCTTCAGATGAAAAATAAAATGTGGCTTTTGAGGAAAACTGCAAAAACCTGGATGTGGCTACAACCTAGGGAGTAAAGGAGAGTTAGTTGTAAGAGGTGAGAATCAGAGATACGGGGCATGTCCATAACACCAAAAGCCTCAAAAGCTACAGTAAAGAGTCTGGACTTTATACCTGGTACTATGGGAAACCAATTGGATGGGTTCAAGCAGGGGGATTTTTTATTTTTTAAGAAGATTACCCTTGAAGGGAAAGATAATAGAAACAGAGAAATCAGTTAATAGACTAGGGCAGATATCCAGGTGTGCAGTTATCATGGCGCAGATACCAGGAGTGTAGTTATGAAGACACTGAGCAGTAGAGGGGAAAGTAAGTGGGAAGCGTGAGGTTCACTTGAAGGTAATACTGGCAGGTCTCTAATTCACTGACAAATTAGAGTGAGTGTGTTAAGGAGGAGACCGAAGTAAAGGACAACACCTGGCTTTTGGTTTAAGCAAAAAATTATAAGCATTTAAAAAATATCTATTTTCAATAGCATAAGAGGAAATTAAAAATCATGGAGAAGCAAAGAAAGGATACTTCCATTTATTAAGCAACTGCCAAGCACCAGAAAATGGTGCTGGGTGTGTCATATATGTTGTCCAATTTACAATTCTCAAGAACCGCATGAAAGTAGGTATATTAACCTAGATCAAAGATGGGCAAAGTAAAGCAAAAAGAAGTTAAAATAACTTGTCAAGAGTCACTCAGTAAATCAGTCTATGTCTAATTTCCTGTGTCTTAAATGCTTATTCCAACACTGATTAAATATTCTCTAAGTCAATGAACTACTGTTCCTAAGATATTTATCGCAAGATGACTCAAAACACAATAACCAATCTTTGACAATTTTAAAAGACTCTCTAGAGTGAGTGCACTGATCCAAAGGTTCATCATGTGCAATCACATTGTTAGTACAATTAAAGTGTTTGCAAAAGCAATCAGGGGAGCTATTTTTTCAATCTGAGTTGTTACAATTCTCCGGAGAATCTCTGAAACAATCTCATAACTTCAAATGCAGAAACTGCCCTTTGCACCTTAAACCCTTGTGTAATGTATCTCTCTCTATGGGGGGAGACGACGACCTGTGGACAGCATCCCTCAGAACTGGTCTGACATTGTGGCATTCTTGCTATCAGCACGAATGGTGCTTCACTCTAGGTCTCTTTTCCATTAAGTCAAGAGTTACACATTTTAGCAGTCTCTGAATTACTGTATATTTTCCTGTGTAAATCCAACATTTCATACTTAAACTCAATGCCTAAAAATTAAGGTTATGTATATATGCCTATATGAGGCCCTGAACCAAGTACACAGTAAAAACCTGAAAGACATACTAAAAGTTTCTCCAAAATGCAAACACAGTATCTGTTAACATTAGACCTCAGTAAAATTTAGTTAGCATTGTTCTTTAACTTCTGATGGTGATGGTCTCAATGACACAAACATACATACCTGCAGAATTTCCTTCTGCTCCTTCATCAAAACACTACCACATACTCAAATGCCAACATGGATGAACATATGTACATATGTAGCAGACAGCAAAAATACTTTTATATTTTTTTATTGTTCAGGTACAGTTGTCTCCATTTTCTCCAAAAAATTCCCCCCTACCCCACCCATCCCCACCTCCCAACCTAGATCCTATCCCCTTTGTCTTTGTCCATGTGTCCTTTATATATGATGACCCTTCCCCTAATTTCCCCCATTATCCCTCTCCCCCACCATCTGGTTACTGTCAGTTTGCTCTTTATTTCAATGTCTCTGGTTATATTTTGCTTCATTGTTTGTTTTGTTGATTAGGTTCTACTTATAGGTGAGATCATATGGTATTTGTCTTTCACCACCTGGCTTATTTCACTTAACATAATGCTGTCCAGTTCCATCCATGCTGTCACAAAGGGTAGGAGCTCCTTCTTTCTTTCTGCTGCATAGTATTCCATTGTGTAAATGTACCATGGTTTTTGATCCATTAATTTATTGATGGGTACTTAGGTTGCTTCCAACACTTGGCTATTGTAAATTGTGCTGCTATGAACATTGGGGTGCACAGGTTCTTTTGGATTGGTGTTTCAGGGTTCTTAGGGTATAGTCCCAGCAGTGGAATTGCTGGATCAAAAGACAGTTCCATTTTTAGTTTTCTGAGGAAATTCCATACTGTTTTCCACAGCAGCTACACCAATCTGCATTCCTACTAACTGTATACTAGGGTTCCCTTTTCTCCACAACCTCACAAGCACTTGTTTGTTAATTTGGTTGTGATGGACATTCTGACCAATGTGATTCAGTATCTCATTGTGGTTTTAATTTGCATCTTTTTGATGGGTAGTGATGCTGAGCATCCTTTCATATGTCTCTGGGTCCTCTGTATATCCTCCTTGGAGAAGTGTCTGTTTATGTCCTTTGTCATTTTTTAATTGGGTTGTGTGTCTTCCTGGAGTGGAGTTGTGTAAGTTCTTTATATATTTTGGAGATTAAACCCTTGTCTGAGGTATCATTTTCAAATATGTTTTCCCATATGGTTGGCTCTCTTTTCATTTTGCTGATGTTTTCTTTAGCCATGCAGAAGCTTTTAATTTTGATGAAGCCCCATTTGTTTATTCTTTCCTTTATGTCCCTTGTTCTAGGGGACATATCAGTGCAAATAAGCAGGAACATTGTTTTAGAAATAACAGACATCTCCAGATTAGTCATGGATGATTCTTTTTTTTTCTATATATTATTCAGTAACACCAGGTGGCATCCACAAGTGCTATTAGTTATTATCATTTGTCCTAGCTAAAGAGATCAGTCAAAATGGATGATGTGTCTCTTAAAGAGCCAATGCACAAAACTATTCTCACCAACTTACCCTGGGCTCCAAATAAGGGATAGCGAAGTGGACTAGAGTTACACGAGGAGAATCTGGGGTCTGTGACTCTGGGAAGACAGCAGAAGGGACACCCAGCAGGATTCTTGTGCTGAGTCAATCTTCCATACTACAGACACCATCTTTCTCTGGTGGAGCACTCTCCTTAGTGTGGCATTAGCCTGGGAGAAAACAATAGCCCCACCTTCTGACTCCCTCTCGCCCTATCTTGTGGAGCTCTTGCCCTGCTGAGCTTCACAAGAAAGGGTCAGCCAGATTCTCTTTTAGTGACTAAGCCTAAAAGAGAGCCTATAGGCAGTGGCAAGTAGAGGCAGATTTTTAGTTGCCTTGGGGCTTTTGCTGACCTGTCCCTGGGCTGGTATTTGTAAAAGCAGTCATTGGTGTACAGCTTGGTAATTCCTACATATACCCAGGTCCAGCAGAGGCCTGTACAAATTTTGGCTCCAAACAGGTTGTCTAGGGCCAGTCACAGGCAGTGTCTGACATCTGTCTTCATCAGAGTCCCTCTGAAGAGGCCCCAAACCAACATACCCAATGGCCAGCATCAGACCATAACAGAGCATGTTTCAATAAGCTTCACAAGCAGCACACCCAAATGAGACCTCAGCAGGCACCAAACCCAGCTGAGGCAAATTCCACCACAGCAGTGTCCATGCCATAGTCAGGGTTGAGCCTCACAATCAGCCAGCCTGAGGGGTTATCCCATGCACAAACAAGCCAAAACAATCAAGAATCAATTATAACAGGAGGGCCCATATAACCCAAAGAAAGGACATTCCTGTAGTACACAGCTCAGGTTATTATGGACACTGCACCATTGATCCCACAGAACACCCACTAAATAAGGCTACCCTATGAAGACTGGGAGTCAAAGCAGGCCGATCTATCTAATACATAGAAACAAACACAAAGAGGTAGCCAAAATGGGGAGTCAAAGAAACAGGCCCAAAAGGAAAGAACAAGAGAAATCTCCAGAAAAAGAGCTAAATGAAATGGAGGCAAGCATTTTATCAGATGCAGAGTTCAAAGTAATGGTTATAAGAATACTCAACAGCATGAAAAAGGACTTAGAAACCATTAAAATAGTCAAAAATAAAGAATACCTTATCTGAAATGATGAACACACTAAAAAGACTAAACAGTAGGTTGGATGAAGCAGAGGATCAACCTGGACATTTGAAGGACAAGGTAGGAAAAAAAAAAAAACAATCAGAGCAGCAAAAAGAAAAAAGAATTTTAAAACATGAGGATAGTTTAAGGGGTCTTTGAGAAAACATGAAGCATAACGACATCTGCATCACAGTGGTACAGAAAGAGCAAGTGATCGACAACCTATTTGAAGAAATAATGACCCCAAATTCCCTAGCCTGGTGAAGGAAAAAGACATGCAAGTCCAGAAAGTACAGAGAGTCCCAAATAAGATGGACTCATTGAGGCCCACATTATGACACATCATAATTAAAATGGCAAAGATTAAAGACAAGGAAAAAATATTAAAACCTGCAAGAGAAAGACAGTTAGTTACCTACAAAAGAGCTCCCATAAGACTGTCTGATTTCTCAACAGAGGGATTGACTTGAAACTTTTAAAGTAATGAAAAGCAAGGGCCAACAACCAAGACTACATTTACTCAGCAAGGCTATCATTTAAAATTGAGGGAGAAATAAAGAGCTTCCCAGACAAGAAAAAGGGAAAGGAGTTGTTCAACAATTGTTAAAGGGCTCATAAGAAGAATGAGAAGAAGAAGAAGAAGAAGAAGAAGAAGAAGAAGAAGAAGAAGAAGAAGAAGAAGAAGGAGAAGGAGAAGGAGAAGGAGAAGGAGAAGGAGAAGGAGAAGGAGAAGGAGAAGGAGAAGGGGGAGGAGGAGGAGAGAAAGAAGAAGAAGAAGAAGAAGAAGAAGAAGAAGAAAAGAGGAGGAGAAAATGATGACAGAGGAACATAGTTCAAAGAATAATATGGCAATAAATATGTACCTATCAATAATCACTTTGTGTAAATAGCTTAAATTCTCCAGTCAAAAGATATACAGTAGCTGAATGGATAAGAAAACAAGACCAACATATATGCTGTCCACAAGATACTTACAGAATGAAAGATACACACAGACTAAAAATAAAGAGATGGAAAAAGATATTTCATGAAAATGGAAAGGAAAACAAAAAGCTGGAGTAGAAATATTTATATATGGCAAAATAGACTTTAAAACAAAGGTTAGAGGAAGAGACAAAGAAGGACACTACATAATGATAAAGGGAACAATCCAACAAGAAGATATAATCCTTGTAAACATTCAGGCACCAAAGTGAGAAGTACCTGATTATGTAAAGCAAATCTTGATAAATATAAAATGAAAGATTGACAGCAATAGTCATAATGAATAGACCTTCCAGTCAGAAAATCAACAGAAAACGGTGGCCTTAAATGAAACACTGGAGCAGATGGATTTAATTAGCATTTCATCCCGAAGCAGAAGAATATATATTATTTTCAAGTGCACATAGAATGTTTTATAGGATAGACCAAATGTTAGGACACAAAACAAGTCTCAATATATTTAAGAAGTTGAAACCATATCTACTAACCATAATGGTATGAAACTAGAAATCAACCACAGAAAAAAATCTGAAAAAAACACAGTCATGGAGGCTAAATAACATGTTACTAAACAATGAATGGGTTAACAATGAGATCAAGGAAGAAATCAAAAGATACCTCGGACAAATAAAAATCAGTACACACAATCCAAAATCTATGGGGCATAAGAAAAGGAGTGCTAGGAGAGAAACTCATAGCGTTACAGGCCTATCTTAAGAAACAAGAAAAAAACTCAGGTAAACAATATAACTTCACACTTAAATGAACTTGAAAAACAACCACAAACAAAGCCCAAAGTGAGTGAAAGGAAGGAAATAATAAAGATCAGAACAGAAATAAAGGAAATAGAGTCTTAAAAAAATGATACAAAAGATAAAAGAATTCAAGAGCTGGTTCTTTGAGAAGATAAACAAAATTGACAAACCGTTCAAAACTGTTCATTGTGGCTCAATTGCTTGGGCATTGTCTCACAAAATGAAAGGTCACTGGTTTGATTCTCAGTCAGGGCAAATACCTGTGTTGTGGATTTGGTACCCAGTCAGGGCACACATACAAGAAGCAACTGATAAATGTTTCTCTCTCCCATTGATGTTTCTCACCCTCTCTTTCTCTATATCCTTCCCTCTCTCTAAAAAATAAATCATTTTACAAAATAAAGGACTGACAAACCTTTAACCAGCTTCATCAAGAAAAAAGAGAAAGGATACAAATAAAAAAATCAGAAATGAAAGAGAAGTAACAACTGACACCAAAGGAATGTAAGAAAATATTAAGAATAACTATTCACCAACACTTTGGCCAGCCTGGATGAAATGGATAAATTCCTGGAATCATACAATCTTCTAAAACTAAATCAGAAAGAATCAGAGAATCTGAATAGACAGATTACAACTAATGAAATTGAATCATTAATTAAAAAATTACCAACAAACAAAAGCCCTGGACTGGATGACTTCAAAACTTTACCAAACTTTTAGAGAGAGAAAATTACCCTTCTTCTTCTCAAACTATTCCAAAAAATTAAAGAGGAGTGAAGACTCCCAAGCTCATTTTGTGAAGCTAGCATTATCCTAATTCCAAAACCAGATAAAGACACAACTAAGAAAGAAAACTACAGGCTAATATTCCTGATGAATATATATGCTAAAATCCTCAAAGTAATAATAGTAAACCATGTCCAGCAATACATTAAAAAGATCATATACCGTGATCAAGTGGGATTTATTTCAGGAATGCAAGGTTGGTACAATATCTGCATATTAATAAACATGAAACATCACATAAACTGAATGAAGGATGAAAACCACATGATCATATTGATAGATTCAGAAAAAGCATTTGATCTAATCCGGCACCCATTTATGATAAAAACTCTCAGCAAAGTGGGAATACAGCGAACATACCTCAACTCGATATAGGCCTTATATGACAAATCCACAGCCAATATCATACTAAATGTGCAAAAACTAAAAGCATTTCCCTGAAGATCGAGAACAAGACAGAGATGTCCGCTTTCATCCCTCTTATTCAAGATAGTACTGGAAGTCCTGGCCATAGCAATTAGACAAGAAGAAGAAATAAAAGGCATCCAAATTGGAAAGGAAGAAGTGAAACTGTATTTCTTTGCAGATGGCATGATAATGTACATAGAAAAGCCTAAAGATTCCACCAAAATGCTACTAGAACTAATAAATATATTTGGCAAAGTTGTAGGATACACAATTAATACCTGGAAATTGGTGGCATTTCTATACACCAACAATGAACTATCAGAAAAAGAAACCAAGAAAACAATACTATTTACTACTGCAACAACAAAAAAATAAAGTACTTAGGAATAAATTTAACCAAGGTGGTAAAAAACCTGTACTAAGAAAACTACAGGACATTGAAGAAAGAAAATGAGAAAATACAAATAAGTGGAAGCATATAATGTGTTCATGGACTGGAAGAATTAATATCATTAAAATCTCCATAGCACCCAATGCAATCTATAAGTTCAACACAATTCCTATTAAAATACCAATGACATATTTCTCAGATATAGAACATATATTCCAGAAAGGTATATGGAACCAAAAAAGAACCCAAATAATCTCAGTAATCTTCAGAAAGGACAAAGTTGGAGATAACACAATACCTGATAGCAAACTATACAAGGCCACTGTAATATCATCAGCCTGGTACTGGCATTAGACCAGACATATGGATTGGTGTAACAGAACAGAGAGCCCAGAAATCAACTTATTGCCTATATAGTCAATTAATATGTGATAAAGGAGGCAAGAACATACAATGTTTTAAAGACAGTCTCTTCACTGAATGATATTGGGGAAACTAGACAAATACATGCAAAAAAATGGAAACTAGACCACCAATTTACACTATACACAAGAATAAACTCAAAATGGATAAACAACTTAAATGAAAATCACAAACCCATAAAATCCTAGAAGAAAATATAGGCAGTAAAATGTCAGACATATCTCAAAGCAATATTTTTGTCAATATGTCTCCTAAGCAATGAAAATAAAGAAAAAATAAACAAAGACTACATCAAATTGAAAAGCTTCTGCAGAGCAAAAGAAGGCATCAACAAAATGAAAAGGGAGCCCAGTGTATGGGAGAATAGATTCACCAGTGATACATCAGAAAAGATGTTAATCTCTAAAATATATAAAGAACTTATACAACTCAACACCTGAAAGATAAACAATTCAATTAAAAAATAGGCAAAGGACCTGAATAGACACTTCTCCAAGGAGGACATACAGATGCCCCAAGGACATTTGATAAAAGTGCTCAGTCAACATCACTAATTGTCAGAGAGATGCAAATTAAAACCACAACGAGATATCACCTCATACCTGCCAGAATGGCCATCATCAATAAACCAACAAACAACAAGTGCTGGCCAGGATGGGGAGAAAAGGGAACCTTAGTGCATTGTTGGTGGGAATGCAGACTGGTGCTGCCACTATGGAAAACACTATGGAGTTTCCTCAAAAAATTAAAAATAGAACTGCCTTTTGTAATACATCCTAAGAAACCCAAAAGACCAATCAGAAAGAATATATGCACCCCTATGTTCATAGCAGCATTATTTACAATAATCAAGATCTGGAAACAGTCCAAATGCCCATCAGTAGATGAGTGGATAAAGAAGCTGTGGTACATAGGCAATGGAACACTATGTAGCCATAAAAAGAAGGAAATCTTACCTTTTGTGACAGCATGGAAGGACCTGGAGAGTATTATACTAAGTGAAATAAGCCAGTCAGAGATAGAGAAATACTATATGATCTCAGTTATATGTGGAATCTAATGAACAAAATAAACTGATAAACAAAATAGAAACAGAGGCATGGAAACATGGCACAGATGACAGCTGTCAGAGGAGAGGGGGGAGGGGAGACTGGACAAAAGAAGAAGGGATTAGCCAAAGAATATATATGTATGACCCATGAGCACAGACAACAGTGTGATGATGCCCTGAGGGAAGGGGGAGATGGGGCTAGGAGGAGCAGGGAGAAGTGGGGTGGAAGTGGGGTCATCTGCAAAAGTGTCAACAATAAAAATAAAGAAAAAAAATTAAAAAGAACGCTGAAGTTGTTTTATTTAGTTCAATTAAACTTGAAGCATCTCATATTTAGAATCTAAATACAAATGTGTATTATGAGTGTACATACTTGCATATATTATCATGTTTCTTATTGCTGTGTAAAATGTACATATACATAGACACATATGTATATATGAATATATATGCATATACACATACTTCAATATCCTAGAATAAATGATTTGTATATTATAACATCATAAACCAACTAGAATGAGAATTATTTTTGTATTCATTTCTCCAACTAGTTTGCTGGTTCCTGAACTCCAGGGATTCAGTTTATTTTTACACCCCTTGAGCCACTACATGTTTTGCAATATAATATTTGCTCAAAAATTCTTGCCAAATTGAATTTTAATCCTTTTAAGCAAAGGATACTTTATCATCATAGCTACTTGTTTTAAATATACAAGTTATTTTAATTTCACAAAAATAAAATGTTAGGTTTTTGATTCACATATAAGAAAAAAAATATGTGCTTTGTATATGTAGAAAACCACAATGATATTCAATATTGTTTTAGGCTGAAATTTAAAAAATGACCCGTTATCCCTGCATACTGTTTGTTCTCCATTACAATAAGTGTTTAAGGCAGTTTGAGGATGTATATCAGAAATATTCTCTACTTAGATAATAATTACTTTGTAAGTCATATGAATTTTCACTTTCTAAGAATATATGCATAATCAGAGGAAATATGATCAATTAAAATTCATAAGCCACATGGTAATAGAAAGTACTGCAATATATACTATGCTTACATTTCTTACTTAATATGTCCCTAATGAGGATCACTTCAAATAGCAGGATTCTTTGTCCACACTGAAGCTGATTAACTAAACTAAGAAAGGAACATCATCTTTTAAAACATGCCAGACCTTTTAAATTGTAAACCTCACTTCCTGAGAAGTTTCATTATTAAATAATCACTAATTAATAAACCTCTTCAACTAATATTTATCCATGACTCCTAATGATGAGAGTAATTTCTATACATGTATCATTAACTAAATACTCAAAATATTTCAATTCATTGTGTAAAACTATATAAAAATCATTAAAATCCTATGTATCAGGTTTTATTTCATCAAATGTGACTATTATGATTTTTATTCCTGATTTAATAAATTATCTCAATTAAAAACTTCAGTGTTTTACTGTCTATTCTAACCTTTCTCAGAAGTCAATCTCAGATATTTTATGTATGTTTCTACATAAAATAGAAACATACATAAAATATCACATATTATTTTATCCCAGCAGATGTTCAAAAAGTCCTGCAAAATCATTACATGCTTCATATAAATAATTGATGAAACACAAAAGATGAGAAAACTAAAATTGCCAATTTCATTTGTACCTTTAAAAGATACTGTGAAAAGTAAGATGAGATTGCTTGTATAACAGCTTAGGCATTAAAGTTACTAGAAGAGGAAACCACGTGAGCTCTGAAGTTGATTCATACGTAAGTATGAACCACGCCCTCAGTTCATACTTAATGCTCACGTTTACTTGCTGTGCAATCTCAACTGGGTATCTAACCTCTCTCCCTCAGTTTCCTCATCTGCACTATGGAGATAATAGTTCACACTTTAAAAAAGTTAGAGTAAGTATTAAATGATTTATGTGAAGTGCTCAGTGCCTAGCACACAGAAAGTGCTTAATAAATGTTAGTCACAGTAGTCAATAATTAGTAATAGAAGTAGTGTGTGTGTATTTGTGTTTAAAATATATGTGTATGTATACATGTGTGCATATACACACGTGTATACTTGTGTGTATAAAACCTGCAGCAGTAGAAATAAATATATAACAATATTATTAACTTCATAAAGACAACTCAAGAGAGCAAGCAATCTCAGTATTGATTAAGTACATTTGCCTTGTGGGAGACTCTGTGCTGAACAGTTTAAATGCCATTTTACTGAAGTCTCACAGCATACCGTTCCCGTGAGCCAGGCGGACTCAGGTGAGCTGGTAACATGCCCAAAGCTGTACAGACAGGTTTGAATCAAGTCTGCTCCAAAAGCCTGCATGCCCTTTCCATTGCCTCATCTATTTAAGTAATACAAACTTGATGAGAATAATTTTGCAAATATGTTTTAAAAGATACTCTGGTATTCCGGGTTAATCTGAGAAAATGGCAGATCCCATGCTAAATTTTCACAGACATACTATACAATACCTGAGTAGTTCTTAAACTAATTTGAAATGATTACACAAAAGATACAATGAATGTGTATGGACACATTAAATATAATATTTATTCATTTTTACATTCCTGGTAAGAGAGTATGTTGATATGAATAAATCCCTCGCTTGGGAGTATGAGTATTTCAATGCCCTTCTTTCTTTACCTGTGGTAAACAGGTAAACAGAACCCACAGGAGTTGAAAATAAATGAATTTGCGAAAAAAATGAGCACATGAAGACATCTGAAAACTTCCAAGTGAGAAAATTAAAGAAAAAATTGTACCCATTATTCTGAAGCTGACAAGTGGTACATATCCATGGTTTAGAGAAAAATGTCAGGGCCCTGAGCAGAAAAATGGATATAATATATTGAACCAGAGGATCATATTTGAAAAATTCCCATTATCTTTGAACATCTCATGAGAAACAGAAAATAATAATTAAAAATTAAGGACTTGGTCATACTATATATTTTTCCCTTAGCAAATTAAGAAATATATTTACTTTATTCATCTAGAATCAACTTACCAATAAAGGACAACTAAAAGAACTTCATCTCAGAAAATCCTCTGAGATGTAGGAGTTTTTGCAAAATGTCTGTTAACTGTGAATTGTCACTTTCAAACTACAACCATACTCCCCAAACTTCACCAAAGTCTATTGTACCGACTACCCGAGCTCAGCAGGATACTGTCCTCTGCCTCGCTGAGTCCTCGCAGACCAACCCAACGGATACTCTTTCCTCACACACTAAACGCACACACACATATGCTAAAAGACATTGGCTAAAACCCCCCAAACCTGCATTTCATATTTACTGCACACACCTCCACGTCTCAGTGTCTGCCTGTGGTTGTCACAGGATGTGCTTAAAATAATGTAGGGGGAGACACTATTAATTGTGCATGTGAAAGAATTCTATAAACTAACACTTAATTACCAGCATCAATATTGTTGTTGATATTCACTAATGTTAGAATATTCACATAGTAAGACAAACAACTAAATTTTTAAAAGGCGGTGGGGAGATGGATAGGTGTTGAACAAAACTTTAAACCAAAGAAAATGCATGCATAGTGCACAGCTCACGAAAAGATGTTCAGACTCCTTCGTCCTTAGGGAAATGCAAATCAGAACCGCAATGAGGGATTGTCACACACTTTACAAGGTTTAAAATTAAGAGACTGGCCATTCGAAGTGTTGGGAAGAATGTGAATAACTAGAACTCTCAAACACTGCTGATGGAAACTCAAAATAGTACAGTAACTCTGGTAATTAGTTTAACAGTTTCTTCCATGTGATCCAGCCATTATGCTCCTAGGTGATTATATAAAACAAATGAAAGCATATGTTCATACAAAGACTTTGTAAAAGAATGTTCATAGTAGCTTTATTTGTAAAAGCCAAAAACTGGAAACAATCCAAATGTTCACCTACAGATCAATAAACTATCAAACTGTGGCACATCCATATAATGTCATGATATCGAGGGGGAAAAATTGATCGATCCAGCAAAATGAATAAATGTCAAAATAACTCACAATAGAATACTGTATGATCCCATGGATATAAAATTCTAGAAAAAACAAATTAATTTTCAGGGGCAGAAAGGAGATCAGTGATTATGTCAGGAGGAGCCAGAGGGAAAGTGTACGAAGGAGCATGAAGAAACCTATATGTCACTGGCTATATCACTATCTTTCTTGTGGTGACTGTTTCATGAGTACATACAGAGGTCAGAACTTCTTAAGTTGTGCACTTTAGCCCTGACTGGTGCGGCTCAGTTGCTTGGACATCATCCTGCAAAGCGAAGGTGACCAGTTTGATTGGCAGTCAGGGCATACGCCTAGGTTGCAGGTTTGTTCCCCAGTAGGGGCAACTGATCAATGTTTCTCTCCTTCTCTTTCTCTCTCCTTCTCTCTAAAAAATATTTTAAAATAAATAGATAATATAAATAAATAAATATGTGCAGTTTATTGTATGTCAATTGTACCTCCTAGATCTGTTTGGTTGAAAAGGAATATAGGCAACAAGATAGCTGAATCTCAAAGTTATTATACTAAATTAAAAAAATAAGATACAAAATGCTACACACTATATGATTCTACTTATATATTATTATAGACAAGCAACATTAGAGACAGAGAGGAGATGAGAAGGGGGCTGACTGCTAAAGGGCGTAAGAGAATTTGAGTCCGAGTGGGTGCAAAAAATGTTCTGTATCTTCATTGTGGCAGTGGTTACACAAAGGCATAGGTTTGTCAAACTCATTAAAGTATATGCTTTAAAAATGGGTTTTACTCAATGTAACTTATATCTCAATTATCTAATGTAATTATATCTTAATATTAATAAATTATATCCTTATTAAGTTGAAAATAAAGCATTCATAAGTCATCTCTTGTGTAACCTGCCCCAGGAAAAGTTAGTGGGGCATTTGCTAGGTTCCTATAATCTTTCTCCAGTACTCAACATTTGCATTTATCACAGTGAGTAATAATAATTTTATTCATGTCCCCAACCAGACATGAAAATCTTAGGAGAGAATTGTTTCTAGTCATTGCTTAATCCCAACATAGAATTCAATGCTTGAAAATGAGGTTCTCAACACACATATTCACTCAATTGGTATTTTACCTTCCTTCTCCATTACAGATTTATTAAGTGAATGCATCCAAATAAGCTTGTATTTAAGGCCCAATTTAAAAAGTGCGCCAGAATAACATAGTTGGTGAGTATGATAGGGAAAGAACAAGAAACATTAAATTGTTATATGTGGGGTCAGGAGATTAGAAAAGATTTTGAAGGTGGTATCTGAGCAAAGACCTGCAAAGTAAGTGGAAGCTGGCTAGCCTGATGAGGGGAAACGGTGGAGATGGTGGCTGAGTGTTTCAAACAAAGGAAACAGCACTTTTGAAGGCACAGAACATGGTGTCTTTGAGGAACTAAGAGATTTATTCCAGTTGAAGATTAAAGTGTCAGATCTCAAGAATAGAGACGAGGCTTGGAGTGGAAGTCATATGGGGTCTAGAGATGTGAATACAATTGGACTTCAGGCTAAGAACATTAAGAAGTTAACAAATTGTTTTAAATTGAGGGGAAAATGATCAAATTGGCTTTTCCTACATCGCTCTAACTACTATCTGGGGAATTGATTGGAGGCCAGGAAGATAAGGAAAGGGGAGTAGTTGGTTGTTGAAAAATTCAGGTTAGAAATAATAACTAGTTTGCTGAAAATTAGTCCAAATTAGGGATCAATAGTCTTATGTACCTAATAACCTCACAATGACCAAATAAAGTTTAGTTCTGCCACACAAACTAAGTTTTAAAACATGACCAACTTGTCGGAATGCAATAGCTAAAACACTGTAAGTCTATAATGACCATGATCAAATCACAGCTTCCCATACAACCCTAAAGAACACGGGCTTCAGGTCGGCTTCAATCCCTGACTTTCTCTCATCTTCCACAACTGACAGTTCCTAACTTCAGTTTAAAGACCTTCAAAGCATCTCTAGAATATATTCTATCCTCTTCACATTTTCATTGACTGGATTGTTGTGAAAGCTCCCTACTATTTCCCTTCCTCTTGTCTCTCCCTGCTTAACTCATCCTCCAAAATGCTGCCAATTAATCTGTAGGAAAAAAAAAGAGAGAGACAGCTTTCATAGCCCAATCTACTACACACTTTTGATGGCTCTCCACTGTCCAAATGTCATAGCCCAAATCTTTGTCACCCACATTCAAGAATATCAGAGTCTAGCCTAGTATTCCTTCCCCACCTCATCTCTTGTTATTCCACCTATTCCACACGTAATATCCTCTGCCCCGGGCATTTTTCTGATACTTCTCTATGCAGCAAGTTCTAATCTGGAAGTCATTAACTACTCCATGAAATCTCTCCAGGCTTTTTAAACTATCCTTTGTGTTTCCATTCCCCATGGTATATAGTATAGATAGATTAGTATCTATCTATATACTAATGCGATATCTATATTCTTATGATGTAGAAGGTGATACATGTTTTTCTTCCAAGTAAATTATTTGTGTTTGAGGGTGAGGGTGCTGCATTTTTACGTTTGTATTCAAGGCACCTAGTACAGTGCATATAAGTTAATTCCTGCTAACCTAATATACATCACTTAGTTGCAACCTATAGCCATGATACAAGAAAGCCAAGAAGATAAGCAAAGCAAACTCAGTAGGCAATCATAGGAGAATAACACTCAAAGATTCAAAATATTAAAAATAACTAAATTACCAGGCTTAGTAATATTATCAGCCAACACTTTCAAGTGATGGGGACACAATGTTTAGATGTCCATGACACTGCCATCATAGATAAATGTGATTCTTCTATATTAAAATAGAGTGCAGAGAAAGTGTCAAACACTCAATAAATAACATGCTTGGTTTAAATAATACAAGAATTATTCCACATGTACTTTGAGAGGAAGGACCATTATTCTCATTTACCACCTTTTAAACTAAGGCAGACATTAAGTAACTTGCTTGGGACACACAGCTGTCAGAAGGCAGAGTTGAGATTTGCATAGAGGTTTCAATGATTGCAAAACCCTTGTTCTGACCATTGGACTATATAGGGGGCGATCCTTGTATACACTGCCCAGCTAAAAGCTCCATGAAATCAGGGACTATGTCTATCTTATTCATTATTGTTTCTCCAAGGCCTGTTAGAGGCCTTGGCCAGGTTTCTAGGGACCCATAAACACTTGAAGTCATATATAATTTGTTTGTGTATGTAAACAAAATTTCTCTAGGGAAAGGTCAATAAAAGCAGGTGACACATTAAGAACTTACTATAAATCAAGCAGCGTTTAAGATGCTTTACTTATACTATCACAAGTATGACAACACAGAATACATATTAGGTATTCAATAAATGCCAGGCATTGTTCTAAGGGTCTTCATGTATGAACATATTAATCATCATACCACATGTATGAGATAGGTATAATAATCATATATACTTTAAAAAATAAGGGAATTGGGCCTCAAAAAGGTTAACTTGCCCAAGTCCCCCATCCTCTGCCCCCTTTTAGTAAATAGCTTGGCAGGAATACAAACCTCCCTATGTGACAGCAAAGATTTCTCTTTTGGCTTTTATATGCCATGAGTTGGTCATCCTCAAAGACCCTCATTTCCCCAAATGTTAAGATACACACATGCACAAATGAACTCCTTATGCATTTTCCAGAAAAACATCTTGATAAAACCAAAGGTTTTCACAGCAACAAAACATCAGAGGCTCTGAGTTAAGTCTTCCATGTGGACAGCATACTGCATCACCCTGTATTAAATACAAGGTAGGAAAGACAGGCAGTAAGGCTGGTCTCTTCTTTAAGGTGTACCCATAATGAATGGGCAAAACAGTGTTAAGTTCCAAAGGTACTTATGTAAGCATCTGAATGTGTATACCTACAGCTCCTGATACATCAGGAGCTGGGTGCTGTGGCCTTTACAGACATATTGCAACCTAGAAAAGTGCTCCCCCTGCCCCCAGAGAATACCCAGCCAAGGGCAAGGGGACATGGCTTGGCCTATGGGTCTGGTTAAGGGTCAGATCTTTATTACCCCCCAAGTTGGGCACCCCTATTTAGTTAGCAACCAATGACCATGTGGGAGCAGCCTGGTTACTCTCATGGCTTAGGGCCACAATGCCTGGATTTGAATCACCAGTTTTATCCCTCATAGATGTGTGACCTTAGCCCAGTTTTTAAAATCGTGCTTCATTTTTTCCCATCTGGAAATGGGAAGAATATTAGCATGAACTGCACAGGGTTTTTTAAAGAATCTAAAAAAAAAAAGTTTACAAATGGCTTAGAACACTATGTAGCACATATAAAAGATTCCATAAGTATTAGCTAAATATATATATAATGAATATTGCAAATAGTTTATTCAGCTATAAGAGTAAATCATATCTGAAGTGTCCTTGTGTCTATACATGAGCTGATTAATACCAATAGGTAAAAGTTCCCACGGGGAGGGGAAAGGTAAATGATTCTATGAGGAGGCACCATTGTACACTCAGGGCTTTTTGCAACACTGACTAATAGACACACACATGTTTGCAACATAGACATTCTCCCTGACCATGTACCAGGATCTCTAGCCATTCTGTAAATGGATAGATGATGACTAATGCAGTGGCATATTTCAGAAGCTCCAAGTAACGTAGCCTTTTGAAATGCAGTTAATCCCCCTTCTCCTTTATTATACTTTTAAAGCAAAATTCCCAAACTCTACAATCAGATGTTCCAAGACTGGTTCATATAATTCCTAAATATTAAACTACAACAATGAGAAGTAAATTTTCCAACAATCAAATGCTCAAGATCTTCTATAGTGATTACCCATTGTTGGCAAGAGCATGGTCAATATACTGTGGCTGTTGAGGAAGGCTCTTTGCAATATTTACCAAATTTAAAGTGAACATCCCCTGGAGCCAGCAACCCTCTCAGGATAAACAGCCTGCACATCCATGTGAAGAAAATGTACACAGGTATTGACATTTGCATCACGATTTGTAATAGTAAGAAACTGGAAAAACCAAGTGAATATTCTAGCACATTGGGGATATTGTCTGGTTACTTTGGGTGGATATACTTAAAAAAGAAAGGGTTTTTAATGTATTGACAAATAAATATTTGAAAACTACTAAAGAAAATTAAATTTCAGAATGCTGGTCTGATATGAACCACTATCCAATTTTTTGAAGTAATGAAAGAAAAACTCCTGTGGTTATACAGATGGAGGGACAGATACCCAACTAGCAATGGTGGCATGGAGTGGAACAGGGAAGGGTTCACTTTAGGCCAGGAGTCCTTTCAAAATTCATATAAATAACAAGAATTTTTTAAAAGAAACATGGAACTCAAAAATAAAGCTATTATTTACATGCAGGTATTAAGAAAAGTCTTAGTAATTTCCGAAGTTAATTTGTGTTCTCTTATATTCTTATAATCGCAATTGCAGAATAAAATACTTGTGAGATGCTAACAGACACACTTTAGTGAAAGGGTTGTACTAACTTCATAAAGCATGTTAGGAAAAATCCCATAGTTGTAGGTCTATACATGGACCTTAGGAAGAATGGAAAAAGAGAACCAAAAATTCTTAATTCCCACTCTGCCTTGAAAAGTGAAAAGTGAGTAGTTAATGCTACTGGCCAACTCCCTCCTTTCCACTCCCTTCCCCAAATGGCATCAGAGAGGAGCCCAGCCCTACACTTGGCTTCTGACTTCAAAGGCACAATAAAAACACTGATAGTGGATGCACAGAGAGAAAAACGGAGGAGGTGTAGTGGGAAGGTGGGGACTGTGGTATTATTGTAGAAAAATGGTGATAGATGGAGAGGAAGAATGTTTTAATGATAAATAAATGCCTGCTCAGAGAGGGGAAAAACATGTAAAATGAGTGGAAAACTGGTGTGAAGTAACAAAACCAAAACAGGAGTGTTTCTATCAGTGAGACGGGTATTTAATTTTCAGGGCCTCCCGTGAAGTTGAGAGCATCAGCACTCTGTACCCGCTAGCTCTAGCCCTCATCTGAAAGCTAACTGGAGGTTGTCTGTGTGTTGGACAGGGGCCTTGGTTTTGAGCAAGCCTTAGAAGCACAGCGCATCAGGTATGAAGCACTTATACATTCAATTCAAAAGTCTTATCACTGCTAGCTTATTCCGTTAGACAAGGAATGACAGTCACTAGCACATTTTTAAAACAAGCTTGCAAAGGACACTTCTTCCTAAGGGAAACTAAATGGTTTAAACAGTTAAATCTATCATCTATCTATCTATAGATAGATGTACATATATACATACATGTACATGTAGGTAAATATATATGGATGTATGTGTAGGTAAATATATGTGTTTATATGCCTGTAGGTAAATATGCATACACACACACTTTTTTTTTCCTATAATCTCTCCAGCATCATCACAGGCAGATGCCTACTCTCAAAATGACTCTGAGAGAACCGATGGAAGCTGACTGGTGCCAAGGCCTTGGGGTGATGCTCCAGAACCCTCCTCACAAACCTCCACTGTCCGCAGGCATCCAGATGCCCCAGCCTTGCCCCAAGCCACAAAAACTCCACCAAAGCCCCCAGAGACCTGGCAGCCACGTGACCCGCTGACGGACATCAAAGTTTTCTCTCCAAACAAATCCAACTTTCCTTTCACTTGTCCTGGCAGAGTGGCCCGCGAGGGCCCCCACTGCCTCTCCTTCAGCCCTTTCTTCGCGCTCTGCAGGCTGCGGGAGGCCTCGGGGCATCTGCTTTCAACCTGACAGGCCTAGGGGCCCCTGGCTCGGCCCCTCCAGGGCAGCGCCCCGCCTCCCGCCGCCTGAGGGGCTAGGAGACTCCCGGAGGGCTGGGGACGCGGGCTCAGCCCAAGCACCAGGCAGTGCCCCATGGTGAAACTTACCTGCACGGAGCTGCTCCCGGAGCTCCTGCGTAGCAGTCATCTGCGGACTGGCCGCCGCATCTCCCAGCCGTAGGTCCCCCACCCACCCCAGCAGCGCGTCCCCAGCCGCACTTTTCGGAGCCTGGGAAGTTGGCCGAGGGCGCAGAGGTGGAGGGTGGGGGTGGGGCCGTGTGTTCGGAGAGAGGAGGCTCAAGAATGCGGTTGTTGTTTGTTTGTTTGTTTGTGGTTCCCGATCTGTAGCAGAGACTTTAGACCATATGCTGGGAGGATGTCAGTTATGCTGGATGGCGACAAGACAGCGGCCTGACTCTCAGAGTCCGGTGGATTTACTGAACAAACTGAAACGTGGGTGGGGATGTTAAACAGTAACCAGCGGCCTCGGTGAGAACTGAAAGCGGGAGGCTGCGCTGGTTTCCCTGTTCCCAGGGCCCGGAGATCCGCAGGAGGGCCAGCCCTCCCAACCCTGGCCTCTGCTAACCTCGGCGGCTCTCAGGCCCTCCAGGGGCCGCAGGGCCACAAGCGCCACACGCACCTGCCTACTGTCTGCCGCCAGGGCGAGGCGCCCGCGACTTGACCCTTTGGGGCCGCAGTTAAAGCCCACCTTCCGCACCCCAGTGCCCTCCCACGCCCGGGCAGTGCCCAGGCCAGCGTGGTGTCAACGCTGGGGCAGTGCGCGATGGCCGGGGGCAGCCTGCGGACCCCAGAATGCAGATATAATTCCGAGCCAATGAGGTCCAGGGAAGGGCCGGAAGTGTTATTAAAGGGAATTTAACAGGTTCCCAGGGACAGCTCTGCAGCCACAACGCTAGGGGAAGCCGCAACCATTTCCTTAAACTGCACCTAAGGCGCTGGGCTTCATTTCTGCCCGAGCTCGGGCGGGAGGGAAGAGGGAGAAGAGTTCCAAGTCTCGGGCCAACGCAGCCACCTGTGGCTTGGGTCATTAACCATCTCTTGACGTCCGCACTGACGGGAAGCTTCCTATCTCCCTCCTCTACCGTAGGCACCTTCCCAAGCTTTATTCTTGGAGAAATGATGCTCAGACCCATCGAGAGGCGCTGGTCACCTCGATCAGGCTTTTGTTAAGCAAGCAATACAGACAGAAGCTGTGGCGCTTAAAAACATCTCAACAACGTAACTTCGTGGTTTCAGGAATGAATGACTTGAGGTCAAACAAGTAATTATCCTCCTGAGATAAACAGTTACTTAATCCTTGAGGTTTTTATTTTCTGACCAGGGGGTTGGCAGTTATTTTAAGACTGTAATAACAATGCCAGAGACATCAAAGAGCTAGTTTTTTTTTTTCTTTTTCCTTTTAGATCGGGTTTACAAAACTTAGTTGCTTCGTTCTGAATCTCTCGCTGAAAGGTTCTTTTAAAAACAACTAGTAGGTTGTTTTAGAAATCAGAACAAAGGGGAGAAATCATATACTGTTCTCTTTACATCGAACTTCTTGAGCAAAACACATTCTTTGGGCCCTTGTTGCCCACCCTCTCTGCAAACCGTGTTCTGAAAGCGGCTCTGTGCTTGTCGAAAAACATCCAGAGAACGCGGAGGCGGCAAAGTAACAATTAACAGGTCCTGTTTGTTATGCAAATCTTTCAAAGGTGTGTTGTTTACACATCACCTATGGACAGTCTCTTTAAAAATATTCCCAGAGACGTAGATAGTGGAGGCTGTCTTATTATATGCCAAAATAGTAAGTATCTAGTTCCCATAGAACGCTGAAAGTCTAAAGAAAGAAATTCTCCACCCCCCATTCACGGCAGCTTAGTGGCACCGGGCATTTGTTGTTTCCACCAAAGAAGCAATATTTTAGTTCAATGGTGTATTTCACTATGAATTTGCAATGTCAGTGGATTTCAATAATCAGCTCAACATCTCTTGTGGGTTCACTGTTCTACACGGAAATGATTATCACATGTTCTGTGTTAAAATTATTTTGACACTATACGTAGAAGCTTAGCGGGAGAATTTTATCACCAAAAGGATTTTGACTAATGATAGCAGTCCATTTTGTTAAGGCTTAGTTATCATCTAAAAGAAGCACTGCATTTGTCTAATTTAGAGAACTCTCGAAGAGTTTATGGAAGAGTGCCAACCCTCCCGCATCCTCAGCTTGAAGGGAGTGGTTTCAGATGACTGACTAAATAAGCAAATAAGCTGCATTAAGAGGAAATGGCTGGGCTCCGGGGCTTGGAAGTTTTTACTAGATCAACCAATGCCAGTTGATCAAGCTTTATAGACATCACTTATATTCTTCCTGAAACTAATTTTTTAGGATTTCTCATGGCATGGGTTTATGAAGTTGAAAAAGGGGCGGGGGGGGCGAGTACTCTGCGGAGAGATGCCCCTGACGCATAGGGGGGGAAGGGAGGCGCCACGAGAAGAAAAGAGATTAGGATAGACTTTTAGTGAAAAGTTCTCAGGTGCTAAGTTATTTTTCAATAGTGCTTAGGGGGAAATTACACACATATGTATTTAAGTCACATTTGATCTTTTAACATAAAATTCGGAGTCAAAAACCTTTACTTCACTTTCCTGTTAAATGTCTTATTTAGTCTATGCTTTTCCTTTCCACTTTGATCATCTTTTTAACACCATTTTTTCACCTTCTTAGCTTAACCAGATATAGATTAAGAACGTTGGGTTTTCTCACCAGCTGTTCTGATACTTTTAATTAAAAGCCGTGGCCCCAGGGCAGAGCGCTCAGGTGGGAAGGGCACCGCCGAGCGCTCAGGACTGGGAGGGAAAAGGCCTCAGCAATACCAGCGTCCAGAGACCCTACGTCCGAGGTCGCCCTGGACAGAAAACCGTCAAAAGAAGCGAACGGGAAGTGCCCTGTTCCTACTGCGGAGCTCCACCTGTGCTGAGCTCGTTGAGCCCGGGATCCTCAGTGTCACTGTCGCACCCAAAATAGATCTGGCCACGACTGGGCGCTGGGGCCATTCATGGGGACTACCACGCACCCTCACGCGCCTTTAGCGCCTTTACATGCAGTAGAAAATAAAAAGGAAAGAAAAAACTCGTACGGTTCTCTACCTGCCGGTCCTTTCTGGATTTGGTTAAAGCCCAGTGACCCCTTCCAAGCTACGTGTTTGTAAAGGACCTCAGGTGGGAAGAGGCCACGGGGACCTCAGTCTGGAGCTGCGCTAAGTGTGTCCCTAACTCAACCAACCATTGGACCTGTGGTTGACCCTGGGGGAGAAATAATGGGTAAAGCAGCCTCCGCCAGAATGTCGAAAACTCCCTGGAGGCCCCTGAATGTTTTATGCATCAGAAGGAAAGGCCGGGATTCTGGTCACCTGGACTAGCAGTGGGGAACGGCTTAGCCCTCCTGGTGGAGCGGGAGTGGAGGCGAGAACCTCCTGAAGCCTACCAGGCCGGGGATGCAGGGGCCTTTTTCTTTTGACCGGATCACCACCCTGTCTCTTTAAGGCATAGTACAGTCTTTCGGTGCCTTACGCAGCCCAAAGCAGCGACACATTGCCAGGCTATTAAACTGCAGGCTCTGGCCTCCGGGAAGGGGACACCCAGCCACTGCATCTTTCCCGACCCTGCGCAGGGCTTCCAGCGAGGTCTGCCCCTTACCCCCAGGCTTTAGTACCCTGTCTGCTACTTGATTTGTCGGATTTGTCTCAAGGGGCATCCACCTTTAATTCACTGAATTTAACGTGGTCAAACAAATCAGTAGAACAGGCAGATCAAACAAAGAAGAGGGATTGACTAGTGTTTCTCCAGCACCAACACCCTGTAGATTCTAAAAAGCAACGTTTAGACTCTTGCCTGGCCCTTCTGGGAAGTCAGGTGCTTAAAAACACTTTAGAAAAGCCGAACGCATGGCCTCCAGGACTAGACACCCTGCTTGGCCATAAACTGACACAGATAAAAATTAGTCTTCATTTTATGCTCAGGTGACAGATCAGGAGCACCCAGAGGAAGCCCATGTGCATAAGGTCACAGGAACGTCCACAAACTACATAACCTGGTCATATAAATGTAAAGCCAAGATTTTAGAGTGAGCTCTAAATTGAAACTGCTTTGCATATGTTATGCATCTGGCTGAGGCTGTGAACATTGAATATTCAATAATTTTCAATGTCAACGTAAGGTTCCTTTGCCAAAAAAGCAAACTGTTAGACTGGCTCTCTCCTCCCCACCCCCTCTCTTTGTAGATTTCCTGCTGAAGTATTGATTGTCAAGGTCTCTGTAGGATTTGCAAACTTTTACAGTCATTTATGGTGTATGCAATAAAAAAGAGGCGATATGAGCATGCTCAGTCTAGGTGTAATGCAAAGATGTATTCGGTGCCCTTGGCAACTATCAGCGAGACCTGTTTGTCTTCGCAGAACACGCCCTTCTCTGCAATGAACCCCTCTGTACAAAGATTGACCCTTTACATTTCCAAAGCTTTGGCCCTTCAATGAAAAGACACACGTGTTCAAACCAGAATATTCAGTTATTTCAACCTCATTTCAAATCAAGGGTAAAAATGTAATTAAAACTGTGGAACAAGAAAGAAAAAGAATCTTTTTAGATTTCCCTACTGCTTTACGATCTCCTACCATAAAGAAAAAAACAGGAAATCGATCTCCAAGTTATAGTGTAATCTCTAACTGCCACTTATGTAACAGGATCCGCAGGACCTTCCTACTTTGAGAAAATAAAAGGATTGAGATTATACAGAGACAGCATACCATTTTAGAGTATATGGGACCAAAGGGGAAAGGAAAAATTTTTGAATGTTTTACAAAAAAAATTCTTGGCTAGTTATGTAAAGATTTGTTGCTAGATTTTAGTTTTATATTTTTCAATAAAAAACATATACACAAGAGGGCTGTTGTTTTACTCTGCAATTGTAGGCGGAACCTGAAAGCTTTATTAGAAACCTTATACTCCTTTACCAGTTTTACCTGTTCTCTCTTTTTTTTCAAGGCTATGTGTAGGGAATGAAGGGAAGAAAGAGAAAGAGACTCCTTTCTAAAATTTCCTACTTTGAACTCAGTAGGTTTTCTCATCTAGTGCTGCAAATAAGAACAGCTAACACATAGCTTCTGAAAGGTATTCAGAATCCTACACCTGCCATCTAGTGGACATATGAGAAAATGCTTATTCTAGTCATCCTGGACTCGGTCTCTCGCTGTTTTCATATTTAAAAACCAGGACAAGTCTAAGGGATGAAAAAGAAAAATGTAAGTTTAAAGATAAAGGAAAGAAAATAATTACATCAGGGACTTTATAACATAATCACTCAAACTCATCACATTTCCCTCTGTTTTTAGTAATCATTAAGGTTATCAATATTTGCAGTTAATCAATTTATTGTTATACTCATTTCTCTTCTGCATATCCTCTTCATGTACATTTTATGTTGTTTGTCTTCTTTAGGATTAAACTCATTAACAGTTGTAGATACAGTTAATATCCATATTAAAAAATTCAAGCCAAAGCTATTAAGTATCCCCTTCCTTTTTGGATTCAAAATATCCATAAAAGCCATTCCACTTTACAAAACAGAAAAAGGGAGAGAGGAAACAAAGAAAGAGAAAGAGAAAGGAATAAAGGAAGGGAGAAAAAATAAAGAGATAGAGTTATAATTAAACACTTTACACTAACTTTGGATGCCTTGTTCCAAGTATTATATTCCTTCAAAAATTGACTTCATCAAATATCAAAACACAAATAGGTTAAAACCTAGTTGGTTTTGACAACATAAAGTGTGTTTCCTTGAGCTTCACATTATAAAATATTGAGCATATGTGAAGGTTTGCTAAATTAAATAGTCACTAAAAGATCGTGACCATATTTTAATAACTGCTGATTTTTAGGGGAGAGTGCTTATAATGTGTAAGGCACTGTTTTATAGGCTTTTAATCAGTTAAAAAGCACATTGAGTACTTACAACGACCCTAGAATGGTTGTATTATTAGTAGCGTTTTACAAATGAGGAACCTGAGGATCTGAGTTATGAAGCTGTTAAATGCAGAGAAAAGAGACCAAAAGAGACCATCGTCATGGGATAAAACAGATATAAGATAGATCCACCAGAAGCAGTTGCTTTAATGTTTAAGTTTGGTCTGCAAAATATCAGATGTTCACATAAAAAAATAAAAATCAGTTAATTACCACTCATAAAAAATTAAGTACTAAAATATGTATGGTAATAAGCAAATGACATATTCATTTACCTCATCTGTTTAATACAGTTTAGGCCAGACATCATGCAAACCTTTACCATAGATTTGTCCTAGAGTCTAAACCCACTCGCACTTTAATTTCAAGTAAAGGAGTTACCAATGCTATGACAAACAGGCCTTGAAAAGCCCTCCAACATGCTGCCAAACATTTATCCCTGAATTGAACTGGCCCTAAGCAAAACATATACACATTCTGAACACATTTTTTCTTCTCTAGTTATGCAAAACATTCTCCTCTTTAAAAGACAGCTACTTTATAAATATGAGCTCATTTAAGAGTCAAGAATCTGAGATCATTACAATTAAATGTATTTGAATTCTCCCCATACAGCTGTGCTGTGAGAACCAGCTTTCACTTCTAGAAGCATATTGATAATTTTAGAAACTATAGGGAAATGTTCAGTCTTTGACCCAAGGTGTTGTGCTTTATTATTTCAATCCACAACATTTGAAATGTTAATTACTAAGTAGCACTGTATTATGTAGGTATGATTTTAAGAGCAGTGAATGCTTTCCAAAGCTGACAGCAGCTGGCTCAGGATTCCTGCTATGGTTTAATCCTCACAAGTGATGTCCCTAGCTGTGTCTTCCTGATCTCTCACATACCTCCAATCAAGATCAGACATCAGATGAAAGCTCTAGACTAGAGCAGTCAGGCCCTTTGTGTCTCTCCCGTGTATCCGTGTAGATCTAAGTGCACCTTCCCCTCTCAGGAAGATATATTGACGCTCTCACAGGAAGAGGAGATTCAACTCCCATTTAAGGTTAATCCCTCCACCTGTGTTCTTGATCTCACCCTTCCTGCCTAGGCCTGGCCTTGTTCTATCAATTATTTCTTTTTCTTGTATGTTCAAACTTTCCCCCTCTAACAGCTCCTTCCCTGAAGTCTATAAATATGTTCAAGTCATACCAATAAACTAAAAAAAAAAAAAGTTTTTTTAAAGGAACAGAATTTGCTCTCTCTCTCCCCCCTCATCCCCTTTTGGTATTTTATATATATATATATATATTTGTCCTTTACAGTGAAGAATCACTAGCCGGGGTGATTTCACAGTCTCTGGGCTCTTTAGCAACACCTTACTTTACTCCTCCCCCCACCATAATCTTGCTTTCCTTGGCTCCACTCCACAGGCTCTGCTCTTTGGAAGGGCCCTAGGGACCTCCTGGTTGGTAATCCAACAAGCACACATTTAGTCATTGTTGTATCAAGTTCACCAGAGTCTATGGCTAACCCTCTTAAACATTATTTTTATCTGTATTTTTTAACACTTTGTTCCAACCTTCTATAACAATTAATATGTCCTAAGATTTTTTTAAATCTTAGACTTCATTCCAAATATTCTTCCTGGGGGTCCTAAGCACTCTAACAATGTTCTCTACCACAACACTGGCCGTTGATTGCTAAATTGTACAGGAACTTGGGAGGGCCAACCAGCATCTAAATAGCATCCCTTTTCACACGCACTTCAAACTCAGTATTTTCAAAAGTCTCCTAAGTTGTCTCCCTCTCCTTTTTGGAGTAATGGCACCGTTATTTACCCAGTTGCCTAGGCCAGCAGTGTACCTGCCATCAGCACCTCTACATTTCCCACTATCCTGAGTTAGTATTTCAGTTCAACTTGCCCCTGGGTGAAAGTAAGGGCTTTATTTTTCTCACATAACCAAAGATCTTCAGGTAAGCAGTTCTCACCTGTTAGGGCAGCTAAACAATGTAGTTACTACTCAAGCTCTTTCTATCTCCCTCCATCTTTAGTGTGGGATTCTCATGCTCTTGGCTTATAATTTGCTTCCTTTATTATTATCTGCATTTCAGGCAGGCAGGGAAAGGGAGAGCAAAGGGCCAAAAAGATTGTGCCAACTATCAGAACTGCCTCCCTTTAAACTACTTCACTTGCAAGCACCAATAAGCTGATCATGTTTATGCCTGGTTGGCCAGAACTGGATCACAAAGATACCATTTGCAAGTATACATTACAAGAAGGTATCGTTGGTAGCCAGATCACCAAGCAAAATATATTTGGGGTCTTATTAATAAGTAGGTTTTTGTAAATTGGATTTCACTGTATAACAAGCTGTCTCAGAACTTGGTGGATTAAAAAAACAATAGTTATTATGTCTCCCAGTTCTTTGGGGATGCAGGTGGGGGTGGGGCAATCCTGAGAAGGCTCAGCTGAGGCTGGATTATCTTCAGTGGTCTCATGCTCATGTCTAGGACCTCAGCTGAGACAGCTGGGCATCCCTCTCTCTCCATGTGACCTCTTATCCTTCAGGAGGCGAGGGCTTCTTCCCACAGTGGTCTCAGGGTTCCCAGAAGCAAGAGAAGGCAAGCCTCAGTGGTCTAATACTTTTTAACCATGTGTTTTATATATTTGTTAATGTCCTGTCAGTCGAATCATTCACATGGCCAAACCCAGATTCAAGGGGTAGAGGGGAATGCTACTGCCTGATGGGAGGATGGTGCATTTGCAATGCTTATAGGGATGAGAGGAACTTACAGCCATTTTCTTCGAATTCACTAGAGTAAGAAAGTAGAGGAGAATAGGCATTGGGTGGGCAATAGTAGTGACTCACTCATCTGTCATATTTTAACCCCATTTTACCTGCCAGTGTCTTATTTAATAACACTTAAAAAGAAAAACTTTGTACATTCTATGTATCCCCTTAACTTTCTAATTCCCCGGCTTCAGTTCTTAATTAACTTTCACATCCATGATTGTTAAACTTTCTTGAGTTCTGGTCAGTTTGAAAATATGATCAAAATTATCCTCTGTTATGGACTATTTGTGTCCCCTTCACAAATTTATATGTCAAAGCCATAACTCCCAATGTGGCTGCATTTGGAGATGGGACCTCTAAACACGTATATAAGATTGAAAGAGGCCATAAGAGCGGGGTCCTGCTGCAATAGGATTAATGTCCTTATGAGTAGAGAGAAGAGACATGAGAAGGGTTTTTTTTTTTCTCTCTCTCTTTCCATGTGCACATCGAGAAAATGCCATGTGATGACATAGCAAGAAGGTTGCTGCCTAACAAGCAAGGAAGAGAGCTCTCACCAGAGGCAGTTTGCCAACACCTTGATCATGACCTTCTAGCCTCCGGAACTGTGAGAAAATAATTTTCTGTTCTTTTAGCCACGCAGACTGTGGATTTGGTTATAGCAGTCCTCACTGACTAGTACACGGTCTCTTTCTCAGAGAAAGTAAACAATTGCACAACACACAGACCATTATATGTGATGTCAGAGTGACTTTGCATACCTAGAATGCCACCTTCAAACCTTAAAGGCATTTGTGATCCTCAGGTTACAAATCCCTGCTCCCCAACAACATCCAAGATAGCTTTCAAAAACAATAGCTATTAACATGGTCTTTATGAATCTTTCCTGTAGTGTTCCCATCAAGACTACTCTAACAGTCAGTTTTTCCCTTTATGATACTTCTATTTTAAAAAACATACTAATTTATTTTAACAATAAAAGATTTTCCTTTATTTTAAGAAGATGTATTTTTGATGGTGGGTAATGAAATTTTGACCACTTTCCACTAAGATTTATATGTCAATGACCATTGCTAGGGTTCCTGGTTTATATCTGATATAGAAGGCACTAGAAGATAAAATAATAAACCACTGAAGGGTGTACTTTCTAATGAAAAAGTATACATATGTATAGTATTAATAAAGTAGGGGGTGCCTTAAGAGGCAACCACACACAAGAGATGTTTCCCTCTCTTCCCTTCTCTAAAAATAAATAAATAAAATCTTAAAAAACTAAAGGTAACATGAAACTATTACACAACTAGTACCTTTCACATGAAAATTATCTTTCTCTTCTCTCTCTCTTTCACACACACACACACACACACCCTTATATTTTGAACATTTAACATGTAGGAAAAGAGATAGAAAATTCCAGGGCAAAAAAAAGGAGATGCATTACCAGAATCAAACATTTTTGGCAGGCTTTCTAAACAGTAAGAGAATGAATTATATATTCAAAACAAATAAAAATCCATCAAAAATGTCATCCATGTTTCATAAGATAGACAAGAAAGACATGCTCCTATTAGATTGCTATATACATATATTTACAAAGCTCTTGTAACGTAACTACCCTTAAATGGCCAGAAATTGATACTCCTTTGATTACACTGGGGTTCATTCACTTCTTTTCCTCCCTTAGAGAATGGTTTGTAGCTTAGTTAAGCCTTGGGAATTTAGCTTACTGAAGCCCACCATGGTCAAAGTGAATGCTGCTTCTGCAATTTGGGTCAGAGCATCCCAGTTCCTCCCCCTGTGAAGCTAGGAGGATCCATCTTTTCATTTCTATCTCAGTGATCTTGGGAAGTCAGCATATAACAAGTTTCTAAAGCATTGTCCACAATTCTGAAAAGCTAATGGCCAAAGGCTAAGATACAGCTTGATTAACCCTTTGAGAAGCCACCCATGAAAAAGATGACCCATCCTTCATCACAGATGTTGTCATTATAGCTCAGGTCGAGCTTCTGCAGTTTGGCCAAGTGACCTGCCTGTACTACTCTCCTGAAGGCCAGGAGAGCCACGTCCTCAGGCACTAAGAAACAGCAGCTCAGCCTCCCTCAGCACTTGAAAGGACATTGGAAGTTTTCAGAAGCATCTTCAGGTTGTCACCAACACACATATCAAGAAAGGCTATTGTCAGAGGAGGGAGGTAAATTGATTCAGCAAGGGCAGTAAAAGTCTCACTTTCTAAAATACAGCACAGTTGTTGATTAGTAATGACTCCAATTCTGGTAAAAATCGGAGCCTGCTTTGTTGGTTTCAGGAGAGCTGTCCATCTTTTTGTTAGAGGATAAATTCAATTCCTGAAGGCTTGGGAATAAAGGTATAACCTGGGTCCGGAACCCCATATTGTTTGCTATTATTGAGCACTGCTTAAGGCCCAAAACTTCCAGATGCTTCAGTGTGGCCACCTGAGCAGGTGAGTCTTCAAACCTCCACCCAGCTCCTTGTTGCAGGAAAGGTCTAGTTTCCTTATCTGAGACATCCAGTGGTCAGACACTTTTTTAAATCCCTGAGCAATACCGTTTAGACTCTCACTGGTGTTTCTGATAATGGAAAGTTCAAGTATTTCAAGATTTTGGATCACAGGTAACAACTGACCCACAAACACTCCATCTTATGATTTTAAGGCACAATCCACAACTGCAAAAGTTTGTATCTTGCTTGCTCCTGGGAACTGCTGGAGAATCAGAGGCAAGTTTCCTCCCACTTTACTGATCCAGAACAAATTCAGCTCTTCAAGTTCAGGTATTGCTTTGAGTGCGTCTCTCAGTGTTCCAACAAGGTCAAAGGTACTGTAAGCCTGCACTTACCCAGCCTCAGGATTTTTAACTGGCTGACAACATGCATTTTCTGGGGGAGTGAACGGAGGGTTCCAGCCTTGAAATAAAGTCAGGAAAAAGCCAGTTTTTCCAAGTCTCAGAGATAAGGCAGTGAAGCAACCATTTCCCTCATGTTTGCTTTTGTTAATCTGCAGTTACTCAGATCTAGACACTTGTCGATGCCTTTTTGCCCAGCTTCTTCAGGATCTGCTCATTTTTTTCTGTGACCTGGAAATCAATTTCATTTCTGAAGTGAGAGGCTTGGCTCTGTTCCTGCCTCCAGGTGCTTAACATAGCACTCCAGTGACTCTTTTCTTACAAACAAGCTTGAGGAATTCAGTGGCTTTTCTTCCATGACCTGACTTAGATTCCTTAGCTTATAGATGGTGTTGTGTTCCTGGATGAAGAGCTAACCTTGTTAGCATTTAAGTGGAGCATCTTTGGTGAACACAACTTCTTGGAACAGAGGTTGGGTGGAGGTGGGGGAAGCTCAGGTAATCACCTTCAAGCAGAACAGATGAAGAGGAAGCATTGCAAATATCTTCTGTTCAGAAGGTACCTTTTATTTTGTTGATAGTTTCTTTTGCTGTGCACAAGTTCATTAGTTTGATGTACTCCCACTTGTTATATTTCCTTTTGTTGCCCTTGCCTTTGGAGTCAGATCTAAAAAATAATCACCATGACCAATGTCAAGGAAGTTACAACCTATGTTTTCTTGTAGGAGTTTTTAGACTTAAGGTCTGACATTCAAGTTTTTTCATTTATTTCGAGTTAGTTTTCGTGCATGTTGTAAAATAGCAGTCTAATTTCATTCTTTTGTATGTGGTTGTCCAGTTTTACCAATACCACTTATTGAAAACACTGCCCTTTCCCCATTGTATATTCTTGCCTCTGCCATTGTAAATTAATTGACCATACACGCATAGGTTTATTTCTGGACTCTCTATTCTGTTCCCTTGATCTGTGTTGATTTTTATGCCATTACCATACTGCTTTGATTACTACAGCTTTGTAATATAGTTTGAAATCAGGGAGCATGATGCTTCCAACTTTGTTCTTTCTCAAGATTATTTTGTGGTTCTATACACATTTTAGGATTTTTTTTGTTCTGATTCTCTGAAAAATGCCAATGGAATCTTGATAGAGATTGAGTTAAATCTGTAAATTTCTTTGTGTAATATGAACATTTAAGCCATATTAATGCTTCACAATCAAAGAGCACAGATTATCGTTCCATTTATTTGTGTCTTCAATTTCTTTCCACAATGCCTCATAGTTTTCAGTGTTCAGGTCTTTCACCCCCTTGGTTAAATTTATTCTTAGGTATTTTATTCTTTTTGGTGCAATTGTAAATGGGATTGTTTTCTTAATTTTTCTTTCTGCTAGTTCATTGTTCATGTGTACAAATGCAACAGACTTATATATTAATTTTGTATCTTGCAACCTGACTCTATTCACTTATTATTTCTAATAATATTTTAGTAGAGGTTTTAGGATTTTTCAAATATAAAATCATGCTATCTATAAATAGAGACAGTTTTACTTACTCCTTTTCAATTTGGATGCCTTTACTTCTTTTGTTTGCCTAATAACTGCTATGACTAGGACGGTCAATGCTTTGTAGAATAAAAGTGGCAAAAGTGGGCATCCTTGTCTTGTTCTTGATCTTAGAGGAAAAGTTCAGTTTTTTTCTTTTTTTTTTTTACCATTGAGTATGATGTTAGCTTATGGGTTTGTCATACATGACCTTTATTATATTGAGGTATTTTCCTTCTGTTCCTATTTAATTGAGACTTTTTATCATACATGGATGTTGTATTCAGATTTTCTATTTCTTCATGATTCAGTTTTTGAAGGTCATATGTTTTAAGAAACACATCAATTTCTTCTACATTGTCCAATTTGTTGGTATATAATTGTTTATAATAGTCTCTTGTGATCCTTTGTATTTCCTAGGTACTAATTATAACTTGTCTTCTTTCATTCCTGATTTTATTTACCTGAGCCACCTCCATTTTTTTCTTAGCAGGTCTAGCTAAAGGTTTGTTAATCTATTTATCTTTAAAAAAATAAATAGACCAATTCTTAGTCTTATTGATCTCTTCTGTTGTCTATTTAGTCTCTATTTCACTTATTTCTACTCTGATCATTTTATTTTCTTCCCTCTACTAAATTTAGGTTTCGTTTATTCTTCTTTTTCTAAGTCCTCTAGGTTGTGGATGTGCTGATGGACACCATTTTTGTGCTCTTTATCTACCTTATTAGCGTGGGCAGGTGCACCACCCCCCATGCTCTCCCACAGCCAAACTAAAGCAAGCAGGTGCATGAGTCCACACAGGGCACACCTTTTGAGCACCTGTCCTTAGTGGCCAGAGGGGCTTATATTTGGGGGCCCAAGAGGACTGCAACAATCAGAGAGACAGTTCTTGGCAGGCTACTACCCCCTAGGTATGGCACAGACAGGAGACTGAAACACACTCCCAAATGAAATGTTTCAGTGAAGTATTTGGTAAACTGTTGCTTATAGTAACTTGGAAGTCACATTATAGACCTAGTTACCTTGAGTGCCAGGAAACACTTTCTGAAAGTTAATATTAAAAATATATTTTTTCACTTTTGGTTATCTTTAGCAAGATAATGCAAGAAAAAATATAACATGATTAAAAAAAGTGATTTGGCCCTGGCCATTGTGGCTCAGTTGGTTGAGTGTTAGTTATCCCACAAAGCAAAAAGTTGCCAGTTTGATTCCCAGTCAGGGGACGTGCCTGGGTTGTGGGTCTGGTCCCTGGTTGGGGTGCATGTGAGAGGCATTTGCTTGATATTTCTCTCCCCCTCTTTCTTCCTACCTTCCCCTCTCTCTAAAGAAATAAATAAAATCTTTTTTAAAAGTGATTTGGCTGATTTATATGTAAAAGAAATAGAAAAAATTAGGAGCATTGTAGAGTTGAAAAATTCAAATATTTCTTAACTACAAGAGTAAAAAATATACCTAGTTCATTTGGCCCCTGGCAGGTGAGAACAGCACCATCCTCACTGGTAGGTGAAGTAGAGATAATCCCTGGAAATGACCTGTGTATTTCTAGGCCAGGAGATTTAGTTGCCAAATATATTTTCTCTCTAAAGCGGCAGCCCTGTTCCTTCAGCCTGGATTCTGAGGTCTAACAGCTATGTAACATACAAAAATTATACTGCATGGGCAAGAAATTACCTGTGGTATTTTTTAATTACTTTATTGTTGTTCCGTTACAGTTGTCTGCATTTTCTCCCTGCCCCCCACCCCAGCCAAACCCACCTCCCTCCCTTGCTTCCACCCTCCCCGTTGGTTTTGTCCATGTGTCCTTTATAGTAGTTCCTGAAAACCCTTCTCCCAACCTGTGGTATTTTAAGTCATACAAAGTTTACTATCTGAGCATAATTCAGCCCAGAGTTTCCCCATCCAAGTGTGCATCT
The DNA here is from genome assembly GCF_022682495.2 of Desmodus rotundus. Classification (NCBI taxonomy): domain Eukaryota; kingdom Metazoa; phylum Chordata; class Mammalia; order Chiroptera; family Phyllostomidae; genus Desmodus; species Desmodus rotundus. The sequence continues at coordinate 56,223,723 of NC_071394.1, read as the reverse complement.
GAGTTACCTGGAAGATTTGTTAAAACACACACTGGGGGTTTGAGTTTCTGATTCAGTAGGTCTGGGGTGGTGACCAAGAATTCACATTTCTGAAAAGGTCCCGGGGAATGCTAATGCTGCTGGTCTATCGACCACACTTTGAGAACCTGATCTAACCAATCCCGACATGTCCCAGTATTGACTCTGAAATTCTCTTGCAGCCTGTATAACTATGAGCATGAAACAGTTTAAGGACAAGCTTAATGGAGGTCACTTTGCTACACAATGAGTATTCTATTCAGCTTCTAAACAATTGGAAAATTGCTTTTCCCATCAATGGAAGGGGGAAATAATCCCATATTTACTTTACAGAGTAGACAATATACTGAGTCAGCAGTCACAGCATATTCAGTGAAAGACAGAATACTTTGGGACCAGGCAAATAGAAAAGCAAGCATTAGCAGCTGTATTGGTTAGCATTTAGATAACAGATGTACTCTGGTTACTTTGAACAGGAATTGATTGGGTACACAGTATTAAATAGCTTATAAAAATGGTAAGAAAGGTGAAGTAACAAGATGTAGAGACTGCCATTCTGCTCATTACTGTGTCTCTGCTATCTACAGGTAACTTGTACTTAATACATATTTTTTACTGAATAATGCCAAGAACTCATGACTATAATTGTTATCACTCTGCTCATTATGCCTCATTACCAGCAAATGTGCTTACATTCTATTTGGATATAGCCCAAAACTACTCAGCATGACATTGTTTTGACAGAATTTACTCTTGTGCTCGCTCTGCAACTGTTAGGTGGTAGGTAAGGTATGGACTCCATTTGGTATTCTGAGAATTAGATTTCTCAAGAGGTGATTTAGAGATGCTGTGGATGACTTTATAGAAGCAAACAATTCCTAGTTTTAACTAAAGCCATCCTTTAGAGAGCCACCAAATAAGCCTTGCTTTGAAATTGGTGTAGTTTTGTTGAACTGTACCTTCAAATAAATCAATTCTATCATATGTATATACCTCAATGATGTTGATTCCAAAAGTACACAGAAAATAGGGACTTTTTGTTTGTTTTCAGGGGTCTGTGGAAATGTTAATAAAAAACACATATGAAGACCCTGAAAATGAGTGAAAGTAAAGAACTAACCAAATGCTAGTAAAAGTGACTTTTATTCAACAAATTTGTTTAATGAGGTTTTTTTTTCCTGGTAAGGGAACTGAGTCCATGTAACCTAATTTATTTCTTCCCTCTGTACTTCTCATGTATCATATGATACTTCACTTTTAGAAAAGCAAAGTCAAATTTAACTTAGTGTTTAGGAGTAAAAGAGCTATTTTTGTAGCTGGACATTTTTTTTTTAAATCTAGAAACCAGATATTTGAAACCTGAATGATTAAGAGGGAAAGAGTTAAAAGAAAGATCATTGTTATTAGGGCCATTGTTAAGCAGCACCAGACCCATAAATAGGGGAAAATCTACTTTTCCTGAAGCCTCTTTATTTATGTGAGTAAACCTGTTCACTCAGGAAAGCATCACATCCTACCAAGAACTGCTCACACACCCGGCAGCATTCAGTACACATATCGCCAGCTCTCTTCCATTCTCTATTAACATCCATACAGCACAAATTGGTGATTGTGTGGTAACTAGGCAATTAACTCATGTCACCACTGTACTTTTTCATTAGCATCACTAAGAGTAGCATTACCCTCTCCATGACCTCAGCGTAAGTGATAACATCCTTAGTTGTTAAAGTGAAAAAAAAGTTAAGTGAATTTAGTATTGTGAAGGGTGATGGAGATGGGAGCCCTTTTTATCTTATCACGTGGCACAAAGAGTGAAAATGCGAACCTCTCTAAGTTGCCTCATTAGTACATCTCACCTCTTTTCTCCAAGGACAGATTTCTTACTTATTCTTTCACTTGCTAAGATGCCTTGCAAAGATACCCATTGTGTTCTCGGATTCTTCTAATGGAGGTCAATGGCTGTGAGAGCCCTCCCAGAGTCACTGCTTCATTTGGTTTGCCTCCTTCTGGGCAGTAGTCATGCTGACAAATACACTTGATATATCTGTTCTAAAAGCTCAACTTTGAGAATCCTATGGATTTTAGTTTATTAAGTGTCAACTTGGGATATAAGCAAGAACTATTAAATATTAAATCACATTTACAGAAAACTTACATTCAACGTTGGTCAAGTTTTTGTCCTTTAGGTTCATGTTGTCTCTGAGAATAAAATTGAAAACAGACTATTTAATAGTGTAGCCTTTCTTGAACTATGAGACACTGTAGAAGGAAACTTGTGCTAGAGAGTGGTGGGTATCTTACTGATTGAAAGCATGGGCTTGAAAATCACATTCACGTGGATTTGGGTCCATGTGCCCACATTACTGTTCAGTGAGAGCATGTAAGAAATATCTAAGTATTAGGAAATGCTTCCCTGAGGAAACACTCTTTTTTTCTGTGATGCAAAAGAGAATTAAGAGTTATCTAGGTACAGAGAAGAACATTTAGGCAGACAGACTAAGAGCCTGACATGTATAAAGGCCCAATCATGAGAGACAGGTCAGCACATCCATGGGTTCCAAATGTGTGCATGGTGTGTGTGTTGTGCGTGAATGTCAAGTTGGGTAGCTGGGGCCTGTGAGGTACAGCAGAGGATTTTAATAAAATTTGTGCTTTTGACAAATTATACCTGTTGCAGTACAGTTTATAGAGAAGATGAGAATTTATTGGCGGATCATTTAAAAGGCTATTGCAAGATTTAAGGCAACAAACAAGAGTAGTCTGTATTAGGGTGCTGGCAATGAAGATGGAAAGAGAGGTACAGATTCAAGGGCTATTTAGGAACCAGACTGATGGGATTTGGCTATTGGGAGGTGAGGAGAGGGAAGATCATAGATGCCCCCCAGGTTTTGACTTCTGGAACTAGATGGTTATTACATGGAAGATAGTAAAGAAAAACAGATTTGTGTGAGAGGACCTGAGGTTTCTCAGGGTGATTTTACATCTCTTAAGAGATCATGAGTTCTCAGTATTTTGTATTCACTTTTCTAGTAACTTGTATCCACTTTGTCCCTCCCCACCCATTTTCCGAAGTGAAGACAGAATTACCTTGCAAAAACCATAATTTGATTGCAACAGTTTTCCTCCTGCTTGAAAGCTTAAATTATTTTTAATTGCACTTAGCATTTTTTAAAGTTATTTTTTTATTTTTAAAATTTTATTGTATTTTACCCTTACCATTTTCTCCCCTATACCCTCTGCATCGCCCTCCCCCACATCATCACACTATTGCCCGTGTCGATGAGTTATTTCTCTTTTTTTTTTCTTTTTTGCTTGATCCCTCCACTCTCCCCCCATCCCCAGAGCTGTCAGCCTTTTCTCTATCTCTGAGTTTGTCTCTATTTTGCTTGTTAGTTCAGTTTGTTCATTAGATTCCACATGTGAGTGAAATCATATGGCATTTGTCTTCTCTGACTGGTTTATTTCACTTAGCATAACCTGCCTGGTCAGATCCCTAATTCTTCTGTTGGTATGAGATTTATGCTATTCTTCTCCTTGTTCATTATACATTCTTCACATTGGTTTTCTTTCAGCTTATTGAAAGCATCATGGGCTTCAGCCTACATGCTCAATAATCTTGGCTTCTTTACCTTCCACCTATCCTTCAGTTACCAGCTCAAACTTCTCCAAGGAAGTGTTCCTCTTACACATTCTCCTGGCCCTATTAATTTTCTTTTACAATACTTATTCTTGGTGGTAAATTTGCAGCTGTAAGACTGTTAAACTTCAAAGTCTTTACAGATGCCCACATTTGTGATGGTGGAATATCATGGTTTATTTGGATGCTGTGGTAGACAGAATTTTGGTCCCACTAAGATTTCCATCCCCTGCCCTGGAACCTGTGACTATGTACTTTACATGGCAAAAGAGAGTTTGTAAGTTTGATTCATTTAAGGACGTTAAAATGGGGATATTATCCTGGATTAACTGAGTGACCCTATCAAAACTTATGGGTCCTAAAAGAGGATAACCTATTCCAGCTTATGGTCAGAGAAAGAGATGTGGTGACAGCGAGTCACCACATCTGTGGTGACAGCATCAAAGAGGTGCTGCATTGCTGAGGGGGGAAGAAGGACACATGCCAAGAATGCAGGCATCCTCTAGAACCTGGGAAAGGCGAGAGAACGGATCTTCCCCAAAGCCCCCATAAGGGAGTGCAGCCCTGCTGACATCTGGGTGCGATCCCATGAGACCGTGTTAGACTTCTGACCTACTGAACTGTAAGAAGTAAATTTGTGTGGTTTTAAGCCAGAGTTTGTGGTAGTATGTAACAGGAAGACTAGCAAACAAATACAGATACAATTATGAATTATGTTTGTATAACAATTAATTCCAAGTGTATTTCTGGTCCATAGGTTTCTAATTTAGGGCTTACATTGTTTTATCAGGATGCTAAGTCTCATGAAATATGGTATTTTGAATTTATCAATATAAAAATGATCTTCAACTTTGATCTTAATTGCATTCACACTAGCATTCATGATGTCAGATGTTTCACTTCAGAAAAAATAAAACTCTAAGCTCTACATTGATTCCACAAATAGTATGAAGAACTTTTTTCTTTTCAAATATTTTGATCTTCAATTGGTTGAATCCGTGGGTTCAGCAGACCCAGTTGATATACAGGACTGATTCTAAATATATCCTGCCATTTTCTCCAAAGAATTTAAGATAAACTCTAAGAAGATCTAAATTGTTATTCCAGCTTGGTGGTGTAGGGAGAGAACTATCTGGTTCCCTCAGTATCTTTAAGATATGCTTGTGGAAGCAATCAGAGCATCCCCTTCTTTCCTCTCCCTTATTATATACTTAGTGGCATAAATTCACCTGTGTGTTGGGGAATCGGGGCTCTAACATTAACTCTCTTCTTCCCCAGACCTCAAGGAGGATAATGAAGCCCTGACATCAGTAACTGTAAATATGGAAATGCATACGTGGCAGACATTATGCTTTCTTCATAAACTACCCTCACAGCAGTAGCAAGGCATGTTCTGCTGGAAGTTCCTAGCATTCCATTCTGATTCTTTACTGCCCACAAATATGAGCTGAAAGAGTGTGTGTTTAGAACTGTGATCAATACTATGCAGATTTAAAGAGAAGCAGAAGGCACGCGTCACTTTAGGTAGAAAAATGTACAACCTAATTGAGACAGCCTAGACGTATTTATGAGAAGGGATGAAGGAAATAAATATCTCGTTGTTCTGTGATTTCAAAGAATTATCAAATTTCTACTTTGTGGCAGTACCAACAAAATAAAAACAGGAGGATCAGTGAAAGCAGAGGTTCATGAGGGCTGGAATTCCATAGGTCGTCAAGACTGAAAGGAGGGACAGAAGGTATGCTTGGAATTAAGCATCAGATTTGGGGAGACAGACAAAAGAGAAGACTTTCTAACTGTACCACTATCATAAATCTATTTTCCTACTCCCTGTTGCTGTTTAATATGAGTTTTAAACTGTTTTAATATTTTCACATCACCCTCTACACATCCTGCCATTCACTGCCTTTTAAACACTAGTGTCTGTCTCACCAATGTTAAAAAAATAGAAATCAAGCATATCCATTGAGCCCAAACATGATCGCAAAACCAAACAAAATTTCTTATGAATATATTCTCAAACACTATAACTTTAACCAATAAATTTAGCCCATAGATATTTCCTATCATCAGAGGACCTCTGAAACCACTATCTTTGTTCAGAGGAGAAATAGGGGAAAATAAAGACACTAAAGGATACACTATAGTTCCTGCTTCCCAGGAGCTTGCTGTTGTTCATCTACGCAGACTTCTTCTCTTGTGGGTAATATCAGAACCTTCTTGCTCCACCTTCTATGCTCACACAACATATGGGGCCCACTTCACAGAACCCTCAGGATTCTGATTTGTTATAACAGGTTGCCAATCAAAGTACTCTGCACCAGCCTACGTCATTCGCCTGCCACAGAGGGGAACATAGCTCAGGCTGTCCATTCTTGAATTTATATATAGGAGTGAAATTGTTCCTTCATCTAAGATCATAAGCTGTGAAGGTATAAATCCAGACAAGTTACCCACTACACAGAGGTACCTGAGTCAGAAATACAAAAAATAGATCGAGAGTAGTAGTGGTAATGGCAGGTGAAGAGAGAAAGCTAGAGAGAAAAATTTAGAGGGAGAACTCATGCTGTTTGAATTCCAAACTCCAAGTTGTGTTACTCAAATAAATTCTACTCCTATCTTTCTGTGGTTTGATTCTATAAGCTAATACATTTACTTTATACTTTCGCTATTTTGAGTTGGATTTCTATAATTTGCAATGAAAAATTTCATAATACAGGATTCAATATATGTGAAAGAGTTATAGAAGATAACATACATAACAAAATTATATAACTAAAAATCAATAAACATTCATATAATTGATATATATATATGTTAGACAGAATCATAAAAAGGAATCTTAGAATACTAAGTCTTAATCAGGATTGAATGGAAGATCTTAAATATTTTTTTAAATGAAATTCATTGGGATGACACTGGTTAATAAAACTGTATAGGTTCCAAGTGTACAATTCTATGATACATCATTTGTATTTGTGTTGTGTGTTCACCACCAAAGTCAAATCTCCTTCCATCACCATATATTTGACTCCGTTTTCTACATCCACCCATCCCCTTCCTTCTGGTAACACCAAACTGCTGTCTTGTTTGTTAGTTTGTCTTGTTTATTTGTTCGTTGCTTTCATTTTTATATCCCACATACATAAGATATTATATGGTTCTTGAGTTTTTCCTTCTGAGTCAGTCATAAGAAACAATGAACTACTGTCATTTGGGACAATGTGGATGGATCTTGAGAACATCATGCTAAGGGAATGAGTAAGATGGAAAAAGAAAGTTTTTATTGGTAAAGAGGAAAAAAAAAACATTCTCTCTTTACTTCTGTAAGTGTATAAGCAACTATGTGGAGGCAGAAAGACTATCTGAAATACATATACGAATTTCAACCACGCACATAATCCTTGACTGAGAAGTGTGTTTGATTTTGTCAAATTACCTGAAAACTCATTAATTTGAGTCTAATTTTGGATAATAAGCCTTTTAAAAATATAATCTTTTAGAAGGTTATTAGTGACTGTATTATGGCATAAATTAACATGATAATTTCAATTCCCCTTAAGATACAGTTGATAAAGAGCCTAGAAACCAAGAAAAACCACAATATTCTTAAATAAGAAGAGAGGAGAACTTGCAATGATCAATAGTTATTCCAAAGATGCATTCATTGAGACAGTAAAGTATTTGTACAGCAATAGAAAAATAGACACACACATTCGGAATTACCAAAGAGATTTATTTTTTTAATTTTTTAAAACTTTTGATAAATTGAATTCTCTAAATTTTTATTGTACTTCTCTTACTTGAATCAACAATATGAACACAGATAAATGGCACTTCTCTTAGGATGTAGAGCTAATGTGAGAAACCCTTGCTTCTATAGCAACAAGAAAATCACAAACAAAATAAAAATCTCAATTTTCTATCCAAGAAGCAAAGCACAGTGGATACAGGGAGACTCAATGAACTGAATTTCAGACTGACTGAGCTCTCCACACATGAGCAGGAACCAGGGTGTCAGCTTCCAGCTACTATATGATTCCAACTGTTCTGTGAAAGAAAAAACTGTGGAGACAGTAAAAAGACCAGTAGTTGCCAGAGGTTGAGAGCTGGGAGTTGGGGGACGAATAGGTGGAGTACAGAGGATTTTTAGGGTAGTGAAAATAGTCAGTATGATACTATAATGATGGGAACATGTCATCACACATTTGTTGTACCCATAGAATGGACAACACCAAGATGAACCTTAATGTAAACTGTGGACTCTGGGTGACTATGATGTGTCAATGTAGGTTCATCAATTATAACAAATGTACCGCTTTTGGTGGATGATGTTGCAAGTGTGGAGGTAGAGGGTATATAGGAATCCTTCTTTTCAATTTTTCTATGAACTCAATCAAAACCACTCTAAAAATATAAAATCTTTAAAAAAATGATGTTACCATTTTTTTCTTGGCTTGAGAATGACAAACTTGCATTTAGAAGTATGGAATTGAGGAAATCAGTTAAAAACTCTCAAGTTTTAATGAGAATTTATTCACATTAACATGTCTAGACTGCAATGTTGGGGTTGAAAAGTAAGTGTTGTTGAGTGTTTTAATATTTTCCTTGGTTATCAGATTGATTGTCTCCTAAATTTGCATGCTCGCCAGACTAAAGCTTTGTATATTGCTCCTATCAGCTTTATTGACTGGAAAATTCACTGTTCATAAAATTGGCAATGAAGTCATACAGGATAAAAATATTACACATTTAAAAATCAATTCCAAGCAGGTTTTCTCTGGGGTAATATGTGTAGACAAGCCTCCATATTTAAGTGAATGTTACATTAAATCTCATATGCAATGGTGCCACAAGAGCCTAGCAAAACACTCTTTTACCAATAAAATGATTGTGTTATGCAAATACACTCCTAACTTCATACCATTGTTTTTTGCACAACCCGTATGTTTGAAAATATTGAGAATTCTGTTGCCTTTTGGGAAAAAAACATACCACTTGGATTATTTTTTATAGCTTTTATTTTCCTTACTTTATTTCTTTTTATACAGACATATAGCAAAAACAATCCTGTGATAAATTTATACATTTGTCTTGGCTCTACCTGAAAAATTCACCTAGACCATCTATAGTTTTTCATTTCATTATGGTCATATTAAATTATAAAATTGTTTTTATATCCTGCTTTAAATAGCTACATTGAAAATATTCTTCTTCTAAAAGATACATTCAGAATATTTGTAAAATTATGTACATGAGATATAGTATATGAAAGATCTACATACACATGTTTTTTTTCTGTAATTCTTTCTTTAGAACTACATGGTCTTTTTCTGATTTTTTATACTTTAGTGAGGTTTAATGATGTTAGCATATGCTTATACATCTTTACTGACATACTTTTTTATATTATTTATAAAACTTGGGCTATGCTTTTCATATGATTACAAAACCTGGCACTTAGAAGTACATGTGTATTTATATACATGTACATTGGTTAAGAGGTCCTGTATATAAATGAGTAATAAATATGGACTTATAAAAAGATGATCCATAATTATATAATTTTAAGCACATAGTCTATGTGGGGCTGATATTTTAGGGGAGCAATTATTTTGAAAATATAACAATGACCTAATATACAATAAATAGCAAAGGACAATGACATATTTACTAGTATTAGATGGAAAAAGCTTTCTATTTTAAAGAAAAATATAAAAGTAAATATAAATTTCACAAAAATTAACATATTTTAGATAATATTTATAGCTATAGAAATATTAACTTAGTATAAAAATTATTTATTTTCTCTAATATACTAATATTCAAATAATGTTGCTGGGCAGGTCAGATGTATTTCCCTAAGTAGCCACCAGATGGCTACATGGGCCCTTTCTTGATTTTGAATTTTAGTTTTTAGGATTTTTTTTTCCTACAAAACTAAAGATTTAAGCAATGCCTTACATAATCTTTATGGAGTTATGAAATATAATGACATACTGAATATGAAAACAATGACATGTGTGATTCATTTCTTCTGATTTTAGTGTAAAAATTGCAGACTCAGGTGATACAATTCTTCCCATCTGGAGGTGTCTTCTCTCTTCCTCTTCTTTACCAAGATGTCATGATATAATGCACAACAGAGGGCACCTCTCCTTGATGGGGAGGAAAGTTTTTTGGCTGGGCTGCTGTTTTCTCAGGCCATGCTGTCTCCATGGCAATGTCCCTGGTGCCTTCATGTCCCGGGGTATCCTGCAATAGTGTCACTCTGAGAATCCTGCTCCGCCAGGCTTCTCACTTCTGTGTCCCCTCTCTAAGCTCACAAGAACCTCTAGTGTGTACCTGAAATGTCTATTGTCACTGCTTTGGCTGCCCATGATGTCATGATGAGTCCAATAATACAGTCTCCTTCCAGCTTTCCAGACTGGGAGCCAAGCACAAAAACAGCCTTTGCTTTCAGTTTCTACACCACCTCCCAGTGTTTTATTCCCTCTCATCAGAACATCCTATCTTCTCCTTCAGGGCAGAGTTAAACAGTTGAATGAAAGGAAAATTGTTTTTGTATCCTGAAGGCATCTCCTCCAAATCTTCCCACTCCATCCCCAAAATTGACCTTGTCCCTTTTAATTTCAGGGACTTTTCATATGTTATTCCATCCTCTCTCTCTTTTTTGGTTTTTATAGGAAGTCCCTATACTCAGGCTTTTAAGTTTTTTGTTTGTTTGTTTGAAGATTTTACTTATTCATTTTTAGAGAGAGGGGAAGAGAAGGAGAGAAACATCGATCAGTTGCCTCCCATACATACCCCTTCTGTGAACCCACACCCACAATCCAGACTTGTGCCTTGGCTGGGAATCAAACCAGTGAACTTTCAGTCTGTGGGACAATGTTCAATCTACTGAGCCACGCTGGTCAGAGCCAGACTCCCAAGCTTCACTCAATGTTTGTGAACTGAAAAATGATTCTCTTTTTTTCTTTTGTTTTTTTTTCTTTTCTTTCCCTTTCTGATAAAAGATTTTCTCTTTCAATGAACTCTAAAGCTCAAAACTTTCACTTCTCTATAAAAGTATAAAAAAAGGCTTAGACTCAAATTTGAGGAATAAGCACCTTATTCACTTTACCTCTGTGAAATAAGAAATTTCACACCAGAATCTGTGCGAAAAAAACACACATTGATTTAATATCTCAAATTTACTGTTACTGTTTCATTATTAAGATTTTGTAGTAAAAACTCTCATGCTTAGTCAATATATTCCTGATATTTCTCCATAATTCTTGGCAACAGCGCTGCAGTGGCATAAAATCTCTACTTGATTGCCAGTGTATTTTGCTGCCCACCCATCTAGCAGGCCATGAGAAAATAAGTTTGTCTTATGTAAAAGCTCATTCACTTATTCATTCATATATTCATTCATTCATTCACTCTTTCATTCATCAGCTGCCAGATGGATACGAAAAGGAACTGCAATAAAAATAACAACACAACCTCACTTTTAGTACCACATTGTGGTGTTTAAAGAAGCCTTCAGGACAATAAAAGGGCACAATCGAGGCATCAGTTTATGGTTAATTTCTTCATAGTGCAGTAAACGAGACAATCTTCTATGAAAGAAGCTGGTTCTGTTGCACTTGTTATTATAATTATAATCAGAAAAAAAACATAATAAAAAGACATCGCTTTGACCTCACGTTGCCCTACAGTTGGTACCTCTAATTAAAAGATGAATATACTGGGTAGTTCACAGAATAAAACCCTTTTGTAACAAATAACCTTTTGATGGAGAAACCACACTGTTTGTGCACCAAAAAGTAATTTTAAGGCTTATCTTGAGTTAATGCCATGGTAAATAGAAGCTGAAGCTTCTTGCCCTTCTTTTCTCTTTACCAAGGAATCAAAGCAGATCTATTTCAGCATTTGGCCTTTACAAATATTCTACTGTAAATTTTATGCAGTTAGCAAGGGCAAAATCCTGTCCAGTGACATTTTGGAACACAAATGAAAATTCTGGGTCTAGGGTTGTATAGTGACTAGATTTTAACAATCTGTACGGAAGAAGCCTTATGGTGAGGGCAGCCAAATTTCATAGTGAAAAGTTTCAAAGAGTTGTCAACAGTTCATTTAAGGAAACATTAAGGAAACATCTTATTCTTGAAATTTAATTTTGACTCTGTCTATAAAAGTTGGAAAGCCAGAGTATTTATGTTTTAGTTAAGGAAGTTTTTTTGGAAACCTGAGTTTTTCTCCATAACTTAGTATATAGACATTAATGGTAGGTTTGTTTGTATAGGAATTTCAAACTGGGTAGTTCTCAAAAATCCTACCATGACAAGTTAATAGATAGAAAGAATTTCAAAAGTCACAGAAAAGTTCTAAATGCACAGACTCTAATGTTTTAACCACTGATAATTTGATTGCGATAATTAAATGCTCAAAATGAGCAATTTATAGCTGCACTTCTTGCCACAATAAACACTTCAAAAACATCACCAATGAGTACTTATAGATTAATAAGCTCAATATATCTTAAGCAGTTTTTCACATGCTACTTTGTTTAATAATATTGTATAATATCCCCATGCCATTTATAATTATAATTTACAAAACCACTCTATGCATTTTATCTTATTTGGTCTCCTTATGATGTAGGTTGGCTGGGCTTTTAAGTGAATAATGAGAATTAAGTACCTTTAAGAAAGTTATATAACTAAACAGTGGAAGAACCAAAATACACTCAAATGCAGGATTTCTGATTTCAAAATTTTTGGCAAATATTTAATTTTTCCCTTGGTATAAACATACCACTCTTATTTATAAACGTGTCTTCTTTCTTCTTACTCAATATTTATAGCACCAAGATTTCACATTGGTTTGATTAGGTTAGTTGTATTTAATGCACCTCTTCTTAACCCTTAACCATTCCCATTAAGCTCCAGTTAGTCTCTCCTATGAATGACATCTCTAGCTATGGAAAGTAAACTCTGCAAGATAGAAACTGTATCTGTAAGATGTCTCATTTCTGCTCTGCATGTAAGGAGCTTAGAAGTCACCTCTCCATCCTAAAGATCAGTAAAAAACCTGAGTAGAATGAAAAATTAATTCTTGATCCACAAGAGAATAGAGGACAAACTGCTGGTCCTAATATTGGAGATACAGACAAGTGAACATAGGGGGTCACAGTTTACCAGAGCAGAGACTCACCAGCAGAAACTGCTGCTTGAACCAGTGCAAGGGTAAGAAAACCCAAACTATAACTAACAGATTGCTGGAGGCTTAATGTGGACAACTGTTCTAATCATTAAAAATTTCTAGGGGACCCACCCAGGGGTCCCCCACACTTCTGTGAGTTTACCTCTAGGAGTCTGGGAAAGTCTTCACACTAATTATTAGAGAAAAATCCACTCATGCTTCAGGCAAAAGGAGGAGTAAAAGAATCATTTTGATATAAGCCAGAGCACTTGTTTTTTTTTAATCCTCACCCGAGGATATGATTATTGATGTTAGAGAAAGAGAGAGAGAGGGAGAAAGAGAGAGAGTGAGAGACAGAGACAGAGACATTGGTGTGAGACAGAAATATCAATCAGTTGCCTCCTGTAGGTGCCTGGTCAAGGATTGAACCCACAACTCAGGTATGTGCCCTAACTGGGAATTGAATCTACAGCATTTTGGAGGATAGGGTAATGCTCCAACCAACTGAGCCACTTGGTCATGGCAGAGCACTTGATTCTTTTTTATTTTGTCAATGTTTTTCTTTTATTGATTCTAGAGAGAGTGGAGGAGAGGGAGAAAGAGAGGGAGAGATGCATGGATGTGAGAGAAACATTGACTGATTGCCTCTTATCAATGCCTGCCCTCAGAGGAAACTAGTTAGCCCCAGCCTAAGTTGCTGAGGTATTATCAGAGCCTGTGCAACCTGGGGGAAGGGATCTTCCCAACTCCAGCTCCTCTAGCTATGCTATTTTACCTAAAGGGGGAGAAAAAAATCAGAGAATACTTGTGAAGTTTACAGTCTAGAGCAAGGGTGTCAAACTCATGTTCACTGGGGGCCACATCAGCCTTGAGGTTGCCTTCAAAGGGCCAAAAGTAATTTTAGGACTGTATAAATGTAACTACTCCTTAACTGTTAAGGTGTTGCAATTACATTCGACCCTTTGAAGGCAACCACGTGGCCGATGTGGTCCCCAGTGAAAATGAGTTTGACATCCCTGGTCTAGAGGCATAGCTTCTAAAAGACAGAACTAATCATAGGACTATAGAATGTTTTCCCTCCCCTCATACCTCACCACCACACTACTGAAGGCCAGTTTACCACAAGTTTTTATGTAGTACATCACATGTGTCTATGTGGAAAAAATTACAAGGCATACTAAAGGCAAAAAACATAGTTTCAAGAGGCAAAACAAGCATCAGAAACAAACATACAGGAATGTTGAAATTAACAGACAAAAATATAAAACAATTATGATGTATGTAATAAAAGCTCTGATAAAGTAGAAAGCATGTAAGAACATATGTGCAATGTAAGCAGAGAAATGAAAATCTTAAGGAAGTACCAAAAGTAAATGTTAAGAGATCAAAAATGTAACAAAAATGAAGAATGCCTTGGTAGGCTTTTTAGTAGGCTTCACACAGCTAGTGAAAGAACCTCTGAGCTTGAGGATATCTCAATAGAAACCCCAAAAATTGAAAAACAAAGGGAAAAGAGACTGAAAGAAGAAACAGAACAGAATATCCCAGAACTGGGGGACAACCACAAAATATGTAATACAGACATAATGGGAATACTAGAAGGAGAAGAAAGAGAGAAAGGAACTAAAGGAATATTTGAAAAAATGATTGAGGATGTCCCCAAATTAATGCAAAACATCAAATCAGAGATACAAGAAGCTTAAGGAAAACCAAGTAAATAAATGCTAAGAAAACTATATCTAGGCATATTATTTTCAAACTACAGAAACATTAAAGGAAAAAAGTCCTGAGAGGAGCCAGAATAAAAAAAAAAAAAAATCTTCTTCCCTATAGAGGAACACAGATAAGAATTACATGTGACTTTTCCTCAGAAACCATTCAGGCAAGAAGAGAGTGGAGTGAAATATTTAGTGTTGAGAGATAAAACCCACCAACCTAGAATCTGTACCCTGTGAAATTATCCTTCAAAAGTAAAAGGAATTAAAGCCTTTCTCAAACAAAAACAAAGGGAATTTGTTGCAAGTAGACACTGTGAGAAATGTTTAAAAAAAGTTCATTAGAAAGAAAAACAATGGTATAGGTGAGAAATTAAAATCTACATAAAGAAAGGAAGAACGCTGCAGAAGGAATAAGTAAAGGTAAAATAAAAACTATTATTTTCTCATTCTTTTATTTGTATTGTTAATATTTTTATTCTTAATTGATCTAACATAAGTTTGTTCAAAATAATAATAGCAACAGTAATTTCTATTATATATGCTTATGTACACATCTAATATATAAATGCCTATTTATATTCAGCTTATATATCAGCAAAATGACAGTAATTCAACAAGAGACAGGAAGCAGGATTAGGATTATTTTATCCTTATAACATACTCATGATTACTGTGAAGTAATATCATTTATTTGAAAGTGGACTTGAATTAGTTGTAAATGTACATGGCAAGTCTAGGAGAACAAATAAAAAAACACTAAAAAAGAAGTATCACTGATATGTTAAGATTGGAGAACAAAATGGAATCATATTAAATGCTCAATTAATACCAAAAGAGGCAGGCAAAAAAGTAGAAGTCCAAAATACAAATAAATAACAAAGGCAAAAATAGAAACACTAACAAATGCAACAAATATTAATTCAATTATATTAATAATCACTTTGAATGTCAATGTTCTAAAAGCACCAATTACAAGACAGAGATTATTACAGCAGATCAAAAAACAAGACCCAACTGCATGTTGATTACAAGAAACCCTCCCCCTAAATAAAAAGACATATAGATTAAAGGTGAATTGATTTTTAAAAATATATACCATGCTAACACTAATTAAAAGAAAAGCAGAATAAGTATATTAACTTCAGACAGAACAGATTGCAGAGAAAATTATCAGAGGTGAAGAAAGGCGTTAAATAATGATAAAAGTTTAATTCTCTAATAAATTATAATAATCCTTAATCTATATACTTAAAACAGTAAAGCATCAAAATATGTGAGGGAAAACCTGATAAAACAGAAAGAAGAAATAGATGAGTCTACTATCATAGATGAACTCATAGCATATCCTCTCTCAGAAATGGACAGATATAGCAGGAAGAAAGTCAGTCAGGACATAGCTGAACTCAATAACACCATCCACCAGTTGGATGTAATTGATGTCTATAGATTACTTCAGCCAACAACAGGAGAACATGCATTCCTGTCAAACTCACATTGAATATTCACTAGGTAGTCCACAGTCAGGGCTATAAAACACATCTTAACAAATTTTTAAAAATAAGAATTATATGTCTGCTGTCAGACCATAATGAAATTGAACTAGAAATTAATAACAGAAGGATAACAGGAAAATACCAAAATGACTGGAGTTCAGTCAACACACCTAAATAATGCATGGCTTAGAAAAAAATATCCAAGAGAAAATTAAAATTTTTTTTAACTGACTGAAAGTGAAAATATAACAAAACTTGTGTGTTACAGAAAAAGTAGTACTTAGAGGGAAATTCATAGTATTTGATGCATATTTAAAAATTCAATCTAAAATCAATAATATAATTATTTAACTTGGAAACTAGAAAAAGAAGAGCAAACTAAATTCAAAATAAGAAGAATAAAATAAATAGTTAAACTTAGAACATAAATCAATGAAATTGAAAACAGAAAATTAATAAAGGAAATCAACAAAACCAGAAGCTGGTTCTTTGAAAAGGTCAGTAAAACTAATGAGACTCTATACAAGCTACCCAAGAAAAAATGAAAGATGATGCAAATTACTGATATCAGAAATAAAAGAGGAGACATCACTGCAAATCACATGAACATTAAAAAGATAATAAGGAAATACTGCGAATATCTCTATGCCCACAAATTTGATAATCCACATTAAAAATAGACCAATTTCTTGAAAGTCACATTTGCCAAAACTAACAAGAAAACATAGACATTCTGAATATGCCTATACCTACTAAAGAAATGGAATCAATAAACATCCAAAACACAAAGTACCATGCACAGGTTTGTTCACTGGTGAATTCTACCAGACTTTTAAGGAAGAAATTATACCAGTCTTCTATAATCTCTTTATGAGGATAGAAGCAGGGGGAAGCTCCCCTCCTCATTCTATGAGACCAGTATTTCCCAGATACCAAAACCAGAAAAAGACTTTCCAAAGGAATGTATCTAGGGTTACTCACACTGAAGACCTGAATCTAGTAAAATGCCTGGTACACAGTAGCTCCTCAATAAATTCCAGTGGAAGAAAGAAAGGAGGAAAGGAGAAAGAAAGAGAGAGAGGGGAGAGAGAGAAAGGAGTGTGGGGGGGGGAGAGACAGGGAGAGAGAGAGAGAGGGAGAGAGAGAAAGAAAAGAAAATATAGGCCACTTCTTCATGTGGAAATAAAGAAACAGTACTTGTTTTCTCTGATGTCTACTCTCAGCGCTAGCAGTGAATTGTGGAACATTGAAAACAGATTGCAATATCCCCATAAAAACACAGAAATTTTTTACTGCTAGAATTGTGACCTTTCTTCCTTTTTAACATGTTCATAGTAAGGGTCATGTGAGCTTGCCTGAAGACTGGGGCTGTGGGAGCCAGTCTGAAACTGATGTGATCCTGGAGCTTGGGTCATGGGAATTCACCTGGGGCCTGGGCTGCGGGATAGGCCTGGTGCTCGGGTTTTTGGTGAAGTTGGGTGCTCACTTCCCTCCTCTTCCCCAATGGGGAGGGGAGGCTGTTTCTCTGCACTGGCTTTTTTGGTGTGGGGTAGGGTGTTTGGCATGGTGTAAGGACTCTTTTTCCTATGCTTTGCAATACACCTTTTCTTATTTTTCTCTCTACTCAGGTGCTGTTATTCCTCACCTGGAATCCTCAGCTCTTGTGAGGATATTTTTGTGCATGGTTAGTTGTTCAAAAAGATGTTTCTAGGAAGAGACCAGTACTAGAAATTCCTATCCCACCCTCTTGTTGATGTCACTCCCATATTGCAGGTGCATTTTTGAAGGAGCTCCACCAGATGATTTTGAAAACACACCAGTATCTAAGAACAACTGCAATCCAAGAGTAACATCTGCAACCTAAGCCCGGTATTCCATGTTCTTAGCTTTTGGACCCCTCTTTCATCCATCAACTCATCTCTGCCCTATCTTATAGCTCCCTTCATGTAACCTCTAGTCCAATCAAGTCAAATGCATTGCCATGTCTTCAGTTCACCACATTCTCCCCCTGAATCTGTGCTTTTGAGCGTGCAGTGCCTTCTGCCTGCTTTTGTGCTGCCCAGATTTCTCTCAGTCAAAGATGCCTTTCAAGTTCTTCCCAGTACCCAGAACCTCTTAAAGGAGACATCATAGCAACATAGTAACTATCGAATCTGCATGGCTCCCCGCACTATACAGAACTCATAGATGTTCTCATTTTGGAATTAAGTGAATTGGGGAATTTATACCAAATAGTGTCGCACTTAGTCACACAATTTACCTGTATACATGTCACTTTCAGGTATGAAATTTATCGGACAAGCTTAACTATCTGGAAACCAAAAATTAAGAAACCCATAAAAGGAAAAGACCCCTGAAAGTAAAAAAGGAGAACATCTATTAATTCTGCATAGTGAAGGAAAACCAACCCAAATTGTCTATTTCTAGCATACTGATTGCTTGGCGCTCTGTGTGCCTACAGACTTTTGTGCATTTCTCAATTTTGTCTTCACAATCCTATGAGATATACTATCTCCACTTCCCAAAGAAATCTGAGGTGCAGAGACATTAACAAATTTCCCAAAGTTCTCAAGTGTCAGTGACAGTTTTGAATCTGTTTTTGGTAAGTCTAGGATGGCCCTTAATCATCATTCTGCATTACAAGGTCTACTATTACCCAGTGAATCAATTTTATGTTCATTTATTTATTCTATTAATTATTTATTCAGTATTTGGCACTGTGGATATAAAGAGAAAAATAAATACTAACTTTCCAAACAAGGTACAACTGATGATACAGTCACATATGTAAAATACGAGTATAACGTGGGTGGATAAAGTCCCCAATGGAAGTGACTACAGGGCTTAGAATATGTTGTAGAGACATGAAGAGGGAAGGATCCAACCTTCCTTCAGTTGGAGATCCAGAAGGGATATGGGTGATTATATAAGACATCTGTAGGATAAATGGAGGCAGTCTGGCTTCCGCACCCAGGTGTCTGGGAAACTAAGAGAAGCAGTTTCCCATAACCTTGAGAATGGGCCTGATAAGCAGTGTTCTCATAGCCTTGAGACTGGGTCTGATAAACTGTTCCCATAGCCTTGAGTGGGCTTGCATGCATAATATGAAGCTCTGTTGCATAAGATCTGTTGGCATTCTGCCAGCTTTGTTTGTATCCTGTATTTAAGGGGCTAGGGGATCCCTGCTCAGTGCCATGCTGGGGGACAAGGTGCCATGCTGGGGTGCCATGCAAAGGGGGCAGGTGACATGCAGAGATGTGTAGGGGGACACACAGCTTGCAGTGTGTGTGGCTCTCCCCACCTTTGAATAAAGGCATGTCAAGCATCCCCACAGCTCCGTGAATATTCTTCCATCTGCCTGAGTACCATGGACCTGTCAGGCCTTGAATGGTCACAACACAACATCTCAGAAGTCGAACTCTTCAACTAAGCCTTAGGATAAGGACGAGTTGTCATGTCA
Source organism: Desmodus rotundus (assembly GCF_022682495.2). NCBI lineage: Eukaryota > Metazoa > Chordata > Mammalia > Chiroptera > Phyllostomidae > Desmodus > Desmodus rotundus. The sequence goes on along the minus strand of NC_071394.1, from coordinate 56,204,208 downwards.
AAGATGATGCATAAACAGAAAGTTAAAATTGGATTAATATAAAGGATTAAGAATGAAAAATTTAAATACGTGTATTAAATTTTAATTATAATACTTGAAAGTTATTTTCAATTTGGTATATTAATGGTACAATATTATTCCATTAAGAACTTTTTCTGAATGTAAAAAGAGATTGGTTCTATCAACTGCAAATTTTGGAATAGGGAAAATGTTTTAAAATGTGAAGGATTATTCTAAACATACAAGAGTCTCAAAGTAATGAAATTTTGTTATATATTTAAATATGTCATATTTTTAAAAATAGGAATTGAGAAAAAGTCTTCAGTGTGATATCAATGTTTAAAAATGATAAAAGAATTAAGATGCGAAGAGAACCAAGATGGCGGCTTAGGTAGACACACTGCGCCTCCTCACACAACCAGAACTGACAGAGAATCGAACAGCAAGGGGGACCAACACCAAGGAAATAGAAAATAAACATTCATCCAGACTGGTAGGAGGGGCGGAGACGGGCACCGGGGTGGAGAGGACTCGCGTGGCTGTGGCGGGACTGAGACTGGCGGAGTGTGGGACAAATGGCGCAGGCAGTCTGAGCACTAGCAGACCCTGCGGCCCCACATTTGCAAAGATAAACCCAGAGGGCCGGACTCAGAGAGGCAGAGAACAGGGCAGGCAGAGCAGCGGGTAGCACCCCACGGCACAACATTCTCCCACAGATAAACCTGACGAAAGCGGGGAGCGAAGCAGACATGTAACCCAGGGCTCCAGCTCAGGGAAATAAAGCCTCAAACCTCTGATTGAAAATGCCCGTGGGGGTTGGGGCGGCAGCAGGAGAGACTCCCAGCCTCACAGGAGAGGTTGTTGGAGAGACCCACAGGGGCCTAGAGTGTGCACAGGCCCACTTACTCGGGAACCAGCACCAGAGTGGCCCAGTTTGATTGTGGGTAGTGGAGTGAAAGATTGAAAGCCTGAGGAGAGTGAGGCGGGTGCCATTGCTCCCTCTCGGCCCCTCCCCCACGTACAGTGTCACAGGGCAGCGACCAGCATTAGCCCACCCCGTGAACACCTAAGGCTCCGCCCCTTAAAGTAACAGACGCGCCAAGACAAACAAACAAACAAAAAATGGCCCAAATGACAGAACACTTCAAAGCTCCAGAAAAAATACAACTAAGCGAGGAAGAGATAGCCAGCCTATCGGATGCACAGTTCAAAGCACTGGTTATCAATATGCTCACAGACTTGGTTGAATCTATTCGAAAAACAGATGAAAAAATGAAGCCTATGCTAAGAGAAACAAAGGAAAATGTACAGGGAACCAATAGTGATGAGAAGGAAACTGGGACTCAAATCAATGGTGTGGACCAGAAGGAAGAAACAAACATCCAACCAGAAAAGAATGAAGAAACAAGAACTCGGAAAAATGAGGAGAGGCTTAGGAACCTCCCGGACGCCTTGAAACATTCCAACATCTGAATTATAGGGGTGCCAGAAGGAGAAATGGAAGAACAAAAAATTGAAAACTTATTTGAACAAATAATGAAGGAGAACTTCCCTCATCTGGCAAAGGAAATAGACTTCCGGGAAGTCCAGGAAGCTCAGAGAGTCCCAAAGAAGCTGGGCCCAAGGAGGAACACGCCAAGGCACATCATAATTACATTACCCAAGATTAAACGCAAGGACCTACATCCAAGATTACTGTATCCAGCAAAGCTATCACTTAGAATGGAAGGGAAGATAAAGTGCTTCTCAGATAAGGTCAAGTTAAAGAAGCTCATCATCACCAAGCCCTTATTATATGAAATGTTAAAGGGAGTTACCTAAGAAAAAGAAGATCAAAAATAGGAACACTAAAAATGACAGCAAACTCACAGTTATTAACGGCCACACATAAAACAAAAATGAGAGCAAACTAGGCAAACAACTAGAACATGAGGGTTGTCATTAAGGGAGTGGGAGGGGGAGAGGGGGGGAAGGTACAGAGAATAAGCATAGATGATAGGTGGAAAATAGACAGGGGGAGAGTAAAAATAGTGTAGGAAATGTAGAAGTCAAAGAACTTATAAGTATAACCTATGGACATGAACTATAGGGGGGGAATGTGGGAGGGAGGGGGGTGGGCAGGATGGAGTGGAGTGGGGGGGGAAATGGGACAACTGTAATAGCATAATCAATAAATATATTTAAAAAAATAAAATAAAACAGAAATCTGATTTTAAAAAAAAGAATTAAGATGCATATAAGAATTCTATGAATATTTTTAATTTTGAAGTTTTAGCTTAATACTAATTATACAAAGTAAAACACATTTATAGTAGAATACTAAAGTAACACATAAAATTACATTGATTTACATGCTAATTTAAAAAATTTGCTAGTGATAATTAACTTCAAAAAAGAACACACCAGTGTATCGATATGGAAAGCTGCCTTGACTAATTTCACATATTAAAAACACCTTGTCTTTCAATCAGGATATAGTGAGACTTTATATATGTAGTATCCTAAGTAATATAGGAAAAACAAACAAAAATGCAGTGCTTGTTTTTAAAGAGCTTACAATCTCATTGTTCAGAAGACATTCAGGTATACAAAGATAACATCAACAACAAATTAGGCAAATATACACCATAGGACTTTATAGAAGTGTGGCCATTTAGGATTAATGGTTATGAATGCTGTTATAGAACAGATAGAACGTGACCTAGACCTTGAAGGTTTACTGGCACTTGAACAGGTATAAGAAAGGGAGAAACTACTGAAGACAAAGAAATTTGCGAGACATCAGCAAACAAATTTTGCTAAGGCTGCCCCAACTAACCTTCATCTGCTACACACATATCCAGTATAGCCCAGCATCCCCCTCTCTAAACTGAGTTAATCATTGCAGTCCTCAATACAGCCAATTTCATTCATCATGGTTGGTACAGGGGTGAAGCCAGTTTGCCACTGTTAGGAGAATATGTTCTAAGGTAAAGTAGTGAGGAAGGAAATTTGGAACAAAAATAGAGCTGCTTAGTTAAAACAGAGTTTTTATGATAAAAATAAGGAGAATGGGAAGATATGTAGGGGTTCTAAAAGGCACACTAAGATTTTCTACTTATATTTTTATCAATACACTCTTGGTTTTTTATTTAATTACCTCAATATTTGATACACTAATGCTGGTATTATTAGTTTTAGAACCTATTACTATTTATGTATTCTCCATTCAGTTCTTTTTTGATCCTCACCTGAGGGTATATTTATTGAGTTCAGAGAGAGGAAGGGAGAGAGAGAGAGAGAAACATCAACCAGTTGCCTCCCTTACACAGCCTGACCAAAGATTGAATCTGCAGCCTAGGTATGTGCCCTGACCAGAGATGGAACCCACAGCATTTTGGTGTATGGGACAATGCTCCAACCTATTGAGCCACCTGGCCAGGGCTCCACTCGGTTTTCTTTATTGGACATTAAAGATAAATATTCATTAATTTTACAAACATTTGTTGAGTGCCCCCTACATGTTGAATGAAGTGCCAGAGACTGAAGGCAGGATTCTGTTCTCATGAAGCTAATGATATAGACAGAACAGAATTAACTAAATGCTTAGATTCTGAAAAAAGTTTGTTACAGATCAAGTACAAGGTATTTTGCTCTTATCCAAACTTCCCAAGATTGTATTACCCTGGCATTCATTTTACTGTTTTTTATCTATCTATCTATCTATCTATCATTTATGATTCTGAAAAGCCTTTAAAATCTCCATGATTTTGCTGATTATTTTACTCATTTTTGACAGTTCTCTGGCCCTAAAATATATAACTGTATCTTATATTGAAAGGCAAATACATTTTAAAAAATATTTATGATAGTTCTTAAAATTTGGAACATAACATCTCTTTATAATTGTATAAAAAAGTACTAGAATGCCCTATTGCCTTCCTGCTCTCTTGATAAGGTGATAATCCCAGCACTTATGAGATACAGTGTATCTCAGCTGACTGGAAAATTATCTTACATATTAGGGCCATGTCCTGGTAAACAGGGCCTTAGTACATGAGAGAACTTTAGGAAGTAATGATAAGACAGCAAGTGACCTAACCAAGCAAAATCATCCATGATTTTGAAAACATCAAAACATAGCTTCGAAAACATAGCAGGGCAGTGCATGCCTCTTCCCATTCTATTTCATGAATCGCTTGTGGTTACAGGATAAACTTTTGGGCATTTCTAAATTTAGAATTAAAAAATTACCTCTATGATAAAAGTGAGATTGGGAGTTACTACTTTATTTCCAATGAGCCATCCATATTTTAGAACCATGATTTAATTTTCATATTACTTGACAGAGAAGCCAGTATTTTCAGAAATATGAATATAAGTGAAATCTATGAGTAAACAAGGGTGGCAAGTGTTTTACTACTCTATACATATTTTTTATGAAATTGCATTTCAGAATATATTGAATGTTAAAAACCTGATGCCTTATTATCATAATGAGACAAGAATAGAAAATGGCAGAGGGCTACAGGCAATTTATTTTCATGACAAGCCTGAAATATCATGAAAAATTGTGAAAATAAACCATTCTCATTGCCACCTCAAGACTATCATCTTGTCCTCCAAAGATGTCACACCTGGGCTCAGTTATGTTAAATGATTCATTTCATATTTCTAGATATTCTTGACCAGTCTAGTTATAGATCCAACTATTTCTAAAATAAATGAATATTATTCTTGTCTGCTCAATTGAAAAAAATTATGCCAACAAATGCTAGGTTTAAATATTTATGTACCATCCACTCAACTTGAAGGGAATTAAAGTGATTTTGTTAAAAGTATAGTTTTTGAGTTCACATTTTATTTTGTACATAAATAAGTAAATTCTAGATAAGATGTTATTAAAAATGCTTTTTAAAAAATGAATTAGCCGTTAGAGATGTTTGTGTGTGAATGTGCATGCGTGTTAGGGGAGGTGTCTGTGGCATAATTAAAGTTCTTATAACCCCAAGTGCCTAAATTTTATTTTCTGACATGAAAACACCAGGTCAAATAAGTGTTAAAAATGAAGCTCAAATAACCTCACATCAGAAATTTAAATACATTTATAATTCAAAACACATTCATATTTATTATTATATGTGTTCTATGGGAATTACAGAAAAAGTCTTAAATTTTAACAAGTTAAAGGGTCATCTTAGATTTCAATAAAATTATTATAATATACTAGATAAAATATTGTCTCTTAATGAATAATGCGTATTTTTGTTGCACTATGTTCTTTGAGAAATACAATTTTAATATTATATTGAGATAAATACTACTATATGTCTATACATATCTAGACCCAATTTATTATTACAATTTACTAGAGATGATCAATGAATGAACTATGATTTCATTCATTTCTCTTTGATTAATTTACTTGTGTCTGCTGTCTTATTACCAACTCAAATGCTTCTCTTAAGCTAAGACTGACATCCTATCAAATCAAAAATATTTATGGAATTTTTAATGTATTTGGTGAAGAATTAAAAAAAATACTTTTAGATAACTAGAGAAGAGCACTTGGTGTTCTTTAGTATAGCTTGTAATCTGTTTTTGTTTTGTTTTGTTTTGTTTTTAACACAGACTATAGTACTTTAAAAATCTGATGTAAGGATGGAGATGTTCTCCCTAGAAAAACCCATATTTAAACATCTAACCAAATTTTTCATGGAATTTCATAGGGTTCATAGATCTAAAATTAAGATATGTCCTGGTTATAAAATCCTACAAAAGTGATATTGGAGTAGCTATATAAAACTACAGGCAAGTTAATTAAATTCACTGTGGCTTAGTTTCCTCATCAGTATGATCTGAAAATTTTTAGTACCTATTTTTGGTATTATTTTAAGGATTAAATGCATTAACATATGTTAAGTACCAAGTTCAATATTTAGCTCCAAGTAGTACTATATTCATGTTTGCTCTTATTGTGGTTGTAAAATGCTGTAGGTAGGCCAAAGGGAAAGGTAAGCCTAACTTTTGGCAAACCTTACTTTATGAGAATATTAAATTTAGGCTAGTTCTTGAGACAATTTTGGATTGATAGAGAGGAGAGCCAAGTGTTTTCAAAAACTCTCATATACTTTTAGGAGTAGGAAAATTATGTGGCATGAATCACTAAAGTATATTCAACAGCAGAAGTCTCTGTTAATGGAAACCAGGTGCAGCCAGTGAAGAAGTGAGATGCCCCAGAGGGTGAAGGGCTTTTGATACCACGCTAAGGAAGTTGAACTGGATAAGTCATGGAGGGTTAATGTTTCTATTACATGCCTTCCTATCTTTAGCCACCTTTATTTTTATTTTGCACAAATCAAAAAACTGTAACAATGAGAAACGGAATACATATGCTCAATCTGGTTAAACATTGCTAAAAGTAAGTGGGAAAAAAAGATATTTCCAAAACAGCATCCATGAACTCATGGAAAATTTTGCTAAAAATGATGACATTACACTGAAGAAGCTATGTTGGATTAAAAAAATAAATAAATAAAATATCAAAGGTAGAAAAATGATTTGGCCTCAAGGGTGCAAATATCATGTAAAGAATAAAGAAGTGTGGAGGTACCATATATAGATTATAATGTTAATGCAACGCGTTATCTTCCCATGCATTTCACTATTATGAGGTAATATTTTGAAAAGCATTAATGTCTATTTATCTTTGCCCTTTGAGATGACCTTCATCTTGGAAAGCCAGAGTGTTTGTCCATCTACCTGATAGAGATAAGTAGAAGAAGAGGAGAATTATATTTTGCTGCAGAAAGAATGAAACTATGTTCAGCTTTTGATACATAAGATAGAATTCTCTGGCATAGAACTTCTCATGGTGTGTTTTCTCCCCCAACCCATTTTTAGCACATAGTTAGTGAGGCCAGAAAGGAGCAGCTCCTAGAGTTCCCCACAAGGTATGGAAGATGGCTAGGATATCTATTTTGTCTAGGACATCTGGTTTACCTCCATGGGAGTTAAGTGGGTGCAGCAGAAATAGGAAGTGAGGAGACAAAAGGGAGAGGGAATACCACCTGCATTTCTGGCCTTAGGAGTGGCAAGAAAAAGAAGTAGAGGAGGATAGAGGATATTTCTCCTTTTTATCCTGAGATTTTGACATAGATGTATACTGGATAAGTTGAGGGACACAGTGGGGTTTTGTCCTAGCTTCCTCTTTGGGTCCCTGAGAATGGGCCATACTTCAGGCTTCTTCCAACATAGGTCAATGGATAATAGGCTCTTCACTTCTTGGAGGAGAGTGAACTCTTCCTAGGACTGTTTTAATGATCAGATCAGAGTAGGACTTAGCTTTGATTCCCTTCCCCCCCCCCTCCTGCTAGCAAGTGGGTGGAATAGTAAGAAAAAAAAAAAGCCCAATTACTTAGAAAAAAAAGCTACTATATTAATTTTCTGCACATTTGAATATTGATGAGTTAATTTATTAAATCTATTTTATATGCTTAATTTAAAATATGATGTTGAGAAATGTCAAAGAAGAAACATTCAATGACATGTTAAAGCACTGTAAGGAAGAATTTATTTAAAAGGGGCTGCTATCATGATAGGTACAGAAACCACTGCAATGGAAGTTTGCAGTGGGGGAGTGAGAATTGGCTCAATCCTGAGGACTTCACTCCCTCAGGACTTCACAGGCAAATGAGAATTTATAGCCAAGGGGGAGGGTGGGTCAGTGGATGAAGAATTACTAAGAAGAAATATCAGGGATAAGGGGGATCTTGCCTTACCCAGAACAGAGGCCAAGGTGATCAGATATCACCTGGGGTGATGGTGGAAGATAAGGAAGCCAATCAGATATGGAGGATGATCCACTACCTAGGGTGGGAGGTTCCTGCTAAACTGACTTGGCAGGGTTCTTGCTAAAGCTGAATTCTATAGGAAGTGCACAGATGTGCCTAGGAGAGGGTTCAGGAGCCTGACTAAAGGTTGGTCAAGCAAAGAATTTTTGTCACAACATATATATTTTTTCCACTTACATATATCTGTAAGTGGAAAAGAATATACATGTTACAATTATAAAGTTACTGTGCTATGTCCCCCTTCCAACACACTGAAATGAAACTAAAGTTCTCAAAGATAAATGTCTTCTTTTGGAAGAATTTAATTTTAGTATAATATGAGGGAGACCCCCCCCAAAAAACAGGAATTATCTTCTGGACAGCAGACCCCTTGTAGTACAGGCTTGTAGTACTTCCCCTGCTAGGTAAGTGTTCTAGGAACCCATCTGACCGGTGTACCAACTGGCATTGTTGTGAGAGGCTGCATTTGGCTTCAGTGAATTTTTTTGAAGACTTTTCAACGCCTTTGCGCATCTCATGATGGGTGATTTATGAGCACACCTGCCCATATCGCACTAAGTGTTCATCAGTTTTTGACCCTCATGCCCCATCTTCCCTGTTTACCTGATCTCACTCTGAATGACTTCTTTTTTGTTTCACCAGGTGAAAAAAGTCCTCTAAGGGAAACGTTTTGCTAGTGTGGAAGAGCTGAAACAAAAAACAGCAGAAGAACTAAAAGGCATCAAAAGTGACAAGTTCAAAAACTATTGAGCAGTGGGAAAAACATCTTGATAGGTGCATTGCATCAAATGGAGAGTACTTTGAAGGATATTGAAGTTTAAACATGTAAGAATAAATACACTTTTTTAAATAAATAAATTCTGCTTTTTTTTTTGCAACCCCTCTACCCCCATGCTGAAGCAGCAAACAAGTCATAATAACAAAATATCTCTGGTTGTTTTAATTTTCAACTTATTCTATTTCAGTTATATTAATTATTTTCCTGTAGTCATAAAGAATTGAGGACAAAGAATAATACTATATTCTATGGTTTTATTTTCTCCAGATTATGGGACCTTCTACTTCAGTAATCGATGTATTACAATGAAGTTTTCTCTTGGTAATTGTAATGTGCTTTACCTTACAAGTCTCTAGGTAAAGTCTGAAAATATATCTGTACAAAAAAATTATGTCAAAGCACTTTAAACATGTGGAATTTTCCACAAAAAATACCAGGGTAAATTTAGTTCAAGGTATTGGGAGAAGGGAACATCTGAGATAGAGTATAGATTTTAAATAGAGAAACTGCATATTAACCTCCCAGATTCTTAATCAGTAATTATACTACAGAAAAAATTTGATTTTGAAAATGTATGAAAGTAAAGACTGATCACTTGGAATTGGGAAGAATTCCAGGACAGAACGAAGGCTGTTCACACATTTTTTTCATGACATTGCTTTTCACATAGTAGGTACTTAAAAACATTGTTTGCTACATTGTTTGCTGAATGAATCAATTATCCTTCCAAACACCTGGAATCAATTAACCTGATCCATTTACCTGGAATACAGAGTGCATTTTTCCAGAGCTGAAGATCTGTCAGCAGCACATTTGAATAATAAAGCCATTTCATTTCCTTCATCTCACTTCCCTTCACCTTCAATCTTGGCTTTCCCGTAAATACCTTCAGCTGTGCTGACAATTTCATCCCAGACTACTCCTCTCCTATGGCCAGGCCCAGACCCACTGGCCTGGGGCACTGCCCTTCAGGAGCTCAATCATTCGGTTCTGGAGTTTGGATTTTAAAATATCTGCCAACAATATACCCACAGCACAATGGGCCTTTGGATATTTCTTTCTTTTTTATTGAAGTGATTTTTTTTCATACTCATTATATTTTTTTGAGAGTCTGCACTCTTTTCAAAAATGTATCCAAAATGAAATTATTTTATTTGATGCAACTGAGAAGGAAATCAATTAGATGGCTACATATTAAAATTTAGTTTAATTTTAGTTCCTGTTGTTCCTCAGAAAGATTTCCAAATACAGTTATGGGTGAATTACTGCACTGAAATTTTAATTACAGTGCTTGTGTACCGGGATCTGTCTTCCCTCAGCTCCTCCGTTTATTAATTGAAGACAGTCTACAGTGTGGAGGGAAAAGAAACAAAAACTAGTTTTGAACTCCTGCACTCTTCTATAAAACCTGTGGCTCAGGCAAGTCATCAGACCTTCCCAAGTTTTTGTTTTCTCCTCTTTACAATGAAAATAATACAATGAAATGAGGCACTCTGTCCAGCCTACTTGAAATATCTATGGAGGCTAGTTTCACTCTCTCCTTCAACTTCTCAGTTCCAATGCAGAGGAGCCTGGTTGCTCTCTGTCGTTTTCTTTTGTCAGCAGGTTTGCACAGCTCTGTTCTCACCTGTGACTCCATCATCTTACAGTTCAGCAAACTCAAGTGTCACAGATGGAGTTCCCCAGTGACCACAGTTTGAAAAGGATGCAAGGCTGATGCTGTCACGGGGAGTAGAAAACAGAAGAGCAAGAGTGAATGCCAAGAGCAGTGAGGCAGGGATAGACATGAAGCTTCAAGAGGAGACACTGTGTCATGTTGGCTACTGGGCATGCAGAACATTTCTGGATGGACTGTACAGACATACTGCCTCCAAGTAATCGTGGGAAGTAGCGTAAAAGAGGAACTTACCTGCACCACACCATTAACCCCTGCTTTCCCATTGGTGCACGTTCAATCCACTGGGAGTAAACACCCTGGCCTCACTTCTGGGCTGTGGGGCTTGGCTTCTTTGGAGGCCCTGAAAAGTCAGATATTGCGACCTATGGTGATATAGTGTTTCTTTCTTGTCTATGAGTGGTGACAGGGACTGGTTGACTGGGTGACAGGTGACCTTGATAGGGAGTGTCTAGCACCCCAAAAGCAAAAACTGGTTGGTGTCAGGGAAACCCAGCATGTCTCCAAGAATGTAAATATGAATCAAAGGAATTACTCAATTAAAAATTATTCTGTGAGCATTCTATTTAAACACATTTTCTTTAAGTTAGATGCAAAACTCGAGAGACCAAGGACACTGGTTTATAACTTGTCAGCAACAGTGGCATCTGAAGCACAAGGAAGATGCTTGTCTTCACTGTCTTTCATTCTTGCCTTCCTGGTGGGATAGTTCTGCGTCATTTCCACAGTTCCCACAAAGGCTCAGTCTGCAAGTTCTGTTCCCTTTTTCTTCCACTATTATTGTGCAGAGAAAGTGATTATCTGCAGAGACAGTACAAACTCCCAAAATAGCTGTGGGCATGTTCCACTCTCAGCACTTAGCTCAGTGTGCCAATGGCATAGGTAACAAACTCCTGAGACAGATTTTGCATGTTCACAGCAGCATTGCTTTACCCTGGCTGAGACTGAGGGGGACTATGCCTTTGTCTGTGGCTACATCCATCGGTAGGCACCCCTTAAGTAACGATTCTCTTTTTACAACGATTAACAAAATTTCAGCTCAAAGATGGGCAGGAGATAATATTAGCTACTGAAAGAAGAGAAATGAAAAAGGGTTTTGATACTGAAAGGCAGATGCAAGTCCCGGTTCTATGACTGACTAGCTGTCTGACTGTGAGTATGTTACTTGAACTGTGATTACATCACTTGATCTTCCTGAATTTCTGGATTATCATCTGTAACAGATAGTAATAACCCTCTTATGGATTATTATAAACAAAATTAAAAAGTTTATAAGTTGGTTAGCATATAATAAGTTCCCTCTGCATGGTACTTAATATCAGAACCAGAAATCTTACCATTAGGATGTACAATTCTCTCATTTTTCAGTTGGGAAAATGACATCTGGCAAAGCTGAATGACTGTTCCCAAAGCCTTATGATTATATAGTGACAAAGACTATTGTATATTCTGCTTCTCCTAACAAAATCTAATTTTCTTTTTACCCTAAAACAGTGTCACCTTTATTAGGAGTACTACCAAGATCATATTTCTGACCTGAAGAATGATTACATTTCTCATTGTGATAAGAGCAAATTTTGGTAATCTTATTGTATATTGGGGAGGGATTTAAATTAGAATATTCTCTTGTCTAGAGAAAAATTTTGTATAAAAGCAAATGCATTAGCAAAGCATAATTTATTTAAGGACCATATAACTAAGTTCAAAACAACTTGATTTCCTTGGTGCATACTATGAACTTTCCTCCAGCAATCAAGGATAGTATATTTAAATGTGATTTAATGGTACTTAGTTGATATGTTATTTAATTTATTGCATTGTGCGTCTGCACAATTTCATCATTATACTGCAGAAGCAAGTCTACTGAGTAAGTGCCTCAGTTTCAGCTACTCCTTTAGTATTAGAATGCCATTTTCTCATTATTCATGTATCTATTTCATTTATGCCATAATAATTTTGAAATAAAACACCATTCCTTACTTTCCTGTGTGTAAATGTATATTTATATAATGTCCAAAATAATCAAGATGAAATGCTGTTTAGTATAAAAGTCCTTTCATGTTCAGAAGAAATGGTTTTGTAAACTGAGGTCCACGCTAAAAGCATAGCTCTATGCATGATGGCCTAATGGCTTCCTCGAAAATACTCTGACAGAGTCGTTTTTGTTAAAGACAACCCTGCAAAACTAACTTCACTTCTGAAAACATAGTAGTGGTTCTAAATACAGACCTTATGGTGAATGAAGCTTTTTGTCATAATGATTCTGTGGGAAGCAAAATATTTAAAATGGGATTCTGGTGTATCTGGTACATCAGGATCTTCTTACACTAATCGGCCATTGTAACTTTGAGGAAATCGAACTCTTGGAGCCCCTGGTCCCCTTTCTCTGTAATCATAAATAGGACTTGATGAGATATTTGAACTTCTTTCATCCTTGGAAGAACGTTGTGCTAAATTCATTTTTAAGTTGTATTCTGTTTCATCAGTTACATTGTCTTTGCCCAGTAACTTCAAAATCTCTCTTCTCTGCAACTCTTTTAATCATTCTATCAAACCATGACCTTGATCTCTCAAACATTCCTTCTCTAGCCCTAACTCTCTCTTTTCCCTTTAAAAGCTAATTTTTCTTATTTTCTCATGTTTGATTTAACCATATATGAGAGAAGAGAACATTACAAAAACTGCACTTGGTAGGTGTGCCAGGAATAGAAGTACAGATAGATAAAGAGAAAGTCAATGCATAATCAGGGGGATTTTCAGTTTCCAGTATGGCACAGAAGGAGCCTGGAAGTCATTAATCTGTCCTAACAAGTAAAAAGATAAAAAACCCCAAAAAATCCCCATGAAAAACCCACAAGTTTTCTTAGGTCTGTTAGAGAAGTGAGGTCACAGGACCAACTGCTGCCCCCATGACTGAGGAGACAGACAAGCAGATACCAAGAATCCAACTTACCAGAGCAGAAAGCCTCAGCCCGAAAGTCTCCATAGGAACCATGTTGGGGAAGGGAACTGAGACATACGGCTCTGTTCAGTTATCTGGAAGGACATTTCCTGGGTTAAGAATAACAGACAACATGAATGAATGCATTTAGAAATAATAGCTTCCTCATGAGCTGCCATTCAATAATGAAGAAATTAGAAAAATAACTGAGAAAAGTTATCAGAGCCCCCAGTAACTGGGAATGCCTAATATTTCCAGCCATTTCCCTTATGGTAAGGCACTCTAATTCTAATTTAAAAATATAATATAAAAGAGAATAAAAGCAATTATTGCTTTTAAAAAGTGAATACATTATTCACAAAGATAAATGCTAAAGTAAAAAATGGTGGGACATAAGGTTGAAATTTGAAAAATAAAATAGATATAACACATAACATTTTAAAATTTTATTTTAATCTTATAAACAAGAGGGAACCAAATCGTGACTTCTCTTTCTATTTTCATTATTCTTTGTTTTCTAAAAAAATTAAAAATGAGCAAGGAACCTGAATAGATACTTCTTCAAGGAGGACATACAGAGGGCCCATAGACGTATGAAAAAATGCTCAACATCGCTAGCCATCAGCGATGCAAATTAAAACCACAATGAGATACCACTTCACATCTGCCCAAATGGTTCTCATTAATAAATCAACAAACAAGTGTTGGTGAGGATGTAGAGAAAAGGAACCCCAGTGCACTGTTGGTGGGAATGCAGACTGGTGCAGCCACTGTGGAAAACAGTATGAAAGTTCCTTTAAAAATTAAAAAAAACCTGCTTTTTGATCCAGTGATTCCACCATTGGGAATATACCCTAAGAATCCCAAAATACCAATTCAAAAGGACTTCTGCACCCCTATGTTCATTGCAGTGTTATTTCCATAGTCAAGAGTTGGAAATAGCCTATACATTTACGTAATGGAATGCTATGCTACAGCAAAAAGGGAATTCTTACCTTTTGCAAAAACATGGATGGAACTGGAGACTATCATGCTAAGTGAAATAAACCAGTCAGTGAAAGACAAATACCATATGATCTCACTGATAAGAAGAATCTAATGGACAAAATAAACCGATGAGCAAATAAAACCAGAGGCACAGAATCATGGAATAGGCTGACAGCAATCAGAGAGGAGTAGGTAGGAGGGGACAGTTGCAAAGGTAAAGGGATTAGTCAAGGAACACATATGAAGGACTCATAGACATGGACAACAGGGTGGGATTGACTATGGAAGTGGGGAGGGGAGGGTTGGGCAGAGGGTGTAAAGGGGAAAATATTGGAAAAACAGTAAAACATAAAAAAATGATAAAAGAAATTCATTCTTGTTATTAAGTTAAAAGAACATAGAAGTATGTATAGTAAGGTATGAAAGGTTCCTTTCAATTTCTTCACAACTCACAATTAAGACAAAAGTAGTGAATTATTTAATATGAATTATCTATAACTTTTTCATGTAAATCCATATATAATTTTCTTGGTATATACACAAAATAATAAACATTACTCTGCAACTATATATTTTTAAGATTTTATTTATTTATTTAATTATTTATTTTAGAGAGGGGAAGGGAGGGAGAAAGAGAGAAACATCAATGTGTGCTTGCCTCTTGTGCACCCCCTACTGGGAACCTGGCCTGCAACCCAGGCATGTGCCATGACTGGGAATGGAACCAGCCACTCTTTGATTCACAGGCTGGCACACAACCACTGAGCCACACCAGCCAGGGATGCTACTATTTTTTAATTTGAGCAGAATTTCACGAACATCTTTTCATGTCTGTACAGTGGATCTTCTATATTCTTTTTAAATACATTGTGATACTCCACAAAGTAAATAGATCATAATTTTTAATGCTCATTTAAGTTGATTACATCATTATGCATACTTGTTAACTTTTAATTTAAAAATAATGACATTAAACAAATTTATAAAGCTCCCATGAATTTTAACATCTTACATAATCATAGTAAAAAATCATAATTAGAAAATTAAATCAACATCACTAGTAACCAATAAATAAACTTCACTAAAATGTTTCCAAATTGAATTTGAATTTCAATTAGTGGAATTCCACTAGTGCCCTCTCTACCGACTCATCCCTAATCCAGGATCACACACTGTGTTCAGTTGTCATGTCACTTTTGTAGAATTTTCCTCAACCTAGGTTTATGGGGTTTCTTCATGATTGAAGTGATGCCTTTTGGGCA
Source organism: Desmodus rotundus (assembly GCF_022682495.2). Taxonomy (NCBI): domain Eukaryota; kingdom Metazoa; phylum Chordata; class Mammalia; order Chiroptera; family Phyllostomidae; genus Desmodus; species Desmodus rotundus. The sequence goes on along the minus strand of NC_071394.1, from coordinate 56,188,733 downwards.
AGAATACCCCAGAAGTGATTTTGAGTCCTACTTAGTATATGATGTCTGTAGGTATATCATGTCCATATCAGTCATTGCTGGGGACTTTAAAATGGTCACTAGGTGAATTTTTTTAAATAGTTTTTTAGAGGTTTTATCCCTGTGAAATTACTGTTTTCCCTTTGTAATTTTTAAGTAACCAAGAAAGACCACTTTGAGAATATGAAAATATCCTGGTTCTCATCCAACTCTTGCCCACTAATTTTACCATCCATTAATGATTCTTGTCTGCAGCAATTATTAATGGCTTATGTGCTGATTGATAATATTCTATTACTACCATTCTCTTTTTATTAACTGTAATTCTATTGTAAGAAAACTTATCCTTCTTCCTTCAAGTTATTTATCTATTCTCTTTTGTATAATATGAGTTGTAACCCTTTACCATCAATATTTATCTCTTTCTTCAGTTTGCTCCATATTTGCCCATTGGGATCCCCTTAAGTTGCCTTCTGGGTCTTTTTGACATGACCTCATTATTTTTGAGTGCTTCCTTATTTTCTGGAACTTTCTCTGTCCAAGAACTAGAATCAGCCATTTCACCAAGGAACCCCAGTATATATTTATCCAGACATCCAAACATAGCTATATCTATTTTTGTATTTCCTGAATATATGTGTATGTGTCATACATGCACACATATATGCATGCACGTAGATAAAAACTGTGAGTTCATATTTATATCCATTTCCTTGCAGATCCACAGTGTTCATTCTGGTCCTTACATTACTTGTAATGTCTTTCTCCAGCAGTAAGAAGCCTAGTTCTGATTATCCACAATATATTTACTTATTTGTTTAATCTTAGAATACACATGAAGTACTTTCAGAATTGTTAACATATAATCCTGTGAAACAAATTTACTGACTATAAAACTGTATTTGTATACTTTGTTTTAGTCTTGCAATATATAGTTGAAATACTGTTTTCCAAAGAAGAACACCACTGAATAAATATCAGGGATATTGAAATTAAATTTATGACAAATTCCACTATGCATATATCAGAAGGACTAAAATTTAAAAATATATAAAACTTTCTATAAAAGGACTGGTGAAGGTGTGGAGCAATTAGAACTTTCATAAGTTTATGGAATGGAGTAAACTTGGTCAAACCACTTGGGAAAAATATTTGGAAATACCTTTCAAATTAAACATATTCATACCTCTGACCCAGCAATTTCACCCTAGTTTTATATAGGATTATAGGACTGCAAGTATACCAAATGCATGTATAAAATTTTATAGCTGCATTCTTTGTAACAGCTTCAAACTAGAAATAACCCAAATGGACATTAACAGTTAACATATAAATGTTTTCACGCAATCATACAGTCTAATTCCATACAGCAATGAAGACAATAAACCACTGATACATGAACAACATGGTTAAATCTCATAAAATTGTGCAAAAGAAGCCAGGCACAAAAGAATATATACTGCATGATTTTGTTTATGTAATTAAAAAAAGACAGGAAAGATGATAGTGTTAAAAGTCAAAATAATGGTTCCGTTTGGGAAGTAGTTCTCAGAGGGGCCTGATGAAGATTTCTGGGTGTTAGCTATCTTCTCTTTCTTAGTATGGTTGCTGGTTACACAGATGCATGCATTTATAAAATGTCAAGATTTGTATGCTGCCCTGTGTGTATATTATATATTATTTTTAAAATTTAAAAGGAATATAAAAGATTTGAGTAATACAAATAAGCAGCTTAAGATGATGCATATTTATAATACCATTTCCAATAGTTGTAGAGAATACTTTTTAAAAAAGAACATATAATAGCCAATTTCCACAATGTCCCCCAATGACCCTTACCTCCTGATATTCACACCCTTGTGTAGTTCCTCTCATATATAATAAGGAGGTCATATATGACCAATAGGATACTATTATGAAGAAAAACAAATTCAGATTTTATTAGTTTCTTGCTAAAGTACTCTTCTGTTCCCAGATCCCATTTAGGATTACTAGAAAATTTATTTTAAATTAATCTGTTCCTGGATTCTTAGTTCTTTTAATAAAACACTATCCTGAGGCCAACTTCCAGTCACAAGCAAACCAGTCTGGCTTTATGTGGATTATACTAAGACATGACAATTGAATCCTCTTTGTGAATCACTTGCCTTATGGTCAAACTAAAAGTCTATTACATTTAGATTTTAATGAATTTTCCTAGAAGACAACAAATTTTATTAAAGGTGTTAGGATACACCTGAATCTATTGAACTTGAGCAACTAAATCAGAAAATACACCAGAAAGTCCATTTCCACTGACCTCTGAAGCAACTTTGCTTTCTTTCCTCCTGTAGTTGGTCAAGGGTGTTGGAGAGATCTCTTAAGTATGAGTGTAACTTCTGTTGCTCTCAGATTTTTGATGAATAATGTGAAGAGATACTTATAAATATCAAATATCATGACCTGAGCACTAAAACTAAGTATCAAAAGAATCTGAAAACTCCCTTGGCACAGAGAATCATGACTGATCTATGTGCCTGCATTCAGCAGTGGGGAACTGGTCCTGACACTTGTGCTATACTAAACAGCCCTCAGCAAAACAGATTGGTTGAATTGTTCAATTAATTTTTCAGTACTGATCCAACTCTCCTGTGGTCATATAGCCAGAGCCTAGGAAAACATTTCCCTGCAGATGAGTGTTCAGAGTAATAGATCCTTTAAAAATAAAAATAATACATTTCCACAGACTTTTGTTTCAACAATTTTTAGATATTGAACTAATTTTGATTCTAATAGTATATCTTGGAATATAACAGGAAGTATGCTGTGTGGGTATTAAAATGTTGGATGTAACATAAGATATATTCTATTCTATTCCATTCTATTTTATATTCCATTCTATTTTATATTTATTCATTCATTCAAATATATATGGAGCTCCCAATATGGGATGGTCACTGTATTGATCTTTGGAAATACAATGAATGAACAGAATATCTGCCCTCATGAAACACGTTTTCTGTTGAGGGAGTCTTTGGTCAAATAGGAGTATCAGAACTTTGAGAAGGCATGGTCTCATTTCTCAATTTAAATTTAAGCAATTGTAGTCATTCCCAGTATATTATAGGTTTTACTTAAAAACACACAATGAAATATATATAATTTTTGTGGCCATTTATACTTTCAACATTTATAAAAATTTTTCTTGTGGCAATGAGCTTCTTTATAGTCTTATTACATTAGTTGCCATTAATAATCAAAGGATGCTTCATAGTTACAATGTAAGGGAGTTTAATGAGCAAGTTAAGGTTTACCCTACAGACAAGTATTATATCCTGGTAGTATGTCTTTCTAAACTTCAAAACACAGTGAGAACATATCATATGACACTACAGCAGATGATAATTAGATATGTTCAACAGTCATAATCAAATGAAGCCAAATTGTGCATATGTCTGCTGGCTATGTACATTTGGCATGCTACTTAGATTGCTCTATTGACAAAGAAAGTGCTTTTAAAAGCATTGTGGGGCTGGATTACAAGTTGAGTATATTTTTAAAGAACATATTCCACCCTCCCTTTGGCTGATGACTTAATAGTATGAATATGCTATTCTGGAAATGGTTGAAACCAGAATAACTAACAGGTGAGAGTATTGCAATTTAAAATATTTAGAGTTTTTATTATGATTTTTAAAAAATGTATCATTTAATACTTCTTCCCATCAATACTTCTTAATTTTATCCCTCTTAAAAATTGTATACATAATATGTAAAATAACAAATTACCTTTTATTTCTTAAACTTTATTTTGAAGATGTTGAAATCATACAAGGAAATTAAATATATTAGTAGCACATTTAAAATACCAGAGATCTCAGAATTTAGTATCCCTAAATACTCTGAACTTAATATAAAAGGAGATGAAAGGGCACCTGATAAGGAACCCAGATATTTATACAAACTAATTCCTCTGTTTATTTTTTGGCACACCAGCATTACATTAATCTACTTACATGTTATGTATCTACATGGACCTTAGGAGCACAAGCACTTCAATGATGTTTGTAATTAATTTAAACTCTTTGTTTGAAAACAATGCATCAGCATATAATCACAGAATTGTATACTTCAATTAATGAATATCTTACTCTCAAAAACAAGTGGATTTGACAGGCTGGTGATTTGGTATTGTCCCTTGAATTTTATAGAATCACCAGTTTGCCTCATAGGCAATTTGAGGAGTATGTGGAGGGAATACTATAAGACCTGAGAATAAACAAGAAAAACATGAGAATCACTACAATGAACACACATATCACCTGAATGAATTACTCTGAGGCCAACTTCTTCTTAATTCCCTCAAGTCTTCTCACAACAGACTTATCTTCTTCATTACCTTGACTTTGGTCACCACACGAGAAGTCTGACTTCCTCTCCACTCTGCTTGGTTTTCATTCCCCCTTTTCAGCCCTGTTTCCAGCTTCCCTTGCAGGCCAGCTGTCTCTCCCTTTACACTGTGCACTCTGGTGGCAGGAGTTGGCTCCAGTTGAAGGGCCATCTCTTACACTATTAACATTGCTGCAAATGTTCTTTCTCTTATGTGAAATGAAAGCTCGATCTTCCCCAACACATATCCTACCTTCCTTAAAAACCCAAGCAAATGACACTTACTCTCTTTCCTTCTCCATTTCCTACCTGCCAAGGCCTAGAGAAAAGCTGCAGTTAACACACCAGCCTTGCTTCTACCAGGTGCCCTCAGAGCATTGCCATTTCCTCAACTGAGAAACAACGCTGACTGACCAATGCAAATCTCCTTCCTTTGATTCTGTGCTTGCCCTGTAAAATGCTTCTTGTGGGAAGTAGAGGAACCATTTGGGTGGCCCCAGCACAGTCTCATAAGTGGGACTGATCTTATGGGCACTGGTGATTCTGGGGTTCTAAGTGGCTGCTGTGGAACACTTAGCCCTTCTCCTCTGACCAGATGTTATAACTTGACACTACAACTTCCTCATTCATTCACAGGTGTTCTGCAACTTCACTCTTTCCCCTGACACAAAGCTATTACCTTCACTTTTCTGTTTTTCCTCCTGTCCCAGAGCAGAATGAGTATTTATTTTTTAAAATCTTAACTGCGTTACTTACGCTCACAATCAGTTGCCTCCTTTTCCTTCAAGCATGTGTTCCAAAAATAGTCTCAAATTTTCTTTGTAAAAAAGTATTTACTTTTCTTTCCATGTCATTCTGTACATTCAAGAAATAATATCTCTGACAAAAAAGAGTTTGAATCCACTGCTTTAACACTCACGCTCTCCTCAAGCTTTTTAAATATGGTTTTTATATCCTGTTAGAATGACACCAGTGACCACGCAGTAACCAAATCCACAAACCTTTTATTTTTTTGTGTTCATGTTGCATTGCCTTTCCTTAGCAGCTAACATTTTTCCGCATCCCAGTTCTTTGCAATGTCTTATTCAGCCCTAATTTATTCATTCAACAATATTTTCTGAGACCTAGGATGAGGCTGACCCTATCCAGGTGTTGTGGACACACAGCAAACAAAACAGACCAAAAACTTACCTTCGTGAAGCAGATGTTATAAGTTAACGGTGTATTAGAAAGTGATAAGATCTGTGTAGAAAAATAAAGCAAGGAAAGAGACAGAGTGAGGGCAAATGGATTTACAGTCTACAATTTTCTTTACAATGGTTAAAAATAGCATCTTTGAGAAGATGCCATTTATTTGAGCAAAGATTTAAAGGAAGTGAGGGGTGAAACATATAGGAATGTAGGGAAAGAGGTCTTCAAGGAGGGCAAAAACCAGTGCCAAACCTGAGAGAAGAACAGAGAGGCATGTGTGGGGAGCAGTGGGAGCCACAGACAGGGAAGCAGTACAGGAAGTCAGAAAAGTAAAAGAGTGGGGCAGATCATTTATTAGAGCTGGCTCTACAGACAGGCTCACCTGGAGGGATCAATTCAATTCTGTCCTGAATGATATATAGGAGTGTTCTGGAAAGAGAGAATTCCATGTGCATTTGTGTCAACATGTCATGGTGTGGGTAACTTGCAAGTAGCTTAAGGTAGCTGGAGCTAGGGCCCTTGTGAAGAAGAAAAGGAGAAGAAGGAAGGAAGTAGGCAGATCATGAGGGATATGAGCACAAGGTTAAGATGGCTGAATGAATTTCAGCCCATGGCCAATGAGGGCTCATCAATCAACAACAGACAAGGAGAGTAGTGTCCAGGAAGAAGTCTGAACCAGATGCCAAAGCTCTACAAAGAGCGAAGAGTTTCCTGACCTTGTGGGCTTCCTAAGCACCCTTCCCCAGCCACCAACCCTAGTCCCCAATCACCACAGATACCGGGACAGTTTGCTGCAGCCACTTAGCCTATCTTGCTTTTCTGTTTCTTCCCTCTGCTCCCTTGCATTGTTTATCAAGCTATTGTCTCTCACAGTGTTTGAAATTGTGTTTCGTGGTTCTGGAGTTGGAACTCAGCAAATCACATCCTTATTTGCCAGTTGACTTCTAGGAAGACATGACAATGAAGAGAGATAGGAAGCTGGAGGAGAATGGAAAGAAACGTTCTTTCTTTTCTGCTGCTCTTCCTTCCAGTGTCATCCTTTTGGGGCAGCAGCGGTTGGTTCCACTGGTAATTAGTTACAAGTTCCTTCCTTTATATTTTAAATCCTAAATAGCCAGATCAGAGATATTAGCAGTCACATGGTGCCCAGATCCTCAGAAGTATGGGTTCAGCTCCATAGGTTTCCTCTTCAGAGTTCCTGAGGAACCAGTATCACCTGGAGAGTGGCTCTCCTTAGAGGATGTGGTTTCAGCCCTGTGGGAACCCTGCTCCAAGTTTCCAGAGTCTACTGGCCAATCATTCCCTTTGGTTCTAGTAGCCTTACAGATGAGGGCTGTCCCTGGACATCACTATCTATGTATTATTTCAGTTTTGTTTGTGTTTTGCCTTTGTAGTCCTCCAGCACTAATGTAACCAATTTCCCATATTAAATCCTCTCCATTAAAATAGATGGTGTAATCACTGTTTTCTTGACTATGTCCTGGCAGATACATATCTTTATTTTCCTTCTTATTCTGAACATTCAACTAAAACACTTCATAGGCCTTTGTTCCCAATGAATCTTTAAGACATTCATCTGTTTGGTTTTTTTTTTTTTAGATTCAAATAAAAACTCTCTTTGAACCAAATACACAAGGATCTGAGAGCTTGCAATGTTCAAGATGTTGTGTTAGACACCATAACATTTGTAGTAGAGCTGTGGCATTTTCTCTATGCAGATAGATGTAGACATAGATAGATAAAGACATAGGCACAGCTATAGACATAGCTATAGACACAGAGATATAGAGATATAGATATAGATCTGAGCTAAGCAATAAAAGCCTTCCATAAAACATAAGATTTTGTATTCTCCTTTGCCATGAACATTTACATCATTTCAACAATTGGAAATATTGTTGAATCTTTTTATTCTATGTAGAATCTTTTTATTTATTGTAGATAGTTCCATTTTCTCATATATACACTGACATAGCAAACACTGGCTCAATATCAGCAACAACTTTTGACCTCCTTCCTCCATGACTTCCTTTCTTGACGAGGCTGTTTGGGGGAGGAGGGTGAGGGAAGTTGGTAGGGGATTGTTTACTTTTGTAAATAAAGCAACAACAGTTTTAAAATGGACAAGAAAAATTTTGAGGCTCAGAAGTCAAAAAGAGACTAAAACTGAGGAATCAGCAACATTATAAAGAATGAGTCTTGGCACTAGTTAGAAGCTTGGAAAATCAAACACCAGTTTAAAGGCAGTTGGTACATTGGGCCTCTTAGGAAGTAGAGAAGACACATTTCACATGCTTTGTTTGAGATGAATGAATTCTCAAGCTGCTAGATTTCAATGAACTGAAAGGTACATTATTTGTGGAATATATTTAAGAATTCCTAAGGGTGCTAGATCAACAGGAACTGGCATAATTTATTATATTCCAGCTGACAGAATAAAGAATAAGACAATTCTGTATACGGGTCACATGAAAAAGGAAGTCAAGTGTAAAAGAAATCGGATCTTATTTTTTCCTGATCTCTAGCCAAACATTCAGTTAAGAGGTGAACTTTTCTTCCAGCAAAGAAATGTCGCTTGCCAGGAATGTGGAGGTAAGCTATCTTATTCCATGCCAAACTGGGAATGAATTATGAAAGTGAAACTTATATCTTTTGGAAAACCAGATCAACTAAATATCTGATGCAAAATATTAAAAGGGGTTGAATTCAGGAAGATCTGGATTCTAACTTAATCTCAGAGGGAATTCAAGAACTCTATGGTTTCCCCTATATTTGAATCAGAATTTATAGCTCTTATGTTTGTAGTAAAAAAAAATAAAGATTTCTGAAGTTTGTATATGTTTTGTGGGGCTTTTAAATCATTATTTCATTTAAACAGCAGCAGATGTGCATTTAACTTATGACAGTTCTGTATCAGATGGGGAACAGAGTTATTGTCTGAATGTTTCTGTAGCATCATCAACAATTGCATTAGCTTGCAAGTTAACAGTGTACTAGGGGAGAAATTATCCAATCCTTGAAATCAGGCACATTGGTGCTATTCATTGATGCTAGCAGTAAATTTACAAAAAATATGATATATTTATAATTTGAATGCATAACTATTGAAAGTTATTTTATGGTTTTTAAATGAATTGAAAAAATCCAGCTATGTTCAAAGAAGAACATAATCTCTGTCATTTGACACTTGTTTATAACAGGCATTCATTTGTGATTGGCCAGCATTGGATTCTCTTGAAATAAGTAGAGCATTTCTGGTAAGGGGGTATAAGCTAAGTATTTAAAAATACATTAAATTTTACAATATTATTTATTAAAATAAATAGACTGTTGTTTAACTAATGTAATGTGTAAAAAATAAGTATTGCTCCCTTTCCCAATATTTTATGAAGTAAGATGTTAATAAAAGTCTATTGTTAAAATATTTTTTAGAAATTGTTAAACTGTGTTTTATGAAATTATTGTCAGGATTTTTTAGGTTTTAATAAGAAACAATGGGTGTTAGCTTATACACCAATCTTCTTCAGTGTAAGTTTTAAATTAGTTTTTCACTGTAGAAAAATTTCCATTTCTATGGCAGGAGACCCTGTAATGTACTTACCTCAAAACCACGTGCTGATCAACACTTTTAAAGTGACTTTTTCTGGAAAGTAATGCAAATACAGTTAAAATGCCATTAGACCTTTTGCTGAACTCAATATTTTGTTGTAGTAGAATTTTGTTTAAAAAAATTACACTGCTAAAAACCACAATGTCATACCTTGAGTCCAGTAAAGGAAAATAAAAGTTGGATCATCTTACAAGTTTTCTTCCACTTGGTATTTTGAAAGTTTATGTTGGTTTTTCAGGTTAGAATATTCATGATGCTTGTGGTGAGAGTTTGAATAGAAAGGTACTGAGAAATTGTCTCTCCTGTTAGGAGAGATTATGACAGAGGTAGAAATAATTCATTAATTAATATTTAGCCAAAGATACTAGATATAAAATGTTGTAAAGCTGAGAATTAAATAAATTATAGCCAATAGCTAGTATACAAAAGTACTCTAATAAGAAAAGTTATTAGTGGCATAAAAAGAAGCCAATTAACTAGTACAGGAATTCAGAGACCAACAAAGTTTGTATTTCCTGAGGGAAATAAGAAAGGGATGACGATGAGGAATGTGGTTGATAGACAACATCTAAATGATCCCTACCTCCTAATGTTCACATCCTTATGTCCTCTTCTCCCCATGAATAACTCTCTGCTAATGGACAGAATCCAAAGGTGACTGGATTTCAGTTGTGAGATTGCTACAAATTGACACTGGCTTCCATTTTGACGGGTCTCTCTTGCTCGGCCACTTGCTCAATGACGGAAGTGGCCATGTTGGCAGCTGTCCAGGGAAGCGGCAGAGAGCTGAGGGCAGCTGCCCATCAAAAGCCAGAGAAAGCCTCAGGCACTAGTCAACCATCCACAGGGGACTGAATCCTGCCAACAACCACAGGCGTGAGTTTGAAAGTGAATTGTCTCCCCAGCTGAGCCTGAGGAGACAGAAGCCTGAAGCTAAATTATGCCCAGACTCCTGGTGCAAAGAAATTATGAGATCATAAATTTTAGTTATTTTAAGATCCTTATTTTGGAGTAACTTGCCACAGAACCATAAGTAACTATTATAAGAACTATGAAAGAGGAGAAATCATCAGATAAATGGACCTAAGTAGAAGAAAGAGAATGACAGTGTATTCCTAGTGGAAGGAATAGAATAAGAGATGCACAGAGCTAGGAAGTATCATGGTGTAATTGAAAAAAACAATTATTTTGAATTTTCTGGAGTATAATGTACATAAAGATTTTGCAGATATTAGAGTTTAAAACAGTACATTGAAGTCTATACATAGATAGTCTGGAAAGTCAAATTTAGAATTTATCTTGTATTTGATTGAATTAGACACATTAGGGGAGCAAAGTATTACTCTAGGAAGTTGTGCTGAGAGTCATGTGTAAGATGAATTAAAATGGAAAGACAAAATATACTGTTAGAAGACTATGTAATGGAACAGAGGAAAAAGTAATGAGTAAGGGTATGGCATAAAAACCTGAGAGATTAAGGTAATGGGAAAATTGACCAAACATTTGTTTTTTTATCTACTGACTTTATTTGGGATCTTGAGGAGAGAGATAAGATGCTTGTAAGGATTTAAGCATGGAATACTGGGAAAATAGTGAAGCAATATGAGCACTACAATATGAATTAGGGATAAGAAAAGACAAGTCTTGTTTTTTTGCTCTTTTAAGGCAAGATAGAAATAAAACATTGTGGTGACAAAGCAGGGACACTGGTGACCAATTTTAGGATAGAATTTGCATGTGTGTTACATTTAAAGATGTACAAAAAGATCAAAGTCAGAGTCTAGAGAGAGCATTGGAAAATAACCACATTTAGGACCTGAATGAAAATGGATAAAAGAGCCAGAGAAAAAATGGGCATTAGTAGAAGAGAGTGGTTGATTTGAACATAGTGCAGATAAGTTCTTGAACAAATAGAAGATCAAAATACAGTGTTTTAGGACCAAAACAAGATTACTGTACCCAGCAAAGCTATCATTTAGAATCAAAAGATATATGAAGAGCTTCCCAGACAAGAAAAAGTTAAAGGAGTTCATCACCACCAAACCAGTATTACATGAAATGTTAAAGGGTTTTATTTAAGCAGAAAAAGATAAAAAAGATTAAAAATATGAACAATAAAATGGCAATAAATACATATTTCTCAAAGTGGACTCTTAAAAAAGAATAAAATAAACAAATAAGTAGAAGAGATGATGACTCATAGATACAGAGAACATTTTGACACTTGCCAGCTCAGAGTGTGCTTGGGGGGGATGGGTGAAAAAGGTGAAGGGATTAAGAAGTACAAATTGGTTGTTACCGATTAGCTATGGGATGTAAAGTACAGCATAGGGAATACAAAAAAAGAATTATCAGCCATTCAAAGAGATGTCAGAAAGCTGCCATATAATCTCTACATTTTTAGAAAGAATTTGCACATAGCTCATAATTAATTTTTATTGGTCTTTCCAAATAAAACCCCATATTATAATAAACCCAAGTAAGTGAATTAAGTTACTTGCCACATGCTATTTTTAAGAAGGAAGTATCTTCACAAGACAATTACATAGATTTTAGAGTCCTTCTTTGTGTTAAATAATTTTTTTAATGTCAGCCATAATTTATTTATTTACTTAACAGCTTTGTATCTCCCACCTTCTCTATGCAAAGGATCACTAAAGGTGTTGGGGGCAGCATAATAAATAAGATAAATATAATTCTCACCTACAAGGAACTTACATTTTGATAGGCTACTTTAAATTTCTGATAGAATTATGATACTTCCATAAAAGGGAATACTTAACTGCATCTTCACCTGTGAAGAAGATCATGTAACTAGCTGTAGTAAACACGATGTCAGGTCTTACTACCATATAAGAACCAGTTTAATGTAGTGTATTCATGGGGGAAAAAAACTGGGGATTGTTTGAATCCACTTTGGCGTTTTTCACTTGATAGTTGCTTCTCTGAGTTGCTAGCATCTGTCTAGCACTTCCTATTCCACTGCTTATTTCACTTATTGCTGGTTTTGGCCTGGAACTCATGCTGCCCTTCATACCATGAAATTACTACATCCCACTCAGAGAATCTGGTTTCAACCCTGATACTCTTCCACCTGCTTCCCCACCATAAGACACAGAAATATTCAGCAGTACATTTCTGCTAGTCAAGAATAGCACCATGATTACGGTGGTCATAGTGAGGCTGGGGTGGCCAGAGACAGAAGGCTGATAGAGGGCCAAACCAGAGTAGTCGTTAGCACTCCAAATTAAGAACTGCCTAAGTTTGTTATTGACACCCTTAGTTCATGCAAACGCTTGAGGTGTGATGGTAGCACCCCCAAGTCTAATCCCAGTTGTAATCTTCCCATCTGCGTAAAAGCAAAACAAAGTTTGGGACAGTTATCTTCTTAGTGACATATGCAAGCATTTAAAGCAATATGTAGCACAAGTAAGCACAATAAATATTGTTGAAAATAAATATATGCGAACTATAGTTGCATCCAATTTTTCTAAAAGTCTTGTATATCATGGGTAATTTGTGGTCTTGTCTCTGTTGTCTGGTTAACTTGGTTCATTAGAAAGGTGATATAAAAGAGTAGGTCCTAAGTTCCTTCCACATATGGACTGGTTAGCTTTATTCAGTGCTGTAATGCCAAACTCAGCTTTTGTCAGGAATGCCAAAAATTAACCAGTCAACCAACAGTCTTACTGAAGACCTACTACCATGTGTCCAGAATTGAGGAAGCTTCCATAGGCCTAAACACAGTACTCTTCTTAAAGAATACATGGTAGAAGGGACAATGCAAGGTAGAAGGCAAGGAGTCGAGCAAAAGAGTAGATTTAGCAGGATTAATACTTCACTACAACTGGGAGAAATGTTCAAATCAATGAGTCAGAAATTCCATCTTTCTTCAGTGACAGGTCATTATCTTTTATAGGTAATTTTACCCAAGTGTAAACATCTGCACTTCATAATGATCAGCATTAAATGAAGCAGAGCATTGGAAAATTTCCAGCAAATTGGGAAATGGGGAAGGGTAGGCAGCACACTTTTTACTACTTTGGTTAAATTAAGAATATTTTTCCCCATCCATACTCTATTTCTTTTATATATAGGTAGGAATTGCTGTAGAGTTATAATCTGAGACAGTGACAATGCCATTAATGTTTACTCTTGATGCTGCTGTCTACCTTTTTGAAAAATGATGATAGGAAAAACTCTTATGAGTCTCTCTCTCTCTCTCTCTCTCTCTCTCTCTCTCTCTCTCTCTCTCTCTCTCCATGGCTCATAAGTAATCACCTTTCCCCATCTGAAACAAATTAACTCCTAGGGAGGAGATGTTCCAAGAGCTTTCACGGACTTGTTTCCAAGGAAACAGCTTCTTTTGTCCATACAAGTCCTGCAGTTCAGACAGTAGATTGTTTTGTGTCATCAGACAAGAGTCTAGAGAAACCAATGAGTTTACATGTACTACAGAGTGTTAAAATCCAGCTAATGTTCCCACTGAAATCAGTACTGATCACCATTTAGAAAAAGTCTCAGTCTACTGTAGGAGATTTTGGAAAAATGCTATGGGTGGAGTTTTAAAACACTATTTCACTACGTTGTATATAATCATAAAATGGCTTCACAAGAGGAATCTCCTCAATTCCATCAACTATAACATCTTTCAGTCTTGTGGAGCCCTCTGCTGGAAAGCTTTGTGTAACAAAAAAGGTATTTTGTTTTCCAAAATTCGTCTGTGTCAATTATGTTGGTAAATATTATTTAACTCTTATGAATTTATATTTCAACAGCTTCATGTTACTCAAAACAGCTTCTCTTAGTTTGCTGTTGTTTCCTGGTTGGAGACAACAGAATTGTTAAAGATACTTAATCCAATTCCTTCAATGTTTGATACAAACCATTATTCTAATTTAATCCTTCCAGCTTGAAAACATGAGTAAGCTCTTTTAAATTGTGAAGGCTTCAAAAACAAGCGAAATTAAAAATCTATATGTCTCACTGTTGTTAATTATTCTGAGTTACACTTTTAAAAACCTTATATCAATATCATATTTTAAAAGACATTAAAAGATACAATAAGAAGAAAAGTATTTTAAGGTGACATGATAAAACTTCAAATGTTACAAGATCAGAACTCTATTGCTTTAGGCAGGAGACATTACAATATTTACCATCAAAGAACAGAACCAAAGGAAACTTCAAATTTTACTGTAAATATAAGGTCAAACAAAGAGTAATTTTCTGTGTGTAAAAAGTATAGAAAGATAACATTAGAATATGTATCATTAGACGTAGGCTACCACAGGTTACCTCATATTAACTATGTACTCAAAATTAACTATAATCATATACTTTGCTTCCTCGCACAACCAAAAGAAGGACAACAAATTTAAAAACAAAAAATAACCAGAACTGCCGAAAATCAAGCTGCATGGAAGTCCTACAACCAAGGAGTTAAAGAAGAAATATTCATTCAGACCTGTAGAAGGGGCAGAGACCAGCAGCTGGGATGGAGAGGACTCACAGCAAGACAGCAGCTGGAAGACCAGGTGAGATGGCAGATAGAGGACCTGGCAGTCCCACATTTGCATGCAGATAAACCAGGAGGAACAACTTGGGAGCAAGACACACTGCACAATCCAGGGTTCCAGTGCCAGGAAATAAAGCTTCAAAACCTCTGACTGAAAAATCCTGTGGGAGTTGTAGTAGCGGGAGAAACTCTTAGCCTCATGGGAGAGTTCGCTGGAAAGACCCACAGGATCCTAGAATGTACACAAACTCACACACCAGGGAATAAGCACCAGAAGGGCCCAACTTGCTTTGGGGAAACAGACGTGACTGAAAGCCATCCAAGAGCTAAGCAAGAGACATTGTTCCCTCTTGGACTGCTCCCCCATATACAGTGCCACAATGCAGCAACGTCAGTTGCCCAGTCCTGGTACATACCTAAGGGTCTGCCCCTTACTATGGAACAGGTATGCTGAGACAAAAAAAAACATGGCCTAATGAAAGAACAGATCAAAGCTCCAGAAAAAATACAACTAAGCGATGAACAGGTAGCCAACCTGTCAGATGCAGTGTTCAAAACCCTGGTACTCAGGATGCTGACAGAAATGGTTGAGTATGGTCACCAAATAGAGGAAAAAGTGAAGGCTGTGAAAAGAGAAATAAAGGAAAATGTACAGGGAACCAAGAGTGAAGGGGAGGAAACCGGGACTCAAATCAACAGTTTGGACCAAAAGGAAGAAATAAACATTCAACCAGAACAGAATAAAGAAACAAGAATTCAAAAAAAAATGAGGAGAAGCTTATGAACCTCAGGAACAACTTTAAACATTCCAGTGTCTGAATCATAGGGGTGGCAGAAGGAGAAGAGGAAGACCAAGAAATTGAAAACTTATTTGAAAACATAAGGAAGGAGAATTTCCCTAATCTGGTAAAGGAAATAGACTTCCAGGAGTTCCAGGAAGCTTGGAGAGTCCCAAAGAAGTTGGACCCAAGGAAGCACACACCAAAGTACATCATAATTAATTTTACGAAGATTAGAGACAAGGAGAGAATCTTAAAATCAGCAAGAGAGAAGGAAACAGTTACCTACAAAGGATTTCCCATTAGACTATCAGCTGATTTCTCAAAAGAACCTTGCAGGCAAGAAGGGGCTGCAAAGAAGTACCAAAGTCATGAAAGGCAAGGACCCACATCCAAGATTACTCTCTCTAGTAAAGCTATCATTTAGAATGGAAGGGCAGATAGAGTGCTTCCCAGATAAGGTCAAGTTAAAGGAGTTCATCATCACCAAGCCCTTATTATATGAAATGTTAAAGGGACTTATCTAAGAAAAGGAGGTCAAAATATGAACAGTAAAATGACAACAAACTCCCAGCTATCAACAACTGAACTTAAAAAAAACAAAAAACAAAAACAAAAACAAAACAAAAGAGCAAACAACTAAAACAGGAACAGACTCACAGAAATAGAGATGGCATAGAGGGTTATCAGCAGGGAGGTCGAGGGGGAAGAATGGGGTAAAAGGTACAGGGAATAAGAAGCATAAATAGTAGGTACAAAATAGACAGGGGGAGGTTAAGAATAGTATGGGAAATGGAGAAGCCAAAGAATTTATATGTATGACCCATGGATATGAACTAAGGTGGGAGAATGATGATGGAAAGGTAGGTACAGGGCAGAGGGGAATAAAACGGAGAAAAAATGGGACAACTGTAATAGTGTAATCTATAAAATATATTTAAAACAATAAAAAATTAACTGTAATCACACAACATGATAAATAAAAATATTATATTTAAATCATATCCATGTAAAAATATAGGGATATGAATTGTTGTTTCTTATAATTCATGGTTTATGGTTTTTTCCCATTAAAATTAGCCTAAGGACCTGACTGTGTGGCTCAATTGGAGGGGCATTCTCCCACAAAGCAGAAGGTCTCAGGTTCAGTTCCCGGTTGGGGTCACATGCCTGGTTTGTAGGTTCTGTCCCAAGTTGGGGTGTCTTTGAGAGGTAACTGATTGATGTTTCTCTTTCACATTGATGTTTCTCTTTCTCTCTCCTGTCCCCTCCCTCTAAAAATAAATTTTAAAATATTTTTTAAAAATTAATGTAGCCTTGGCTGGTGTGATTCAGTGGATTGAGTGCCAGCCTGCAAACCTAAGGTCACCAGTTAGATTCCCAGTCAGGGCACATGCCTGGGTTGTGGGCCATGTCCCCAGGAGAAGGTGCATGAGAGGCAACCACACATTGATGTTTCTCTCCCTCTTTTTCTCCCTTCCTTCCCCTTTCTGTAAAAAATAAAATCTTTGAAAAATAAATAAATAATCAAAGTACCTACGAGAAGAATTTTAGAAAACAGAAAGCTTTCTGTAAATGTTTCTTTTATTTAGAGAATGGATATTCCACTGATTTTGAGACTGTGCTGTATATATGAATGCAAGTACAGTCTATCACTGCTTGGAAAAATGGAAGGACCTACCCCCTCCAGGTTTAGTGAGAAATATTAAATTAGGGTGTTCATATAATTAATGGTCCAAACCAGGAAACTTCTGAGTGTGAAAGGCAATAGAGTACAGCATGGCAATTGCACAAATTAAAACTGTCTTGGGCCACCTGGGGCCTATAATCACACACTGTATGACTCATAGAAGTCTGCTGTTTGAAACCTTAGTTATTTTGCTCTGAGATAAAAATGCCTAAAAGATAATATTGGAAATAATGATCACCCTAGGTTCAATAATATTTTTCTATTTTGCATTAAATGTAAAATATTTAAGCCAGATAGCTAGGGGCATTATAATTTGAAATCTGCCTATACCAATGAGCTGTAATAATTCTGCTCACTGCTACATAGCACTGATGTTTACCCAAAGTAGTCTTCATTGGTATTAAGAGAATAGCATATATTAAGAATATTGTTTTGAGGTCAGAATGTTGGACTTGAGTTCTAGCTCATTCACAAACTCACCCACATTGTAACAGATGATGTGAGTGAGAAATGGGAACTTCAGATGTTTACCTGCAAAGATGGGCCAGGCCTGCTGTTAACATATATGTGCATACATATTACTGGCATACAATTGGAAATCTCAAGGTTATCACGAGCCCAAGTTCCAATTCCAAACTGATAGAAATTCTTCTTAATTGGTCTCTCTGCCTTTGTCAGTATCCTCCAATTCAGGATTTAAGAATGTTGACAGACAGTCTTTACGAATTTATATGGAATGCTAGGCCTGGTGCTAAGAGTAGTGGGCTTGGCACAAGAGTACAAATGAGGTTTACATATCACACATCTAAATATTTAAAAGTGGTAGGCAAATGAAACAAACTATTAAATGAAATCAACAATATTCTCCTACCTTAAAAATATTGTCATAACAGTAAAACCATAATATATTGCAAAGTTGTGTTTTATGCAACTGTTTGACAAATTATCAGATAATTGAATAATTGTTACTGCCCATGTCTAGATTTTCTGATTTTGGAGTGGTAATAATTGCATAAGTAACAAAATAAAGTTATATATAATTCAGTAATCAGTGCGTTTTTCAATAAATTTTATGTTTCTTGACTTTATTTTAGCAAAATCACAGATTATATTGTTATTATCAACATTTCTCATAATTTTTATTCTATTGATAGCAATGAGAAATTAGAAAGCTTTTTTTGAGTTTCTGTATCTCCTAAATAGCTTTTTATTAATGTGAATCTGGAGGAACTTTTCTCTGATGAGACAATGGCAATAGTAACTATCAAAAAATTTTTAAAGAAATACTTCAGAAATTCTCAAGAAATCAGCCCTGGCTGGTGTAGCTCAGTGAGTTGAGTGCTAGCCTGTGAACTGAAAGGTCGCCAGTTCGATTCCCGACCAGGGCACATACCTGGGTCATGGGCCAGGTTCCTGGTGGCAGGCATATGAAAAACAACTGACTGGTGTTTCTCTCTCACATAAATGTGTCTCTTCCTCTCTGTCTCCTTTCCTTCCCCTCTCCCTCAAAATTCAATAAAGTTCTTTTTTTAAAAAAGAAATAATCAAAGAGGAACAAATTTCACATGTAATATTCAAATTGTAAAATGGGGCTACACATGATAAATTATTGCTGTTCCAGTAAATAAAATATTTTAATCTTATTATATAAATATCAATCGTATTACCTTTTATGACATCTTAAAGCAACGTCTAAATCTTCACAGAATAAATATAAAGACTTGGTGTTGCACTTATGCATCTTTTATGGTGTATCCCTTCTTACATAATTTAAGGAGTTATAAACTATTTAAAATGCAAAATACAAGGGATTTATTTATAAAAAATCATGTATTCATTCTTATATGTTTAAACTTCAGCCACCTTCAAAGTACTCTGCATTGGATACAATACATTTATTGAGACATTTTTTTCCACTGCTCAAAACAGTCTTTGAACTCGTTGATTTTGATGCTTTTTAGTGCTTCTGCCTTTTTTGTTTGTTTGTTTTACCTCTCCCACATGGGCAAAACCTTTCTCTTTGAGAACTTTTTTCACCTAAATAAACAACAACAAAAAGTCATTTGGGGTGAGATCAGGTGAATAGGGAGGGTGAGGCACTGCTGAACACTCAGTGTGGTGTGGGCAGGTGAGCTCATAAACCACCCATCCTGACATGGACAAACATGTTGAAAGAGTGTTCAGAAAAATTCACTGAAGACAGACAGAGCCTCTCACAGCAATGCCAACTGGTACACTGATACAGATGGGTTCCTTGAACACGCACCTAGCCTTGTACTATAAGGCGCCCACCTTCCAGAAGATATTCCTGGTTTTTGGGGTTCCCCCTCATACTGAGAAGTTGCCACATGTAATATTGCATTTCCACACCATTTTTATGAGTGTGTCCATCCCTTGAATTGAAATATAATAAGAAACAATAACATGGATGTTTGGCACAACTGGAAAGCAATAAAATGATTTTGACAATCCATTATATATATGATACCTGAAGAGAGGGATTTGAGAAGTTGATGAAAATTTACCCTTTCTCTTACCTAAGTATTTCTGCAGCTAAGATTCTTCCCATTAGCCAAAGTAGTGTCTGTCTGCAGTATCAGTAGTGGCACAACCCACAACCATGCATGGCTTTGGTTTGAGAATAAGCAGAAAAATTATGTGGAGAAGCATTTCTCTGGAGCTTGATTGGGTATGGTCATGAGGCTGGATATTGAGGGTTTGGGTCACATTGTGCTAGCCCTGAAAGCCAGATTACAGATTGTTGGGAACCGTCCTGTCTGGTTTCAGGAGCTGTAATCCCAGTGACAGATGAAAAGGCCCCACAGCTAGGGGACCTTGGGACCATAAGCACCTAAAGAGACAAAATTTATCCTCTCTTGCCGCCTTTACCTCCTGCTTGGCCCCTGGAGGATGGCTAGATAGTCAATAATGGGTAAGATTCCTCAAGGAAGGAACAACCTAAGACAGGCACAGTCATGAAGGTGCCATCAGGGAAGGATTTAGGGGATTGTGGAGGAGGAACAAAAGACCCTCACCCCTCAGTTTTATCATAGCGTGACTCATCATTCTATCTGTAAAAAGTCTCCTAACGTCTTGGCTGCCTTGCTTCCTCCTCCTGATTCAGGCCTGAAACAATGCCAAAGGGGAGTACAGCCCTGTGCAGGAACAGGTGGTTCCCGGTGGGGAGCAATCAGGCCTAAGAAAGAATCCATAAAGTCTTGTGAAACCTTCTTTGCTAAGAATGCCCCCAACTTAAATGTTAAGGGTCCAAGTACAAAATAAATTTGTTTCCCAAGGTTTTATAGCCGATTGTTGTCACCTTGTCTACCAGACCCTGACTCAAAAGGACTCCTGTGATCCCAGAAACATTATCTGTAAACCATACCTCCTTTCTTTGGTATGCATCCCTATGCAAGCTAAACTCAATAAAAGCCCATTGAAAGAGAGGCTCAAGACCTTTCTCTTCTGAGAGACTGGTCAGTCTTTCCTCCCCAAACAGATCATGTTTTGGTAGACTTATTCTCATCTGTGGCAGCCAGGAGAGCTCTGCTGGACAAAGCTCCCCCACAACAGATAATAGTGGTTAGGGTGACTAACCTTTCTGGTTTGCCTGGACTGAAGGGAGTTCCTGGAAGTCAGGATTTTTGGTACTAAAACTGAGAAAGTCCCAGCAAACTGGGATGATCTGATCACCTTACTAGAGGGTTATATGCCTTTTAATAAAATTGCGTGTATGTTTATGATGGGCATGACTCCAGGTCAAGGACTCCTCTTGCCCATGTCTAAGGGTGGTAGTTAGTGTCCATGTCACTCTTTTGTTCATTGACATTATAATAAACCCACCAAATGCCAAGACATCATATGTGACTTTTCTTGTTCCTTCCTGTCTTTCTAGAGTTATCTGTCATTGCTCCTTAAAACTGTACTTTTGCTCTGTGCTAAACTTCTCATAGTTCCCATCTATTCTCATGCTTCCATATCTCTGAACATGGTCTTGTCTTTTGGGACTGCCCTTCCTCCAAATTTATTGCCTGGACCATTTCTACTTATTCTTAACACTCCCATCTAAAATATCACCTCTTCCATAAAACAATATCTCATCTTTCTGTGGTCTCATTATAACACAGCACTTAAGAGCATGAGTTCTGGAGTTAGCCTGCCCATGTCAGATCCTAGCCATGCCACTTACTAGCTATGTAACCTTGGGCAAATAATTTAACCTCCCTGTGCCTCAATTCTCCTATCTGGAGAATTAAATTGGAATAATACCTACTTATGAGATGTGAGGATGAAATACCTACTTATTTCATAGAACCACGACTAATACATAGCAAGTATTAAACAAATGTTAACTCATTAAAATTCTGCCCAGCCACTATGATTGACAATTACTAGAGGATCAATACACATTTTTGAATGCCTGGGGAGAGTTTCTGCTTTCTAGGAGATTCAGAAATCAAAATGGAATAGAGATGAGGGACTTGATCTAGCTTTAAAATTTTATGTACCAGTGATCAGGACTTGGTGACCAGACATCCTGAAAGCCTACATCAGGACTCAGGAAATGGCCAGACCCAGATATTTCCATTTGGAGTCTGTAGAAATTTAGGGAATTCCGGAACTATTGTCAGGTGAATGGACAGTTGTCCTTCAAAGGATATATCCTATCAGTCAGGAACTCAGACCTCAATGTATGAGGGAAAGGAGTCAGCCTTAGGGATGACAGAGAAACAAATGCAGAGTAGAGAGTCCCATAAGTTTTCAGAAATGTTGGTTGCCCTACATGTATTCCAAAAACTATGCCAGAGTGGAGTTTTGATCAGAACTCCATACCTGAGCGGAAACTGTACTACTCATTCAGAAGAGGTACAGGGGTGGAAGAGCAGGGAGTTGGATCACATACACCCTGGCTACACAAACTGGTCATGTTACTTCATGGACCTTATTTTCAAGGAGATAGACAAACTGAACAAAGTGGAAGCCCAGCAGATGTCTATGAGTCACTGGATTTGGGGAGTAAAACTGTCTTTGGTTGTTAAAATGCTCCTGACCTCTGACAAGATGGCCTCTTATATTGGAATGGGCTACATACAGGTGGAAAGGCATAGTGAACACAGATATATGGAGCTGGGTAACGCAGAGTCTTCAGAAATGAAGCACAGACCTTTTAAGTAGCTGTGTCAGAACTTCAATCTAGGCCTCAATTCTGAATCTTAGGATGCTTTTACCATTTTGAAAACATCCCAGGCATGCATCATCTTTAATGGAATAAATGTGTTCTAGAAGGTAAAGGGAGAGTGAATTTTGTTTCTACCAAATCCCTTTTCAGCAATTTTTATTATAAATGTGGTGACATATTTCTACCAGCACAGAAAGGGAGGACATTTCAGCATCAACATGTCAAAATAGAATGTAAACAAACAGCTACTTCAGTTTAACTTTACAAAATCCTGTATGGCAAGGCAGGAAGATATATATTATTGCCCCCATGTTCTCTGTGCAAAAAAGGAAAATGAAGCACATTGGGGTCAAGTAATTCGTCAAAGGTCACCTAGCAAGTTGGTGAAACTAACACTCTTCCAATATGCTTTCCACCAGACCATGTTAGACCTAAAAGGTCATGGATACACGCTTGTTTCCAAGTCTGAATTGCATTTTGGAGTGTGGAACCAGGTGACTAATGGAGAAATAGTGTTTGGATATTATGTTGTTGAGCTTGGAAGAAACAGTCCTATTTAAGCCAGTGACTGAAACTGAGGGAATAACCTGATGGAAGACTAAATGTTCCAAAGCCAAGTGCTGCCTGCCTGTGTCAAGATACATGCAGTTTTACCCAAGCACTAAGGAGGGAAACATCTGTTACAATGGAGCTACTCCAGTGCAAGGGAGATGAGAAAAGGGTGGTTGATTTAAAACTGACAATATCCACCTACTTTCATAAAAATGTGCTATTGCACAAGAACAATTTGCCAGGTTACAAAGCCTTCTGGACCAACCAGGTGGCATTGTTGGATGCAAATCTTGCTTTCCACTTTGCACTGTAGATGCTTAAATGTCAACAGATGATTCCTCCAAGTCCATTTCAGTTCTGTGGTTTATGGAAATGTTTAATTAGCTTTATTGACACTCCATCATCCAACCTATAAAGTTTGGAACTCCAAACATAGTAAATTTACAGAGGGATATTTTATATTTTTATATATAGTTAAATATCTTTATGAAGCATAATAATAGATAACAACTTTCCATTTTCACCTCTTGATCCCAGTGCATTTTTTCAGTCTGTTTGTTTGGATCAGCATGTAAGTCTGTTTTAGGAGGACTCCTTTGTTGACTAACACAAGAATCTTAAATAATTGATCTGTGTAAGGGGGTGGAGGTCATGAGAAAGTCACCTCTTTTTCCCTGCTTGATGCCCCAGTGCTCACTCCTGCCTGCATTGCTATCTGCCTCGTGAGCCCAGGGCAGTGTACAACCACTGCACCAATGTGATATGTGTCCTCTGTTACATTCTTCCTCACGAGATGCTCTGTACCTCAGAGGACCTTGTCCATCTCCCAGTATCAGTATGTGGCACTTGAGCTCCAGGAAAGAGTAAAAGTAGGTAAATCCTGAGCTTCTTCTGAGTTAGGTTTTCATGGTTACTTTTCTGTTAATAAGTTTTGAATAAAGTACTATGACATCCCAATGATTTTTAAAAATGCACATTTTCACATTAAGTAAAGAAAATGAACTCCAAACTTAAAGAGAAATTACGTCCGTGTTTTCATAATTATCTACTTCCATTTTCATGGAAGATTGAGAGATGATTAGCAGATTCATTTATATGTGGTCCAATTTAGGAAATTATACTTTTTAATGAGTCTTAAATCAACTACTAGGATTGATCAAAAGGGATTATGCATATATGTAAGAGGAAAATGAGATTAGATGAAAATATTTTCATTAATGTGCATAGCCGATGGTGACATGTTTTGACATGTCATTACTGTGATGTATGCAGGGGCTGACATAAACAAATGTTTGCATGAGTATATGTGTATAAGAATATGAAAATACAGGGGAAAGGAGGTTGGGACTCTGGAAGGAGAGCAGCTCTTTGGGATTAGTTGGAGTAGATTCTTCTTCTTTTTCTTTATTGTCATTCTATTACAGGTGTCCCAATTTTCCCGTTATTCTCCCCTGTCCCACCCCTTTCTCACCCATTAGGGCAAAACTTATTTGATACTATGCTTCTTTCAAAACCCAAAAGAGCTTAGAACAAATGTTTTCCTAAGCAGAAACACTTAATTTACCATGCACATTATTTTTTACCATAGTGGCATAAGTCTAGAATATGAAAGAGTAATACAATGGCAAGCACTGACTTTTTTGAATGTGGAAAGACCTTGCCTCCATGAGATACTGACTGGCAATGGGGAGCCCCCATGAAGGATTTAAAGGACTAAGGGAATCTGCCTTGATTCTGGTTTTTTGGCTCCATGAATCTTACCTCAATCTGATACTCTCCAGACATGATGCACCAAACTGAGATGCATGGGTCAACATTTGCAGGTGTGTTGCTTATAGCAGGAAATGGCAGCACAGAAGAACCTCACCAAGAACTTGGCACACAGTCACGTTTTTCCCACCACCTCATATGCGCATTGTAGAAGGCTGAGTGCAGGCCTGTGTTTCTCGTTACCTATAGGCTAAGCACTGAAAAAGAAACCACACTCGTTTTTCTCAAATTATAGACTATGTGCAAGCATCATCTGATTAGTAAACTGGGCTTTGAATTTGGGGGATGTTATTGGAATGTTTTGCTTTAATATATTTATGTGTGGCCATGTGTCCTTTTTCAGGCTCACACAATTTCCAGAGCAGTCAAGCTTAGAGAAAAGGGGTAGTTTGGCCAATCAATCAATAACAAACAAAGATGACCCCCCAAAAGGGTATCAGTTTCAGATCATCAGTAAGATGTACATTTTCAGTGTAAAAATATAAATGAAGAGAGTTTGTGCTTTATCTGCTTATTTATAGATTCAAGATAAGCATTTAATATAGTAACTAAAATTTCTAGAGTGATTCACCTTATAAGACATTTTCACTCCCATCAACACTATGAGATCACTTTTACTATCATCATTTTACAGATGAGAAAGCCAAAACGGTGGAAGTTAACTGATTTGCCATAAGTAAATAGCTATTGAAAGTGACTGCAGTGGGACTTGAACTCAGATACATTGATGTTACATTCCATATGTCCTCAAATACAGCATACTTATTCTTATATCTCTACTTACAGCTACACAAGTGTTCAAAATGTGTGTTAGTGATGATATAACTTGTTCATAATGT
This sequence comes from Desmodus rotundus, assembly GCF_022682495.2. Taxonomy (NCBI): domain Eukaryota; kingdom Metazoa; phylum Chordata; class Mammalia; order Chiroptera; family Phyllostomidae; genus Desmodus; species Desmodus rotundus. The sequence goes on along the minus strand of NC_071394.1, from coordinate 56,163,219 downwards.
GTATTAGTGATGATATAATTTCTGCTAGGAGACAGAGACAACCAAAATAATGGTTGAAATGACTAGTGACATATAGTTGCATAGACACACCTGAATGCAAGACAGGTTTAGAAATATGGCCTTCATTCTGGGGGCCATATTCTATGGACAGTATTAGGTTAATAAACAAGAAAGAGCAGGTGCATTCTATGCAATATAATGGGAAATAATTTCAGATTCTTTTAATGGTGCCTTGAGTCTCTATTTGTATGTTTAATACTGTTTCCAATGTAAGGTCTTAAAACAAAGACAGAAAGACAATAAGATTTGTAAACTCTATTTAATAATTGAATTATTTTAAGCAATAATTTTAATATAGGATTTTTTAATCCCTCAGAGCTCACTTTGATAGGTTTTCACTTATATTATTACATGGGTTTAATCGGTAGAGGGTTATTTATAACATCTATTTTAATTTTGATACAGTGTTTAGTTGAAATCCATGAGCATTTGAATCTTAATTAAATAATTTTAGTGTTGTTAAATGTTTTAGTGGGAAAAAACCAAAAATGATAATGGCAATTTTGTGTTCCACAAGTGTATTGATAAGCTGATATCAGAAAAAGTAGAGAAAATGTCTTTTTGCTCATTTAATTTGAGTATCTAAATGGGTTAGCCTCATAGAATATTCCTCAATCACCAGAAAACATTTATGGTTGGAAAAGAACGCCTTGCCAGTGGGCCGTAACCAGGTTAGATGAACATGCATTCTTTCTGGATTCCTACATTTTTCTTTTCAATGAAAATACAAAGAAGCACAATAACGTCTTGATGCCAAAATGTCAGCCATTGCACATTTCTCCGTCTCAAATTTGTCTTCACATGAGATTAGTCAGAAAACAGATTGAATTTTCAGGTAATAAATTCCTCTGAACCACACTTTTTCTGGTTTTCATTTAGACACAGATCAGCATCCTGTGCATGTGTGTTGGCGTTTTCTACTGGGGTCAGTCCAATACCTTCCTTTTATGCATCCCTTTAACATGAGACTACTGGGATTTTATGGGCTCCACAGGCCCTGGGCAAGAGTCTGAGGGAGCAAATTCCTTGGAGCTTAAGATTGATGTTAAAATTTAAATCATTTTTCTCCTCTTACAAGTAAGCAGTTGTCACAATTTCCACTGATGATTTTTATTATTTCTTGATGCATCTGGCTCAATTATTTATGGTAGGGCAATATCAGATATAATTGTCACATAGACTGAAAATTGTAGGGTACGTGCAAGCATCATCTGATTAGTAAACTGAGCTTTGTTTTGGGGGGATGTTATTGGAATGTTTTGCTTTAATGAGTTTATTTGAGGCCATGTGTCTTTTTTCAGGCTCACTCAATTTCTAGAGTAGTCAAGCTTAGAGAAAAGGGGTAGCTTGGCTTGGCCTGGTCACTAGTTGGATGGAATAGGGAGAAGGTGACAGAAAGAGAAACTGTAAGAGTTGCAGGTCCCTAACACTTCTGCAACTGGTGTTTCCACAATTGCCCAGTTACACTTTTAGCCACTGTGTGAATGTCGATCTTATTGACCACACTAACATTTAAACAAAACACAAAACTGCACTCTTAAGCCACTCATTCTCTCTCTCTCTCTCTCTCTCTCTCTCTCTCTCTCTCATCTATTTTTCTGGGCAGCTACAGAGGATTTTTTAAAGTGTAATGCCATTTCTCTGCTCAGAACTGTGCACTTACACTACCCCCTTGACATTCACATCTCCACTATTTCATGAACACACCAGGCACCTTTCTATCTCAGGGCCCCCAGGTTAGCTCTTCTCGAGTTAAAAAGATGCTTATTTCACTCTTCATCCTCTTCTTCAAGTTTCTGCTCAATTATCCCTTTCCTGAATAGGTGGCTTTTCCTGACCACATATTTAGTTTTCTGTCCTCTGAGACCCCTAACACCTTTTTACCTTTGTTTTTAAATGCCACTTTCCATGTTCTAAAATGCTCGTGAACTTATTATAGTCATTTTTATTGTCCATTTGTAAGCTCCATGAGGATGAGGGTTATTGGTTTATCCTCTATTAATCAAAAGGGACTTAAATGGTTCCTCTTTGTGGGCATTCAACATAAATGAGCCGAATGAATGAATATGACCAACCTTCCACTCACAAATACTCTGTTCATCTCTCTGTTTCTTTATTTCTATCTATTTCTTTCTCTTTCTCACACAAGTATACTCACATACATATCAACTCAAAAACATAGTCACCCATCAATTCAATATCTCAGATCCTGATTAAGTGGGTCTATAGCTAGAAGTAGCAAATGGACATTTAGCTTTACAACAGAGTTCTATACTACATAGAGTCTGTTGTGGAAATACATGAAGACCAACCAAAGGAGAAGAAACAAAGGCCATTTATTCAGATTTCATTATAGCAGGGAAGTCAGCTGTCATCACTTGTGGGTTTGACAGATTCAGCAGCAGGCAGAGGTATAAATTTAATTCATTAAATTTATACCTCTGGCTTCAGGTATACCCTGAGTAGTAGGTGTTGGCAGAGAGAAACTGTATATAGGCTAAGTAAAAGCCCGGCATCTTATGTGAGTGGTTAGGGATACATAATTGCATTCTCTAGTTGTTAGTAAGTTGAAAGCTGGGACAAAACTTATGGAGGCTTTTGGTTATTAATTAACTCTAGTCTTCTTTGGCCAGATTGTTATCATTTGGTTCTTGGATTATTACTAGAAACTGCATTTTGACTCCTTACGTGTCTGATTTGTATGCGGCACGTTGGGTTCCTGGGCTGGTTACTCTAATTGATGGATTCGTTTCCTGGGCTGTTTGCTGCAGTTTGTGGGTCAGAGTTCTATCGGATATATGGTCTGGCCACTGTCTATTTGTGTATTCAGTCTCACCATATACAAAACAAATGAACACACAGAGCACCTTTTAAAAGATGGATAAACAGTACATATCCACACATCTATTAATGAAATTAAATTAATGGTCTCAAAATAATCTTTTTAAACAATCATTATCATTTCTTCAAATTCTGTTGACTACCAGAATCTCAAGGAATTACTTAAAAGCTAAAAAAATTCAGATGCAGTCCTTTTTTGATCCCCACTGAGATTCTTCTTATTTGCTTATAAAAATCTGTGAGGTTAAATCACGCAGGTTATTTGAGGATGATATAACAATTCACTGATCCTGTAAGCCCTCGGCTAAGATCCGTATTCACTGGCTTCTTCCATCCATTCTTGCTCTACTCCAATCTGGTTTTCCCACTACAGCTATCACTACATGTAAAATCTAGGGTGAAGGCACATCTCATTAAACCCCAATCAGTCACTTCAGTGATATATTACTGCTCTGAAGTTAATGTGGGAGATCATTAACATGGCCAATGAGACCCTTCAGTGGCTTAGCCTTGCCCCCGCCTTCAGCTTCTTCTCATCTCCAAACCCTCGTGTTGTGCTGTGATCGCTCTGGGAACAGCTCCTTCGACTGGCTGTGTTTGCTCTCACCACATAACATTTTCCTGTACTTCCTCAACTCCTGAAATCCTTCTTCATATCCCTCCGCCATCATTTGTGATTAGTTAATTTAATTTCATGCTATAGATGTCAGCTCAGGCTTAACCCTTTTACTAGCTTACATCTACCTGTTTATCGCTATCATAGCATCACATACTTTTGCATCTTAACGCTTATCAGATGTTATTAAGAATCAAACAAATACATGTTTTATCTGTCTCCTTCAACAGAATAAAACTTCAGAAAGAAGAGAACCATCATATTTTCAATCTTATCTTGAACTAGGTGCCTAACACAGTGCCTGACACATAAAAATCCTTCAATAAACATTTGTCAAGTGAAGGAATCAATTAATGGGTGTTAAATATACACACAAGAGTAAAATAGGGCCATTGATCTGAAGGAGCTCACAGTCTAGACAGGAGTTAAACTAAATCAGACATAAATAATACCAAGTAATCTACAAAGTACTATGAAATAATCATAAAGGGAACAATTACTTGCAAGAATAAGGTCAGCTTCTCAACCAAGGTACTCCTTGAGTGAGGGTTTAGAGTACAACTTTTCCAGATGTTGAGGAAGATGTGAAAATCAGTGACACTCTCTTATCTATGGTCCATGTAACATAAACCTTACACATAAAATATTTGGATCTGTAACCGTTCTTGATTACCCATAACAGTAGTCATCTGTTCATTGGGCACGATGATTTATGGTTGAGTCATATATAAAATATTTTGAAGAGAAATAATGACATTTCTTTTACTATTCTTAGTATAAATTTAAAAAGGTTAAAGGAAAAAGTCTTTTCATAATGCTAATAAATCAAGTTATTCAAAGCTATTCTTTGATGAATAGAGAAATATTGAACTAGGCAGAGTGAGATCTGAAACTAAGAATTAGTTTGGTCATGAGACAGGGCTCTATTAGGAAGTTTTTCCTACGGCACTCAGTCACCTTTGCTGTTCTCAGTTAAAGAGGAAAAAACAACACCCTGTAAGTCACTGCTGAAAATATAAACTTTCCTTATTTCCAAAATGTTTCTTCTTTGAAGATCTCTGTATTTAAAAGCCAACAGTCTCATACTCTTAAACAGTCTTGTTTTTTCAAATAGTCCCATTTATAACAGATCCTCTTACCCCAAATGTTAAATAAGTCTAAAGTTTTAGGAATCTACACATTTTAGGGAATTCTGTACTCAACGACAACCCTTTAACTAACACACAGTATGTTTTTTATATGGTACAAGCATATGAAAGTATAACATTTCCTAACCTATGGATTTGCTCCTGAGGAAAAAAGAAGTAAATCTTTTAACACTGCAGTGATGCTCTAGACCCATTTATACCTAAAGAGAAATACAATGTAATGCTCTGCCTTTCATATTTACCTATAGGCAAACTGTAATATATTCCTAATCACACCTGAATACTCAACAACTTTTCCCAGTTAAATTTTAGCTGAATCTTGCCACAGAAAGAGTAGTATTTGTGACCCCACTGAAAAAATTGGGGCAGGTGTTGAAACACCGTTAGACTGAACAGAACAGACATTTGAAGATTTTTCATAAATTTATATATCTAATATTATTGTCATGTAATATTAGGGGGAAGGGCTGATGACAATGCTTTTTTAGCAAGAGAGGAAGCAGTACTCTATCTGATGTGCTAGAATCCGGAGTGTGGACAGTGACATAAGCCCAGGGGGGTTGTGCTTCTTTTTCCCTTTAATTCCTATTCAAATACTAACCTTAACCAGCTTTTGATATGTTGAGAAATGTCCTTCTATTTACAGAGAATATAAAAGCTTTGCCATTTAATTTCAATATAAATAAGTTTTGACTAGGCTGTATATTGAACAAAAGACAATACAGCACAAAGGCTTTCTATAGGGATACATTTTTGAGTAAAAGCTTAATGCTCTGGTATTGCTTTTTAGGTCTGCCTCAGAGCCGACTTAGGAGTCTGTGTGCACTCCCCCTTCCCTGTGTAAGGGATCTATTGATACACCTATATCTAAATAGATACCTATAAAATGTTTCAATTGCCACATTCATCTCTACTGTACCTATTGCTGATTGGGCACTCAGTGAAACTAAGTAGAATCATTAAATTTTATATGTTCTCGTATCTTGTATTATTGACTTGTGGAAAGGATACTTTTAAAAACAGACATTCATCCAAACAAGTGTCATTCTTGGTGTTTAATTGCTATGACTTGTGTGTATTTGCCAAGTATATGACCTATTTTTTTCTTTTTTAGGAACTCATTGAGTAAGAACACCCACACAGCTGGTTGGCCTAACTTGATGTCTTGCCCAGGTCCATAGTCAAAATTTTCTTACAGTTCTTAACAAACATTAGGTGTCAAAACAGAGCAATCTGCCGCAATTATCACCAGCATGACATTTCCTAAATTAGTGTAAAGCCTTTCAAATTCTATTTGCTCTGATGATTAATAACCACCTACAATAGTGCCCTTTGTTAATTTCTCATCTTTTCTCTTTCTCTTTGATTTTATATGGTCAACTATGATGTCACAGGCAGAGTCAAATTACTGGGGGCTTATTTTCTTTTACTTAGAGATACATTTGGTCTATTTATATAAAAAATAATGAAGCAATAGAGAAGGCAAGGGAGACAATTTTCTTTTCTTTCTTTCTTTTTTTATCCACCCCTCCCTTGAAATTGACTAACACATTTAGGAGAAAGAAGGCTTAACAGGGAAGGAAGGGAAACCATTTTCATAGGTGTGATAACAAACTTTTGTGATTGATGAAAACATTTTTGTTAGGACACATTAAGTATACATATTACAGTACTGTTTTAATTTTTACATCAACATTCAATGTGCACATAATTTAAAAACACAGTAATTCTAAAAAGCTTACTAGGAAAAATAGACTTATTTTTTGAGCCATACTTCTATCTCATTGGTTATTACTCAAGAATCTATAAAAATCTATGTCATATTTTTCTGATCTGGCTCCTCTCTGCCACAAAAACCACAATTCTCAATTCAATCCATTGAGCAGATTTATCTTTACCTTCTTTATTCAAAGAATGATCCATTACCCATCACAATGCCTTCCAGACTGAGTGCCATCCTTCCAGCCCAGGGCTACGATCTGTAAACCATGCTGCTTGTCCGGTGTCCTCTGAGAACTGGTCACAGGGAGGGGCCCATTCAAATAGGGGGGTGGTAACTCCTCAGAGGGACTTAATGAAGGGCCAAAGTCAAGGAAACACCTTTTATGTTTTGCATGATTCCCAGTCTCATGGACTTGAATATACCATTCCTATTTGATGAGTATCTTCCTTCTGTTAGAATGTTGTTTTTGCACGGTGCATACCATGATGGGAGTTTCAGATCTCAAAATAATTTTGCGCCTTCTATAAGAAAAATTGGCTTAGGTAAAGCACAATAATAGGCCAACAAAATTACTTGTCAAAGAGACTATAACTGGGAACTGAATTAGAAAATGTTCTACTTTTTAATTTTAAATTTATTGGTGACATTGGTTAATAAAATTATATAGGTTTCAGGTGTGCAATGCTATGATGCATCGTCTGTATATTGCATTGTAGGCCCATCCAAAGTCAATGATTCCATCACCACATATTTGACTTCCTTTTCCCTTTACCACCTCCCTCCATTTCCCTTCCTTCTGGTAACCATCATGCCCTTGCCTGCCCTTTGTTTGTTTGCTTTGTCTGTTTATTTGTTGCTTTCAGTTTTACATCACACATATGAGTGAAATTATATGGTTCTTGTTTTTTCTGTCTGACTTATTTTCTTTAGCATGATGTTTTCAAGATCTATCCCTGTTGTTGCAAGTGGCAGTATATCTTTTGTTATGGCTGAGTAGTATTCATATATATACATATACATACATATGAATAGTATACATATGAATAGTATTATATGAATAGTGTGTGTGTGTGTGTGTGTATAAAATCACTTCTTTATCCATTTACCTACTGAAGGGCACATGTCAGTGGTTACCACTGGAAGGTAGTAACAAGCTTCTGACCAGTGTCTCAGTGAGTGTGGTTGGGGTTGCTCACACTTACGTCATTGGAGCATCACTGAGGTTGTGTGACAGCAAAAGTATCAAGTGAAGAATGGCTCTTTGATACTCCAAGATAGATGCTTTGTTCATAATCCCATTCAAATTCAGCTTCATTTTTATTCTGGCAACTTTGTGAGTGGTAGCTAATTTTATGAAACAAAACAAACCAATTAATTTTTATTCAGGTTTTGAGCTGGCTGAAATAGTAGCTTATTTTTGGTTGTTTGAGGAACGTGGCTAATGTCTCTGGCCCAATTTTTATGAATGTTACCATGTATTCTTAACCCTCTGTTTTAGCTGGTTAATTAGCCAGTCCCTGGTAGGGGTATGATTAATTCAGCATTTTTAATTATCTTAACTTGATCTTTGGACTGAGATCAACATTACACCATCAAAATAACAGTACATTTCAATCAAATTGAAGCCTCTTCTCAACAGGTTGTTGAAAGAAGCAGGAGAATCTTAATATTCCAGTGGATACTCAATAAATCTATATTGGATTCTCTCCAACATGAATGCACAATAATTTTTACTCTTTTCCATAATTTAAATAAAACAAGAAGCCATTAGATGAATCAATCACAGAATACCATTTCTTCTTAGTTTCTTTCAAACTTGAATTATATACCCTGCCAAGCATAGTTGATGCTGTTGGAGGAATCACTTTATTTAGTCTTCTACAATTAGTCTACAGTTAACCTCCAAAAGTCACCGACTTTTCTCACAAGCCACGCTGGAGTATTAAAAAAGGCATTTTGTGGGCAATAACATACTTGCATTTAATATATCCTTAATCAAATCAGGAAATCACTGATGCCCCCCAGGTATGCTATGCTGCTATGGCTTTGTACGCTATTGTGTAGTGTATTCCAAGTCATGAGTGTATAAGATCATTTTAAGAATTTTCATCTAGCATGTCAAATTAAAACAGGATATTGGGCAAATTTTTACAACTTCCCTTTCCCCCACTGTTTGAGTAAAGGAAGAACTTCCCTTCCAACACATCACACTCCGATAATACATTCTGGTAGAGTTGATGACAACTATAAAAAGAAACTTTGTTCATTAATTTCTACCGGAAGCCATATTTTTAATTTTATTATTGACAATTTACCACGTCCCTATAACTCAACTATTATACCACCCTTTTTACTTTTTGTTAGCAGGTTGAGGTATGGCAATACCCTATGAGCCAGTGCAGAAAAATTCCAATGAAATTTCTTCATCACACCCATGACATTTCAGCCACACCAATGCAAGAGGCCTATAATATATTAAGTATATTATACTTACATTATGTATATAAGTAGAGCTTATATACTAATGGGCACCCCCCTCTTCACCCTGGGACCTGACATATCTCTTTGACTCACTTTAACTCACATTGTTTTAACCAGTGCTGGTTATAAGGTTTGCCCCTTTTGGGCGGGGATCACCATAAGATTTTTAAAAATTCACCATGACTAGAGTAAACTGAACAAACATTTTTATAATTTTTGGAGTTTGTGGGGAGGCTGTACCACACACTCTCTAGCAATCTATGAATATTTTAGGAGTTAGTCCATCTAGCACTTCGTTTTTTATGGCATTTTAAATTAACGATCTGAACTATCCCACCCTGTTGAATTACCCTGAGGATTTTTCCATCCTTTTTAATCTTAATGTACCTTTGTTTCCTCGAATATTCCTAATCTTTTTTTTCCTATTGCTTCACCCTATGAGATGGGTTGAACCAGTGGGTCTGTGATAGGTTTTTCTCAAGTGCTTTTACCCAACAGCAGGATGCCACAAGAGTCCCAAACATCTGAGACCTACTTATCATATCAATCATTTCTTGGGTAAAGGCCTAAGATTGTAGCATACTTTATCATCATGTAATCAATCTAAAGGTGCTTTTACTTCCAACATTTTAGTACACTTAGGATAATTCAGTTCAGTTTATAAGGATAGATTTAGACTAGTCCCACCTCAAGGTATTTTTATATAGCCCTGTCTTGCACCAGCTCAACAGATTAGAGTATCCACATTTCTGCTCGAACTCTTAGAATGTTCCCAGTTTTGGGGTATATCTTATTCCTCACCTTTCCCTCATCCACATGCAAAGCCTGTGTTGTCCATTTAGGGATCATCAGTTAGGCAGGGTAACATTCTGATCAAAAGAAATATTTGTTCTACTCCCTGCTTTCATCATGTCCCTTCCTGTTACAGACAGAATCAGTGCTGGTACCTTGGCAGACCAGAAGCCTCATGGTTTTTCGTAGTTACTCCCATTTTTGCTAAAGCAGCCCAAAGCAGCCCAAAGCAGCCAAGGCACAGAATTCTTGACTGAGTTCCCTTTTGTCTGAATTTCTTTTTTCATCCATTGAGATATTTCCCTCAGTTGCAGATGCACCCACTCCTGGGTGGGTATGTTTATCCTCCTGTCAATGGTCACAGTATCACAGTGGGTGTAGGCAGGCCTGGGGGTGGGGGTGGGGATTTAGCCTGGAGGAGCCCAGCCTAGAGGAGGGGGATCCAGCAGCGAGATGGGGGCAGGGGGGAGCTGGCCTGGCATCATACCCCATTTCCTCATCTTCCTTTCTTCCCAACAAAGCCTTAGCCGTCTTTTAATTATACCGCCAAGGGTCACTTTAAGAATCCTGCTCCAAGTGCCCTGAAGCACAGAGTCAGATAATGAAAAGAATTCATGAAACTCCACAGGGTATACTCATATAAAGCTTTTAAAAAAGAGAAAAAGAAGCAGTGGGAGGTAAAAAAGCATAGAGAAATGTAAGAAAGAATGAAGATTTCTAGGCAGAACTTCCAGTCTCTTTTCTCAGACTTAGACACGCTGCACCTGGGGATCCTGACCACCGAGGTGAAAGTTCCCTGGATGATCTTTTATGCTCCACCGGTCAAGCAGTTGAAATCGGACTGGTCTTAAACAGGTGAAATAGACACAAACCATTTTCAATCAACAAAGTCGACAAAGCGGTACAGAGTACCTCCAGGCAAGTTTCAGACTTTCAATACCACCTTCTAAGTTACGAGCGGGCCTGTCTAACCCCTACCTTGGTAGTGTCGGGGTCATGGCAACCCCGATGTAACAGAGATGCCAGGGATCAGCTTTTAACTTTTCAACACATTTCAGAAGTTGTGTGTCAAAAAAAGAGTCTCGTACTGGCACATCAAAAAAATTGAAGAGTATAAAACGTCTATATTTTAAAATCATGTAAGGTTTAGAAATCTATATTTAACTGTTATATATCCACAAGCATACCACTTAAAAACATACATATATCCTATTGATTGTTTTAAAACACATGTTTTAATTAACTAGATCCTACTAGAATCCCTTTTGGTGATTGCCTTGAGGGTTAAAATCATTCTTTATATGCTTAGCCATTTAAGTAATAGGGAAAATGTTCATAACTAAACACAAATCTAAAATGTTTTGAGATAAAAAATATATTCCTTAAGCATCTAAAAAATATAAAAGTCAAAACTGAAAAAAAAAAACCCCAAAGAAATGAGCTAGCCAGCCCTAAGAACACATGGATGAACCTTAAGTACATATTTCTGAATGAAAGAAGCCAGTCTGAAAGGGCGACCTACTGTATGGTCCCAACTGTATGACATTCTACAAACAGCAAAACTATGTGGACAATAAAAAGGTCAGTGGTTGCCAGAATTAGAGGGGAGGCAGAAACTAACGGAGCACAGAGGTTATTTAGGGCCATGAAACTACTTTGTATGATTCTATATTGGTGGCTACGTGTCATTATACATTGTTAAAACCCATAGGATGTATAACACCAAGAGTGCACCCTAATATAAACTTTGGACTTACGGGGATAATAATGTTTCAATGTAGGTTTACCAACTGTAACAAAGGTACTACTCTGGTGGGGGATGTTGCTAGTTGGGGGAATGCTGGGCTTGTGTGGAGACAGAAGGTCTATGGGAAATCTACACTGTGCACTCAATTTTACTGTGAACCTAAAACTGTTCTAAAAAAAATCTATTTAAAAGAAAATTAAAAGAATGGATGGAAAAATATATACCAGGCACATTATAACTACAAGTAGTCTGTTTTTACCAGACAAAATAGGGACACTAGGTCCTTTACTTAGGAACCCTGTCTAATGCTGCAGCATAAAACTCCTCCCCGAGTTCCAAGTCTTCTGTCCTGCTCTGCGGATTTTAGATTCGAGGCTGTACTGTTAACTATGAACTGATAGCCTGCTGGCCTGCCCTATGGATTTCCTACTGGCCAGCCTCCACAATCATGTGAGCTAATTCCGGAAAATTCCTGTCTCTATATCTCTCCTTGTTTCTGTCTCTCTCTCTATGCCCATATGTGAGTGTCTGTGTGTGTGTGTGTACACAAATATTTTGTGGTAAATTTAATCCATTTTTTGTTTTGGGGGGGTTTATTGCATTTATTGGATGTGGCTCTTACTGTTACTTTTACAAATTTTTCTGTGGTTTGAAACTCAATGTCCTCTAGAATCATACAGGATAAACTTTCCTATATTCTAAGGGATTATAATTTGAGTTTGAACTACCACAATTAAGATAATGTGAGAATTAATGGAATGTTTAAGATGTGGTGTTAGTTAAATTAACGTCTGACACGTGAAATGCATTCTTGAGAAAACCACGGAATTTCATGGCAATATGTACAGATATACTTTCTGGCCACTAGAGGGCAACATCTGCCACATTTTCAAAACCAAGGCTTTTGATTGTGAAGTCACAATTTGAGAAATAGGAAGATGGAGCCCTGTTTATATTTAAATAATTATTATTGGAATGTAAATATAACAGTTAAACTTAATTTAAAATAGGTGCATGAGTGCATTCACTTAAAAGGCACTTCATAGCCAATTTTCAATACTTTGGAGCTTTTCCCTTCCAAGGTTTTTAAATACAACAATGCATTTGACTGAATGAGTAAGTAGAAAAGTAAAACTAGATTTTAAGTTTTTTGAAGGTGGAAATCACATTTTATCTGTGAATCCTACTACTTTTGAGGGAGGAGATAGTCAGGAAGGAGGAAACTCTGGAGGAGCCCCAGGGCTAAGATAAAGGACGTGGGTACTGGACAGATATCCTATACTAAGACTGGTTGTCTCCGCTGAATCACGCTGAATCACGAATGCACCTGCACAGAAGATGCTACATGACCCCTGCTTCATTATAACAGCATTATAATAAATTAACTTTGTGTGACCTCCTTCTCCGGTGGCCAGTCAAGGAAAATCATGGGAGATCACATGCACAGTAGCTTTAAAGTAATAGAACTATTTGTACATGCGCAATAAAAGCCCGCCAAAACTAGACAGGAAATATCCACTCTATAAGAATAGAATCCCTCCAGCCCTTGAGGTGAATCTTTGCTCTGAGTTGGCCTGTTCCCATGTTCTGTGGAGGGTACTAACGCTTAACAAATCTGCTCTCTCTTTCTGCTATAAACTCCCTGTGTGTTTGGTTCAATTCTTCGTCCATGATCACCAAGAACCTGGTTACCTGTGACCACTTGTGACACTTTCACTGACTGTCACATTTTAAGAGCGTATATGTTTTCTTCATTATAAAATTCAAAGATTTGTATCAAAACTAATTTTAGGTAATTTACAAAGGCATATCATGCAGTTTCATCAAAGTCACTTTGCTAGACATATGAGGTGATAGTATCACTCAAATCATATTCTCTAGAAATTCAGGGCCAGGTGAAGCCTGTGGTATACCAGCGGTAAGGCCCACCTACTTGAAACTATTTCTTTTATCTGCCTGTTGGCTATTGGGAAATCCTCTTAGAATCTTCTACTGATTTAATTCCAGGTCCATTTCTTGTTTATAAGCATTGGGTACTTTCCAAGCATTGGGTACTCTTTCTTCTTCAATCCCTAATTCATCTTACTTGCCTTTCCCAAACTACCACCTTCTCCATTTCTTGCAAAGGTTACCTTGGACAGACTAGATGCCATTTCCTGTCCTGTGCTTTCCCCCAAGCCATTTTTTTTTTGTTTTTAAAGGTTTGTATTTAATCACAGAGAACCCTACTATGTTGACTTTTTTTCTGCTTTAGACACTAATACATACAGACTGGGTCCCTTGATGGGTCTGATATGATTTCATGCCTCATAGATTATTAGAGCAACAGTGATTGTTTCTTCTTTCATTTCATCAAGTCACAGAATTATGAAGACGTAAATATTTTCTTTGAAAATTATTTATATTCATTCATTTTCTTGTGTTTTTAATTGAATTTATTGGGGTGATATTGGTTAATAAAAGTCTATGTGGTTCGAGCATACAGTTCTACAGCACATCATCTGTATTTTGTAGTGTGTGTTCACCACCCCAAGTCAAGTCTCCTATCAACATTTATCCTCCTTTTACTATCTTCTTCCTCGCCCCATCTTCCCTTCCCTCTGGCGATCACCATGCTGTTCTTTGCATCCATGAGCCTTTATGTCTTTCTTTTTTTTTTTCTTTGCTTAATCAGTTAATGCCAACTCTTGTGTTGATCTCTCATCCTTGTATCTGAATTACTACAACAGTTTCTTAATTGGCGTCTCTTTCTGTCTTACCTTTGAATCTCTTTCTCTAGAGCTACCAGATCAATCTTGTTTAAATAACGATTTCATTATTATGCTCCACAGCCAATACATCTCTAGGTGGAAGTCCTGTCTGAGATGTTAGCTTTCCCAGGATATCATCCCATCCAATACAGCAGAACTCATTCTCCTTGACTGCCCAGTATGTAGCCTTACTTAATAAGCCAAATATTTTCATCATGACAAGATGATTTGCACCTCACAGCAACTTTAGACTTTCTAATTTTCATACATTTTATTTAGCTTCCCTAGAGCAGGTACCCTCTATTAGCTTTGTGCTTTCAATGTTTCCCATAAAGCCAATTCCTGGAAGAAGCACAATAATTACTGGTTAAACTGGCAAGTAGTTGCCAATCTGTAAAATGGCAATCAGGACTATATCCCTTTTATGTTTTACTCATATTTAAGTCAATGTGATAGAGTGAATAGCATACACATTAGTCAGAAACCATAGGTTTAAATTCTTGCTCTTTAAATTCTTGCTCATAGGAATATTGGGAAAATTTCCCACCTTTCCTGAAATTGAGAAAAAAATATTTTCAATTGCAAAAATATAGGCATTACAGAAAGTTTTAAAAATAAAAATAATAAGGAAAAATTTACCTTAAATGTGTGTCTTAAATTCCCATTCTTGCTGTAACAAATTACCACAGACTTAGTGGCTTAAAACAATATAACTTCATATCTTGTTCTGCAGGGCACAGTCTGAAAAGGGTCTCACTGGGCAGCAGCTGAGGGGTCGGCAGAACCGTGTTACTTCCTGGAGGCTCTATGGAAGGATCTGGCTTTATGCCTTTTCCAACTTCTTGAGGCCATCTGCATTTGGGGGTAGTTACCCCCTTCTTCCATGTTCAGAGCCAACAGCATCCCACTGAGTTTTTCTCTCATAACATCCCTCTGACAGTGACTCTTTGGCCTTGGTTGGCATTGCTGGGTCCCTTGTAATTACCTTATTGGATGATTTTAAATCATCCAGAACAATCTCTTATTTATCCTAAGGTTAGCTAACTAACATATTAGTTACAACTGCCACTTTAATCCCCCCTGTGATGTAACATAGTTTATTCACAGGTCTGGAGATTAGGACGTGGACATCTTCCTGAGGAGAGCATTGCTCTGCCCATCACAGTCCACCTTCTGGCCCTGAAACAGTCACTTCTGCCTCATATGCTAAATATATTCATCCCATTTTAACATCCTCCAAAGTCCCAACCAGTTGCAGCATCAACTCAAAGTTTAATATCTCATCTAAATATCATCAGTACAAAAGCCTCAAATCCTAGTACCTAATTCAAGTATGACTGAGACTCTGAATTTAATTCATCCTGAGTTACAGCTCATTTCTAGCTGTGAACCAGTGAAACTCAAGAGACAAGTTAATTTACATCCAAAATATAATGAGCAGGTGTAAGATAGTGTTTTATAGACATTCTCATTTAAAAAGCAAGAAAAAAGTTTTAAGTGTCACTGGTCCAAAACAATTTTTGTATCATCTGGTTTCAAGTCTGGAAAACAGCACTCTGTGGCAGGTGGCTCCACTCTCAGGGCATCCCGACTGCACTCTGGAGTCAGCCTTTCTCTCTGACTTCAAAGGTAGAAAACGTGTTTTCACTTGGTTAGTTTTATCAACCTGCTGGCAACATGTTAGCCAGTATTCTGTGTATCCTTTTTTGTTGGGAACCGCCCTGCCTGGTTTCAGAGGCTGTAACCGCCCATGATTAAGGCTGAGTCAGAGTTGGGACCATAAGCCAGGAAGGAGACAAAGCTTATCTCCCTGGCAGGTGTGCCACTTCTGCCCACTTCACCCCGCTTGGCCCTGAGCTTGGCCAGTTAGCCAATGACGGGTAAGAATCCTCAAGGGATGATCAACCTAAGACAGGCTCTGGTCACCAGGAATAAACTCGCAGGGAAGGACTCGGGGGGCTGTGGAAAAAGGGGGTGATGGACCCTCGCCCCTCAGCTTTGAAATAGCCTGAGTCCTCATTCTGTCTGCAAGAAGTCTCCTAATCTCTTGGCTGCCTTACTTCCCCTGCCTGACTTAAGCCTGAAACAATGACAGAGGGCAGTGCAGTCCTGTGCTGGGAGGGGCGGATTCCCTGGGGAATCAGGCCAAACAAAAATACATACATTCCTGTGAAACCTACTTAATTTGTGCCCTCAGCTTAAAAGATAAGGGTCCAGACCTGAGATGAGTCTGGTGCCTAAAGTTTTATGGCCCTCTAGCTGATTGGCTGTAGCTCAGACTAAGCCCTCAAATTTCTCTGTAAATCCTGTATTGTTTAACCCTTACTGGCTGACAATGGTTGATGAGCTTTATCCGTATTCCTATGTGAATGAACCTAATAAAAGCCCCTGGAGAGAAAGGCTCAGGGCCCTTCTCCTTTGAGAGAATCGGCCACCTTTCCTCCCCAAGCAGATAATGTCTTGGTAGTCTTATTCTTCATCCATGGCTGACCGGGGGGCTGCATTAAAGCCCCCTGACACTTTTTGGCCCAAGCCGGAGGTGCTTCTGCTAGTGTAACATTGGCAAGAACTCTGTGGATCTCCTGTGTCCGGTTTGCCACAGCTTCTCTGGAATAACCCCATCTCTATTCCTGGCTTCCGCTGATGTGGGCTAAGGGGCACATGAGTCACACGCCTGATGTCTTCAAGGCTTGCATGTGACTGAATACTCTGGTCTTTTCTTTTTTTTATTTTTAGATTTTATTTATTTACTTAGAAAGAGGGGAAGGGAGGGAGAAAAAAAGGGAGGGAAACATTGATTGGTTGCCTCCCTCACGTACCCCAACTGAGGACCAGACCTGCAAACCAGGCATGTGCCCCAACTGAGAATCGAACCAGTGACCCCTCACTTTGCGGTAGGATGCCCACCAACTGAGCTGTGATAGCCATGGGTGAATACTCTGACCTTCTGATGTGCTCAGGCAGTAGCCCAAAGTTTTCCAGCCACACCATTGGCTTTCTCTCAAGAGCATGCTTGCCTGACAGCAAATCTCCTAATTTTAACATATTTTGAAATCTAGGACTGAGAATTTCTAAAATCACTAAATCCTGGTCCTTTTTTGCTTAACAGCTTAAAGGTTAAACTCTCTCATTCCTCTTGATTTTACTATAAGCAGCAAGAAGTAACCAGTGTGTATCTTGCACACTGTGCTTGGAGGTATCAGCAGAGTAGCCAAGTATTATTTTTTTTTACAAGATCTTCTTTTACATAATAGAAAGACACAATTCAGCTAAGGTTTCTGCCACTGTATAGCAAGTATTCCTTTTCCGCAATTTCCAATAACAAGTTTCTCTTTTCTGCCTTAGTCCTCACTGGGAGTACCTCTAACATCTGTATCTCTACAAATATTCTGTTTATGATGATTTAGACATTCCCTAAGAGTAAATTGTGGCAAAATGTTTACTAAATTATGAAGAGCTAAACCATCATAAATGAATTATTGTCATTATTATTATATATTGTGATATACAATGGAGACTGAATTAAAACTCAGCCAGACAGTTAAATATTTTAGGTTTTAGCAGCCACGTATGGTTTCTGTTGCAACTACACAACTCTGCCATTGAATTGTGAAGGTGGCCACAGTCTATATGGAAATAAATGACTACGTCCAGTGGACTTTATTTAAAAAAAATAAGCAGGGGGTCTATTTGGCCAATGGGCTGTTGTTTGCCAAACTCTGATCTAAATTGTTAATTAGTCATTTGATCAAAAAATATTAGTATAACTTGAAAATATTTATAATTTGACTGATTTCCATCATATCTCATCCTTTGGAACTTTGAAAAAACTATATTGTTGCTGAGAAAGTGTCCCATCCCTGTAACGGTGGCATTTTAAAGTGTTCTGACATTCAAAAGAAGGGAAGCTCAACCCGGCCTGCAGGTCTTCCTGTCCATTGTGTCGCTACCAATATTTTATCGACATTTGCTGGTCTCCTAATTCTGCCTGCTTCTAAAACCATGGCAGTCATTGAGAAATGATGTTGGAGGGGAAGTTTCTAAAGTTTGCCTTTCTGGGAGCCTTTCTTATTTTTGAGCTTCCCAGATAGTTACATCAATTAATTCATTTGGATCACAGAAATGTCAAATATTTCAGAGTCCCTTTTATCTTCCATAATTGTGTGATTCTCTTTGAAGATTCGGTTATTAGACAGATAATTTTGTTTTGGCTTGCTTTGACTTTTTTGTTTCTTTTTAAGAGTGGCATATGATATGATAAATAAGGATAAAATAGAGGGGGACAAAAACTATATTATCGTGGGGTCATCTGGAATTTCTGTATTTCTAATTAGGTGGAAAGAATGACAGGAAAACAGATTGTTTTGCACTTGGGCTCTGTCCTAGGCTCTCTTCTCCTATTCTTTGCAATCTTGTGGCTTCCTTTTACATTCTCTGGCTTCCTCGGTCTTCCACATAAAGCGCTAACTCCCAAACTTATTTTAAATCAAGATCTGTTTTCTTACTTTTAGCCCTGTATATCTAGCCACCCACTAGACATCTATACTTGAGAATCTAATGGTCCTAAATGTAACACTTACAAGTGAAATCATCATTTCCAAATATGCATTTCATCTATTATTTCTCAGTTCACTAAATAATACTGCAACCCACATATTACTGGACCCAGAAGTCTTCCAGTCATCCTTACTGCTTTTTCCTTCCCCATTCCCCATATATAGTTAACCACAAAATTCTGTTAATACCACTACCAGAGAATTTCAAAATCTGTTGAATTTTATCTTCTCTGACTACCTGTACCATAGTCTATGCCACCATCATCTTTCCCAGTCTAGTAGTAGAGTGGTAGTCTTCTACCAGTTCCTTAGGATCCATTCTTGCCGCATTTTAATCCATACAGTGTGAAATGCAGCCATAGCAATCTTCTCTGAAAAGCAAATCTGGTTATATCACTTCCTTGTCAAGAGTTCTTTGCCAGGATGAGCACCAAGCACTTCACATGGCTCACAAGCCTACCAGAACCTACTTGATAGCCACCCCTCTCTTCCTATCACTTACCACTTCTCCATTCATGTTCCACATTTCAGGCACAAGGTTAATTATTTCAAATATTCTTTCTTTTTTAATAATCTTTGCACACATTTCTCCTCTTGCCAGGAATAGTTCTCTGTTCTTTTCACTCCCACAAACACTTTTGCCAGCACACAGCCTGATCCTCTTCAACTTTTATCCTATTTCTTCAATAAAAATCCTCTCATCACTCAGGAAAGTAAAGACTTTTGCTCTATGCATCCTTGAGACAACTCATTAAATGTCATTTTCTCTAATGCGTAAGGTCATTTAGGGAAGGTGTGTTGTTTGTTCATCTAGAATAGATATTGGCTGAAGTAGGTACTCCAAAATATTTTACAGTAATGAAATGAATTTGTGAAATAAGTAGAGGAAAATACATTTCATTTAATTTTCTTTTGAATATTGGTTCTCTACAGAGGAATAGCAATGCACTAATGTTAATATACTAAGATTCTGTTACTATAAATTATGCTAATAATTAATATTTATAACTATATTTGTATACTGTTATTAATAGACATGTTTCAGCATTATACAGAAAGACCAGGGAGAATGACTTAATATGGCAGACGTATAAGATATGCCAGAGAGATCAACTCTCTAGATAGAGCTGTAAGATCTAAACTATCCACCAAATTGCTCACCATTTCAATTTTATTCCCATAAGTCAGAACTAGAGTACGAGTATTTCTTTTTTACAAAACTCATATCTTTATTCAATTGTCTACTACAAATGTCACTGCATTTCTAAAAGCTCTTGTTCTCCCTACTCAAGCAGAGTTAATTACTTGCTTATGTTCACTCCTGTAATATTTTTATATGCCTCTGTTTTAATACCTGGGATATTGGATGACAGGTATTCTAGTTATTTGTTGAAGTAATCTTCCCCACCAGCCTGTGAGCTGCTTGAGATCAGGGTTATTTTAATCATTTTAAAAAATTCGACCATGCTACTTGAAATTTCTTCACAGAATTGAGGGAATGCAATAATGTAGACCTCTTGTATGATTTTTTCCCCCTTTATTTCTTTTCTACATGAGTCTTAGTGTCTGTTAACAGTACTCTCTTCTCAAATTTTCTTCTTCCCTTTCCTGGGTTGCTGCACATTCTGCCAGTCATCTTCTGCATCCTGGGCTCTTCTACTCAGTCCTCATCAGGAATAGTTTTCCTCATTTGTCCCCATAGTGGCAGAACCACCAAGCTGCCTCATCAGATCTTCCCGCTTTCCCTCTATACTCCCTTTCAGACAGTATAATTGGCTTTAATTAGTTAGGAAGTAACTAGAATTTATTTTATTGAATTTAAAGTTCATCAAAACAGGACAATATTGATTAACCATAGAGGGACTTAAGCAGAGATGAAATAACAATTTTTCATAGACATGACTGAAGAGTTTACTGTTGGGGGTAGATTGGACTAGACAAGCACTTTAAAATAATAACAAAACTTAGAACTGATTCACTTGTAGCAAAGCTCATTCACTCAACTATTTTCCAGGTGAGATTTTTAAAGTGCCAGCTTAATGATTAAAAAAGAAAATTTAACCTTTTAACAGAAGCATTTAAAAGCCTTGCCCTATTTTTATCCCCTCAATATTTTTACAAATACATAAAAACTTGGCCAAGAAAGGCATATATCAATGAAACAACTGAGTTATAAAACATCTCCCTTTTATACAGCTGATAGTTACATAGGTTATGAGACATTCTCTAGAGTCCCATGTTTCCTTAATTCATAAAATACAGGTTTATTTACCACAAGTAATTTTTAGCCAGAGACATTCTACTGAGATCATTTGATAATTAGCTCTTTTTCTTTAGAATTAGTTATTATTATTTTTTTTACCCACAGGTACACCTGGAAAGGAGATTGGTCCAAGCCATCATCTACCTTCTCAGACCCAGATGCCCCCAGACTTCCAACTGCCTGGGAGCATTCTTCTGGAAATGTGAGCAAATGAACCACAGGCCAGTTGCCTTCACTTCTTTCTCACTCACAGTACCCTGGGGAACAGAAAAGGTTATGTTTTGTCTGTATTGGATGTGCTCAAAAGAGTTTTCTCAAAAACTTGTAGAAATAATGAGATACATGTAAATATTATATGAAATATATTTTTGACAAGTAAGATATCATTTATTATTAATTATTTTAGCAAGCTTGAATGAGTCAAAAGAACAAATATCAGGGACTTGGGGCAGGATCAATCAAGACATAGGTGAAATTCAAAGGACAGAACTTTTGCTCTCTTTTATTGAAGGACTGGTCATAGCAGCACGAGTTGGAGAGCAGCAGCCATCACCCATTCGACCCGCCCTTCCCCTTTCCACTCGTTTCTGATTTGCTTAATTGCTTACCTGTTCGCCACTTTCTACCTAGAGCTGGTAGAACAGTAAATATTTTTAATGACTAAACAAGTGAATAAATGTATCTTGTAAAAACCATATATTTCCCCATTTATATCATTGTGTTTTATTTTGTGAACACCATTAAAAACATTATTTATGATTTCTGCACCATTCTTATTACTGCATGTCAGAACCCAACTTCTAGTCTTTGTAAAATAGTTGTCCCATAAAATATGCTCAGTGATTTAAGAACACGTGTACCTAACATCCAAAAGAAATGTTAATTATAGCAAGTGGACATTTCTGAAAATATGACAAAGAGAATACAGTGTTCTCCAAATTCTGCTTAATATTTGATTTTTAATAGGATTCCAGATGTAAGATGCTACTGAGTCTATTTTAAAATATTTGAAAATTCTGGTTGAGCCCATACAATTTATCAATTTCCCCAGCACATTTCTCAATAATATTCCAAATTCTGAATAATATCTTTCTTCACAGGCTTAACCAGTGAGGAAAGACTAGTGGACAGGCAGATGGTAATACTGTAACCTTGAATTCTTCTTCAACATTTTATGCTTTTGCCCTTTAAAAAATAAATCTTATTTCACAATGTAACTATTTCCTTAAATATTACTTTTCTGCTTTAAAGAATAAACAATTCCCAAATGTTAAGGGAGAACATTGTTTATTAACTAAAATCTTAAGCTTTTGAAACCGAAGGGAGAAAGGAGGCTGATAGCATGCTTATGGGAGTCTTTAACTGACTGGAGTTTTGATGACAACCTGCTCTGCAAGAGATTCTATTAGAGGCTTTTATTTGTCCTTCTCATGGCAGTTATTACAAATCTGTTAAATAATTCTTCATGATGTCACAGTGGGTATTATAAGTAAAGAATTCTAGAAGAGTTCATGCCATAATCTCAAAAATTAACAGATACAAGCCAACTTGATGTTTAGTACCCATTTGAATCCCAAATATATAGAGGTTGTTTTTTTGTTTTTTGTCAGTAGATAGAGAATAAAATTATACCAAGTAGAAAATGGTTCATTGAAATTACTGTGGTAATTACTTTATATCATGTAATACACTTATATATGCCCTTATAAAATAATTCATTACAAAGTTTTATAATCTTTTCCTACTTTACTAAGTCTCTACTCATATGGCCTTTAAGTTTACAGACACATCAGCAAACAACCTAAACCTCCTTTTTGCCCTGGCTTCAAGACATAAGAAACTGAAGGTTTTACTGTTTGATTGTGCAAAGGAACAATTTTATAAACTCCTATGTTTTAGGAACTTCTCTGTTACATTAGAATTTCTCAGATTTCTGTTTCTCAGATTATTCCTTGTCTTGATTTGTACTTTCCCTGGATGTTCCACTTACACGTAATCTCTATGCCTCGCCTGACACTTTCCTATAAACCCAATATCTGTATTTCAGCTTTGTAATAAATATTTCAAGTCTAAACGAACTTGAGCTTAAGTGGCCCAACATTAATTCATGATATTTATTTTAGGAAAGAATTTCCCCTAAAATATTTTATCAGCATAGCTTTATATTTAGCCATAATAAACAGGTGTGTTATTTCCATAACTTTCTTACATTCACACAAAAAAGTCAGACATAACAATTTAGTACTAAGACAGTGCCACCTCATCATTCTATTTCTTTTTTGGTGGGGGTATGCAGTGACAGCAGAGGAGATACGAATACTTCTTGAACCTTGATGCCAACAAAGACCTGATATTATAATGTTTGAGTCCACAATGTGACATATTAATGAATTATACATTAAAAAACAGAAATCAAACAATTAAAAATGAAACAAAACAGCACTTATTTTAGAAGTGTTTCCAACTCACTTTCACAGTCATTTTCTGTGATTGCACAGTAGCCTGAAGTCATCAACTGCTATTAACGTGGGGACTGGAAGATTATTATATTTCTTCCCCATTCATCAGAACTATCAGGAGGCAAGACAATTTTCTGTTTTTTTATTTTCAGGAGGCTTCTTTCATTTTCTCTTAAGACCTTCCTTTTCATTGTACTTGATCCAAATTAATGGAATCAACTCTCATGGATATTAATGCAATTGGGATTCAAATAGTTTATTTAGCCTCAAAAGTAAGTCTGATTTGGGAATCTCCTTTTCTTTTCATGCTAATTCCTTAGTACACAAATGCATCATCATTTCCATAGACCAAGATTCCTCATTATCAGTTTTATTGACATTTTTTGCTGTATGATTATTGAGTTAGGAGCTATCCTGAGCATAGTACAATGTTTTGCAGCATCACTGGCCTCTACCAACTAAATGCTGGAAGCAACCCTCCACCACCTGCACCACCAAGAAGTCTTTGGTGTTATGTGGGGTTTGTGTTATGTATTGTAGGGTTCAGCAGCATCCCTGGCCTTCAGACTGTCCAGAAGCAATCTCGTCCCCTCCAGCTTTCTCCAGACACTGACAAAGCTTCCCTGTGTGACAAAATCACTCAAGGATGAGAATCATTGACTTGTATACTGCAACCACCTCCGACATGTTCTTACCCTACTAGTCTCTTCCCACTTTCCCCTGCCCACTCATGACTTCCCCAGTTATATCCTGAACACCAAATCTAATATGTCCCTTTAAAGACTTTTGATTATCAACTGCCTCTTAGGGAAAATCCATATTCCCCACAAGGCCCATGTTTTTGTTTGTTTGCTTGTTTGCTTACCTCTCTTCACCTTCTCTCCCCATGACTTCTCATAGGCAGATTCCAGGCTGTGGCAAATCAGAGCTCCTTGCTGAATATGCTGTATCCTTTTGTGCTTTTGCAGGTCAGCGCATTTGGTCACAGGCTTCTTCCACACAGAATGCTTTCCTGTCAATTCACTCACGTGAGGAGAATCTCCCCACCTCAAATCCTGCAATACACAGTCTTCGCTGTGAAACCCTGACACTACAAAGCAATATTATATTCAGGTTCTTAGAGCACAACTACCAGACAACAGGTGAGGAAAAAAAAATTATTTATTGTTAGCATGAGGCCCATGTGAAAGTTTGTGTACTTTCTGTGGCCCTGAGCAGAGGTCTCATATGACTGATGCATGTTAGGGGAGCTAAGATTAGTTAATTGCTCTCAGTAATCACAAACAGAAGTCAGTCCAGGAAAAGTACACCTGGTGTTGCTGCATTTTTCAAAACCACGGTCATTTTGTCCCTGTGCTTGCAATTCTTTGTTACATAAGAGTTGTGGAAGTTTGTTAACTTTTTAAATTATTAGCTTAATATTTTGGGTTTCTATGGCACATACTTTTCATACCTTAATTATAGACTTTGTATTTTTGTGGTTTGACAATATTCTTTAATAAAATTTATAACAATTAATATTTAAAAATAAATTTATCAGCTTCAATTATTTTCCTTTTCTACCGTCACAGAAAGCAATAATACAAATTATCAGCACCCACACATATATACACTTAAAATTATAGTAACAGTCTACACAGAACTACATTAGATAGGGTTTAGATTGCTGCAACATCCAGACAATTCCAAGAAGTGGTTGCAGGGATGATTTTTTTTTTCCCATTCCCCCCGCCTCACTCCACTCCATCCTGCACACCCCTTCCCTCCCACATTCCCCCCTATAGTTCCTGTTCATGGGTCATACTTATAAGTTCTTTGGCTTCTACATTTCCTACACTATTCTTACCCTCCCCCTGTCTATTTTTCACCTATCATTTATGCTACTTATTCTCTGTACCTTCCCCCCCGTCCCCCTCCCACTTCCCTATTGATAATCCTCCATGTGAGCTCCATTTCTGTGGTTCTGTTTCTGTTCTAGTTGTTTGCTTAGTTTGCTTTTGTTTTTGTTTTAGGTGTGGTTGTTAATAACTGTGAGTTTGCTGTCATTTTACTGTTCATATTTTTTATCTTCTTTTTCTTAGATAAGTCCCTTTAACATTTCATATAATAATAGCTTGGTGATGATGAACTCCTTTACTTGACCTTATCTGAGAAGCACTTTATCTTCCCTTCCATTCTAAATGATAGCTTTGCTGCATAGAGCAATCTTGGATGTAGGTCCTTGCCTTTCATGACTTGGAATACTTCTTGCCAGCCCCTTCTTGCCTGTAAGGTCTCTTTGGAGAAATCAGCTGACAGTCTTATGGGAATTCCTTTGTAGGTAACTGTGTCCTTCTCTCTTGCTGCTTCTAAGATTCTATCCTTCTGTTTCATCCTGGGTAATGTAATTATGATGTGCCTTAGTGTGTTCCTTGGGTCCAGCTTCTTTGGGACTCTCTGAGCTTCCTGGACTTCCTGGAAGTCTATTTCCTTTGCCACACTGGGGAAGTTCTCCTTCATTATTTGTTCAAAGAAGTTTTCAATTTTTTGTTCTTCCTCTTCTCCTTCCGGCACCCCTATAATTCAGATGTTGGAACGTTTCAAGATGTCCTGGAGGTTCCTAAGCCTCTCCTCATTTTTCCAAATTCTTGTTTCTTCATTCTTTTCTGGTTGGATGTTTCTTTCTTCCTTCTGGTCCACACCACTGATTTGAGTCCCAGTTTCCTTCTCACCACTATTGGTTCCCTGTACATTTTCCTTTGTTTCTCTTAGCATAGCCTTCATTTTTTCATCTAGTTTTCGACCAAATTCAACCAATTCTGTGAGCTTCTTGATTACCAGTGTTTTGAACTGTGCATCTGATAGGTTGGCTATTTATTTGCTGCTTAGTTGAATTGTTTCTGGAGCTTTGAAGTGTTCTGTCATTTGGGCCATGATTTTTTTTTTTTTTTTTGTCTTGGTGCTTCTGTTACTTAAAGGGGTGGACCTTTAGGTGTTCCCTGGGGCGGGGTAACCCTAGTTCGCTGCGCTGTGACGCTGTACGTGGGGGAGGGGCCAAGAGGGAGCGATGGTGCCTACTCCACTCTCTGCCGGATTTCAGTCACTCCCTCTGCTACCCACAATCAAATTGGGCCCCTCTGGTGCTGGTTTCCAAGTGAGTGGTCTTGTGTATGCCGCAGGCCCCTGTGGGTCTCTCCAGTGACCTCTCCTGTGAGGCTGGGAGTTTCTCCTTCTGCAGCCCCAACCCCCACAGGTGTTTTCAATCAGAGGTTTGAGGCTTTATTTCCCCACGCTGGAGCCCTGGGTTATGCTGTCAGCTTTGCTCCTTGAGTTTGTCCGGGTTTATCTATGTGCAAATGTGGGGCCGCGGGTGCTACCAGCCGCTCTGCCTGCCCCGTTCTCCGCCTCTCTGAGTCCGGCCCTCTCGGTTTATCTGTGCGCAAATGTAGGGTTGCAGGGTCTGCTAGTGGTCGGACTGCCTGTCCTGTTCGTCCCACACTCCTCCAGTCTTGGTCCCGCCATGGCAACGTGAGTCCTCTCTGCCCCGGCTGCCCTTCTCCACCCCTCCTATGGGTCTGGATGAATGTTTATTTTTTATCTCCTTGGTGTCGGACTTCCTTGCCATTTGATTTTCTGTCAGTTCTGGTTGTGCGAGGAGGCACAGTGTGCCTACCTACGCTGCCATCTTCGTTCTCTGCAGGTATGATTTTTATTTTCTTCAAAAAAACAGTCAATAGACAGTAAAGCAATTTAGATAAACTTCTTAGTATTTTTACCTTACATTTGCTCCAATGTTTTATTTTTTTAATTTTGGGGGGAATGTTATTTTAAACCACAAATCAGGTCAAAAATGCACACTGTACAAAAATGACACTGACTTGCATTGTTTTGTATAATTTTTAAAAATGAAGGTGAGAGGGTATTGAAATAATAGCCAAAAATAGGTTAAAAAAATCCCTTCATGCCAGTCCCCACAGGCAATGTGGGACAAAGCAAAGATAGTGTCTAATTTACCAGTTTTGTCCTCGGTGCAAGTTGTACTGTACACACACTGTATGTGTGGTGACCATGTGTGTTGTGTTATCCATGCTCTGCCCAGAGGTGCTCAGGGAAATTGGGGACTGGTGGCTGAAATCCAATGTCTGTGCCTTAGTGAGGATCTGTAACCTCTAGAGGAAAATTTTACTGTGTCTCCAAATTGTAAAAAGATGCTAATAGGCTAGCTGTGATATTGTGCTCACTTCTACTATATCTTATCCTATGTACTCAATTAAAGATTGTTTAAATTCAGGTTACTCTCAAACAACAGGTTCAGGGCTCTGTCCAAGGGAGCCATATCAGGACATTATGTCCTAAAGTGACTGGTAGAAAAGTTAACGTAGATATAAATGAGGATTATTATGTAAGGTCAGTCAAGGAGAGACTTGGTTCAGAAGGGTAAGCCAATGAAAAGTCAGAGCACATCACAAAGATACTTATATGCAGAGAGGTAACAATGATGATAGTAATAATAACCCAAATGCATCAACTAGTTTCTGTTGAACTTTCAGCCTTAATGAGAAAAACAAACAAACAAACAGAAAAAAAACATACCTGACCTCAAAGAATTTCTATAAAGAAACTTTTAAGTACTTTTACAGGAATACAGTGACATTGATTAATGAAAAGCAACCTGCAAGAAGTAGAGGGTGAAAAAAAACTTATTTTCTTTTTAGTTAGAGAAATAATAGAAAGATAAAATGGACACAAAATTTTTCATTTAACCCCAACCTGAAAAAGAAGTAGTACAGGTTTAGACCAAATGTACATTTTGGCAAAGTTCAAATTTTAGTGCAATCTGATAATGGCCAAGAATTTTATGCATTTGCCAAGTCAACTGGCTAAGAATCAAAATAAATTTTCATTTGGAAATTGGAAAGTCTATACAATGAGGGTTTCTCTTACCAAACTTCATTTAGGTCATTGAACAAAGTTTCATAAACAAGAATAGTTTAATAGTATTTTAACAAACTCTGGGAAACATAAGGAAATACTAGGTCATTCAAATTCTGGAGAAGATTATTGTTTTTTTTAAAGTATTTTATAGTGTTTATTAAGGAATAATTTTTGCATAGAGTATCTTATTTTATATTCTATGAAACTTAGGTTACAATTCTTTTAGGCTAAATTTTGAGTAGATACTTATACATGCTATTTTCATGTTTGACAATAAGAATGGCCACCAGATACCTAGGTGTCTGAAACTTGTGTATTAGTGAGGGTCCTTGTAAGAAATAAATACCACACATATGTGTGAGGAGGTTTTTTAAAAATGATTAGCTGCAAGGCATGAGTACACTTTGTCAAAAACACAAGAACAGTGCAGTACTTCAGGAGCTAAAAGGGCTGGAAGCCATTAGTGACTCCTTTAAAAACAAGGGTCTATCTGGAGGAACAGATGAAAGACATCTATACACTCAGGGTTTTTAAAAGCTACATATTATGCAACTTAATAGCACTTTTGTTGTTTCTTATGTTACACTTTAAACTGTTGTTTCAATGAATACTTTTTATTTTATTTTATCATATAATTAACTAATTTCTTATGAGATCGATCATTTTCAACCTAAAATAAAGTTTTAAAAATAGAGACATTATATTTTTGTTCTTCACTGACAAAGCAACATCAAGGGGAAAATCAATAAAAAATTACATAGAATCTGTGGTAATTTTGCAAAATAATTATACATTGGCTCAGGTTTTAAGAACCTTTTATTAAGATTTCATAGAAGTTGAAATTTTAATGTCTTTAAAATTCTTTTGTAACAACTATGAAAGTTGGTACAGTAGAGCACATACACAGGGGGCCATGGTGCCTGAATCATGAATCTTCAGTTTTAATGAATATTATCATGTGTGGTTTACATAGATTATTACTGAGATTATCTTTAGATGACTCAGATGTATTCATCATCTTCTCCCATAAACATTAATGTTTTTACTATAAAATATAACATTATAACATGTAAAACACAGTTTTAAATGAATATAGAATTGAGGATGTTGCTAAAGAGTAGTGAACTTTTACAGTTTATTTCTTTTATAACTTTATTTGCCTTGTCCTTCACAATAAGAATGTCTCTCTGATACCATACTAACTACATGATTGTGTAGTTAAGTTTGTATCCACCAACAGCTTTCTACACATTTAGGTTTTTGCGGTATGGAAACCTCAGCAATTCGGTACATTTATACACTGGTGGTCTCAAGGCCAGGAGAAATTGCCTCATTTATAGACAGACTCTCCTTGCCAACATAAACAATGTTGCCTTCTTCCAAGTCACCAGAGAAAGAAGAGAAAAATGATGCAAGGTATGCATAAGAACTATTTAAATTTAGTTCAACCTTATATGTGCAATACATAGTGAGTCCTGCAAATCTTCTTGCATAGTTTTGTCTATGACTTCTCTCCTGTTGGCTATGAGGTTTTGTAACTCTGAAGTGATATATTCTATATTGTTTATGATACCATCACCAATCTCTATTGACAACCTTATCAAGCTGCTTTTTAGTTCCTAGTGGTTCCATCCAACAATTTTAGTTTCATATAGAAAAGTAAATGTCTCCTGCTTTGCTACTTACTGCAACAATTGTATTAAGGTTGTATTTTAAATAGTTCCTGTTATATCACAAATTAAAGTAAGATGCCTAAAGTTTGAATAAAGTAATACCTGTGCAGTGCCACATGGGAAAATACACTCAGAATGAATTTAAGACTTGGACCGTGTCTTCTGGACCATTATCCATCAAGAACTAATCTCACCCAAAAGGTCAATATATAGAAATTCTAGAAGAACAGTGTCATTGGCAATGCTCAGTGTTGGAAAGCATATGCACTAATACAAGATGGTCTCTGACTTGATGCCATACTATCACAGTCTCTTGAAGCTACTCCACGGTGAATCTCAGTATAATTTAGAATTTTTTTTCTGTAAATGAATTCAGAAATGTTAAGAAAGGGACTCCCGGCCAGGATGGAGAAGTAGGTAGATATGTTGTGCCTCCTTGAACAACCCAAAGAAGGACAACAACAAATTTAAACACCTAAAACAACCAGAACTACCAGAAAATCAAACTGTATGGAAGTCCAAAAGCTAAGGAGTTAAAGAAGAAACATTCATCCAGACCCGTAGGAGGGGTAGAACCGGCAGCCTGGGCAGAGAGGACTTGTGGCAAGGTGGTGGCTGGAGGACCAGGGTGGCTGGCGGCTGGCAGACTGGGCGGTCCCATATTTGTGTGCAGATACACTGGGAGGAACAACTGGGGAGCAAGACAGACCATACAACCCAGGGTTCCAGTGTGGGGAAATAAAGCCTCAAAACCTCTAACTGAAAAAAACTGGAGAAATCCAAGCCTCACAGGAATATTCATTAGAGAGACCTGCAGGGTCCTAGGATATATAGAAACCCATCCACTTGGGAATTAGCACCTGAAGGGCCCAAATTGCTTATGGGTAGCAGAGGAAGTGACTGAAAGCCATCTGATAGTTGAGCAAACTATTCCCTCTTGGACCCCTCCATCACATACAACACCCCAACACAGTGACATGGGTTGACCTGCCTTGGTGAAAACCTAAGGCTTCGCCCCTTACTATATAACAGGTGTGTCAAGACACAAAAATGGCCCAAATGAAAGAACAGATCAAAGCTCCAGAAAAAAATACAAATAAACGATGAAGAGATAGCCAACTCATAAGATGCATAGTTCAAAACACTGGTAATCAGGATGCTCACGGAAATGGTTGAGCATGGTCACAAAATACAGGAAAAAGTGAAGGCTATGTAAAGTGATATAAAGGAAAATGCACAGGGAACCAACAGTGAAGGGAAGGAAACCAGGACTCAAATCAACAGTTTGGACCAGAAGAAAGAAATAAACATTCAACCAAAACAGAACGAAGAAACAAGAATTCAAAAAAAGTGAGGAGAAGCTTAGGAACCTCCCAGACAACTTTAAACATTCCAGCATTGGAATCATAGGGGCACCAGAAGGAGAAGAGGAAGACCAAGAAATTGAAAACTTATTTGAAAAAAAATGAAGGAGAACTTCCCTAATCTGGCAAAGGAAATAGACTTCCAGGAAGTCCAGGAAGATCAGAGAGTCCCCAGCAAGTTGGACCCAAGGAAGCACACACCATGGCACATGATAATTACTTTACCCAAGATTAAAGATGAGAGAATCTTAAGAGCATCAAGAGAAAAGGAGACACTTTCCTACAAAGGAGTTCCCATAAGGCTATCAGCTGATTTCTCAAAAGAAACCTTATAGACAAGAAGGGCCTGGAAATGGAGACAGCTGTACTTGAACAATAATAAAATAAATTAATTAATTTAATTAATAAAAATTTTTTAAAAAGGAGAAAGTGACAAGGCCTGTGGTGGGGGGGGACTTTAATGCAGCCCCCCCCCCCCATCCGCCATGGATGAAGAATAAGTCTACCAAGACATGATCTGCTTGGGGAGGAGAGGTGGCTGATTCTCTCAAAGGAGAAGGGCCCAGAGCCTTTCCCTCCATGGGCTTTTATTAGGTTCATTCGCATAAGAATGCAGATAAAGCTCATCAATCATTGTCAGCCAGTAAGGTTTAAACAGTACAGGATTTACAGAGAACCTTGAGGGCTTATTCTGAGTTACAGTCAATTAGTTAGAGGGCCATAAAACTTTAGGCACCAGACTCATCTCAGGTCTGGACCCTTATCTTTTAAGCTGAGGGTACAAATTAAGTAGGTTTCACAGGAATGTATGTATTTTTGTTAGGCCTGATTCCCCAGGGAATCCGCCCCTCCCAGCACAGGACTGCACTGTCCTCTGTCATTGTTTCAGGCTTAAGTCAGGCAGGGGAAGTAAGGCAGCCAAGAGATTAGGAGACTTCTTGCAGACAGAATGAGGACTCAGGCTATTTCAAAGCTGAGGGGTGAGGGTCCATCACCCCCTTTTTCCACAGCCCCCCGAGTCCTTCCCTGCGAGTTTATCCCTGGTGACCAGAGCCTGTCTTAGGTTGATCCTCCCTTGAGGATTCTTACCCGTCATTGGCTAACTGGCCAAGCTCAGGGCCAAGCAGGGTGAAGTGAGCAGAGGTGGCACACCTGCCAGGGAGATAAGCTTTGTCTCCTTCCTGGCTTATGGTCCCAACTCTGACTCAGCCTTAATCATGGGCTGTTACAGCCTCTGAAACCAGGCAGGGCGGTTCCCAACAAAGGCCATTCTATTTCTCATGGGTATTTAGGCAAGTCCTGCCAACAAGGTGACATTTAAATACAGAACTCAAGGGAGAAAGGAGAGAGATCAACATTAGGTGGGCAAGTGTGTGCCTGACAAGGGGAATGGCCAGTTCCAAGGCCTTAGGGAAGCATTGAAGGAGTTTAGTGATTTGCTCAAAGTTAATACCAGAGTATGTGATAGGCCTTGATAATTTTTTCAGGTTGTTTTTAGGCGGTGGGTCTCAACCAGAAAGAATTTTGTCCCTCCGGTATCTAGCAATGCCTGAAGGGATACCACTAAACACCTACAATTCACACTTACACAACCCCCTCCAATTAATCACACCTCCCTAAACATCAATATTAAAAGTGACAAAACCTAGTTTAGACCTGAACATCTTGAGTTTTAATGTGCCTATGAAGTCCCCAAGATTCCAGTTCAAATGCAGAAACTGATTCAGACAGTCCTTCAGGCTCAGAGAAGCTGTGTTTCTGACAAGTGCCCAGGTGGTATTGATGCTGCAGGCCCAGGCCTGTGGGCCGCTCACTGAGAAGGACTGTGGTTCTGTGTTAGATTCAGTTGCAGGTTGTTTTAGTTCCTATGATCTAAATATCAACTTTGTAGTATTCCATTAGTTGAACAACAATAAAAAAGAATTTTAAAAAAAGTATTCAAAGTCATGAAACTCAAGGACCCACATCCAAGATTACTGTATCCAGCAAAGCTATCATGTAGAATGAAAGGGCAGATAAAGTACTTCCCAGATAAGGTCAAGTTAAAGGAGTTCATCATCACCAAGCCCTTATTATATGAAATGTTAAAGAGACTTATATAGGAAAAAGAAGATGATCAAAAATATGAACAGTAAAGTGACAACAAACTCACAACTGTCAACAGCGGAACCTAAAAAATCAAAAACAAACTAAGCAAACAACTAGAACACAGAAATAGAGATCACATGGAGAGTTATCAGCCAGAAGGTGAAGGAGGGGGATGGAGGAAAAGGTACAGGGAATAAGTATAATTGGTAGGTACAAAATAGACAGGGGGAGATAATAATAATATAGGAAATGGAGAAGCCAAAGAACTTATATGTATGATCCATGGCATGAACTAAGGAGCAGAGGGTGCTGGAGAGGGAGGGTGTTCAGGGTGGAGGTGGAGTGTAGGGCAGAAGGAGGTAAAGGGGCGAAAAAAATGGTACAACTGTAATAGCATAATCAATAAAATATATTTAAAAATAACCAAAATAAATCAACTTAAACAAAAATAGGGAAATGGCTATCAGTGATGTTATTATCCAGTTAAAGATATACTGAGTGCCTCACTTTTGTGTGTGTGTTTTTTTCACTTTTGTGTTTATTTTGTTTTAATTGTGGTGGGCTCCCATGAGCTACACAAATTTGGGTATATGCCATGAGCTACCAATCAGAGTACCCCACTTATATGATTATAGTTATTAGAGCATGGATGGCAAATGATTCAAATAAGAACAATCAGTGGTCCTCAGAAATGTTATTGGACTAATTGAGAAATGGTGTCCTATTGGCTTTGGGACTATTACTCTAAAGGTGATGTAAATCTCCAACTGCTGGTGATTGCTATTTATTTCTTTTTTTTTCTTTTTTTTTAAATTTATTTATTTATTTTTATTCAGTTACAATTGTCTGCATTTTCTCCCCTTCCCTCCACCCCACCCCAGCCAGTCTCACCTCCCTCCCCCACCTCTACCCTCCCCCTTGATTTTGTCCTTGTGTCCATTATAGTAGCTCCTATAGACCCCTCTCCCCACTATCCCCTCCCCACTCCCCTGTGGCTATTGTTACAATGTTCTTAATTTCAATGTCTCTGGTTATATTTTGTTTGCTTTTTTTCTTCTATTGCTTATGTTCCAGTTAAAGGTGAGATCATATGGTATTTGTCCCTCACCGTATGGATTATTTCACTTAGCATAATGCTCTCCAGTTCCATCCATGCCATTGCAAAGGGTATAAGCTCCTTCTTTCTCTCTGCTGTGTAGAATTCCTAAATATACCATAGTTTTTTTTATCCACTCATTTGCTGATGGGCACCTAGGTTGCTTCGAGTACTTGGCTATTGTAAATTGTACTGCTATGAACATTGGGGTGCATAGGTTCTTTTGGATTGGTGTTTCAAGGCTCTTAGGGTATAATCCCAGCAGTGGAATTGCTGGGTCAAAGGGCAGTTCCATTTTTAGTTTTCTGAGGAAATTCCATACTGTTTTCCACAGTGGCCTCACCAGTCTACATTCCCACCAACAGTGCACTAGGGTTCCCTTTTCTCCGCATCCTCTCCAACATTTGTTTGTTGATTTGTTTATGTTGGCCACTCTAACCGGTGTGAGATGGTACCTCATTGTGGTTTTAATTTGCATCTCTCTGATGGCTAGTGATGCTGAGCATCTTTTCATATGTCTCTGGGCCCTCTGTATGTCTTCCTTGGAGAAGTGTTTGTTCAAGTCCTTTGCCCATTTTTTAATTGGGTTGTTTGTCTTCCTGGAGTAGAGTCATGTGAGTTCTTCATAAATTTTGGAGATCAGGCCCTTGTCTGAGGTATCACTGGCAAATATGTTTTCCCATACTGTTGGTTCTCTTTGTATTTTAATGCTGTTTTCTTTAGCCCTGCAGAAGCTTTTTATTTTGATGAGGATCCATTGGTTTATTCTTTCTTTCTTTCTTTCCTTCTTTCTTTCTTTCTTGCTTGCTTGCTTGCTTGCTTGCTTAATAATGAAGTCCATCAGAGGAATACAGAGCTTAGAGCTAGAATCTTAGAGAATCTTATGTGAAACCCTGGATCCTGCCAGGCTGAAATGAGTCATCCTTACCTGTTTCTGTTATGTAAGGTAGCAACAGGGGAAGAAAGATGTAAGCTAGTTTGATTTTCTATCATTTAGAAATGAAATATAAAACTGTAATGGTCCCAAATCACCACCAAAGGCCAACTCTGATGAAGGTATATTAGAGGTCCTCTCTCCCCAACTCTGATCCAATGACCTTAGCAAAGAAGACCAGATGTAGTGCAAAGTCCTTGGGGAAGCACTGTGGGGCTGACATCCTCACCTGGGGTTGGACTGATCCATTTATACCTTCCTTGCTGAGATGAAGCCTGATACCCACATTAACACCAATATCATCTTTCCACATCACACTATATCAACTTCAGAACACGAGGTTGAAGAGGACACCCAATGAAGTCAAGTCATTAATATCTAAGAGGAGTAATTAAGGATGCCTCAGTTTGCCAGCTTCTGTATACTGGGATTATTCTGATTAAGGACCAGCAGGGAGAGTGTAGATAAGCAATGGTGGCAAATGCCTCTTACTATGCATCTTCTTCCTGTTTTGTGTAGTTGCCTACTTAGGCTTTTTTGTCTTGTTTTTAACTAGTAGCTTAACAATGCTCATTTTGGTTCATCCTAATTTATCTGCACTGAAAGTAGTGATAATTTTTTGTGTGTGAAGTTAACTTTTATTTTTTTATCACCATTTATCCCCCTGATACCCTCTTCTACCTCCAGCCCCCCTCAGTTTTTTACAAGCATTTTCCTCCTAATTCCTAGAGCCAACTGAGAGAATACATGGGCAGAAACATTATATTTTTAAAAAGCTAAAATAAATGTAAAAGAAAAATAAAGAAAGTAAAGTAATGAAAGAGTATCTAGGGCAGTTATTAGAACCCTGAATTGAAGAGACTTAATATGATTGAATAAAAAGTTAATTTTCTAGCTACAACAAAAACTGGACAGCCTTTTTATCTGATGAAATGTGGTCTATTTTCCACATGTAGTTTCTATTACCTGGCATGTAATTCTGTTCATGATTTACTATCATAGTATTTGTAATTTTTTTCATTGTTTTTGACAGTCCTTATTGCTTTACCTAAACTGTGTATGGCTTTCACTACCTGCCTTGTATGGATGTTTTTGAAAGCATTGTAAAAATCTTGGCTTTTGTTTGCCAATGAAAAATTAAGAAATTTACTAAATTCTCTGAAATAGTTTATGATTTTAATATTTAAGATAAAGGTTATTAATACTGATCAAATTATTTAAAAATTAAATTAACAATCAATACAATATAGACAAGATTACAGTCACATGGAAATATGTTTAAATGGGTAACATATGAATAAGTTTAAAAGCATATAACTTAGTAGCCTAAGTCATGTATGTTGTTTACTTGACAAGTTAACCCACATGTTAGTGTCAGAAAAAATTTGAAGCTACAAAAGTAATAACACTGACTCTAATTGATTTGGTCAAAAAGAATGCATTGATGATGTCAGGGAAACTATTAAGAATGTTAACACAAGTCACTACTATCTTTCCTAAGAAATTTTTAAATCAAATGAATACTAAAGGTTGTTTCTTCTAGGTCTACTTTCTAATAGTGAATTCACTTTGAAAAACAAATAACCAAAGCCCTCTTACTCTGTTTAAATTGTGGGTGTTTATTATTCAAAAGTAGAAAGATTTAATTTATTTTTCAGTCCAGGAAAAAGAATCATACTCTGCATGTCAATCATCAAAATTTATGCAGTTTTCAAAACATTGAAGAACAAATTCAAGCTCTTACTTGAATTAAGTTTGGCGTATACACTACAAACACTCTGGCCAACAAGAGTGTTTATAAAGTAGTGGAAAGCTTAAGGAGCATAGTAGTACTAGTTGAGAATTTTAAACAAAAATTTATAACAAATTCAGTGATTTCGTGAAATGCTCACATTTCCCAGGAACATTTTAAGGTAATTAGATGCCAATTAGTAGTTACTTTACTGAGAAAGTTTCATCAATGTTAGTGGATGAGATTAAACATTTGAATTTTAATGAGAGAAAAAACAGCCACTAGAAGGCATTCTATGGGACATTTTTCTTCTCAGTATAAAATACCTCAACTGTGGAGTAAATTTCAAAATGTAAGTCCCTCACCTTTCATAACCACCTTGAAAGAACAAATAAAATTCATTCATATTATTTGAAATATATCTTTATGAGGAAGGTCCTTTCCCTCACAGTTGGTATATTAGTTGGTTCTGGTTTTGCTCACTTAGTAGTAGTTAGGGTCATAGTAGCTCCCTGTCAATGGCTGACCCACCATTTCAATGGGTTCATGTGATACAAAGGAATGAGATATTAGTCAGATGGACAGGGTATCTATTTTTTTTATTGGCTGGACAATCCAGGAAAGATTAGTCTTCATGATGCTTCAGTTCAGTTAGTTGTAAATTGGGTATTATAATAGCAACTGCACTTAATTTTTAGGATAATAAAGGGATTTATCAGAGTAAAGTACTTTCATCATGCTGCACACCTAGAAAGACCTCAGTGAAGTAGATTCTCTTTTGTACTTGAAATTCCATTTCCTTTGCTCTCCATCTGTGTTCCATTAGCTGAAATTAATCACGTCCTCTTCCATACTACCCTTAATGTGGGATTGTATTATATCTGAAAACACATCTCAGCCATCATTTGGGACTTCCACATCTATCACAGAAACTATGGAGTTGTTTTTAGTTTTTAATTTTTAAATTTATTTTCTTATTAAATATAGTTGATATATGTCTTACATTAGTTATATTAGTTTCACATGCATAATATAGTGATGCAATATTTTTATACATTATAATGTGATTACCACACTAATTTTAGTAATTGTCACAATGCAAACTTATCAAAACATTATTGACTATATTCACCTTCCCTTTTGCACTTAATCTCCACACCCTTTCTTTTCAAGTAATCATCCCTTTGGTCTCTGCTTCTATGATTCTGTTTTTATTTTGTTTGTTTGCATGTTTTGTTTGTTTTTAGATTCCACATATAACTGAAACCATAACGTATTTGTCTTTCTCTGCCTGACTTATTCCACTTAGCATAACACCCTCTAGATCCATCCATGTTGTTTCAAATGGCAAGATTTCATTTTTTTTCATTGCTTCATAATATTCCATCATATATTACATAATCTTTATCCATTCATCTGAAATTATTAAATTTTATACTATAGAAGATGAGAATAAGTCAAAATGTTAAAATTATAAAGTAAAACTCAAGATTAAAATTAGAAGAAAAATTAAAATTAGATGTCAAATTTTTTAAATTAGAAGAGTAAAAATGTATGAAAGTAGAAGTATAAAAATGTGCATTTATGACAAGGCCAAAACTATAACAATAAAGTCAATAAGGCAAAAATTGAAGTCTACTAACAGTCTGACTTTATGGGGACCAAAATAAAAGGGATATGACAAGAAATAATATAGTAAATGTTTATGGTTACTTTTGAAGAGCTTTGGGGATAAATTAAAATAATAACAGTTTATGAAGCTAAAGAATAAATATTAAAATAAAGAAATAAATAAAAATTAAGATAAATATTTTACGAAGCTATACAAAATAATAACCCAGCGATATTAGAATGTTAAAGAAGTATAAGACAAAATATAATATTTCAAAGTGATAAATTGATAATATGAATAATAAATATATGATTAAAAGTTAAAACCAGAGAGCCTAAATTATGAGAAAGGTAACATAGTCCCAAGGAGAAGGTGATTAAAAATGTTACTTAACAGGTTGCAGTATACCAAAACAGTACCCAAATGCAAAACAAATATTACTGTAAAATAACTTAAACACCATACTTTAATAAAGATGTGAACAACATATATCATATATATAAAATATACAACATAGTAACACAGCAAACAATCGAAGTAGAATGAAGAAAAAGTCCCAGAACATTTTGCCTTGTGCTTCAAGCCCTGGGATTAATTTCTAACAACTGTCAAGGGAAAGCACAAGTTTAACCAATTCTCCTAGATATTTTGCTTTATGATTTCTCTATCTCTGCAAGGCAAAATAGGCAGCAAAGCAAGGTAAGGACAATGGATGTTCTAAGAGGCTGTGTTTGTGGGTGGACACTGTAAGAGTGGGGAAAATATGAAGTGGTAAATGGAAGAGACTGAAATTCTTGAGTGGCACAGGGAGTATCTTTTCCTACATGGCAGTAAATGAGAAGGTCTGAAGTGTATGAATGTGAGAGGGGACCAAGGAAGTGTAAGAAAGCAATGAAAAATGATATCGGGGGTCTATGGACTTCTTCTCATTTAGTGTCTCTCTTGAAATGTGAATTAATTTGGGAATTCCTTTTTAATTTTATATATATTTTTGGAGTGGGGATGCTACTTGGACAGTGATTCCTAAAACATAATGTCAATCTGTAAAATCTTGGTTATAGTTTCTATGGTATTTCCCTTTCCCATACAGGTACATAAAATGTTAGTTAGAATGGGGTTTCTAAAACATTAGAAAGTCCATTATTCTTTAATCTCTTATACTTAATACAATGTCTTTATTGTGATAAGGGGCCATTAAAATTGTCTTCTACTGGTGCTTTGAATTCCAGGGCTGTTATTTTTGTTTGTTTTGGAGTTTTTTGCTGTTAACAAGTATAGTTTCTCTCATATTTCATGTGGGTAATAAAACTCATGAGTATTCTTTCTGTAACACAAAAGAAAATTCTTGATGTCATATGAGCCATTTGAGATGAAGTTATTCTTAAGAAATCCATATGGCCTCAAGAAATAAATGGGAATTTCCAATATTTTTGATTCGAAGTTGGGAAATCTTTGTAAGAGTGAGATAATGGACAAAAGAGAAAATGTCTTTATATTATCACAGAAAGCATGATAAACTGAAGTACTTCCATTGTTTAGAGAGGCTGAATTCAAATAAATGGAAGCTCTAGTAAATAAATGAAAGGGGCGTATTAAACTTTCTTAGCCCATTGATGTTACTCCCCACAGAATGGCACACAGCCAGCTCCCTCTCACACCTGAGCAGCCTCCCTCCAGTGCCTGAATAGACAGATGCTGGCTACACTGCTAACTGGCTGGCCAGTTGGAGGCTGGGCCATTGCAGGATCCCAGGGTCTGGTAGTTTGTGGAGAAGCTGGAACGGATTCTGAAGCTCATGCTGTTCAGGGAGAAAGGCAAGAGTCCAACACAGGTTTGAGCCAGTCCCGATTAAAATATTTCTTTAAAAAATGATTTATTAATTTAGAGATAGAGAGGAAGAGACAGAGAGAGAAAGAGAGAGTGTGGTGGGGAGACAGACAGAGAAATACTGACTTGTTGCTCCACGTTTTGATTCATTCATTGGTCGCTTCTTGTATGTGACCTGAACAGAGATAGAATCTGAAACCTTGGCATATTGGGATGATGCTGTAACCAACTGAGATGCCAGGACAGGGCCCCAACTAATGTATTTCTGAAAAAGACTATAGTATGTAGAATAACACTCTCCTACAAATGTACACATCCTAATCCCCAGAAATTTTGAATATGTTACTGTATTTTTTTAATTTTTATTTTTTTCCAGGGCTTCTTTATACGAACACATTCCAAAAAGGAACTTATCCACTGTGATTGTCAAGTAATCTTTCACATTTCTCACTTCCAAAAAGTAGAGGTTTAACACTGAGATAGAACCATGATAGAAAGACTAAAGAATTTAGCATTGCATTGTACTTTCAATTATGTCCAACCAGTTCTGAGTTGATATTTTTTCCTTTGAATAAAACACAATATTCTTTCAGAGTGCATTTTGTGCAATAATGAAATGTAAAAATACAAATACTAAAAACTGAATATAAGAAAATTTAGATAAAAATATCTTACTCTTTTCAAGGACACCAGACATAAAAATTGTTTTATTATATTTCCTACTTATGATGTGTTTTAATGACAAAATAAATACATAAATATACTGATTAATTAATTAATGAAAAACACACAAAGACTGGAAACTTTCTCCAAGATAACTTGCCTTTCACTAATCTGTGCACTTTGCTTTAGTTAGTTTGATAGCAGAAGTCCAGTACTTAGAGTGTGTAAGATTTTTTCTGTGTGTAATTATTTTAAATTTTACTCAAATGAATGTAAAGACTTGTTCCATCTACAGCCTCAGATAGCATATGTGTTCTGTCAGGAACTTTTATTCTCCTCCTCTTAATTTTTTAAAAAAAGTATTTTCATCATCTTGCCCTCTTCTTTCTACAGGTTAGCTTTTATACAAGATAAAAAAACATAGAAACCTGATTAAGTCTCTCTATTTAAGAAAAGAGAACTCCTTCCTCCTTGAATTTACCTTTCCCTCCAACTTCCCACTCCTCTACTAAAGGCCAAACTTCTAGAAAACTTTATGTATGTGTATTCAGTCTCCTCACCTCATTAAGTAAATCTATTCCAATATAACTTCCACCCATATGTCACTACTGAAGCTATGATTAAAACTTGCTAATTATGTCAGGAAGCCAGGCTGCTAGCACAGCAAGTAAAATTTGATTTAATTTTTTTAAAAGTTGCTAATTGTGCCTCATGGATCATCTTTATCTTCCTTTGTTGGATGCCATGGTAATGTCTGACACACACTGTTGATCAGAAATCTCTTGGAAGATGCTTTCTCCCACCCCCTGCCCACTTGGCTTACATCATCACTAAAAATGCCTGGATCTTGTTCTGTTTCTCTGGCAACTTCTCAGTCCCTCCTGCTCTTCATTTATTCAAACTCTGAATGTTGGATTTATGGCTTACTGAATGCTGTCCTCTTACACTGTACTATCTTTTGTGTCTATCATATATCTTATTACCTATATGAAAAGGATTCTTAAAGTGTATAGCTCTCTCAGCTATAATATTATGTGCCTGCCTAGCTTCTTCCTCAACTTTCAGTTCAAATGGGTTTTGCTCAGGCACATTAAACTCGACACACAACATGCTCAAGATAAATCTCATAATTCTGATTCTCCCTCCACCTCCCAAAACACTGGTCCTTCAATGCTTCCAAAGCAATAAATGGTACCAAGTAAAACCTTGGGAATCATCCCTAAACTTTAGATTTCCTTTTGAGAAGAGAACTGTTATCTATTTTACAAAATGTCTTTATGGCCTAATTGGATGTTAAAAGTTTGCTCTAATTTAGGATCTAGAATGAAGGGGCAGTACAAAGAAAGAAAATGCTTCCATAAAAACAATGAGACAAATAAGGTTTTCTCTTTTTCTCTCTCTCCAGGAAAGCAGTGTGCAGTGAGCTGCCCTACAAAAAGAGTAGAAGAAGGTTTAGATGTCACAATAAAAGAGGTAGAGTCATATCACATGGTTTAGGGACATAGCCTGAGGGGTGATGACAACCAGGGGTAAACTTGTGATGCCAGGGAATTCTTCAGGTAAAGGATGACTAATGTTTTCAATTTGATACTATTATATTACACTCCTGTGACTCCCCATTATGAATAAAAGTCTGATATAGTAAATACTTTGTGATATTACTGGTTACTAGAAATAGAGGAATCACGTTTATGACACACTTGAGGCAAGGTGGGGGAGAAAGGCTCAGGGCAGTACAAAGAAAGAACGAAATGGAATGTATAACGCAGACTGAGAACTCAGAAGAGACAAGACGTGAGAATCAGATCACTAAGGGACAGACATGTTGCTCACATACAAACCCTGGGAGTTGTTGCTAGGAGAAACGGGAGACTGGATGTCTCATTTTTGGGGATTG
Organism: Desmodus rotundus; assembly: GCF_022682495.2. Classification (NCBI taxonomy): domain Eukaryota; kingdom Metazoa; phylum Chordata; class Mammalia; order Chiroptera; family Phyllostomidae; genus Desmodus; species Desmodus rotundus. Next base: position 56,119,983 of record NC_071394.1, on the reverse strand, counting down.
GTACCTATAGTCAGTTATTTTAAAAGCTCAGTGGTGAAGGTAATGTCAAGGTTGGAAGATTTAGGAGTATGTGGGTTTATGACCCTGGAATTATATAATAAACTATTAAACTCACTTCCCAAGTATCTCACTAAAATATCTATGTTACTTTACTTCTATTCCTACCACCAATAGTGAAATGTTCTTTGAACTTGTTTTTCCTTTTACAATTCAATCCATCTTCAACTCCGATAACATATCTTCCTTTTGAAATGCTAGTCAGAATGAAAACTGTAAAAATTATAATGTTTTAGATTTCCAGTCTTTTAGTAGACAAGAATAGTATTAATATGGCTTATGATATATTTGGGCTTACTTCCCAAATATATTTTATTAAGGTTTTGTGTTTCCTATGCTTATTCTTTTTTTTTCTCCTTACTAACAATAGTTAGATAAAAATGTCCTTAACACTTTTACTTTAGCCTAATACTTCTGTTACTTTAGGGGTATGCTTTATATTTAGCATGCATGCCCAACTTTTCTTGTTTTTCTAAGCAAGTCTCAAGTAAACTTATATTTCTACCTGTGTCTGCAGAACTGTGAGACAATACATTTCTGTTTGAAGTCACCCAGTGTGTGGTATTCATTATAGCAGCCACAGGAAACTGAGGCACACAATTTTCCCACTAGCTTCAGGTGCCCTTTTCTCTGCTTGAAAATTATGCACCCAGAACTTTCACTAAGTTATTTAACTCCATCTTTGAGATTTCATTTTAGCTAAATGTTACTTTTTCTTTGCTTTCTATCACTAGGTCAGATTGTGTTATATGCTTCATTGAGCTCTGCATTTCTTTTTATATACAGCACTTCCTACAAGTGTAACAGAGCCTTAACATAATTACTGTTGATTGTTTATGTCCTCCACTAGAATGTGAACTCTGTGAGTACAAAGACACATGTTCCCTATACCCCCTTAGTGACTAAGACCAGATCTAGTCCATGGTAGATTTTAAATAAACGTATGTTAAATAAAGGAATTAATACACTTGATAGCAAGGCTAAATTTTAGGCTACTGACATTCCTAATTTTGAGAATATATCTAGTCAGGAATAGAGTTGAGATATTTTTAACTTTAGAACACAACAAAATGCTAAAATACACATACCATTGTCAGGTTAATATATAAGATATATTTCTTTTTATAGTGCATTCCCTGAAGGGATTCAATTATGGTTTCCATCAAGGTCAGTCATCCACCAGAATCACAGTCATATCTTAAACATTAGTATCATTGTTTGAATCAATTCCCTTCATTGACAGAAATCTCATTTTTTGTTCTATCTACCTGAGTGTTTCTTCTTAAGCATTTACATAAGCTATTCTTTTTTTAAAATTTTTATTGTTATTCAATTACAGTTGTATACATAAGCTATTCTTTACTCATATGCACATACACCTAGAAGTTCCTCGATGGTAGTGAGAGAAAAGCATGTTAGGATGTGAAGAAAATAATCACATGAGCTATCAAAGGATTACCAGTCCTAGGGGAATGGCCTGGAGATGGTACTAACAACCAGGAAGTACAGGAAATGTCATAAACTGAGAGTGTGATTATGGGTGTGCTTGGCAATGATTCTATAGAATGGATTTGGAGAGAGAACTATGGAAATTTATGTAAGCCACAAATAGGCAAAATTTGATTAGATTTGGTGGGGTGGGGGGTGGAAGGGGTAGGGTCTCTTCTGGTTTACAAACAGAACTTTGTAAAACATTTCTTGCCATGCTGTAAATTTGCCTTCCCAGGGAGGAGCACTCATTAATCTTGGCGACCCTTGCTTGGTTGCTCAGTGGAGACTGAGGACAGCAACTATGTCCAGCATGGGCTCCCCCTGGTGTTAAGTATTTAAAGCATTGAGCTTCCAATTCAGATTCCTCCAAACAGGAATACACAGATGAGAATATCCTTGACGAAACAGTAAGACTTTTGAAGTAGAATAGGTGGGAATAAAAAGTTTATCTTTCACAGTATTAAATTGATAAGCCACAAATACTTTTTGGTGACTATAGATATGAGAATTACCATTTACATTTGAAGTACTTTCATTTAATAGTCAACACTAACATCATTTCCAATATTTCTTTTATATCTAAACACATGCTTATGAGACTCCAATCAGCTAAAATAAGCATATTTTTCTTCCAGTGCCACACAGAACCTCGTAAGGACTGATGTGAAATGCCAGTGTTGAACTCAGAATGAGGTATACTATATAGACACATATCATTATTACTTATAATCTAAACCAAGTTTTCCTAGGACAGTAAAATAAATCAGCTTTCATTGAATGTTTTAATTATTTTTTAGTGGATGCTTAATTATATAATTCCATGAAAATTAGTCATTCTTGGCCCCTTAATTTTCTAAAAACTTGAGGGCATATCTTTTCATAACTCAAAATTTTTATACTTTTACTCTATGACCACACTTTTAGAATTATAGGTCATTAAGGTCATTGAGTTTCTGAAAAGGGCATTAGGGAGATCCACTATGAGCTAAAGACATGGACTTTAGTAAATGTGAACTTGTGATAATTGTTTTAATCAAAAGCACACAGCATTAATAACATATCTATAATAAATATCACAGACTTATAGGAAACAAAACATTTTTCTCATATCTTTACTCTGTCTCTGAATGAAAACTGGCTGAAACACTCACTGCAGTGATATCAGAGCTTGCTCACGAGTCTGTGTTTCAGTTGAGGACCTGCTGACCTAGGCTGAACTCTGCCTCAGAGCAGTCATGTAGCTCTCCAAGTACATCTGCCTCTGAGGACCAATGAACCAGCTCCATATTCCTCTCCATGGCAGAAGTTTAGGAGAGTGAACCCATTCATGCCTTGCTATTTTTGCCTTTAGACATGTTACATTCACTCATATCCATGGGCCAAACCTAAGGGGGAGAAATTGAGGTAACTGAGGTAACGTTTTGTGGGAGGACTTGCAAAATTACATGAAAAAGGTTTTTAATACAAAGAGTGGTGAAAAATTAAGGCGCAATGATTCAATCTACCACCCGCATCTTTTTAATTTTATTGATTGATTTTCAGTTGTTCTTCAGTAATAGAAATGGTTCAGTAATTGGTGTCTTGGTTGGACTGAACAACTATATATCCTTAATTTATTTTACTTTTACTGTTCTTCTAAATGAGATCATTGTTGTAGATATGTATTCTGGCCATGCAAAAGAGGAGAATCTAATATTAGAAAGAATAATTATTAAAATAGTAGGTAGATAAGAATGGTTTATAGTGTTCCTGAATATATGAGAGGACTGAAAACTGAAGTTTAGCTTTACACAGAAAAGCAAATTAAAAGATCTGTACTGCCCTAGAAAAACTACAGTGCTTATAACCCAAGGGTTGAAAGATTTATTTCCCTGTGGACCAAGGTTTCAGCAGATCAATTAATAGAGCATGTTCTCTTATGCTGCCATGTGCAGGAAGAAAAATGTGTTGCTTATGCCATTTCAGAGTACTGTACACACAAAGTCAACTTTATGGGCTGGTCTAACCTACAGTGCAGGGCTCAGAAATTGGGAACCAGAAAATAATCAGTTTCTGTCCACTTGGCAGCAGGAACTATTATGAAAGCCAATGGTTGGCAGACAGAATCTAGAGCCCCGAGTAGCTCTCGCTTCACAGCTTCTGATCAAAGGAATGAAGCTCCCTAAACTCACTAAAGTCTGAGAATCAAATTACTATATAACATATGCTCTAAAATTTACAAAGGTCTTAAAGCAATGTAATCTTTCCCTTCCAGGCAAGGGTATGAGCACCATCAAAATGTTTAGGTTTCACAATACTGCAGAGGGAGGAAAATGCCATTAATATCATCAAATCAACCATAATGGGTTCTCTTTCAGCACAGGGCTAATTTTCTTTTTGGCTTCTTCTCCTACAGAATGATTTTTCTGTGTGGAGCCTCTGTTAGGTTAATGGCAGACTTCTTCTGTAGTAAAGCAATAAATTGATCCCTTACTATTAACCCAAGTTTCTTTAATTTTGTGATTTTCAGAATAGTATGAAAAAGTGTATCATTCTTTGAACAACTTCCATGTATTCCAATAGCTTATTAGTTCTAAGATACATAGTTAAGTAAAAATAATAGCTATTTTCTAATGTGATGTGATATGTTGCAAAGTAAATCATTATACCTGGGAACTGAAAGTGATCTTAGAGATATTACATTTTATATGAGGGTAGAAATCTCTTCCACAATACCCCTGAAAGAATGTCATCCACTTTCTTTCTGATGGAGAACTTTCAGTGAATGAAACTCTAAGAGACACAGAGCAAAATGTGGCAAGAAATCTGGCAATGTCCATTAAATTGCCCACTGCTCATTCTTCCAACCCAGAAAATAAACAGTAAAGCAAAACAAAGAGAAAGAAAGAAATAGGAATCAATAGGTAAAAATTTAAACCCCTGAATAAGAAATTTGTCATTTTCACTTCCATTTTTTAAATCTTAGTTCAATTTCACTGTGTATTTGTATCTTTTCCTCCAGCTTGTAATTTTGAAGGGAGGGAAGATGTGAGAAGTGATTAGTCAGGTATATTTATGGTATTGAAGGACGAATTTGGTTTTCTGGACCACAGCCTGTGATAGCAGAAGAACGCTTGGCAAGAAGCAGGTTATGTTTGGCTGAAGAGTCACAGATCCTATCAAAAAAAACATTCAACTACATTTGAAAGAAAAGGAGAAAGACCCAAGCAAAACTGCAAACCAGGTGGAGCCTTGAGAGCAGCAGGACAATGGAACTAATGTATGGTCTATTGGGCAATAAAGAGTTGAACAACACGAAATGAACAACAACAGTAAAAAATACCTCAAGGCATTTCTTCAGACCTGGAGAATAAATGAAAGCAGGTCATTTGTGGAGAGGAGTCAAAATCTGGAGCAAACATCCAACAGAGTGAGTTTTTTTCTTTGACCTTGACTATAATGTCAAGAGGCTCAAATTCTCACCATCTTTCTGGAATCAGAAGAAAGACTCTGGTGGCAACAACAGTTTCTGAAGATTGAGAGGAAAGCTCCAGAAAAGATAATCAGAGTACCTAATTTTATGTATAAATTCTTAAGTCCATGCTGTTCCCTGAACCACTTCTGTCCTAGGCAAACTACAAACAGGCAATAACTAAATCTTGGAGAGCTGAACTGGTATCTGAGTTGCTGTTGGTTCGTGCATAACCAAGTTAACTGCCAGCTAAAAACAACATATCAACACTTGGAGCTTATAATCTGGGATTTACACTAGCTCATATTTACAATACTCAACATAGAAAAGAAAATTACTTAGTATACATTGAACCAGGAAAAGGGGACCTTACCTCAAGAAAAAAGACAATAAAAAAGATGCCAACCTGAAGGTAATGAAGATGCTAAAAATTATATGACAAATACTTCAAAACACCTATTTAAACTCCACTTCATGAGGTAAAAACAAATGTGTTCATTATGAATGAAAAAAAAAAACCAGAAAGTCTGAACAAAGACATGTTTATTAAGAAAAAGCAAGCAAATGCAAATTTTAGACTTAAATACACACTATCTAATAGTAAATTCACTGGATAGTCTAATAGCAAATAGGACTGAAAAAGGGAAAGGTTAATGAAGATAGGTCAATCAAAATTATACAATCAGAACAGAGAAGGAAAGAAATTGAACAAAATAAATAAACAGATCCTCAGAGATCTGTGGGAAATTTTCAAAAAGCCAATTTACAAGAGCAATGAGGTACAAAAAAACAAGGAAAAAGAAGTGGGCAGAAAAATACATTGGAAAAAATAATGGAAATAATGTCTGAAAACTTCCAAACTTTAATGGAAGACATACAATTACATATTCATTAAATTTGGTAAACCCAAATATGATAAAATCAATGAAAACCATACCTAGGAATATCATAGTTAACCTGCTGAAAATCTTGAAAGCATTCAAAGAAAAATCACATTAATTACATACAAAGGAAAAAGAAACTAAACACCAGCAATCTTCCCATCAAAAATTAAAAAGGCTAGAAAATAGTGGAGCAATCTCTTTAAAGTGCTAAAATAAAATAAATGTTAATCAAAATTCTATATCCAATGATAGTATTCTTCAAAAATGAAGTCATGATTAGTAAAAATTAATGGAATGTTTTGGTCTACTTCTAAACTCTGTGTTTGTTTCCAATGATCGATTGGCATTTGCTCACACAAATATCACACAGTGATTGCGGCAGCTTTGACAGTAAGTCTTGAAATCAGGTTGTATAAATCCTCCACATTTGTTCTCCCCCCACCCCCCGTACCGGATTGGTATAACTGCTGTAATCTTTTTGTGATCCCCTTTGATGTACTGCAATGTGAAAAGTTCCTTCAGCCAGAAATTCAGGGCAATTGTAGGGCTAATTTTTTCCCTTTTATCTGAAATCTAGTTCCTATGCTATTTCCTTCCAGTGTCTTAAAATGATTTTTTTATTCTGTATTTTTTCAATTTTCTACTTATTTACAGTAGCAGCTGTTATCAGTCTCAATTACTTTATGACCTGATATGGTGTTTATTTATTCTAATATTGCTAATAATCTAAAAACAATATTCTACATATTCACTATCATTTTGTGACCCATACAGTTTTGTTGCTCATCTATTTGTATTTCTTAGTGTGGGTACAGAGTAATCACCTCCCCCCAAAATGTTTTACATTTAATTATTTCAGTTTGTTTTAAAACCAAGAAGGCTAGAATGGTCCCAGAGCTATATTTGTATTTTTGTGAACCTTCTTTACAAGTACAAAGAAAAACAATGTTTTGCAGGTATAATTTTAATCAGTGCATATTTCAATGAATAAGCTAGTTTCTTAATCAGTTTTTAACCTCATAAAATTGCCACCATTTACTGTACTATGTATTGTTAGGGTAATGACAAAAATAGAGATAAGCTTAATATTTAAACTAAGTTTTTGTGCCAAGCCAAATAAAATCATAATGACTGCATGTACTGTATAAATAAAGATTTTATGGTTCAAATAGAGGTCAACAGTGGAAGAATGGGGTCAATCACAACACAGGTGCAATACACTCATGAAAAAAGAATTTAGAGCAGTCAACGTCATATAGTTACTTTTGATAGTTACTTGTGGCATTTTATGATTTATTGCATTAAAAATAATTATTTGATTGTTATAAATTTTGTTGACATTAATTGTGTCATGGAACACAACTTGTACATGTTAATGTGTAGCTAGTTATAATATGTATATTCTATTATGTACATATTATGTACTATATGTAATATTATGTACTATTCTATCCAGTACTGGGTATCTAAAAAGGTTTTATTTCCAAGGTTTTTGTTTGCTTGTTTTCCTTGTTGCTGACATTGAAGAAACACTGATTTATAACAACAATGGGAAAGTGAAGTCTTTTTTAAGAACTATACTCCTATCTTTAATCAAAATAAAAATGTTCTTAGGTACAAACAATTTGGGGAAAATTAATTAACTATGTTTGTTTAATATAACTAGATTGGCTGTTCAAAATCCTGAACTTTTAAACAGAAACCCAAATGGTAGAGGGAAAAATATTAACTTTCCGAGTCATTATGGTTACTTACTATGAGTTATAATTTTATAGAAAGTACTACTAGTTATAACTGTGTCTGAGTTCTCTAATGAATTTAAATCTGTTAAGTAATTGACTATGATTTCAATCATGGGGCATTTTTAAATGAAGTAACGATTATACTTCATACATTTCTGTCATAGGTAACAAATCATTTAATGAGAGGCCATTTAACCACTCTTAAGACTTAGGTTATTAAATGTAAATACCACAAATTTGAAATTAGTCTATGTTTTAAAATAGTTACAAATAAAACCTGATGCCTCTATTTATAGAATCAAACTTTTTGGACTGCAGTGAAGTACATTGAACTTGGTCGAACTTAAAGAAGTAGAGGATTCGTTGGCTCTTATAGCCACAATAAGAGCAGTGAGAATTGGGTACGTGGACACATTTGCAATAGAATTCTCAATGCCTCTCATCTTTGGTTGTCTCACTGGGTTAAATTATATATCCCCTCCTCATAGAATTATAGGAGTTCTAAGTTCATATCCTCAAACTTCTGACAAGGGAGGAAATGGCTCTTCCTTCTCTCAACTCCAATTTGAAAATTCCCAGGAAAGAGTGTGATAGCTCAACTTCACTCTCTTCAGGCTCCAAGTATTATGAGCATAACCATATTCTTCCATGGTTCATGACTCCACTAATCACCATGAACATGCAAGCTAATTATTTAAGAAACAGTCGCTTCAGAAATTTTGAAGTAGGGTGTGATGGTGGGAGGATAGTAATGTCTCAAAAGGAAGGGAATATTTTTCAAAGGAGAAAAGAGGACACTGAGAAAGAAAACAACTAATGTGTGCTAGAGTCTACCTTTGGCTCTCAGAACACACTCCAGACACTTTTCCCAAACACTATACCTACTCTCCCAACCATTTTGGATTCCAATAAGGTCACAGCTTTAACAAAATCCATTAATAGTGGTTTATCCAAATACTGGTGGGTTATTTTTCTCACCCAATGAAGACTCCAGAGTTAAACAATTCGTTACTAATGTATGATCTCCATGATGTTCTAGGTTCCTTCAATACATCTCTTTACCATCTTTAACTTGTGGCTTTCATTCTCATGTGTTTGTAAATTGAATCTCTTGGATCTGTAAAATGGCTTGTACAACATTAGCCTTACAGCCACAATGCTATTAGGAAAAGCAGAAGGGTGAATCCAATAGCAGAAAAGCAAAATTTTCATTAAAATAGCTATCAAATTTCAGCTTAATTTTTTTTTGCCCAAAATTGTAACACATGGGTAATGAGGTCAACAAAGAAAGCTTGAAAATACAGTTGCCATGCTGGAAGATTGCTGCCTTATACCAAAGTCTGGTTTTATTATACTCCTTTCCAAGCCACATGTCCGAATCCCCTCATGGCTGCCTGCCCTTACTTTAAATCCTGACCCAGAGCCTCCTGCATGACCTCTGACTTCTCCTACAATGAGCTACATTTGCCAGTCATCTCTGACTTCTCCTACAACGAGCTACATTTGCCAGTTTTATGTATTGTTTACATTTATTTGGCTGCCATCCCTAATCAGGACAAGAATGACTGATCCAGGGGCAGCATCACCAGTCAGGATATATCCTGTAAATCATGCCCAACTTGCCCTGAAGCAGTAGCACAGCTATTAAACTAGTCTTTGTTATGAAAAGTATCTTAAGCAGTATTGTCTGCTTCTCCACCCCCAAACCACAGGCTATGGAGGTTTTCTCCTATTTTCTTGGGAATCCCTTGATTTATGCCCTACTTCACCAGGGCAAGAGATTTCTTTATGATTTTCACTTCTTTCATCTATTACACTTGGCTGTGACTCTACAAACCTGTGTGATTAGAGGCAACTGTAAACACTCTGGACATACTTGAAGTGCCTGAAATAGAATGATGTTGAAGATAAAAAGAAAAACTAACTTTTCATTTTGGCAAAAGTCAAAAAGGGGAACCAATATGCAGTAGTCAAAATCTACAACATACTTTGCATGCCAGTGGACGGGGCTAATAAGGACTCATTCCCTGTGATTGGACTAACATCCTGTCCATCAATCTGCTGGTCACAGATCCTGCCCATTCTAGGAGCTCATTTTCACAAGCTGTCTCTGCAGCTATGACTTATGCACAATGAGCAGCGCCCTTCCTAATTGTGGGTTGCCATGGAAATTGCTCTGGGGCTAAGCAAACATGGCCTTCTCCCCCTGCTTTTGAAATCAGGCAAAATTAAAAGTGGCCCTTGACATTGGGGTACATCTCCATTATACAAGTGCATTGAAATACCTTTTGTCAGACAAGGAGGACACAACATGGGATCTTGAAAAACTCTGAGATTGTCAGATATCCCTGGCTTTTTAGGCTTATTTGAAGTTTCATCACCACCACCATCATCATCATTATCATCACCACCATCATTATCACCACTATCATCATTATCCTCTTTTCTTCTTCCTTCCTTCTTCTCTTTACTCACTCCCTTCTTCCCCTCATTCCTTCCTCTCATTCTAACATTTACCCATGTTCTCTTTGTCTCTTTTTTCCCTCACAACAATTTTCACTTTTAAGTGGTGTCCAGAATTTAGTAATTAATAATTAATTAATAACAATAATTAGAAAGGAGTACTTTTCCCTCCAGTACCAGAAATTACATCAGAAATCTTTGAATCTCAGATGGAGGCATAGGTAGATATACTTTGCCTACTCGTACAACCAAAAAGGACAACAACAAATATAAATACAAAAAATAATAAGAATGACCAAAAATAGAACTGTATGGAAGTCCGACAACCAAGGAGTTAAAGAACATTCATCCAGAACATTCATCCAGGAGGGGCAGAGATGGGCAACTGGGATGGAGAGGACTCGAGGCAAGGCAATGGCTAGAGGGAACAAGCAAGGTGGTGGCTTGCGGAGTGGGCAGTCCCACATTTGCATGCAGATAAACCAGGAGGAACAAATGGAGAGTAAAACAGACCGTGCAACCCAGGGTTCCAATGTGGGGAAATAAAGCCTCAAAATCTCTAACTGAAAAAACCTGTGAGGGTTGAGTAGCAGAAGAAAATCCCTACCTCACAGTAGAGTTCATTGGAGAGACCCACAGAGTACTAGAACATACACAAAACCACCCACCCAGAATCAGCACCAGAAGGGCCCAATTTGCTGGTGGATAGCAGAGGAAGTGACTGAAAGCTGACCAAGAGCTCAGCAAGTGACATTGTTCCCTCTGGGACCCCTCCCCCCCACACAGCTCCACAACACAGTGACATGGGTTGACCCACCCTGGTGAAAACCTAAGGCTCCACACCTTACTACATAACATGCACACCGAGAAAAAAAAATATGGCCTAAATGAAAGAACAGATCAAAGCTCCAGAAAAACTACAATTAAGTGATAAAGATATAGCCAAACTATCATATGCAGAGTTTAAAACACTGGCAATCAGGATGCTCATGGAAATTATTGAGTATGGTTGCAAAATAGAGGAAAAAGTGAAGGCTATGAAAAGTGAAATAAAGGAAAATGCAGAGGGAACCAACAGTGATAGGAAGGAAACTGGGACTCAAATCAACAGTTTGGAACAGAAGGAGGAAATAAACATTCAGCCAAAACAGATTGAAGAGACAAGAATTCAAACACATGAGGAGAGGGTTTTGAAACTCCAGGACAACTTTAAACTTTCCAACATCCGAGTCATAGGGGTGCCAGAAAGAGAAGAGGAAGCACAAGAAATTGAAAACTTATTTGAACAAATAATGAAAAAAACTTCCCTAATCTGGCAAAAGAAATAGACTCCAGGAAGTCCAGGAAGCCCAGAGAGTCTCAAAGAAGTTGGTCCCAAAGAATCTGGACCCAAAAAGGAACACACTAAGGCACATCATCATTAAGTTACCCAAGATTAAAGACAAGGAGAGAATCTTAAAAGCAGCAAGAGGAAAGGAAAGAGTTAACTACAAAGGAGTGTCCATAAGGCTATCAGCTGATTTCTCAAAAGAAACCTTGCAGGAAAGAAGGGGCTGGAAAGAAGTATTCAAAATCATGAAAGGCAAGGACCTACAACCAAGATTACTCTATCCAGCAAAGCCATCATTTAGAATGGAAGGGCAGATAAAGTGCCTCCCAGATAAGGTCAAGTTAAAGGAGTTCATCATCACCAAGCCCTTATTATATGAAATATTAAAGGGAGTTATCCAACAGAAGGAAGATGATCAAAAATATGAACAGTAAGATGACAATAAACTCACAACTATCAACAACTGAACCTAAGAAAGCAAACAAACAAACAAACAAAAAAAATGAAGCGAACTAAGCAAACAACAAGAATAGGAACAGATTCACAGAAATAGAGGTCACATGGAGGGTTGTCAGTGGAGAGTTGGAGGAGGAGAATGTACAGGGAATAAGAAGCATTAATGGTAAGTACAAAATAGACAAGAGGAGGTTAAGAATAGTATAGGAAATGGAGAAGCCATAGAACTTATATGTATGACCCATGGACATGAACTAAGGTGGGGGAATGATGGTGGAAGGGAGTACAGGACGGAAGAGAATAAAGGGGAGAAAAAATGGGACAACTGTAATAGCATAATCAATAAAATATATTAAAAAATGAACTCTTTGAATCATTAAAAGAAATCCTGTATGAATGTGACATTAAAGTTTTTCAAGTTTTTCACATTTCCAAAGTACACTAGCCTGTTTAAAACATTCTCTAAGCATTTCCTGGATCAGGCAGCTGGTATGAATTTAGTTCTTCGGTGACAGAGTTTCATGATTCAAAATTTGGCTAATATTCTATAGCAGTGTTTTGGGCAGTTTTTACTCTTACATCTATATTCCACCTACTGCATTTCTGATATTTTCCATTCTTGATATTTCTGTATTGACAAAGAACTTAAAGTTGTCATTGTCCATTAAGAAGTACTTTAAAAGTATTCTTCCTTATTTGCCACAGCTTTTTGAACCAATGTATTCATCAGTTGAATCTAACAGGTTTGACATGCAAAATTCACCAGATATGGTTTTAACTTACTTGGGTTTTATTTAAATACCTGTGCCAGGCTGCAACACATGGGCAGACATTCCATTTAATACTCACATACCGAAGCCTGGTTGAGAACAGGCTTTTCAATGCCTATCCTACGTGAAATTTTACCTTCCAACCTGACTGAAAATATAGAAATGAATATGTTCTTAAACATTTTGTTCCCAAAGCTAATTTTCTGCAAAAGAGTCCAAGTGTAATGTTTGATAATTAAGAAAACTTTTCTCACGTTATAAGTCAGCTTGCTTCCCTAGAGCAAATTTGACCCTATTCTGGATACCATTACAGGAACTGTAATATGTAGGGAACAGGACAATGAAAAGATTGTTTGAAAGTAAAATACTTCATGGTCTACAATGGTCATTCCCCTTGGTAAGACTTTCCTCTCAAAATTTTAAATAATTCCAATATGGCTATTATGTATACATATAACTAAATAAGTTTCACCCTGAACTTGCCCTTCAAGTTTTCCAGCTTCCTTCCTTAAGAAACCCACACAAGCAAAATCGTGAAAATAATACTCTGCTCTTTATTTTTTTGATTTTTAGGTTTTACAATTGTTCCAATTACTTCTCCATTTGCCCTCTCCACCCAGCCTGAACCCCAATTCCTTAGTCAATCACCATCCCATTGTCCATGTCCATGGGTCTTTCATATATGTTCCTTGACTAATCTCAACACATTTTTTTCAAACAGTCCTTCACCCCTTCCTCCCTCTTACCACTGTCAGTCTGTTCTGTGATTACATGCTTCTGATTCTATTTTGCTAATTAGTTTATTTTATTCATTACATTTTTCTTATAAGTGAGATCATATAGTATTTCTCTTTCACTGACTGACTTATTTCACTTAGCATGATAGTCTCCAGTTCCATCTAAGCTGTTGCAAAAGGCAGCAATTCCTTCATTCTTTTAGATGCCTACTATGCCATTGCACCACAGTTTTTCAATCCAATCATCTACCAATGGGCCCTAGAACCTTTCCAGCTCTTGGATATTCTAAATAGTACTGCTATGAACATAGTGGTGTTTAGTTCTTTTGAATTGGTGTATCAGGATTCTTAGGGTAAATTCCCAGCCATGGAATCACTAGGTCAAAAGGCAGTTCCATTTTTAATTTTTTGAGGAAATTCCACACTATTTCCCACAGTGGCTGCACCAGTCTTTATTCCCTCCAACAGTGAACTAGGGTTCCCTTTTCTCCACATCCTCCTCAGTGTTGTTGTTTGTCAGTGTGTTAGTGAAAATCATTTTGGCAAGTGTGAAGTGTATCTCATTGTGGTTTTAATTTGCATCTCTCTGGTGGCTAGTGATATTTAGCATATTTTCATATGCCTATAGGCCATCTCTATGTTTTCCCTGGAGAAGTGTCTTTTCAGGTTCTTTGCCCATTTTAAAAATTGGATTGTTTTTTCTTCCAGGTGCTGACTCTTATGAGTATTTTATATATTTTGGAGATTAAACCCTTGTCCAATATACCATTGGCAAATATATTCTCCCATACCATCAGTTCCATTGTCATTTTGATGATTTTTTAAGCTATGCAGAATATTTAAAATTTGATGTAGTCCCATTTGCTTATTTTTCCTTTATTTCCCTCCTTTTAGGAGATACATCAGCAAAAATATTGCTATGTGAGATATCTGAATTTTAATAAGTTTTCTGATAGGATTTTTATGGTATCATGACTTTCATTTAAGTCTTTTACTCATTTTTAGTTTGTTCTGGTGTATGGTATGAGCTGTTGATCTAGTTTCCCTTTCTTTCTTTCTTTGCATGCACCAGTCCAGTTCTCCCAACAGCATTTATTGAAGAGACTATTTTTACTCCATTATACATTCATGCACCCTTTGTCAAATATTGACTATAGAGATATGGGTTTATTTCTGGGCTCACTATTCTGTTCCACTGATCTACATGTATGTTCTTATACCAGTACCATGCTTTTTTGATTAGAGTGGCCTTGTATTATGATCTCAGGTTGAATGACCTCTCCAAGTTTTTCTCCTTTCTCAATATTTCTGCAGCTATCTTGGTTTTTTTCTTTTTCTTTCTGTATAAATTTTTGGAATATTTGTTCTAGATCTGTGAATTATGCATGGTATTTTAATAGGAATTGCACTGAATTCATAAATTGCTTTAGGTAGTATGGACATTTTAATGATGTTAATTCTTCCAATCAATGAACATGGTATAAGCTTCCCCTTATTTGTATTTCTTCCTCAATTTCTTCAGTGTTCTATAGTTTTCCAAGTATACGCCTTTTACCTCCTTGGTTAAATTTATTCCTAGGTACATTTCTTTATTGTTGCTATAATAAATAGGACTTTTCTTGTTTTTTCCTTCTGATAGTACAAAAATGTCATCAATTTCTAAATATTGACTTTGCATCCTACTACTTTACTGAATTCACTTAATACATCAAGTAGTTTTTTGGTGGAGTGTATAGGGTTTTCTATGTCCATTATCATGCTGTTGGCAAATATGGCAGTTTTAATTCCTCCTACCCAATTGGGATGCCTTTTATTTATTTTTCTTGTCTGATCACTGTGGCTAAAACTGCCAGTACTATATTGAATAAGAGTGGTGAAAGCAGATACCTTGTCTGCTCCTGATCTTAATGGAAAAGTTTTCAATTTTTGCCCATTGAGTATGAGGTTGGCAATAGGTTTTTCATATATGGCCTTTATTATGTTGAGGTATGCTCTCTTTATTCCCACTTTCCTGAGTGTTTTTATTTTAAATGGCTGCTGATTTTATCGAATGCTTTTCTGCATCTATGATATGATCATGTGATTTTTGTCCTTCATTTTATTTATTTATTCATGAATATTTTACCATCCTTGCAACCCTGGAATAAATCCCACTTGATCATGGTATATAATTTGTTAGTATTTTGCTGGATCTGGCTTGCTAATATTTTGTTGAGAATTTTAGCATCTATGTTTATCAGAGATATTGGCCTGTAATTTTCTTTCTTTGTTGTGCTTCACATGGTTTTGGGATAAGGATTATACTAGTCTCCTAATAGAGTTTGAGAGTCTACTCTCTTCTTGAATTTTATTGGCATAATTTGAGAATAGGTGTTAGTTCTTCTTTGAATGTTTGATAAAATTCGCTTGTGAAGCCATCTGGTCCAGGGCTCTCCTGTGTCAGGAGATTTTTAATTACTGCTTCATTTTTGCTGATTGTTGTTAGTATTCAGGTTTCCTGCTTCTTCTTTATTCAATTTTGGAAGATTGTATGTTTCTAAAAATTTATCCATTGCAACCAGTTTGTTCAGTTTTTTAGCACGTATTTGTTCATAGTAATTTCTTAGTCCTTTGTATTTCTGTGGTATCAGTTGTTACTTTTCCTCTTTCATTTCTGATTGTATTTATTTGGGTCTTCTGTTTTATTTTTTTCTTGATGAGTCTGGTTTAAAATTTGTCAATTTTGTTTAACTTTTCAAAGAAACAGCTCCTGGATTCATTGATTTAAAAAAAAATTAATTAAATTTTTGTCATTTAATTCTGCTCTAATCTTGGTTATTTCTTTCCTTCTACTAGTTCTGGACTTTGTTTATTGTAATTTCTCTAGTTCTTTTAGATGCAGGGTTAGGTTGTTTACTTGAAATTTTTCTATTTTCTTTAGTTAAACCTATACTGCTATGAATTTTCCTCTCAGGACTGCTTGTGTCCCATAGGTTATGGGTTGTTGTGTGTTCATTTTCATTTTCTTCCAGGTACTTTTTGATTCCTCCCTTGATTTTATTGTTAACCCATTCATTATTTAATAATATGTTATTTAGCCTTCATGTATTTGAATGTTTTTGTTTTTTTCTTGAAGTTGGTTTCTAGTTTCAAGCCATTGTGATCTGAAAAAATACTTGTTATGATTTCAATTTTCTTGAATTTGTTAAGGCTTGTTTTGTGTCCTACCATGTGTTCTACTTTGGAAACAATCCATATACATTTGAAAATAATATATATTTTACTTATTTGGGATGAAATAGTCTGTAAATAACAATTAGGTACATTTGATGTAGAATGTCATTTAATGCTGTGATATCCTTGTTGATTTTTTGCTTGAAAGATCTGCCCATTGTTTATACTGGGGTGTTAAATTCTCCTGTAATGACTGTATTACTATCAATCTCTTTCTTAAAGTCCTCTAGAGTTTTCTTTATATAGTTAGGTGCTCCTATATTGGTTGAATAAATATTTACAAGGGCTATATCTTCTTGTTGGACTATTCCCTTAAGTATTATGTAGTGACTTCTTTTGTCTCTTGTTATGGCCTTTGTTTTGAAGTCTATTTTGACTAAGAATTGCTACCCCAGGTTCTTTTTTTATGTCTATTTGAAAGGGTGGAATATTTTCTCCACCCTTTCATTTTCAGCTTGTGTGGATCTTTCATTCTGTGGTGTGGGTTGAGTTTTCTTTTTTTTAAGTATATTTTATTGATTATGGTATTACAGTTTTCCCAATTTTCCCCCTTTATCCCCCCTCCACCCTGCACTCCCCAACCCTTCAGCTTCCCTCCACTTAGTTCATGTCCATGGGTTGTACATACAAGTTCTTTGAGTTGTCTGTTTCCTATACCATTTTTGACCTCTCCCGTCTATTTTATGCCTACCAATTATGCTTCTTATCTGTACCTTCCCTCCCATTCCTCCTTTCATCCTCCCCACTGAAATCTCTCCATGTCATGTCCATTTCTTTCAGTCTGTTCCAGTTCTAGTTGTTTGCTTAGTTTTTGTTTTCATTGTTTCTCTTTTCTTTTAGGTTCATTTGTTGATAGTTGTGAGTTTGTGGTCATTTTACTGTTCATATTTTTTATCTTCTTTTTCTTAGATAAGTCCCTTTAACATTTCATATAATAACAGCTTAGTGATGATGAACTCCTTTAACTTGACCTTATCTGGGAGGCACTTTATCTGCCCTTCCATTCTAAATGAAAGCTTTGCTGGATAGAGTAATCTTGGATGTATGTCCTTGCCTTTCATGCCTTTCAATATTTCTTTCCAGCCCCTTCTTTCCTGCAAGGTTTCTTTTGAGAAATCAGCTGATAGCCTTATGGACACTCCTTTGTAGTTAACTCTTTCCTTTCCTCTTGCTGCTTTTAAGATTCTCTCCTTATCTTTAATCTTGGGTAACTTAATGATGATGTGCTTTTGTGTGTTCCTTTTTGGGTCCAGATTCTTTGGGACCAACTTCTTTGAGACTCTCTGGGCTTCCTGAACTTCCTGGAAGTCTATTTCCTTTACCAGATTGGAGAAGTTTTCTTTCATTATTTCTTCAAATAAGTTTTCAATTTCTTGTGTTTCCTCTTCTCCTTCTGGCACCCTTATAATTTGGATATTAGAACATTTCGAGTTGTCAAAGAGGTTCAAAAGTCTCTCTTCATTTTATGAATTCTTGTCTCTTCATTGTGTTCCAGTTGGATCTTTATTTCTTCCTTTTGTTCCAAATTGTTGATTTGAGTCTTGGTTCCCTTCCTGTCACTGTTGGTTCCCTGAATATTTTGCTTTATTTCATTTTGGGTATCTTTCATTTGTTCTTTCATTTTTCAACCAAGCTCAATCAGTTCTGTGAGCATTTTGATTACAGAGCTTTAAATTCTCCACCAGACAGGTTGGCTGTCTCCTCATGGCTTAGCTCTCTTTCTGAAGTTTTGCTCTGTTCTTTCATTTGGGCCCTATTTCTTTGTCTCGGGGCACCTGTTAAGTTGTAAGGGGGCAGGGCCTTAGGTTTTCACCAGGGCAAGGCAACCTTCCTTGCTGTGCTATGGCACTGCCTGTGGGGGAAGGGCCAGAGAGGGAACAATGCTGCTCACCTGCTCAGCTCTAGCCCACTTTTCAATGAACTCTTATGTGAGACTTGGAGTTTCTCCTGCCGTGGCAGCCACTGTAGTCCACAGCCCACTCTGGGTCTCAGTTTCTCCTTAAATCAGCCCCACCTGAGCAATCTGCTGCCTCACTATAACCAGTCCGGCTGGCAGGGTTGCTGCCTTGCTGTGATTTCTCTCTGTCCTCACCTTACCGGTCTGGTTGTTCTGGTTGACTATTTTTTAATTCCTTTTTTTTTTTTTTAATTTATTTATTGTTATTTAATTACAGTTGTATGCCTTTTCCCCCCATCCCTTCACCCCACCCCAGGTGAACCCACTTCCCTCCCCCCTCTCCACCCTCCCCCTTGGATTTGTTCATGTGTCCTTTATAGTAGTTCCTGTAATCCCCTCTACCCACTGTCCCCGCCCCCACCCCCCACCCCCGCCCTTGCTATTGTTACATTGTTCTTAACTTCAATGTCTCTGGTTATATTTTGTTTGCTTTTTCCTTCTATTGCTTATGTTCCAGTTAAAGGTGAGATCATATGGTATTTGTCCCTCACTTCCTGGCTTATTTCACTTAGCATAATGCTCTCCAGTTTCATCCATGCTGTTGCAAAGGGTATAAGCTCCTTCTTTCTCTCTGCTGCGTAGAATTCCATTGTGTAAATATACCATAGTTTTTGGATCCACTCGTTTGCTGATGGGCACTTCGGTTGCTTCCAGTACTTGGCTATTGTAAATTGTGCTGCTATGAACATTGGGGTGCACAGATTCTTTTGGATTGGTGTTTCAGTGTTCTTAGGGTATAATCCCAGCAGCGGAATTACTGGGTCAAAGGGCAGTTCCATTTTTAGTTTTCTGAGGAAATTCCATATTGTTTTCCACAGTGGCCTCACCAGTCTGCATTCCCACCAACAGTGCACGAGGGTTCCCTTTTCTCCGCATCCTCTCCAACATTTGTTTGTGGATTTGTTTATGTTGGCCATTCTGACTGGTGTGAGATGATACCTCATTGTGGTTTTAATTTGCATCTCTCTGATGGCTAGTGATGCTGAGCATCTTTTCATATGTCTCTGGGCCTTCTGTATGTCTTCCTTGGAGAAGTGTCTGTTCAAGTCCTTTGCCCATTTTTTAATTGGGTTGTTTGTCTTCCTGGAGTGGAGTCATGTGAGTTCTTTATATATTTTGGAGATCAGGCCCTTGTCTGAGGTATCATTGGCAAATATGTTTTCCCATATTGTTGGTTCTCTTTGTAATTTGGTGCTGTTTTCTTTAGCCATGCAGAAGCTTTTTATTTTGATGAGGTCCCATTTGTTTACTCTTTCCTTTATGTCCCTTGCTTTAGGGGATGTGTCTGTGAGGATGTTGCTGCGTGGAATGTCTGAGATTTTCCTGCCAATGTTTTCCTCAAGGACTTTTATGGTGTTACGGCTTATATTTAAGTCTTTTATCCATCTTGAGTTTATTTTCGTGTATGGCGTAAGTTGGTGATCGAGTTTCATTTTTTTGCACGTAGCTGTCCAGATCTCCCAACACCATCTGTTGAAGAGACTGTTTTTGCTCCATTTTATGCTCCTGCCTCCTTTGTCAAATATTAATTGATCGTATAGATTTGAGTTTATTTCTGGGCTCTCTATTCTGTTCCATTGGTCTATGTGCCTGTTTTTATGCCAGTACCAGGCTGTTTTGATTACCGTGGCCTTGTAATACAGTTTGATATCAGGTATTGTGATACCTCCTGCTTTGTCCTTCTTTCTCAAAATTGCTGCTGCTATTCGAGGTCGTTTATGGTTCCATATGAATTTCTGCAATGTTTGTTCTATATCTGTGAAATATGTCATGGGTACTCTAATAGGGATTGCATTGAATCTATAAATTGCTTTGGGTAGTATGGCCATTTTGATGATGTTAATTCTTCCAATCCATGAACATGGTACATGCTTCCATTTGTTTGTATCTTCCTTAATTTCTTTCTTCAGTGTTGTGTAGTTTTCTGAGTACAGGTCTTTTACCTCCTTGGTTAGGTTGATTCCTAGGTACTTTATTTTTATTGTTGCTATATCGAATGGGATTTTTTTCCTGATTTGTGTTTCTGCAGTTTCGTTGTTGGTGTACAGGAATGCCTTTGATTTCTGGGTATTGACTCTGTATCCAGCTATTTTGCCAAATTCATTTATTAGGTCGAGTAGTTTTTGAGTGGAGTCTATAGGGTTTTCCATGTACACTATCATGTCGTCTGCAAACAGTGACAGTTTCATTTCCTCCTTTCCAATTTGGATGCCTTTTATTGCTTTTTCTTGTCTGATTGCTGTGGCTAGGACTTCCAATACTATGTTGAATAGGAGTGGTGAGAGAGGGCATCCTTGTCTTGTTCCTGATCTTAGTGGGAAAGCTCTAAGTTTTTGTCCATTGAATGTGATGTTGGCTGTAGGTCTCTCATATATGGCCTTAATTATGTTGAGGACTGCTCCCTTTATTCCCACTTTGCTGAGTGTTTTTATCAGAAATGGGTGCTGTATCTTATCGAATGCTTTTTCCGCATCTATTGATATGATCATGTGATTTTTGTCTTTGCTGTTGTTGATGTGATGTATTATGTTTATTGATTTGCGAATATTGTACCATCCTTGCATCCCTGGGATGAATCCCACTTGGTCATGGTGGATGATCTTTTTAATATATTGCTGGATGCGGTTTGCTAATATTTTGTTGAGAATTTTAGCGTCTATGTTCATCAGCGATATTGGCCTGAAGTTTTCTTTCTTCGTTGTGTCTTTATCTGGTTTTGGGATTAGGATGATGTTGGCTTCATAAAAAGAGTTTGGGAGTCTTCCATCAGTTTGGATTTTTTCGAATAGTCTGTGAAGGATAGGGGTTAGTTCTTCCTTAAATGCTTTGTACAAATCTCCTGTGAAACCATCTGGTCCAGGGCTTTTGTGTGATGGGAGTTTCTTGATGACTGCTTCAATTTCCTTTGCTGATATTGGTCTGTTCAGGTTTTCTGCTTCTTCTTCAGTCAGTTTTGGAAGATTATATTTTTCTAGAAATGTGTCCATTTCATCTAGGTTTTCAAATTTCTTAGCATATAGGTCTTCATAGTAATTTCTTACGATCCTTTGTATTTCTGTGGTATCAGTTGTAATCTCTCCACTTTCATTTCTAATTCTGTTTATTTGGATCCTCTCTCTTTTCTTCTTGATAAGCCTACTTAAAGGCTTGTCGATTTTGTTTATCTTTTCAAAGAACCAGCTTCTGGATTCATTGATCCTTACAATTGTGCTTTTAGTCTCTATGTCATTTAGTTCTGCTCTGATCTTGGTTATTTCCTTCCTTCTGCTTGCTCTGGGCTGTCTTTGTTGTTGTTCCTCCAGTTCTTGTAGGCGTAGGGTTAGGTTGTTTGTGTGAACTGTTTCTAACTTCTTAAGGTAGGCCTGTATTGCTATGAACTTCCCTCTCAGGACTGCCTTTGCTGTGTCCCATAGGTTTTGGGTTGTTGTGAGTTCGTTTTCATTTGTTTCGAGGAAGTTTTTGATTTCTTCCCTAATCTCGTTCTTGACCCATTCATTGTTTAATAGCATGCTATTCAGTCTCCATGATTTTTAGTGTTTTGGGTTTTTACCCTTGGGGTTGGTTTCTAGTTTCAGACCCTTGTGGTCAGAGAAGATGCTTGATATGATTTCAATTTTCTTGAATTTGTTGAGGGTTGCTTTGTGTCCTATCATGTGGTCTATCTTTGAAAAAGTTCCATGGACACTTGAAAAGAATGTGTATTTTGCTTCTTTGGGATGAAAAGCTCTGTATATATCAGTTAAGTCCATTTCCTCTAGGGTATTGTTAAGTGACACAATATCTTTGTTAATCTTTTGTTTGGAAGACCTGTCCATTTTTGATAGTGGGGTGTTAAAATCCCCTACTATAATTGTGTTGCTGTCAATATCTTTCTTGAAATCCTCCAAGATTTTCTTTATGTATTTGGGTGCTCCTATGTTGGGTGCATATATATTTATAATGTTTATGTCTTCTTGGTGGATTCTTCCTTTGAGTATTATGAAGTGACCTTCTGGGTCTCTCTTTATGGCCCTTCTTTGGAAGTCTATTTTGTCTGATATGAGTATTGCTACCCCTGCTTTTTTTTCCTGTCCGTTTGCTTGGAAAATTTGTTTCCAGCCCTTCACTTTCAGTCTGTGTAAGTCTTTTGTCCTGAGATGGGTTTCTTGTAGGCAGCATATGTGTGGGTCATGTTTTCTTATCCATTCAGCTGTTCTATGTCTTTTGATTGGAGCATTTAATCCATTTACATTTAAGGTTATTATCGATAGGTAGTTATTCATTGCCATTATTTCCTACCTGTGTTCCTCTGTCTTTCTCTTTTCCTTCTTTTCCTTAAAGCAGTCCCTTTAGCATCTCTTGCAGAGCTGGTTTGGTGGAGCTGTATTCTTTTAGACTTCTTTTGTCTGGGAAGCTCTTTATTTGGTCTTCTATCTTGATTGAGAGCCTTGCTGGGTAAAGTAGTCTTGGTTGGAGGCCTCTGGTTCTCATTACTTGGAATATTTTTTGCCATTCTCTTCTGGCTTGGAGCGTTTCCGTTGAGAAGTCAGTTGCTAACCTTATTGGGGCTCCCTTGTATGTTACTTCCTTTTTCTCCCTTGCTGCCTTTAAGATCCTCTCTTTGTCTTGGAAATTTGCCATTTTAATTATGATGTGTCTTGCAGTGGGTCTCTTTGGGTTCCTCTTGTTTGGGACTCTCTGTGATTCCTGGATTTGGGTGACTTTTTCTCTCCTCAGATTAGGGAAATTTTCCATCATTACTTTTTCAAACAGGTTTTCTATCCCTTGCTCTTCTTCTTCTCCTTCTGGTATTCCTATTATACGGATATTGTTACGTTTCATGTTGTCCTGCATTTCCCTTATTGCCTCTTCATTCTTTCTGAGCCTCTTTTCCTTTTCTTGCTCCTTCTGGGTGTTTTTTTCTACTTTATCCTCCAGCTCGCTGATCCGATCCTCTGCTTCATCAAGTCTGCTTTTAATTCCTTCTACTGTGTTCTTCAATTCAGAAATTGTATTCTTCATTTCCTCTTGGCTCTTGTTGATATTTTCTATTTCCTTTTTCATGTTGATATAGTTTGCAGTGAGTTCATTGTAGTTTCCTTGTAGTTTCTGGTAGTTCTCTTTGAGCTCAGAGAGCTCAGTGAGCTTCCTGATGACCATTGCTTTGAACTCAGTATCTGATAGTTGACTTGCCTCTTTTTCGGTTAGTATTCTTTCTGAGACTTCCTCCTTTCCTTTCATTTGGGAATTGTTTCTTTGTCTTCCCATTGTTTGTGAGGCTCTTCTTGTTGGCCTCTGCTTCTTAAATTGCTTTGTTCTGAATCCCTGGGTTTATGATATGAACTTCTATGGTAGAATGCCAATGGGATTCGGTGGTGCTGTCTCCTTACTCTCCTGTGCTCACTGGTCTTGAGCTGACGTTTATGTGTTTAACACGGTCTAACTCTAGTCTTTTCAGCACTCCAGGTTTTGTTGTGGCACCTGTGGGAAAAATAGAAAGGGGGGGAGAAAGAAAAGGAAAAAACAAACAAACAAACAAACAAACAAACAAAACCAAAATGGGAAGGAGGGAAAAAGGAAATAGGAAAGGAGGAAAGGAAGGAAGGAGGGAAGAAGGAATAAAGAAAGATCGGAGGCAAGATAAGAAGGAATTTTAACAAAAATTAAAACATAGAAATAGATAAAAGAAGGCAGGAAGAAGACATAAAAATGGTAAAGGATGGGAGGAAGAAGGAATGAAAGAAAAAAAAGAGAGAGAGAGGAAGAAGGAGTTCAGGGGGAAAGGAAAAGGAAAAAAAAAAGGGAAAAAAAAATCTTCTGTTGGCTTTAAACCATTCAGGTTATTTCTGCTGTTGTCCTGTCTGTGCAACGGGAGGGGGTGGTTGGAAGGATTGGTTTCACTTTTCTTCCTTCCTGGGTCACACTCTTCACTGTTTTGTAGGTGTGGTCCCTGGCAGGCAATCAGGCCGTTGATCAGCCAATCCAGCAGCTTTGTTCTTGGGACACCGAGCGGCCGATCCAGCCGCTTTGGCTCGGGGCGCGTGCGCGCGCAGCAGGGGAATCCAGCCGCTTCGGGTTTGTGACGTTATTTGGGCTCTGAGCGCGCAGCCGGCCGACCGATCGAGCGGCCCAGGCTAGGGAGGCTGGCGCACCGCAAGCTGCTGGTTCAGCCGGCTTGGTGTTACGACTCTAGCCAGCCTCTTTGTGCTTGGGAAACGCGCATCCAGCCGGCCCTACGCTTGGTGAGCGCGCAGCCCGCCGCGGAGCCAGAGGCTCTATGCTTGGGGGCCCGATCCAGCCGCCTGGGGCTTGAGACTCTCGGGTGGGCGGGGCTGCCCTGGGACCGAATCACGTGGTACTCGGTTCCGAGGTTTTGGGTCTGTGGGTGGAGCAGCTAGCCTCAGCTCCAAATGATCTCGGGGGTTTCAGGTGTGGGTGCCCCTCCGGGGTTTCATGTATGGGCCCCGTTCGCTAATCTGCGCGCGCGCGCGCGCGCGCAACCGTGCGCAACCGGACCTCAGGTGAGCGCCGGTGCTGCTTATCCCGCCTTCCGCGTTCGCAGTCCTGGGGCAGAAGGGGGAGGGGCGCCAGGGTCCTCGGCCACCACCGAGAGTTCTCTAACTAGCCCCTGAGTGTCTCTATTTTCTTTTTCTTTTTGAGAAATTCCTCCTTTTCAAGCCCCCCTGGTCCAATCAAGCACCTGGCTGCTCACAGCGCAGCCTGGCCCTCTCCCAGGACTCCTGCAGCAGCCCCTGCGCCAGGGCTGGCGCCTCTGCAGCCCTTGTACCGCGCGGTCCCAGTTCCCGGGGACCTTATTGTCCTTGAGCACTCTTCTTACCGTCAGATCTTTCAATGTCCTCTATCTTTGGTCTCTAATCTTCGTATATGCTGGAGTACTGTTGGCTGTTCGCTCTGCTCCTCAGATCAGCTAGGTATTTCCCTGGCGCTGAGGGGAAGTGGATTCCGCTCCCACCTATGTTGCCGCCATCTTCCCCAAGCCTTAATTCCTTGATTGTCTGAGTTCCATGCAGCTTGATTTTCTGGCACTTGGGGTTGTTTATTGACTTTAGATTGGTTATTGTCCTCCTTTTGGTTGTGCAAGTAAGTGAAGGGTTTTTACCTATGCCTCCATCTTGGCCAGAACTCTGGGTTGAGTTTTCTTGTCCAGCTACCGTATGTGTTTTGTTTGGGGTCATTTAACCCATTTACATTTAAGGTTGTTATACATAGGTGTATATTCATTGCCATTTTTTCACTTTGTACTTATGTTCTTCCTTCTCTTACAAATTTTTTTGGGCGGAGGGGTTTGGAAAGCTCTTTATTTCTCCTTATGTTTTGAATGAGAGCCTTGCTGAATAGAGTAGTATTGTTTGCAGGCCCCTGCTTTTTATTACTTGGACTATTTTGTTCCTGTCCCTTTTGGCTTATAGTGTTTCTGTTAAGAAATGAGATGGTAGCTTTATTGGAGCTCCCTTGTATGTTACTAGCTATATCTCCCTTGTTGCCTTTTAGATTCTCTCTTTGTCTTTAAATTTTGCCATTTTTATTTTGATGTGTATTGGAGTGAGCTCTTTGGGTTCATCTTGATTGGGACCCTCTGTGCTTCTTAAACTTGAATAACTTTTTCCCTCAACAAGTTAGGGAATTTTTCTGTCATTTTTTCAAACAAGTTTTCTATTCCTTGCTCATTTTCTTCTCCTTCTGGTATCCAAATAATGTAAATATTGTTATGTTTCATATTGTGCCAAAGCTCGCTTAAACTATCTCTGTTCTTCCTTAGTTTTTTTGTTTTGTTTTTTTGTTCTGACTGGATGCTTTTTTTCTACCTTGTCTTCCAACTTGATGATTTGATCCTCTGCTTCATCTAGCCTGATTTTAATCCCTTCTAGTGTACTCTTCTTTTCAGATATTGTATTCTTTATTTCCACCTGGTTCTTATTTATAATTTCTATGTCCTTTTTCATACTGATGTAGTCCATAAAGGTCCTTGTAGTTTTCACTAAGTTCCTTGAGCATCTTTATAACCATTACTTTGAACTCTATGTCTGATAAATTGCTTGTCTCAATTTAATTTAGCTTTTTTTTCTGGGGATCCATTTTTTCCTTTCATTGGGGGTTGTTTCTCTGTCTCTCCATCTTAGGTGACACTTTTTTGTTTGTTTCCGTGTATTAGATTGATCTGCTTTGACTCCCTCTCTTTGTAGGGTTGCCTTCTGTGGTAGGAGTTCTGTGGGACTCCCTGGTGCATTCTCCCCCATCACCTCTGCTGTTTTACAGGTGCTGACAGAACAAAACAAAACAACACAGAAAGCAAAACCCACACCAGCAAAAAGAGCTTCCCCAACTTCAGCAATATCAAGGACAAATGAGTGGACATTATTAAAGGTGGAAAGTGAATAATAGTATTATAAGAAAGATAAAAAAGAATACGAGATGACTAAATATAAGAAAATGCTTTTAAAAGGGTAGAAGGAGGAGAAATAATAAGATTAGGGAATAGAAACAGGGTGAAAAAAGGGCAAAACTAAATTCTAAAATGTAAATAAGAAAGGGAAGAAAGAAAGAAAAATGGAGCAAAAGAAGGGAAGAATAAAATATGAGGTTTGAAATAATAATAAAAAAGAAAAAATATGGAAAAATGGAACAAAATTGAGGAAAAACAACAGCCACGAAATATCAGTGACAAATGAGCAAAGATCAACAAAGGTGGACAGTGAATAAGCATATTATAAGACAGAAAAAACAACATGAGATGACCAAAGGACAGAAAATTGATTTAAAAGAATAAAATGAGAAGAAACAATAGGAGTAAGGAATAGAAAAAAAAAGCCAAAGAAAGGGAAAATAAATTAAATCAAAAGTAAGAAAGGGAAAGAAGAAAAAGTAAGACAATGGAAAAATAAAATACAAAACTTGAAACAAAAAAGATAGTAAACTAATAGGAACAAAATTGAAGAAAAAGAAAGAAATGTTAAAAATCTACTGAAGGAAATAAACATGCAAACAATGAAAAAGTACGAGGTAGAAATTGTCCCAGTAGAGTCTAGTGCTTGGCTGCAGTCCTCTCCTGCTAGATCTGACTCTGGCAATGTCAGGCATTGTCCTGTCTAGCTCTAGGCATCCTGCTTTAGTCTATAAACTATAGACTAAAGACAGGCTTTAGACTGTATGTGGCTGTCTCCTTCAGGCTTGGTGGCACCTGGGATGATTCTCATCGCTCTGCCCTGCTGTCTTTTCATCAGCAACAAGACCTATGGATGGGTCATCCAATGTCTGAAAGCACATAGGTAACACCTCTACCTGCTTCTATCTGCAGTTCTGCCATTAGTCTTAGCCTCACTACTGACCTGTCTATTTCCGAGAGGGCTTCTGGTGCATTTGGGAGGATGGGGCCCCTGGATCTCCTCTTGGAGAAGGTGTTCAGACTTCAGGGAAGATGGTGGTATGTTTTTCCACCACTGCACCATATGTCTTAGTCTGTCCCAGATTATTTCCAATAACGTATGGTTTCTGATGAGTTAGCTGTCCATTTTGCGTGAGGGGTTAATCTGTGAAAAAGGGTCAGCTCTTTCCTTCCAGGTGCTGATGTAGGCTCTGTACGAGAGCTGAGGCTGGGAGGGAATTGGAGGGGTGCTTAATTCACCTCACTACATCAATTTCCATACTCTCTATACATCTGGTTTCAGTGGAATAAGGCCCAAGGAACCAGCATGTCTTGTCACAGCTGAGAAAAGTTCAGAAAGGTTGCCCCTTAGAGTCTCCCTTTCTTTCCTCTGTGGAAATGCACCCAGCACTTCCTGAGGCTGGCTGGATTATTCCACAGGAAGGGAATAGGCATGCTTTTCCCTTCCTAGATGTTTTTACTCTGTGGTGGTGGGGTGTGCCTGGCTGCAAAGAATCTCTGGTGCTCAACTCCTGCCCATCTAATTTTTAGCCCATTGTCTTTGCTGGAGATGCAGTCCTGAACTCTGTGTTCTGCAAAGCCCTCTATCTTCTAGCTGAGCTGGGCAGGGCCCAGCAAACTCCGTTTTCAAAACTCTCTGAATTCCCTATCCAGCTTGATTCAGTGGGAATGAACTGCACTTTTA
This sequence comes from Desmodus rotundus, assembly GCF_022682495.2. NCBI lineage: Eukaryota > Metazoa > Chordata > Mammalia > Chiroptera > Phyllostomidae > Desmodus > Desmodus rotundus. Next base: position 56,091,365 of record NC_071394.1, on the reverse strand, counting down.
ATCTGCTCTCTCCTGGATAAGCAGTTGTGTGTATGGTCTTTGCCCAGCCACATTTCAGCTCCTTTTTAAAAAGACTGTATGTGGTACCCATACTGCTGTATTGAGTCACTATCTGGTTCTCTGCACATACCCCATTCACAGAAAGCTGGCTGCAGCTTTCATGGTCACAGCTGGCTGCAGACTGCTGGTACTTTTGACAGACCCAGGTGCAGCAACTGATCATTTTAGGAGATTAAGTCTCTATTTGGAGTTCTCCAGGTTGGTGCTACCATTATAGACATTTTGCTCATTGTGTGTGTCTAACCTGGGTCTCCCACACTCCATATATCCTCCTAAAGCTTTTCCAGTTAGGCTGGAGGATCCCTACGTGGGGCTAGGGCCCCTGCTCTGAGATGGGAGGGAGCTCCTAAACTGGATTTCTGTCTGGTCTCTCTGCTGCTGCAGGTGCCATGCACAAGGCATTTCCCCTTCAACTTACAACAGCTCCTTACCATATGGTTATAAAGCATCTTCTGTACTCCTTGCCTTCAAAACTTCATGTCAGCTAAGATTCTGTTGATTGTTGGTGTTGACTGACAGAAGATCAGCCGAAAATCCAAGTTGGGGGCAACGGTGAGTGGATTCAGCTTCCACTCCTCAGCTGCCATCTTCAACCCCCTTACTCTGCTCTTTTAAACAGTGCTACCTGCCTTCTTCAATCTCCTCACAAGAATTGTATCCAAATGTTTCTTATGTTATTGTGATAAATGTACTTTATTGCTAATTCATAAATAACATTGCAATAATTTTACCTTTTTGTGCTTGCTTTGGTATTAATAATTGGTTTGTGTCTTCTCTCTTCCTTTTCCTCTTCCTCCTCCTCCACCTCTTTTTCTTCTTCTCCTCCTCCTCCTCCTTCTTCTCTTCACCTATATTCTCATTAGCTGTACCAAGTTTGTCTTAAAGAAAATCTAAAATTTTCTGAACTTAAATATTTACCATGACACTCAGGCCCTAAATGATCTTGCTCCTGTGACCTCTCCAGCCTCATTTGAGCCATTTGGCCTTTGAGTCCCTCCACCTCACCAGTCTGCATTCTCCTTCCCCACCACCCCTCATCCACTGGCTGTGGAATTCAGTCCCAAGTTTCTCTCTCTTTGGATGCTTTTCAAGTTCTCTTGTCTCCTTCTTTGCTGCTAACATTTTTTATCCTTTAACATCAAGATAAAGTACATATTCCTGAGAAAAATGCTTCATAATATTTCAAATTAGATTAGGTGCCTCCATTTTATCTTCTGAAATTTATATTTGAGATGCAGATGGGAGTGAATTTGGATGCACTCAATAAAATACAAATAAAAACCACCCTAACTGTTCAGTATAGTTCATGTGGGTTTCCTTCCTATAGAGCACTGTCAATAGAACACAGGAAGCCCACACCAGCAGCAGTATTTTAATAACCTATTTACTTGTGTCCAATATAATTGTTATATTTATCTAAGTGACACATGAACATAACTTAGAGAATAATACAATTTTACAAGTCTTGGAAGGAAAAGAGCAGTGTACCATCTATCCCTCCAATAACTCATGCTTAAACAGCAATTTATTTTAATACTTTTGTCACTTCTCTTGGTGATTTCCTCCATATTTCTGAAAAGATTTTGCTGTATTGCTACTCCCTACAATTTTAACTTTTCTATTGCCTTTTAGTATGAATGATGAGGGCTTACTTCTCTCTCACCCTTTTGTACCCTGCCTGTTCCACACTTCTTATTCTCCCCAAAACATCATATTAAAACTCTGGTTAAATCCATATTTTAAAATGCAATGTGCATATTATTATAAAATACACCTAAAAAGTAAGTCATAAATGATATTAATTATTTTTCCTTTTCTAGTCTCCATTTAGTTTTCTTTAATTGGATCCTTCCTTCCTTTTCTCCTTTCTTTCTTCTCTCCCTCCATTCTCCCCCTTTCTCTCTCTGTCTTTTTTTTTTTCCTTTTTTCTTTTTATCCTGTTTGGAAAGTGTTTGGAATCTATGTGTAAGTTTATAAAACACACATTTTGGGGGGTTGTGTCCATTTCATTGTTTTAAAGAAAATCTTCCAAAATCTTCTGACCCGATGCTTCAATCAGTACTGACTGCTTCTTAGGTCTCTCCCTTTGATTATTCTTCCTGTTTCTAGATCTCATGTCTTTTTCTCAGTCTATTCTCTCATTTGATGGGATTTTGTTCCTTAATGGAGTCTATATGAGTTAATATTTCAGCTCTTTCTTGCCTAAAAATGTATATTTATTTTACTCTTACACTAGATTAATAATTTGTCATGGGATAGAATTCCTGGTTGAATATCAGTTATCAGATTTATAAAGGGAAATTGTTTTCTAGTTTTCAGTATTGCTAATAAGAAGCAATATCATTCTGATACTTGATCTTTTGTATGAAAAATTTTTTCTCTTTTCTGGCAACCCACAGCATTTTTTTATTGTGTGCAGGATTCTGGGTTTTCACATTGAGTTGTCTTGATTGTAGATTTTTATCCATTTTTCTTGGCAGTTAGTAACAAATTTCTTTTTGAAAATATGTATTCCAGTGCTAAAAACTATCTTGAATGATTTTTGATGATTTTTTTGCCTCAGTTTTCCTCATTGACATTCCTTTGTGACTTAAATTACTTAGGTGTTAGAACCCTGGATTGGTTCTTTAATGTTTTATATTTCTATTTTTACTCATTTTCAATTTGAAAATTTTTAAATATATTTCCTTTATTTTATATATTTCCTCATATTACTTTCCATTTATTTTTATGCTATTATATTTTCCCTAAATCTTTTCCTTTTTTTTTTTTTACTTTTTATGTGTTTAGGTGTTTTCTATGGATGCATATTTTTCTTTCTTATATTTCTTAGACAATTGTTCTATTTTTTGTTTTCATTCCTAACATGTTTGCCTTTTCTTCAAAATTTGTTTTTATTATTTTCTTCCCGTATCAGAGATTTTCCTCAAGTGTTTGTGACCTGTGATAATGTGCTCATATTTAAGAGTAGGACACTATCAGTTGTTTAGTGCCTTTGGGTAAATTTATAACACTTAACTAACTTTGGGTTCTACTATAGAATAAACTTAGTTGGGTAGATTCTTTGGATACTCTCCCACATGAGTATCTTTAGATTTGTTTGTTTTATTATGTTTTTTCATTCTGGTTAAATTCCCCTAAGAAACAACTTCTAATCTTTAGCCTGGTGGTTAAATATCTGGCAGCTTCTTAGAGTCTGCTAATTAGTTATTAACTTAAGAGTTTTCAAGCTTATGTATATTTCCTCCTTTTTTAGTTAATACCTTGGAAGTAACTTTATTATTATTGTATTTATATTGTGGGAGACAGCAGACAAAAATTCATGGGTTCATCTTGCCAACCGTAAATAGCAGTATACTTACTTGTTTCTCAGAACAGGAGACATGACAGTTGAAAACACTTCTATAGTCCCAATGAAAATGGATACTCAGCCTTAATCAGAGGTCCTCATCACTACTTGTTTCTTTTGTAGGCCCATAATAATAGTTTAAGCACACATTGAAATATATTCCTTTATGTTTATGTGACAGCTGCATTGGATGGCCATGAGTTAGAGTCATGCAACGGATGAGGTGTGAGGCAAACCCCTTCTCTCATATGTTATTTCACATCCACGTTTATTTATGGTGTGGAATACTTGCTGATCAAAAAGTAAGTGCACCTTCCCATCACTGCTATCCAGGACGATGCCAGGAATCCCAACAGAAGTCCGATTTAAAGAAAGGACATGGATCTCTGAGAGAAAACTCACCATTAAATGGTGATCAAAATCTTACCCCTGCACATTTCTGCTAAGGGGTGGTTCTGAATGATCTCTGACCCCATCCTGACCAGAGAGTTTGTGGTATATCTGCTATGGGTGATAAATGACTGTGTGGACCAGGTATAAAGGCACCACTGTTTCCTCCAATATATGAAAACATGGTTTGAATAGACTTAATGCAGGAAGAAAAATCTCTTTGCTATTTCTCAGGAGAGACAAGGCCAATGCTCAAGATTGAGAAATTCAGGCATTGCATACAGTGATTTTAATTTGTACCAAAGAACCAAAACATAGTCATAACACTGAGTAGAGGGATAATAAGAATGTTCTGTATTTTTTTTGTTTGGAGTAGCTTTCATATGAAAAGAGTACATGGAGGCAATCAAATAGTGGTTGAAAAACAATTAACTCTCCCAATTGGTAACTGTGTGAGACCTTGAACAAGTTTTTTATATATATATATGATCTTCTAAGAGTAATTTTTCTCATTGGTACAGAAAGGTTAATATTAATGTCTATATCATAAATATATAATCAAGACAAATATTATCAATAGTAAATGCTCAGTAAATGTCAGTTGTTGTTATTAATATTTTATTATTATTATTATTGTTCAAGTATATTTGATAAGGTACATTACACTAGGAAATCAGGGATCCTTCTACTGCAAGGTTTTCTGGATATATTTTCCAACTATTTTTCAGAGCCAAAAACTAGCCAGAATATTGAATTTATCTATAAAAGCCACTGTAATTCCTTCAGTTGCAGCAAATTTATAAGGTCTATAAAAAAATTCAGATGAATGCATTAAAAAAGAACAGTCTGCTCCAGGCCCTCCCTTGTGTGCCTGACACCCAGGTCTGGATTAAACATTTGTGGTACTGAGGCATTGAGGAATCTGGGGACCCCTCAGACAAATTGTGAGAAAATTCCCTTGATAAATTGTGTTTATGTGGGGTTTTTTTTTTGGTAACATCTCTTTAATCCTGAAAACTCTTTAAACAGTACTGAGATTTAAACAAGCAAATGCCATTCCTGTCAAACTAGTTTTGGATAGTCTATAAAATAAACTAATGGAAGAGGTGGATAACTGTGAGAAGAGAGCTAAAGCAAATAGGAGATTCTAGCAAAAACTTAGAGATCGGAAGTAGCAAGTGTTTTCCTGAACAGATGTCTGCAATTTAAACAAAGACTTGAAGACTACAAATGCTTTTTCCATCAGCTCCCACATAGTTTGCTGGGTGACTGCTGCATCCATACCTCATGTAGCTGTTTCCCTTACTCATGTGGCTTCAATATGCCACTCACTCTAGGCAACCACAGCATAGCTATTCCCGTTTCCAAATGGATGATTTTGCCAACTTGATGGGATGACAACATCCTGCACTGGACCCCTCCCTCTATGCGTGGATATATCTATCTACCTTACACAGCCCTACTGAGTATATATTTTCCTGAATTATTACAGAAAGAAGGAGAGAAGAAAGAAAAAAATCAATGATAGAGTATTTGAAATTATATATCTTATGGTTCTGTTGAAATGTTTTATATAAATACATACATTCAAATTATATATTTATTTCAAATTGTGTAAATATAAAAACAATATAGTTCACATATTTCTTTTTATAACTAAAGCATTCTATATTTGATAAGTTTTTATAAAAATAATTAAATTTTTAAGAAGAACAAATGCTGAAAGAAAGATATCTTTGAAGAATATTCAAAATAAAAATTACTTATACCAGGTGACAATCAGCATATCTATTTTTCCCATTGACACTTCACTCCCAAGTGATAAGAACAATTACACTTCCCAGATGAGAGAAGTTCCAAAAATAATCCTCTACACCTTCGTGAAACAGTTTTCTTCTAACTGCTAAGCTAAGTCTTCCTCAGCTCCTAATCAGCAATTTATTAAATTAGAGATGATTATTAGGTTCAGAAATAATTACTAAAAAAACTTAATACAAAAGTCATTTTGCTATTTTGGGCCTTTTGTGGTTCCATATAAATTTTTGAAATATTTATTCTAGTTCTGTGAAATATATCATTGGTATCTTGATAGGAATTATGTTGAGTATATAGATCACTTTGGGTAGTATGACATTTTAATAATGTTAATTCTTCCTATCCATGAACATGGTATGTGTTTTCACTTATTTGTATCTTTTTCAATTTATTTCTTCAGTGTCTTATAATTTTCTGAGTAAGGTCTTTTACACCCCTTGGTTAGAGTTATTCCTAACTATTTTATTCCTTTTGAAGTAATTGTGAATGGGATTGTTTTTTACTTTCCCTTTCTGATAATTCATTATAGATGTATAAAAATGCAACTGATTTTTGGGTATTAAATTTGTATCCTGAACTTTACTGAATTCATTTATCAGTTATAGTAGTTTCTTGGTGGAATCTTTAGGATTCTCTCTGTCAATATCATTTCATCTGAAAATAAAGACAATTTTACTTCTTCCTTTCCAATTTGGATGCCTTTTATTTGTTCTTCTTGTCTGATTGCTGCAGCTAGGACTTCTACCACTATGTTGAATAAGAGAGGAAAGCAGCCATCCCTGTCTTGTTTCTGATCTCAGGGAAATGCTTGTAGTTTTTGCCCATTGACTATGATGCTGGCAGTTGGTTTGTCATATATGTATTGCCTTTATTATATTTAGCTACATTCCCTCTATTCTCACTTTGCTGAGATTTTTTAATCATAAGTAAGTGCTGGATTTTACCAAATGCTCTTTCTATATCTATATATATGATCATGTATTTTTCATTCTTCATTTTATTTATGTGGTGTATCACATGTATTGACTTATGAATGTTTCACCAAACTTGCATCGCTGGAATAAATCCCACTTGATTGTAGTGTATGACCATTTTGAAGTATTGCTGTATTTGGTCTGCTAACATTTGGTTGAGGATTTTAGCCTCTATATTCATCAGGGAGATTGGCCTATGATTTTTTTTTATGTAGGACCTTTATCTGGTGTTGAAATTAGAATAATGCTGGCCTCATGTAATGAGCTTGAGAGTCTTTCCTCCTCTTGAATTTTTGGAATAGTTTGAGAAGGAGAGATGTTAGTTCATCTCAGAGTGTTTGGTAAAATTCACCTGTGATGCAATCTGGTGGAGGGCTTTCATTTACTGGGAGTTTTTGATGCTGCTTCAATTTCACTAGGTGTAATCTGTCTATTCAGATTCCTCCTGATTTAGTTTTGGAAGATTGCATGTTTCTAGGAATTTATTCATTTAGTCCAGGTTGTCCAGTTTGTTGGCATATAGTTTTTCATAATATTCTCTTACAATCCTTTATATTTCTTTTGTGTTAATTGTTGTTTCTCCCCTTTCATTTCTTTTTTAAGTATATTTTATTGACTATACTATTACAGTTTTCCCAATTTCTCCCCCTTTATCCCCCCTCGGCCTTGCACCCCCCCCACCATCGAGCGTCTCCCCCCTTAGTTCATGTCCATGGGTTGTACGTAAAGCTCTTTGAGTTCTCTGTATCCTATCCCATTTTTTAACCTCTCTCCATCTATTTTATGCCTACCAATTATGCTTCTTATCTGTACCTTCCCCCCATTCCTCCTTTCACCCTCCCCACTGAAATCTCTCCATGTCATGTCCATTTCTCTGAGTCTGTTCCAGTTCTAGTTGTTTGCTTAGTTTTTGTTTTCATTGTTTCTCTTTTCTTTTAGGTTCATTTGTTGATAGTTGTGAGTTTGTGGTCATTTTACTGTTCATATTTTTTATCTTCTTTTTCTTAGATAAGTCCCTTTAACATTTCATATAATAACAGCTTAGTGATGATGAACTCCTTTAACTTGACTTTATCTGGGAAGCATTTTACTGCCCTTCCACTCTAAATGAAAGCTTTGCTGGATAGAGTAAACTTGGATGTAGGTCCTTGCCTTTCATGACTTTGAATACTTCTTTCCAGCCCCTTCTTGCCTGCAAGGTTTCTTTTGAGAAATCAGCTGATAGCCTTCTGGGCACTTATTTGTAGGTAACTCTTTCCTTTCCTCCTGCTGCTTTTAAGATTCTCTCCTTATCTTTAATCTTGGGTAACTTAATGATGATATCCTTGGTGTGTTCCTCTTTGAATCCAGCTTCTTTGGGGCTCTCTGGGCTTCCCGGACTTCCTGGAAGTCTATTTCCTTTGCCAGATTGGAGAAATGTTCCTTCATTATTTGTTCAAATAAGTTTTCAACTTCTTGCTATTGTTCTTCTCCTTCTGGCACCCCTGTAATTTGGATATTGGAACATTTCAGGTTGTCCCAGAGATTCCTCAGTGTCTTTTCATTTTTTTGAATCTCCTCTCTTCATTCTGTTCCAGTTGGATCTTTGTTTCTTCCTTTTGTTCCAAATCATTGATTTGAGTCCTGGTTTCCTTCCTGTCACTGTTAATTCCTTGAATATTTTGCTTCATTTCATTTTGGGTATCTTGCATTTGTTTTTTTCATTTTTCAACCAAGCTCAATCAGTTCTGTGACCATTTTGATTACCAGAGCTTTGAACTCTCCATCAGAAGGTTGGCTATCTCCTCATCACTTAGCTCTCTTTCTGGAGTTTTGCTCTGTTCTTTCATTTGGACCCTATTTCTTTGTCTCGGGGCACCTGTTAAGTTGTAAGGGGGCAGGGCCTTAGGCTTTCACCAGGGAAAGGCAACCCTCCTTGCTGTGTTGTGGCACTGCCTGTGGTTGTTCTGGTTGACTGTATCTTTAATTCACTGGTTGTGGGAGTTCCATGCAGGTTGATTTTCTTGCACTTCTGGTTGTTTATTGATTTTAGATTGGTTGTTATCTTCCTTTTGGTTGTGGGAGGAAGTGAAGGGTTTCTACCTACACCTCCATCTTGGCCAGAACTCCTTATTTCTGATTTCATTTATTTGGGCCTCTTCTCTTTTTTTTTTTCTTTATGAGTTTGGTTAAAAGTTTGTGATTCTTGTTTATCTTTTCAAAGAACCAGCTCTTGCATTCATTGATATTTTGTATCATATTTTGGAATCTATTTCATTTATTTCTGCTCTAATCCTTCTTACCTCTTTCCTTATACTCTGTGCTTTTTTTTTTTGTTCTCTTTCATGTTCTTTTAAGTGTAAAGTTAGATTGTTTGAGATTTTTTTTCTTTTTTTTTTTTTTGAGATAGACCTGTAATGCCATGAACTTCCCTCTTACAATTTCTTTCCCAGTGTACTACAGATTTTGGATTGTTGTGTCCTCATTTTCATTTGTTTCAAGGTATCTTCTGATTTTTAACTTGATCTCTTGTTAGCCCATTCATTGTTTAGTAACATGTTATTTTGCCCCCATGACATTGTGTGTTTTTCAGTTTTTTCCTGTGGTTTACTTCTAGTTACATAGCATTGTGATCAGAAAAGACGTTTGATGTGATGTCAATCTTTTTAAATTTATGAGACCTATATTGTGTCCTAATATGTGGTCTATCGTAGAAAAAATTCCATGTGCACTTGAAAAGAATGTATATTTTGTTGCTTTGGGGTGAAATTCTTTGTAGATATCAATTAAATCCATTTTCTAGTGTGTCATTTGAGGCTAGTGTCTCATTGTTGATTTTCTGTTTGGAAGATCTATACATTGATGTCAATGGGGTGTTAAAATCCACTTCTGACATTGGATTCTCTCTGACAAGACTCTAAGTTTCCCGCTTTATTACCTCACTCCCCACATCCTGCTCTCTTCTCTTTTCCCTGTAGCTTCTTTTGTCACCTCATTGCAAAGGCTGGCAGTGGTGCTATCATGTGGAGATTGTTTCCTGGCCATTCTATCTTAGTCTTCAAATCCTGCTTAAGACATATTTTTGGTTTCGCTGTTTTGCTGTTATCATTGCTGTTTTATGTTGTTTTTCTTCTTATTCTTCTGAATCTTTTGAGGAGGATATGTTGAAAGATAAAGACTTAGACAGTCATCACTGTCTTCCACACCCTGGAAGTTATTCATCTTTTAAGTTTTTATTTGTGTTTGGTTTATGCCCCTTAATGCCCCAATGTTATTTAGGCCAAATTATGTGCAACAAGCAAGTAAGTTGTATTTTTTATGATTATTATTAATATCATCCCCAATAATCAAATACAAACATTATAATTACTAGAATGAAATCTGCATTGTTATTAATTCACTATAACCAATATAGCAAAACTTTAATAATGTAATATCCAGTCCTGAAGCTGGAGATTTCCATTCCTTCCAACACAAGGTAAATGTGCTGTGCAATCAAGGAGAGCGTTTTACACCAGCAAATCTCACCCCCACTGTACCTGTTTGTACCTACAGACAAAGGGGTTCAGTCTTCTGAATTCTAACTAAAGAGTTTTTACTAGTAATAAATTGTTTGAATACATTAAAACATTTAAATGAAACAGCATTACATTATCCCAAATGAGGTAGGTGTAGGTCATTAGAGCATAAATTATTAGTCATTTTAAAAATTGCTAGTTTCTTGTTTTCTGGCAAGAAAACAGTGAGCCATTTTAGAGACTTGGCAAAGCCAAGTGTATTTTAGCACAGTTTCAAGATAAAAACAACTTGTCATGTCAATAGCTGAGGCAAAGAAGTTAATGAGATGTAGTTTAGTACCAATATATTTTACTGTGCAGCTTAAAAAAAGGTAGTGAGAGGTTTAACTGCACCTTTCACCTGACCATTGACAAATTATAGTGATTATTGGAAATAATCCTTATCTAAATAATAAACAATGGTCTATTTTAAAATTTATTCTCACTTGTACTCAACTTCTTCTTTCTAGTATCCTCATTAAAAAAAAACATAATTTTCTTTCCTTCCTAATGTTTATAAGATGCTGATGTTATCTGAAAACTGAATCATGAATTGTCCCCACAGAAGCTCAGAGTACTGTTCCACACACTGTCCCATTGCCCATCCTCAGTCCTCCACAACCACCTCCTTCTTTTTTTGCCTTTCTCTACTTTGCCAAATGGACTAAATACTCTTTATTTCTACATTAGTGGTCAAAACCAACTGATCTATCTTTTGAAAATTTCATTTTCCCCAAATTTGAAGTAAAATGAGGATGCTGTTTCCCTTGTTTATTATTTTCTTTATTGCCACTAAAAATATACAAGCCAATGCACTTTACTGCTAATCACTAAGAAGGAAAAAACAAGCCTTCACAAAATCAAATAGAAACAAGTTGCCAAATTATAAATTTCCTACTTCATGGTTGCTGGAAAATCATTAATTTTCCTTTCTAAAGGAAAATTGAAACTTGAGGCTCCTATTTAACTTTGCCTGCCTATTAGCTTTTATTCTTGATCTAGTGGTCATCAAAGAGATAAACTTTCCTTGTATTCTTGCCGTTAAAGCAATGCATTGTTTGAAGCATCCCTATAAAATACCCCACCTTCCAATAAGAAAACACCCAATGTTCTGAGTAATACATTCCTTAGAGCTCCACATTCAAAGACTGAAACACATGGAATAAAGCAACTTGGGAGTCAAATTTTTATGAACATCTCTAAGAAAATGATAGTATTGGAAAGTGCATCTCCTTGCAGTGTAGAAGATGAAAAATGTTCTTTTTTCTCCTGCACTGATGTTTTGAATAAAATTAATTTTTCTACCATTTTATCCCTTTCACAAAGTTGGGATGGGAGGTGGGAATCTTGCTTTCTATCCCTTTGGGTAAAGGGGGCTGTTTTTTGCCTCATTCTGGTCACTGTGTTTTCTAGGGCCAATTCTAGAAAATGTTCTCCTGCTTTGTCTGCCTCCTCACTAGTGGTGTCTGTGTTCTGTATCTCAGGATTTACTTTGTCCTCTTCCCTTAGATTTAAGAGTTCTTTGAATGTTTTTCTGTCTGTTTCCTCTAGACAAATAACATGGTCTAAAACAATACTAGTATAAAAACATTACCACAAATGATCCAGTGTGCAATCAAGGAAAGGTTAGTCTTTAGAGGAAACTCAAAGAGAAATAAATAAGCTGTGAAATACATTCACAAGAATGGTAGTATTTGTGTTGCAAAAGTCAGCATATAGTTATGGGATGCTTCACAACTTGGCTTTTGACCTGTGTACTTGATCAATACCACCATCAGATTTACTTTGTCCTGAATGGTAATAGAAACCAAACATCAGGATGCCAACAAAGTATTCCTGTGAATTTCCTAAATTGCACTGAACATTACATTTTATAAATATATAGCATATGTGTATATACACATATATGTATGTATATACATATACTTATATGTATATGTGCAAATATATATTTAGATATGTATATGTTATATATATATATATATATATATATATATATATATATATATATTTGTGTGTGTGTAGTTTATATCATCTGCCTTCTAGGTCAGTAAAATTAAGCAAATAGTTCTGAGTTCTTGTGAGGAAGTATTGAAGCTGACAAAGGCTGTATGAAATTTCACAAGCTGCCTGTTCTAGCAGAGAAAGCTGAGTGTGCAGTACTTCAGGCACCAGGAGGAAATAAAGACACCTGGTTACAATTTATCACCATTTTCTTTGGCTAGACTGACCTCCTTGTCTTGTGATCTTTTATTGCTCTTGACTTCCTTCATTAACTCTTTCAAACACATCACTGCATCATGTTTAAAAGTTCACAAAGGCTCAGTAGATATGGGATCTAAAAACATTTTGTAGTGTACACATATATATATATCAGGTTTGTATATAGTATATATACTATATATACTATATATACTTTGTAATAGTATATATACATATATCTTTTTTAATTTTTATTTAATATTTTATTGCATTTTTAATTACCATTTAGTCCCCTTATACCCACCTACACCAGGAAACACCACACTGTTTTCCATGTCCATGAGTCCTTTTTCCTTTCTGCTCAACCCCTCCATCCTACCATCCCCTACCCCCATCCTTAGCTGTCATCCTGCTATTTATGAGTCTGCCTCTATTTTGCCTGTTAGTTCAGTTTATTCATTAGATTCCACATATGAGTGAAATCATATGGTATTTGTCTTTCTCTGACTCACTTATTTCATTTAGCCTAATGTTCTCCAGGTCCATCCATACTGTTGCAAAGAGTAAAACTATCTTCTTTTTTACAGCCAGGGAGTATTCCATTGTGTACATGTCCCATAGTTGTTTTATCCATTCATCTACAGATGGACACCTGGGCTGCTTCAATATCCTAGTGATTGTAAATAACACTTCAGTGAACATAAGGGTGCTTTTCTTTTTTTGAATTAGTGTTATGGATTCCTTCAGATGTATTCCTAGAAGTAGGATTGTTGGGTCAAGAGGCAGACATATTTTTAATTTTTTGATGTATCTCCATACTATTTCCCACAGTGGCTCCACCAGTTTGCATTCTCACTGACAATGCGGAAGCACTCCCCTTTCTCCATATCCTCACCAACACTTGTTGATCTATCAACGATGGCCATTCTGAGAGGTGTGAGATGACATTTCATTGTGATTTTAATTTCTATATCTCTGATGATTAGTGACATTGAGCATCTTTTCATATGCCTATTGGCCATCAGTATGTCCTCTTTAAAGAAGTGTCTATTCAGATCCTTTGCTTATTTTTTAAATCAGTTGTTTATTTTTTGGTATTGAGTTTTCTAAGTTATTTATAAACTTTGAATATTAACTCCTTATCAGATGTATCAGAGGATATGTTCTCCCATTGTCTGTCTTTCTATTTTGTTGATGTTTTCCTTTGTTGTGCAAAAACTTTTTAGTTTGATGTAGTCCCATTTGTTTATTTTTTCTTTTGTTTCCCTTGCCTGTGGAGTTATATTTGATAAAATATTACTATGAGCTATGGCTGAGATTTTGCTGCCTATGTGTTTTTTCTTCTATAATTTGTATGGTTTTGGGGCTAATAATTAAGTCTTTAATTCCTTTTGAAGTAACAAAATGAAGGATAAAAGCCACATGATCATATCAATACAGAGAGACAAAGCATTACATAAAATCCAGCATCCATTTATGATAAAAAGTATCAGCAAAGTAGGAATAGAGGGGATATGCCAAACAAATAAAGGTCTTATATTACAAACCAACTGCCAGTACTATACTTAATGGAGAAATACTAAAAGTGTTCTGCTTAAGATTGGGAACAAGACAAGGATGTCCACTTTCATCTCTCTTATTCAACATAGTACTGGAAGTCCTAGCCACAGCATTCAGACAAGAGGAAGAAATAAAAGGCATCATATTGAAAAGGAAGAACTAAAACTGTATTTATTTACAGATAACATGACACTGTTAATACAGAATCCCAAAGATTCCACCAAGAAACTACTAGGTCTGATAAGTGAATTCAGCAAAGTAGAAGGATACAAAATCAATAACCAGAAATCAGTTGTGTTTTTATATGCCAATAATGAACTGACAGAACAGGAAATTGATGTGGACACTGGCCTGCAGTGCCTGCAGCATTGTGGCTGAGACAAGACAAATTCACGCAGACTACTGAGTCCTGTGGAGGAAAAGGGATGACATGGCCACTCTCTCAAGAGAAGAACGCCCCAACCCTTGCCTTGACAGGCTTTTATTGCTTTTCTGGGCACATTACATTGAGGATGGTCCTCATTTAATATGCACAGGTTTGCTTTAGGTGGTTACCTTTTACAGAAAACAAAGGAGAGGATACTGCTAATTACATCAAAAAAGAAGAATATTTACAAATGTAAAGGGAAATGTGGTTGAACTGGTTACAGTCATCCTTGAAAGGTTTAGCATAGATTTTAGGAAGTTACTTTAAAGATATGCAGTAGTAAACATGTACTGCCTCAAATCAAGGTGAGGGAGTTTTAGCAAAAAGCAAGTCTCAAAGAGGCCTAGGTACAATGCAGGCCTGATTCCGCATGGAAGAACCCATTCATGGGCACGGGTCCTGTGTGCTGGACCTCACTATCCACTGGCCTTCCTGAGTGGGAGCTGGGCCCACGCCACAAAGAATGGTCTCCTATGGGAAATTTAAAAAAACAATCCAATTTCCAATTGCTTCAAAAATAATAAAATACCTAGGAATAAAATTAACCAAGTGTGTAAAATACCTGTACTCAGAAAAGTAGAAGACACTGAAGAAAAAAATTGAAAAATACGAATAAATTGAAGTACATACTATGTTCATGGATAGGAAGAATTAACATCATTAAAATGTCATATCATCTGCAAAGAGTAACAGTTTTACTGCCTCCTTCCCAATTTGGATGCCTTTTATTTGTTTTTCTTGACTCATCGCTGTGGCTAGGACTTCCAATATTATGTTGAATAGAGTTGTGAAAGCAGACATCCTTGTCCTGTTCCTGATCTTAGTGGGAAAGCATTTAGTTTTTCCCTATTAAGTATGATGTTGGCGGTAAATTTCTTATATATGGCCTTTATTATGTTGAGGTATGCTCCCTCTACACCCACTTTGCTGAGTGTTTTTATCAGAAATGGGTGTTGTACCTTATAAAATGCTTCTTCAACACCTGTTGATATGATGTGGGTTTTTTTGCCATGGCATTTCATTTTATTTTTTATTATTTTATTGTTGTTCATTTAAAGTTGTCTGCATTTTCTCCCCAGCCCTCCCCCCAACCCTATCCAAACCCACCTCCCTTCCTTGCTTCCACACTTCCCCTTGGTTTTGTCCATGTGTCCTTTATAGTAGTTCCTGAAAACCCTTCTCCCCACTGCCCCCCCCCCCCGGGCTATTGTTAGATTGTTGTTAATGTCAATGACTCTGGTTATATTTTGTTTGTTTTTTTTCTTTTGTTGATTATGTTCCAGTTAAAGGTGAGATCATATTGTATTTGTCCCGCACCACCTGGCTTATTTCACTTAGCATAATGCTCTCCAGTTCCATCCATGCTGTTGCAAAAGGTATAAGCTCCTTCTTTCTCTCTGCTGTGTAGAATTCCATTGTGTAAATGTACCATAGTTTTTGGATCCACTCATTTGCTGATGGGCACTTAGGTTGCTTCCAGCACTTGCCTATTGTAAATTGTGCTGCTATGAACATTAGGATGCATAGGTTCTTTTGGATTGGTGTTTCAGGGCTCTTAGGGTATAATCCCAGCAGCAGAATTGCTGGATCAAAAGATAGTTCCATGTTTAGTTTTCTGAAGAAATTCCATACTGTTTTCCACAGTGGCCTTACCAGTCTGCATTCCCACCAACATTGCACTAGGGTTCCCTTTTCTCTGCATCCTCTCCAACACTTGTTGGTTGATTTGTTTATGTTGGTGATTCTAACCAGTATGAGGTGGTATCTCATTGTGGTTTTAATTTGCATCTCTCTGATGGCTAGTGATGCTGAGCATCTTTTCATGTGTCTCTGGAACCTCTGTATGTCCTCCTTGGAGAAGTGTCTGTTCAAGGCCTTTGCCCAATTTTTAATTGGGTTGTTCATCTTCCTTGAGTGGAGTTGTGTGAGTTCTTTATATATTTTGGAGATCAGACCCTTGTCTGAGGTATCATTGACAACTATGTTTTCCCATACAGTTGGTTCTATTTTTATTTTAATGCTGTTTTCTTTAGCCATGTAGAAGCTTTTTAATTTGATGAGGTTCCATTTGTTTATTCTTTCTTTTATGTCCCTTGCTTTAGGGGACATATCCATGTGATAATGTGATTTTTGTCTTTCCTTTTGCTTATGCGATGTATTACACTTATTGGTTTGTGAATATTATACTATTCTTGCATCCGTGGGATGAATCCCACTTGATCATGGTGGATGATCTTATCAATGTATTTCTGGATTCAGTTTGCCAGTACTTTGTTGAGGATTTCATTATGCAGCATCTATGTTCATTAGAAATATAACCTGTAATTTTCTTCCTTTGTTGTGTCTTTATCTGATTTTGGGATTAGGATGATGCTGGCTTCATATATGGTAGGTAGAAAATAGACAGAGAAGGTTAAGAATAGTATAGGAAATGTAGAAGCCAAGGAACTTACATGTACAACCCATGGACATGAACTAAAGGGGGGGAATGTGGGTGGGAAGGGGTGTGCAGGGTAGAGGGGAATAAAGTAGGGAAAATGGGACAACTGTAATAGCATAATCAATAAAATATATTTGAAAAATAAATAAATAAATAAATATCTTTAAAAAATTTTTTAAAAAGTGTTTGGGAGTCTCCTTTCTTCTTGGATATTTTGGAATAGTCTGTGAAGTTTAGGGATTGAATCTTCCTTAAATGTTTTACAAATTTCTCTTGTGAACCTATCTGGTCCAGGGCTTTTGTGTGCTGGGAGTTTTTTGATTACTGCTTCAATTCATCAGCTGTTATTGGTCTGTTCTACTTCTACTTCTACTATTGGTCTGGCTTTCTACTTCTTTATTCAATTTTGGAAGATTATTATTTTTTTAGAAATTTGTCCACTTCACCGAGGTTTTCAAATTTCTTGACATATAGTTCTTCATAGTAATTTCTTACAATCCTTGTATTTCTGTGGTATCAGTTGTAATCTCTCCTCTTTCATTTCTGATTGTGTTTATTTGGATTCTCTCCCTTTTTTTCTATACAAATCTGCTTAAAGGCTTGTCGATTTTGTTTATCTCTTCAAAGAACCAGTTCCTGGTTTATTGATCCTTAGAATTGTTCTTTTAGTCTCCATGTTCTTTAATTCTGCTCTGATCTTGTTTATATCCTTCCTTCAACTTGCTCTGGGCTTTCTTTGTTGTTGTTCCTCCAGTTCTTATAGATGTAGGGTTAGGTTGATTATTTGAAATGTTTCTATCTTTTTTAAGTAGGCCTGTAGCCTACTTAAAAATTTTCCTCTCAGGACTACCGTCACTCTCTCCCATAAATTTTGGACTGTTGTGTGTTCATTTTCATGTGTTTCCAGAAACTTTTTGAATTCATCCTTGATCTCATTATTAACCCATTCATTATTTAATAGCATGCTATTCAATCTCCATGAGTTTGAGTGGTATTGAGTTTTTTCCTTGAGGTTGGTTTCTAGTTTCAGGCCCTTGTGGTCAGAGAAAACGTTTGATATGATTTCAATTTTCTTGAATTTGTTGAGGCTTGCTTTGTGTACTATCATGTGGTCTATCTTTGAAAATGTTCCATGTGCATTTGAAAATAATGTGAATTTTGCTTCTTGGAATGAAAGGTTCTATAAATAACAGTTAAGTCCATTTGATCTAGGGCATTGTTCAATGCCACAATATCCTTGTTAATATTTTTCTGGGAAGATCTATCCACTTTTGATCATGAGGTTTTAAAACCCCCTAGTATAAATTTGTTACTGTCTATCTCTTTCTTGAAATCATCCAAGATTTTCCTTATATATTTGGGTGCTCCTATGTGGGAGCATATATGTTTATAGTGTTTGTGTCTTCCTGATGGATTCTTCCCTTGAGTAATATTAAATGTCCTTGGTCTCTTTTTATGCTCCTTATTTTGAAGTCTATTTTATGAGTTATAAGATTGCTACCCCAGCTTATTTTTCCCTGTCCATTTGCTTGGAATATTTTTTTCCAACCCTTAACTTTCAGTCTGTGTAGGTCTCTTGTTCTTAAGTGGGTTTCTCGTAGGCAGTATATATATGGGTCATGTTTTATTATCCATTAAACTATTCTATGTCTTTTTATTGGAGTATTTAATCCATTTACATTTAAGGTTATTATTGATAGGTACTTATTCATTGCCATTTTACTCCCTTTGTACCTGTGTTCTTCTCTCTCTCACTCTTTTTCTTCTTATTCTTAAAGCAGTCCCTTTAGTGTATCTTGCATAGCGGGTTTGGTGAAGGTGTATTCTTTTAGCCTTCTTTTGTCTGGGAAACTCCTTATTTTACCTTCAATTTCAACTGGGAGCCTTTCTGGATAAATTAGTCTCAGTTGATGGCTTTTGCTTTTCATACTCGGAATATTTCTTGCCATTCCTTCCTGGCTTGTAGTGTTTTCATTGAGAAGTCAGCTGCTAGCTTTATTGGGGCTCCCTCATGTTACTTCATGTTTCTCCCTTGCTTCTTTTAAGATTCTCTTTTTATCTTAGAATTTTGCCATTTTAATTATGATGTGTCTTGGAGTGGGCCTCTTTGGTTTCCTCTTGATTGGGACCTTCTGTGCTTCCTGGGTTTGTGTGACTTTTTATTTCATCAAATTAGGGAAGTTTTCATCATTACTTTTTCAAAAAGGTTTTCTATCCCTTGCTCCTCTTCTTCTCCTTCTGGTATTTCTATTGTACGGATATTATTATATTTCATGTTGTCCTGCATTTCCCTTAACCTTTCTTCATTCTTTTTGAGTCTTTTTTCCTTTTCTTGCTCTTTCTGGGTGTTTTTTTCTACCTTGTACTCTAGCTCACTATTTTGATCCTCTGCTTCATTGAGACTTCCTCTGATTCCTTATATTGTGTTCTTCAATTCAGAAATTGTATTCTTTATTTCCTCCTGTCCGTTTTTCATAATTTCTATCTCCTTTTTCATGTTGATATATGCTATCAACTTATTTTATTAAGTAATGGAAATTAACATCAATAAAAGAACAGGAAGTGTGCGATCTAAAATCAACATCATATCACAAAATTACTGACATTTTAATATCAAAAACAGAAAAGGCTTAATTCCCTAAATAGAAGCTTCCCCTTTCCCTAAAAGGATAATTGGCCACCATACACTGATATATCTAAGAATCTAAAGGCAAGGAAAAATTATGATACACGTACATAAATACAAAGGCAATAAAACCATAGCTTAACAGTTTATTTTATCATATTACATCATAGTTATTTGCTTGTTTTTGTTGATATTGAGTGTGGGAATTTCTTTCCTGTAGCAGATAAAAAGAGTATTTGAATCCCATTTGCTCCAGGATTTTATTTGTTAGTGATTGAAAACCAGTCCTACTGATGCATTTAGTTGTCTGGTGGCTAAGGCAACAGACATGTATTTGTTAACAGTTCTGGAGGCTGGAAGTAAGTCTGAAGTTGAATTGTCTGTGGGGTCAGTTTTTCCTAAGGTCTTGCTTATTCCTTGGCTTGCAGAAGGTATTCCTAATGTCTCTGTGTATCCAAATCTCTTCTCAAAAGGAAACCAGCCATATTCAACTGGGGCTCACACTAATGGCCTCATTTTAACTTAACCATCTCTTTCAAGGCTCTATGTCCAAATATAGTCACTATCTGATGTACCAGGGGTTAGTGTTTCAAAATAAAAATCTTGGAGGAAACACAATCCAACCCCTTGCAACTAGTGATACCACTAAAATTAGAATATCAACCTATCTAACATTTGTGCTTTCCCTGAGATTTAGAGATGATTTGGTCTAAATGATATTAGACTGAAGAATTTAGAGACTTATACCTTAGTTGTGAATTCTGAGGGTAAGAATATGTTTAGTTCTTTCAGGAGCTACTATGCTTTTAGTTGTTAAATAATAATCACCAATTGTTCTGATATTGAGAGATTAATATGTGTTTCTATAATGTTCATTTTTTAAGACAGCATTAGCCATACTGCTTTAGCGAGCAATGACATCTGAGTAACACAGACATCGGCACACTGCTTTTCTCTTCACAGCTCTCTTATGTCATGGGTCTGGCATGGAAAACTTGGAGACTATTTAGCACAGAGGGAAATTGAAAAATAATACTTTTAAAATAAGTTGTATTTTTGGTGATAAAGGAACTCATCTGTGTGCATTTAATTACAAAAACACTTTTGACAACAATATGTTTGTTTAAACATATTCAAGATACGTATCCAACATTCTATTTCAAAGTAAAAGTTTCACTTTTCTGTGCATTTTTGTTAAAAAATGTGCTTAGAAAGTCTTTCGTTTTGTAATTTTGGGGAGTTCCACATACTTTGAATGCATAGAAGATCAGAATTTTTGGTTGCAAACAACAGATAGCAGCTGTGAGTAATTCCAGCTAAAATCATACTCAGTTAGTTGAGAGAATTGGTTTATGAGAGAAGGCTTGTGATACTGTCTTATTTGAGACAGTATTTCTTTCAGTGATTCCTGGGAACTACTTCTGGTTTATTTCCTAAACTCAGCACCCTCATACATGGATTCAGATCCTGCAAAAAGTGCCTTGAAAAGTCCTATGATCCTGAGTACACACAGACTAAAAATCTAGCTTCAAGTCCTACTTCAAATCTTGCTACGTACAGGCTGCTAATGTCAAATGCACCATATAACCAATAAAGGGGATTATTATTTTAAATAACTAAACTTTTCTAAACTTATTCCCTGAGTTTTCTTGTGGTTATTGTTAAGAAATTCTAAAATGAAAAAAATATTAAAATAATACATAATCATTTACACACCAACCAGAAATTAAGGCTGTTATAGTTTGGTCATGCCTGTTTTATTTGTTTTTATATAATCACTAATATATATTATAGGTATATTGGAAGGTCCTACCCCATATCTTATTTTTTCTTCCTCTGAGATAAATGTTAATATGAGCTTAATATATTTACTTGCAATCATTTTAATGCAATTGCATATACATGTATATTCTGAAAGCATGTAGTATATTTATGTTTTGCTATAAACATATAAATGGTACCATACATTTTTGCATCATATTATACTGTTATAATTCTGTCATCATTGTGGTTTTAGACTCATTCTTCAGAATTTTATTTATTTCTTTTAAAAAAATTATTGTCATTCACTTACAGTTGTATGCCTTTTCTCCCCAATTCCTCCACACCACCCCAGCCAAAACAACCTCCCTCCCCCACTTCCACCCTCCCCTTGATTTTGTCCATGTGTCCTTTATAGTAGTTCCTGTAACCCCCTCTCCTCACTGTCCTCTCCCTACTCCCCCCAGACTATTGTTAGATTTTTCTTAACTTCAATGTCTCTGGTTATATTTTGTTTGCTTTTTTCTTCTGTTGATTATGTTCCAGTTAAAGGTGAAATCATATGGTATTTGTCCCTCACTGCGTGGCTTATTTCACTCAGCATAATGCTCTCCAGATCCATCCATGCTGTTGCAAAGGGTATAAGCTCCTTCTTTCTCTCTGCTGCGTAGAATTCCTAAATATAGCATAGTTTTTGGATCCACTCATTTGCTGAAGGGGACTTAGGTTGCTTCAAGTAGTTGGCTATTGTAAATTGTGCTGCTATGAACATTGGGGTGTATAGGTTCTTTTGGATTGGTGTTTCATGGCTCTTAGGGTATAATCCCAGCAGCGGAAATGCTGGGTTAAAAGGCGGTTCCATTTTTAGTTTTCTGAGGAAATTCCATACTGTTTTCCACAGTGGCTGCACCAGTCTGCATTTCCACCAAAAGTGCACTAGAGTTCCCTTTTCTCCACATCCCCTCCAACATTTGTTTGTTGATTTGTTTACGTTGGCCACTATGACAGGTGTGATATGGTACCTCATTGTGGTTTTAATTTGCATCTTTCTGATGGGTAGTGATGCTGAGCATCTTTTCATATGTCTCTGGGCCCTCTGTGTGTCTTCCTTGGAGAAGTGTCTGTTCAAATCCTTTGCCCAATTTTTAATTGGGTTGTTTGTCTTCCCGGAGTGCAGTCCAGTGAGTTCTTTATATATTTTGGAGATCAGACCCTTGTCTGAGGTATCCTTGACAAATATGTTTTCCCATACTGTTGGTTCTCTTTTTATTTTAACACTGTTTCTTTAGCCATGCAGAAGCTTTTTATTTTGATGAGGTCCCATTTGTTTATTCTTTCCTTTATGTCCCTTGCTTTAGGGGATGTGTCTGTGAGGATGTTGTTGCCTGAAATGTCTGAGATTTTTCTGCCAATGCTTTCCTCTAGGACTTTTATGGTGTTACGACTTATATTTAAGTCTTTTATCCACCTTGAATTTACTTTTGTGTATGCTATGAGTTGGTGATTGAGTTTCATTTCTTTTCACGTAGCTGTCCAGATCTCCCAACACCTTTTGTTGAAGAGGCTATTTTTGCTCCATTTTATGCTCCTGCTTCCTTTGTCAAATATTGATTGACCGTAAAGACTTGGGTTTATTTCTGGGCTCTCTGTTCGGTTCCATTGGTCTATGTGCCTGTTTTTAGGCCAGTAACAGGCTGTTTTAATTACAGTGGCCTTGTAATACAGTTTGATATCAGGTATTGTGATCCCTCCTGCTTTGTTATTTCTCAAAATTGCTGCAGCTATTCGGGGTCATTTATGGTTCCATATAAATTTCTGAAATGTTTGTTCTATATCTGGAAATATGTCATGGGTACTCTAATAGGGATTGCATTGAATCTATACATTGCTTTGGGTAGTATAGCCATTTTGATGATGTTAATTCTTCCAATCCATGAGCATGGTACATGCTGCCATTTGTTTGTGTCTTCCTCAATTTCTTTCTTCGGTGTTGTGTAGTTTTCTGAGTACAGGTCTTTTACCTCCTTGGTTAGGTTGATTCCTAGGTACTTTATTTTTCTTGTTGCAGTAGCAAATGGGATTTTTTTCCTGATTTCTGTTTCTGCAGTTTCATTGTTGGTATACAGGAATGCCTCTGATTTCTGAATATTGAGTTTGTATCCACCTGTTTTGCCAAATTCATTTAGTAGATCAAGTAGTTTTTTGGTGGAGTCTATAGGATTTTCCATATATACTATCTTGTCATCTGCAAACAGTGACAGTCTCCTCCCATCCAATTTGGATGCCTTTTATTTCTTTTTCTTGTCTGATTGTTGTGGCTAGGACTTCCAATACTATGTTGAATAGGACTGGTGAGAGAGGGCATCCTTGTCTTATTCCTGATCTTAGTAGGAAAGCTCTAAGTTTTTGTCCATTGAGAATGATGTTGGCTGTAGATCTCTCATATATGGCCTTTATTATGTTGAGGAATGCTCCTTCTATTCCCACTTTGCTGAGTGTTTTTATCAGAAATGGGTGATGTACCTTATAAATGCTTTTTCCTCATCTATTGATATGATCATGTGATTTTTCTCTTTGCTGTTGTTTATGTGATGTACTATGCTTATTGATTTTTGAATATTGTATCATCCTTGCATCCCTGGGCTGAATCCCACTTGGTCATGGTGGATGATCTTTTTAATGTATTGCTGAATGCAGTTTGCCAATATTTTGTTGAGAATTTTATCATCTATGTTCATCAGCAACATTGGTCTGAAGTTTCCTTTCTTCATTGTGTCTTTATCTGGTTTGGGGACTAGGATGATGCTGGCTTCATAAAAAGAGTTTGGGAGTCTTCCATCAGTTTGGATTTTTTCGAATAGTCTGTGAAGGATAGGGGTTATCTCTTCCTTAAATGCTTTGTAGAATTCTCCTGTGAAACCATCTGGTCCAGGGCTTTTGTGTGTTGGAAGTGTTTTGATGACTGCTTCAATTTTGTCTGCTGTTATTGGTCTGTTCAGGTTTTCTGCTTCTTCTTCATTCAGTTTTGGAAGATTATATTTTTCTAGAAATGTGTCCATTTCACCTAGGTTTTCAAATTTCTTGGCATACAGTTCTTCGTAGTAATTTCTTACAATCCTTTGTATTTCTGTGGTATCAGTTGTAATCTCTCCTCTTTCATTTCTAATTGTGTTTATTTGGATCCTCTCTTTTTTTCTTGATGAGCCTACTTAAAGGCTTGTTGATTTTGTTTATCTTTTCAAAGAATCAACTCCTGGATTCATTGATCCTTACAATTGTGCTTTTAGTATCTATGTCATTTAACTCTGCTCTGATCTTGGTTTATCCTTCCTTCTACTTGCCCTGGGCTGTCTTCGTTTTTGTACCTTGAGTTCTTGTAAGCGTAGCGTTATGTTTTTTGTTTGAATTGTTTAAGGTAGGCCTGTATTGCTATGAACTTCCCTCTCAGGACTGCCTTTGCCGTGTCCCATAGGTTTTGGATTGTTGTGAGTTCATTTTCATTTGTTTCCAGAAAGTTTTTGATTTCTTCCCTAGTCTTGTTCTTGACCCATTCATTGTTTAAAGCATGTTATTCTCCATGACTTTGAGTGTTTTGGGTTTTTTCCTTTGGTGTTTGTTTCTAGTTTCAGTCTCTTGTGGTCAGAGAAAATGCTTGATATGATTTGAATTTTCTTGAACTTGTTGAGGCTTGCTTTGTGTCCTATCATGTGGTCTATCTTTGAAAAAGTTCCATGGACACTTGAAAAGAACGTGTATTTCACTTCTTTGGGATGTAAAGCTCTATATATATCAGTTAAGTCCATTTCATCTAGGGTATTGTTCAGTGACACAATATCCTTGTCGATATTTTGTTTGGAAGAACTGTCCATTTTTGAAAGTTGGATGTTAAAGTCCCCTACTATAATTGTGTTGCTGTCAATATCTTTCTTGAAGTACTCCAAGATTTTCCTGATGTATTTGGGTGCTCCTATGTTCAGTGCATACATATTTACAATGTTTATGTCGTCTTGGTGGATTCTTCCTTTGAATATTATGAAATGACCTTCTGGGTCTCTCTCTCTGTTCCTTCTTTTGAAGTCTATTTTGTCTGATATGACTATTGCTACCCCTGCTTCTTTTGCCTGTCCGTTTGCTTAGAAAATTTGTTTCTACACCTTCACTTTCAGTCTATGTAGGTCTTTTTTCCTGAGGTGGGTCTCTTGTAGGCAGCATATGTGTGGGTCATGTTTTCTTATCCATTCAGCTATTCTATGTCTTCTTAAAAAATACATATTTATTGATTATGCTATTACAGTTGTCCCATTTTCCCCCCAGTCCACTCCATCCTGCCCACCCCCTCCCTCCCACATTCCCCCCTATAGTTCATGTCCATGGGTCACACTTTTAAGTTCTTTGGCTTCTACATTTCCTACATTATTCTTACCCTCCCCCTGTCTATTTTCCACCTATCATCTATGCTACTTATTCTCTGTACCTTTCCCCCCTCTCTCCCCCTCCCACTCCCTTATTGACAACCCTACATGTGATCTCCATCTCTATTGTTCTGTTCCTGTTCTAGTTGTTTGCCTAGTTTGCTCTTGTTTTTGTTTTAGGTGTGGTCGTTAATAACTGTGAATTTGCTGTCATTTTACTGTTCATATTTTTTATCTTCTTTTTCTCAGGTAACTCCCTTTAACATTTCATATAATAAGGGCTTGGTGATGATGAACTTCTTTAACTTGACCTTATCTGAGAAGCATTTTATCTTCCCTTCCATTTTAAATGATAGGTTTGCTAGATACCGTAATCTTGGATGTAGGTCCTTGCATTTAATCTTGGGTAAAATAATTATGATGTGCCTTGGTGTGTTCCTCCTTGGGTCCAGCTTCTTTGGGACTCTCTGAGCTTCCTGGACTTCCTGGAAATCTATTTCCTTTGCCATATTAGGGAAGTTCTCCTTCATTATTTGTTCAAATAAGTTTGCAATTTTTTGTTCTTCCTCTTCTCCTTCTGGCATCCCTATAATTCGGATGTTGGAATGTTTCAAGATGTCCTGGAGGTTCCTAAGCCTCTCCTCATTTCCGAGTTCTTGTTTCTTCATTCTTTTCTGGTTGGATGTTTCTTTCTTCCTTCTGGTCCACACCGTTGATTTGAGTCCCAGTTTCCTTTTCATCACTATTGGTTCCCTGTACATTTTCCTTTGTTTCTCTTAGCATAGCCTTCATTTTTTCATGTGGTTTTTGAACAGATTCAACCAAGTCTGTGAGCATATTGATAACCAGTGTTTTGAACTGTGCATCCAATAGGTTGGCTATCTCTTTCTCGTTTAGTTTTATTTTTTCTGGAGCTTTGAAGTGTTCTGTCCTTTTAGCCATTTGTTTGTTTGTTTGTTTGTCTTGGTGTGTCTGTTACTTTAAGGGGCGGAGTTAGGTGTTCACCCAGGCAGTGTAATGCTTGTGCTGCGCTATGATGCTGTATGTGGGGGAGGGGCCGAGGGGGAGCAATGGTGCCCACCTCACTCTCCTCCAGATTTCAATCTTTCACTCCAACACCCACAATCAAACTGGGCCCCTCTGGTGCTGGTTCCCGAGTGGGTGGGCCTGTGCACACTCTAGGCCCCTGTGGGTCTCTCCAATGACCTCTCCCATGAGGCTGGGTGTCTCTCCTGCTGCCACCCCAACCCCCACGGGCGTTTTCAATCAGAGGTTTGAGGCTTTATTTCCCTGAGCTGGATCCCTGGGTTGCTCGGTCTGCTTCGCTCCCTGCCATTAGTCCTGGTTTATCTGTGTGCGAGTGTGGGGCCGTGGGGTGCTACCCACCGCTCTGCCTGCCCTATTCTCCGCCCACTCTCAGTTCAGCCCTCTGGGTTTATCTGTGTGCGAATGTGGGGTCGCAGGGTCTGCTAGTGCTCGGACTGCCTGCGCCATTTGTCCCACACTCCGCCAGTCTCGGTCCCGCCACAGCCACGCAGGTACTCTCCACCCCAGTGCCTGTCTCTGCCCTTCCTACCGGTCTGGATGAATGTTTATTTTTTATCTCCTTGGTGTCGGACTTCCTTGCATTTCGATTTTCTGTCAGTTCTGGTTGTGCGAGGAGTCGCAATGTGTCCACCTATGCCGCCATCTTGGTTCTCCTCATTTCTCTATCCTATGTCTTTTGGTTGGAGCATTAATCCATTGATGTTTAAGGTTATTATCGATAGGTAGTTATTTGTTTTCATTTTTTAATACCTGTGTTCCTCTCTCTCTCACTCTTTTCCTTTCTTTCCTTAAAGCAGTTCCTTTATCATCTCTTGTAGAGCTAGTTTGTTGGAGGTGTATTCTTTTAGACTTCTTTTTTCTGGGAAACTCTTTATTTGGCCTTCTATCTTGATTGAGAGCCTTGCTGGGTAAAGTAGTCTTGGTTGCAGGCCTCTGGTTCTCATTACTGGGAATATTTTTTGCCTTTCTCTTCTGGCTTGGAGCATTTCCATTGAGAAGTCAGTTGCTAACCCTATTGGGACTCCCTTGTATGTTACTTCCTATTTCTCCCATGTTGCCTTTAAGATCCTCTCTTTGTCTTGGAATTTTGTCATTTTAATTATTATATGTCTTTCAGTGGGCCTCTTTATGTTCCTCTTGCTTTGGACTCTCTGTGTTTCCTAGATTTGGGTGACATTTTCTCTTATCAGATTAGGGAAATTTTCCATCATTACTTTTCAATCAGGTTTTCTATCCCTTGTTCCTCTTTTTCTCCTTCTGGTATCCCTATTATATGGATATTATTGTGTTTCAAGTTGTCCTGCATTTCCCTTAATCCCTTTTTATTCTTTCTGAGCTTCTGTTCCCTTTCTTGCTCTTCTGGGTGTTTTTTTCTAGTTTGTCCTCCAGCTCACTGATCTGATTCTCTGCTTCATGAAGTCTGCTTTTGATTCCTTCTACTGTGTTCTTTAGTTCAGAAATTTTGTTCTTCATTTCCTCTTGGCCCTTGTTGATAGTTTCTATTTCCTTTTTCATGTTGATATAGTTTGCAGAGAGTTCATTGTAGTTTCCCTGTAGTTTCTGGTAGTTCTCTGTGAGCTCAGTGAACTTCCTAACAACCATTGCTTTGAACTCAGTATCTGATAGTTGACTTGCCTCTATTTCATTTAGCATTCTTTCTAAGGCTTCCTCCTTTCCTTTCATTTGGGGATTGTTTCTTTGTCTTCCCATTGTTTGTGAGACTCTTCTTGTTAGCCTCTGCTTCTTAAATCGATCTGTTCTGACTACCTGGGTTTAATGTATGAACTTCTATGGTAGAATGCCCGTGGGAGTCAATGGTGCCGTCTCCTTTATCTCCTGAGCTCAGTGGTCTTGAGCTGAAGTTTATGAGTATAACACGGTCTAACTCTGGTCTTTTCAGAGCTCCAGGTTTTATTGTCTCACCATCTGTTTTTTAGTGTCTTCTATCTTTGGTCTCTGATCTTCATATATGCTGTTACATCATTGGCTGTTTGCTCTGTTCCTCAGATCAGCTAGGCGTTTCAGTGGTAACGAGGGGAAGTGGACTCCGCTCCCACCTATCTTGCCGCCGTCTTCCTACTTAGACTCACTTTCTATATTAATTTTAGTTGATTCATTTTAACTGATAGGCTGTATCCTATCCTATAAATATAACATATTTACCTTTTATTGATGAATATTTAGTTTGTAACCAATCCTTTTTTGTTTTTTACCAGTAATGTTGCAATAAACATTTTTATATCTATCTTTCTGTGAATATATCTGACAATTTTTCTAGAAACAGAAATTCTTGGCTGCAAAGGCATGAACTTTTTCTTGTGCTAAACAATTATAAATTATTTTTTATCCTATACTAATCTTTTAAAAATTTATTTTTACTGATTCCTACAATTTTTAAAAAGTCTTCCTCTTTTTTGCTTTTACTTCACAGAGGCAAATCTTTCTAATTAGATAAAATGAGTAATAGGATAGAATGACTTTTCTTAGCATTTTTATGTAATAGTTTCATTTGTCAATGTGTTCATTTCTCCTTGCAAAGTAATTTTATTGTGTTGGTGGAGTCCTTTTTTAAAGTCCTGAGAAAATGCTTACTCATTAAAATCAAAGAGATTTTCTTTTGGACAAAGTATTTCCAAATTTACCAGCAAAAAAAAAAAAAAGGCATTTCTATAAAGGTTTGGGAAAACAAAACCTAATTAAAATTACTAAACTTAGACAAAACATAAACCCTTAGTCAATAGTTTTTAAATATACTTTTAAAATTTTAATAGTATATAGTACTTGATTATACCAAAAATAACATAATAACATTAGATTTGAAAGAGAATTTTTTACAACGGCTCTTGGATATGTATATTTTCCTTTTCATCTGTTCAAGTAAAGATTTTCTTTTTTATCCCACTGTTTTTATCTCTTTGACCAAGATATGGAGAAAAGTAGGACTTTGGATTTACCAGTATTTCTGTTGTATTCTAAAAATAAAACATAAACTGTTTTACAACATGAGTGAATTGCTCAGCCTAATTTATATAATAAAAGATGTTGGGGCATTCTTTATCATTGAGAAACACTGTCATCCATTAGGGTTTATTTTCCATCTTTTTTCTTATTTCTCAAGAAATGATTTTCTAAACATATATTTTAAAAAAGCAGAGTGGATAGGTTAATTCCCATATCCCTCCTTGTGATAGGACTGGCTTTGCAAAGTTAAAACAGGAGGTAGGTTTGAGGGTGTGTACATGTATAAGAGTGTGTGTGCAAGAGTATAAGGGTGTTGAGGTATGTATAAGTGTGTGTTTGTGTAAGTGGGTGTGTGAGTGTATAAGTGTAGGAATGTGTGTGTGTGTAAGTAGGTGTCCTACTTCCCTCACTGCTCCCTCCCACTCTAACAGAGAGGAAATGCCTCTTTACAGTTCAAAGATCATATTTGGTTACCAGCCAACTATATTCTGCACTCTTAGACAAGGGGTATATTTGAGGTCTAGAAGTAGACACTCTCAAGGGAAAGTAAAGTGGTTATGTTAATGTAAAAAAATTTATTTGGCTTGAATATTTGCATGTTTCCACTTATACAGTATATTGACTTTCTTTTTAGCTCTGCTACAGAGTTCAGGTTTCTTGAATATGAATTCCTGATATTTGAGCTTTGTCAAGATTAGAATGAGATTTTTCCTGACTCATTGAACTTGTCAATACTAGTATTCAAGCCAAGTCTGATTAGCTGTCATGAAGTGGTTGGAGGGACGAATTTTTACCTGGAAGTTGTCTCTGTTATGTAAGACTTTTTAATATTAGTGTTATGATTCTATCAATTTGTACAAAGAAAAGTTTGACTCAGTAGTTGGAAAAAGCATCAAAGGAGCAGCAGGTTCTAAAAAATCAAAGATGGGTAGAATTTTCATGTATAATGGCATATGTGAAGGGCAGTTCAGTTAGAGAGCAAACCTAAACAAAGTGTAACAGTGACAGTCATCCTGAGGTATGAATTTCTGTATGTCAACTGCTGTTTTGAAACAAAACTGAGACTAGGGACAAAATTTTGTCACTCCTGAGTGCTCCTACTTTGTCAGCAGAGAGAGAAACTCTTGTCATTCACATGATTTTAGGCAAATTACCTATCCCCTATAAGTAATATAGAAATTTGGACTTATTAAATATAATATACTATATATTCATATACAGAAAATATAGAGATGCTATAAAAATAGAAGGTTTTCCAAGGAATAGGTAATAGTCTAAATAAAATGTAATAAAATATGTGATTTTTATGTTGGCATATCTTGAAAATTAAATACCAGGGGATATACTCTATGTTATCTACTCAATTGATAAGGACAAACTCATGTTTATTAGTTCAACTTAGGGATATAAATTCTTTATGAAACCATCATTATACTAAAGATCTTCTTTATCTCTTACAAGAATATATCTATAAGGTACAATATGAAGTAAAAATTGGCCTGAAGTTTAAATATAAATAATGAAATTATGATTTGAGTCAGTAGAAAATTAACAGTTGATTACTTTAACCTGGACAAACAAAGATTTAGACACAGACATACACACACTGAAAAGCTAAGTTTTCATCTTTGGGCAAGTCTGGTGTCAATGCACTTTTACATCCTTCTAGCTAAGATCTAGCTAGGAGGGTTCACTTGCCTGAAGTAAACCAGCTCTTCTTAACAAAAATTGAAAAAAAATGTTCATTCAATTTCATGGTGTTTCAATGTGCACCTCTTAGAAATAATGAAGTAAAGGAAAGTAACTCCAAATCAACCAGTGAAGCTCATTGAAGTGACTTGTTTGCATACTTTGGCTATGTATGCAAACAAACCCAGAACACTGCAGAACAAAAGCTACATGAACTTCTGGGCTGAGGGGCATGTGTCTGCAGCTGATGTTTTCCTCTATGGCCCAGTCAGAGCTCACATGGTAGCTAAATGCTGCTGATGGATGTGTCACAGATCAGTACTTCTTGGCTCTCTGAGTGGACAAAGAAGTTCAGAAGTACTGAATTCAAAAACTCTCAGGGATTTAAAGCCAATGAAAGTGTGCCATTTAGAAAAATGCATCTTATGTTGGTATGGGTTCTTGATATTTAATGAGGGCTCTTGAGATTTGAGTGGGCACTGCATGATCCACCTTTCTGATATGAAAGCAAGAGACTTCATAACATAAATATTGGTGGTTTATTCAGCATAGAATTTCAGCTTGTGAGGGCTAATGCAGAGCCAAACAACCTAGAAGTAGTGGATTTTGGCACAGAAGAACAGGAAAAAAAGGCCTGGTGAGTGATTGACAGGTCAGATTCTGAGGGGGGAAAATTCAATCCAAGTCCTTTAAAGAGGCACCAATAATAATGCACTTCCGAATACTCAAGCATATCCTGTTATTTTAAAGTTTAAGTACACATAGAGTGAAAGAATCACAAAATTAAAAACTACAGCTCAAACCAAGATAATCAGATTGCATCAATTAATACTCAAATTATAGTTCCACACTATCAAAAGTTATATCTCATACCTGAAAAATTTCAAAGGTTTATGTTGTACAGTTGATGGCCAAAAACCTTTGTAAAGGGCAGGATTGGGAACATTGTTCCTCGATTTATGTATGTTTAAATATAGCACACTTACATTTGAGAATTTCTATAAACTGATGAATGAAAGTTAAAGAGAATGTGCTATTTAATGTTTATGAATATAAAAACTTTTGTGAAATCATGTTTTTATACAATGTAATTTCAGTGTTATACATATAAGAATAAGTAGTGTGTTTGCTTGGTCCAGTTGAAAAAAAATACACTTTTGTCCATTCATCAGACCTAATTTGATAGCACTATCATTTGAAAAACCAAAACATTCAAAATTGTTTAAGCATTAGAAATTTGTGAGAAAACAGTGATTTGTAAAAAATAAGCACTTGCAAATAGAAAATGTTTAAGCTTACCTGCAATTTCAGTACTCATTTAAAATTCTATATTTATGTATATTGGTGCAAAAAACCAAATGCCTATATAGCATCTACTATATATAGACTCTTATGAGATAATAGAAAAGGTATATATTGTTCTTTGTCCTGGATTCCTGACACAGAGCCCCCAAATCCCATAATTTCCTATGTAATAAGAGCTAGGAACATCTTTTGTTCTAATATTTAGTCTTTGACCCTGGTTCCTGACACCTAGTTCCTAACTCCCTTGGAATTTTCTTTTGTTTTAATGAGGCAACTGTGGGCTCCTAGATGAAGGGTAGTTACCAGAAAGACCAAGCCATGGTTAGAAGCTTGGGATTTTCAGGCCCCTTCCCCCCAGTCTCCAGAGAAGAGAGAGGGATGGAAATGGAGTTCATAATCAACCATCCTTATGTGATGAAGTCTTCATAAACATCTCAAAAGTACAGGTTTAGAGAGCTTCCCAGTTAATGGACATGTGGGGAGAGTGACATGTACAGGGAGCAAGGGAGCTCTTCCTCCTCTCACTTTACCTTGTCCCATTTATCTCTTTTATCTGGCCATTCCAGAATTATATCCTCTTATGATAAATCAGTAACCTAATAAATAAAATGTTTCTCTCAGATTTGTGAGACATTCTAGCAAATTATTGAACCTAAGGAGGGAGTAATGGGAAATCTGACTTACAGCTTTTAGGTTAGAAATACAGGTGACACCCTAGAGCTTATGACTGACATTTCAAATGAGGAGGGGCTGTCTTGTGTGAGGGAGCCCAAAGTCTGTCCAATCTGAAGGTAGCTCTTAGTTGATAAAAATCTTATGGTATTAGACTATAAGGGAGAAATAAACACAACAGAGCTAATTCTTATTGAAACTTTCTTGAAGAAAAAAGACCTTTCTATATAGGTGTATTAGCTAAGTCTTTAGAAGTACAGTCAAATTAAAACTGACTTACAGCAGCAGCTTTTCAACGTGAAAATAGATTGAGGAATTTATTGCTAAATTTCATAGTAGCTGCAGAGTCTATATGTGCTGAGTCCTTGATATATATATTCCACTCAGGTGAGTATATCACAGAAAAAATGCAAGAGTCATATGTTCCTACAACATCCAGTTGATTAAAGGTTTGAACACTAGCACTGATATGTTTGAAAACAATGAAAAATGTAATTGTATTTATTTAATCAAGGATACAAGTGTGCCATCTAGGGCTCCAACTGTATAAACTGCAGACACGTGGCCCGCAGAAACCTAGTAAATGATGGAGCAGGCATGTAGTATACCAATATAAAGTATACAAAGGAACAGAAAACATGACAATTTTTCATTTTATATGATTTTCATGGATTATAATCTTACAAAAAACATAACTAAATGTTTTTTGATCAGATGGATTGTTATAACCTGGGTGTATTCCTATCAGTTTTACTGAGACTTGTTTATGTATCTTAATACAATACAAAGAACATCTGATGAAATCTGGTTAAACTTAGGTAGAATACTAGTAACATGAAAGAGAACTTATATAGTAAATAATAATGGCTAATATATTTTAGGTGCTTTCTTATGTCAATGTGCTTTGCTTTTTGCTTCAATTATCTGTAATACTCGGGCATTCTAAAAATAATCAAGGTATTATATCCATTTTACAAAGGTAATTGAAGTCTAAAGAGATTATGTTTGCAATGCTGCATTGCTGGTAACTGTGGGAAACAGTATGATAAGTATAATCTTCAGACATGACACTGAGCTAGAGTACATGCTGCCAAGCAGTTTACTGTTTAAATGATGCCAACCATCAAAGCAAAAAAAAAAAAAGACCATGATTAAAAATAATGAAACATGACATTTGCCTACTTGTGACCTTATAAATAAAATCATATTAAATGCCTATATCATACAATTGTACTTATAATAGAAAATAATACAAACATCAGATAATCAAGTTATCTGGAAGTATGTTTGGCTTATAAAAGGATATTTATTATTTTTTAAAAATATTTCATTAATTAACAAAATAAGTATTGGTGTCTGTTTCATCCTAGAACACAGTTTCTCAACTATTAACTTAGGCTCAATCAACATTTTGGGCCAGATATTCCTTTATCTCAGGGTCTATACTTTGTTTTTTTCTAAGTTTTATTATTTATGCTATTACAGTTGTCCCAATTTTTCCCTGGTCTCTGAAGTCCACCCAGCTTTCCCACCACTTCCATAGTCAATCCCCTCCCTGTTGTCCACGTTCATGGGTTCTTCATAAGTATTCTTTGACTAATCCCTTCATCTTCTTGCAACCAGTCCCCATCTCTTTCTTTTCCCTATTAATATTGTCAGTCTATTTCATGATTCTATGCCTCTGGTTCTATTTTGCTCACTAGTTAATTTTGTGCATTAGATTTCTCTCTTAAGTGAGATCATGTGGTATTTGTCTTTCACCAACTGGCTTATTTCACTTAGCATAATATCCTCCAGGTCCATCCAT
Source organism: Desmodus rotundus (assembly GCF_022682495.2). Lineage (NCBI taxonomy): Eukaryota > Metazoa > Chordata > Mammalia > Chiroptera > Phyllostomidae > Desmodus > Desmodus rotundus. Next base: position 56,056,332 of record NC_071394.1, on the reverse strand, counting down.
GCTGTCACAAAATGTAGAAATTCCTTCTTCTTTTCTGCTGAGTAGTATTCCATTGTGTAACTGTACCACAGTTTTTTAATCCACTCATCTACTCATGGGCACTTAGGCTGTTTCCAGCACGTGGCTATTGTAAATAACATTGCTATGGACATATGGGTGCATAGGTTCTCTTGAATTGGTGTTTCAGGGTTTTTAGGATGTATACCCAGAAGTGAAATCACTGGGTCAAAGGCAGTTCTATTTTTAATTTTTTGAGGAACTTCCATACTGTTTTCCACAGTGGTGGCACCAGTCTGCATTCCCACCAACAGTGAACTGGGTTCTCTTTTCTCTACAACCTTGCTAGCACTTGTTGTTTATCGGTTTATTAATGATAGCCATTCTGACAGGTGTGAGGTGATATCTCACTGTGGTTTTAATTTGAATTTCTTTTGTGAGCATTTTTTCATATGTCAATGGGCCATCTGTATATCCTCCTTGGAGAAGTGTCTTTTCAGGTCTTTCATCCATTTTTATTTGGATTGTTTGTCTTCCTGGTGTTGAGTAGTATGACTTAATTATATATTTTGGAGATTAAACTCTTGTCTGATGTATCATTGGCAAGTATGTTCTTCCATATAGTTTGTTCCCTTTTCATTTTGATGATGGTTTCTTTAGCCATGTGGAAGCTTTTAATTTGAGGTAGTCCCATTTGTTTATTTTTCCCTTTATTGCCCAGGAGCTATATTAGCAAAAATATTACTACATGAGATATTTGAAATTTTGCTGCCTATATTTTCCATTAGGATTTTTATGGTATCATGACTTGTATTTAAGTCTTTTATCCCTTTGAGTTTATTCTAGTGTATGGCATGAGTTGGTGATCTAGTTTCATTTTTTAGCCTATACCAGTCTAGTTCTCACAATACCCATTTATTGAAGAGGCTCTCTTTATGCCATTGAATGCTCTTGTCCCCTTTACTAAATATCAATTGACCATAGAGACATGGGTTTATTTTTGGGTTCACTACTCTGTTCCATTGATCTATGGGCCTGTTTTCATGCTAGTACCAGCCTGTTTTGATTACAGTGGGTTTGTACTATTGTTTGATATGGTATGGTAATATCAAACTATATGGTAATTACCCCAACTTTGTTCTTCTTTCTCAAGACTGCCATGGATATTCAGCATCTTTTTTTGGTTCCATATACATTTTTGGAATATTTTTTTATATCTGAAAAATATGCCATGGGTATTCAAATAGGAATCACATTAAATCTATTGATTGCTTTGAATAGTATGGATATTTTAATAATGTTAATTCTTCCAATCCATGAACATGGTATGTGCTTCCACTTATTTGTATCTTCCTCAATTTTTTACTTCAGTGTTCTATAATTTTCTGAGTACAGGTCTTTTACCTCCTTGGTTAAATTTATTCCTAAGTACTTTATTTTTGTTGTTGTTGCTATAATAAATGGGATATTTTTCCTAATTTCTCTTTCTGATAGTTCATTGTTGGTATACAAAAATGCCAGCAATTTCTGAATATTGACTTTGTATCCCAGTACTTTGCTGAATTCACTTACTAAGTTGAGTAGTTTTTGGTGGAGCCTTAAGGTTTTCTGTGTACACTATCATGTTGTCTGAAAATAATAACAGTTTTTACTTCCTCATTTCTATTTTGGATGCCTTTTATTTCTTATTCCTGTTTGATCTCTGTGGCTAGGACCTCCAGTACTATGTTGAATAAGAGTGGTGAAAGTCGACACGCTTGTCTTGCTCCTGATCTTAAGGGAAATGCTTTTAGTTTTGCTCATTAAGCATGATATTGGTGATAGGGTTTTTGTATATGGACTTTATTATATTGAGGTGTGCTCTCCCTATTCCCAATTTACTGAGTGTTTTTTCTTGTCATAAATGGGTGCCAGATTTTATCAAATGCTTCTTCTGCATCTATTGATATGATCATGTGATTTTTGCTTTTCCTTTTGTTTATATGATGTATTACGTGTGTCGATTTGCAAATATTATGCCATCCTTGCATACCTGGAATAAATCCCACTTGCTCATAATGTGTGATCTTTTTAATGTACTCCTTGGATCTAGTTTGCTAATGTTATGTTGAGGACTTAAGCATCTATGTTCTTCAGAAATATTGGCCTGTAATTTTATTTTTTTGTTGTGTCTTTACCTGATTTGGGGATTAAGATAATACTGGCCTCCTCTGCTGTTGTAGAGGTGTTAACAGAAGAAGACAAAACATCACAGAAAACAAAACCCACCAAAGAAAAAATACCCCCAAACAAAAACAGCAATATCAACAACAAGTGAGCAAAGATTTAAAAAGGTGGAAAGAGAATGACAATACTTATAAGAATAAAAATGATTGTGAGAGGAGTAATAAAAGTAAAGAATAGAAGCAAGAAATCACCACAAAAGGTCATAAAAGGGGAAAAATAAAATGTAAAACAAAACATAATAAGGGGCAGGAAGAAGGCAATCTGGAGTAAGAAAAGGGAAGAGTGACATAAGAGATGTAAAATTGAAAGGTAGTGAAAAAGTAAGAACAAAATTGAAAAAAAAAGATATGCAAAAGAAAAATAATGCAAATAATAGATTTCAGCCAAGATGGAGGTGTAGGTAGATACACTTTGCTTCCTCGCACAAACACAAAAAGGACAACAACTAATTTAAAAACAAAAAACAACCAGAACTTCCAGAAGATCAAACTGTAAGGAAGTCTGACAACCAAGGAGTTAAAGAAGAAATATTCATCCAGATGTGTAAGAGGGGTGGAGATGGGCAGCAAGGGCAGAGAGGACATGCTGCAAGTCAACAGACCAGTGGGTGAGATGGCAGCTCACAGACTGGGTGGTACCACATTTTCATATGGATAAACTGGGAGGAATAACTGGAGAGCGCAACCCAGAGTTTCAGCACCAGAAAAATAAAGCATCAAAACCTCTGGCTGTAAAAACCTGTGGCAGTGGGATAAACTGCCAATCTTAACAGGATAGTCTGTTGGAGGGGCCCACAGGGTTCTAGAACATGCACAAGCCCACTCAACCAGGAATCAGCACCAGGGCAGCACCTGAAAGGGCACAATTTGCATGTGGGTAGTGGGGAAAGTGATAGAAAGTGGGTTGAGAGCCCAGTAAGTGGCATTGTTCTCTCCCTGACCCCTCCAAAACATACAGCACCACAATGCAGTGAAGTGGGTTGCCCCACCATGGCAAATACCCAAGGCTCAGCCCTTTACAACATAACAGGTACGCTGACACAAAAAAAATATGGCCCAAATGAAAGAACAGATCGAAGCACCAGAAAAAATACAACTAAGCAGTGAAGAGAAAGCCAACCTCTCAGATGCAGAGTTCAAACACTGGTAATCAGGATGTTCACAGAAATTATTGAGTATGGACACAAAGTTGAGGAAGAAGTGAAGGATATGCAAAGTGAAATAAAGAAAATATACATGGAAACAACAGTGAAGGGAAGGAAACTGGGACTCAGAACAATGATTTGGAAGAGAAGGAATAAATAAAATTTCAACTGGAACAGAATGAAGAAACAATTCAAAAAAAAATGAAGAGAGGCTTAGGAACCTCTAGGACAACTTTAAATGTTCCAACACGTGAATCATAGGGGTGTCAGAATGAGAAAAGGAAGAGCAATAAATTGAAAACTTATTTCAACAAATAATGAAGGAAAACTTCTGCAATCTGGTGAAGGAAATAGACTTCCAGAAAGTCCAGGAAGGTCAGAGAGTCTTAAAGAAATTGGACCCAAGGAGGAATACAAGATATATCATAATTAAATTACCCAAAACTAAAGATAAGGAGGGAATCTTAAAAGCAGCATGAGAAATGGTGAGAGTTACCTAAAAAGGAGTCCCCATAAGACTATCAGCTGATTTCTCAAAACAAACCTTATTGGCAGACAGGGACTGGAAAACAGTATTCAATGTCATGAAAGGCAAAGACCTACATCCAAGATTACTCTATCCAGCAAAACTATCATTTAAAATGGAAGGGCAGATAGAGTGCTTCCCAGATAAGGTCAAGTTAAAGGAGTTCATCATCACCAAGCCCTTATTACATGAAATGTTAAAGGGACTTATCTAAGGAAAAGAAGAAGATCAAAAACATAAACAGTGAAATGACAACAAACTCACAACTATCAACAACTGAACCTAGAAAACAAAAACAAAGAAAAACTAAGCAAACAACTAGAACAAGAACAGAATCACAGAAATGGAGATCTCATGGATCGTTATCAATGGAGAGGTGGAGGGAGGAGAATGGGGGGAAAGGTACAGGGATTAAGAAGTATAATTGGTAGGTACAAAATAGACAGGAGGAGGTCAAGAATAGTATAGGAAATGGAGAAGCCAAAGAACTTATATGTATGACCCACGGACATACACTAAGGGGTGGGGGATGGTGGTGAGAGGGAGAATGCAAGGCAGAGGGGGAAAAAGGGGAGAAAAAATCAGACATCTATAATAGTAAAAACAATAAAATATACTCAAAAATAATGAAGAAGAAAGTGGAATTCATCTCAGCAGAATTCAGTGCCTGTCTGCTGGGCTCTCCTTCTGGATACAACTGTTGTTCACTGAACTTGGTGTAAGCCAACATCAGATGCCGTCCCCATCTAGCTCTAAGCAGCCTCTTTGAGGCTGCAAGCAATTCACAGTCTGTGGCTGTCTCCTTCAGGCTTGGTTGTGTCCAGGATGGTCCTAGCTGCTCTGCACTGCTAGCTTTTTATCAGTAAAAGGCCCAAGGGTGAGTCAGCTGATGTCCAAAAACACTGTAGATACCACCTCCACCTACCTTTATCTGTGGTACTATTGTTAGTCTTATTCTAGCCTCTGGCAGGTTTGCTTCTGAGAAGGTTTCTGTTGCAATTTGAGAATGGGACCTCTGGATTAAGGAGCTGTTCAGACTTCAGGGAAGATGGTGGGTGTGTTTCTCCTTCCCTGTACCACATGTCCTGGTCTGTCCCAGATTATTTCCAGTAGTGAATAGTTTCTAAAGACTTAGCTGTCCTTTTCATGTAAGGGGCCAATCTGTGTAAAAGAGGCAGGTCTTTTCTGCTTGGAGCTGATGATGACAACTCTGTATAAAAGCCAAGGTTCCCCAGAGTCAGCCTCCCTTTTTCAGGCTCTCTGTCCTTCCCTGTAGTTGCCTAGTTTCTCTCCAGAGCCTTTGATGAGGGCCTGTAAGCTGAGACAAAGTCTGTTGAAATAGGGCTACCAGCTTTCCACTGTTTTGGAGCTGCAGTCTGTAGGGCACTCAGTGAAGAGAGAATAACTTTACTTTGAGCCAACCTCTTCAGTCTTTGCCACAGATTCGGGCCCTTGCTTCCTCAGGGGGGCTCACTGTTTATTCTTGATAGGTACATTACACATTTCCCTTTGCAAGAGTATGCTCAGCAGATTTGGACCTTGGGGGATAGGTCAAAAGAGCCTCCTGTTCGGTTTGAGGGAAAACTGTACCATAAGTGGGAACTAAACTTTCTCAACCTAAGACATCAGCTCTCTCTATTCTGCTCAATATCCTCCAAAATGCTCACTCTTTGAGAATCCCCATTTGAAGTTTCTCTTTTATCCCTCTGTGGAATGCACCCAGCAGGGGCAATGTTGGACTTGGCAGGGCTGATTTGAGGAAAGTCCTTTATGGAGGTGGTACCAGCAACCCTGCAGGAGGGGGATGGGCACACCTTTCCATTCTTAGAGGTTTGCATTCTGTGAAGTGTGCATTCTGTGAAAAAAAGTATCCTAGGCACTCAACTCTTGCTTCTCTAATTCTCAACCCAAACTATCGCAGGAGACACAGTCCAGAACTCTCTGTCTATGCAACCCTCAGTTTGCTCTTGAGCCAAGTTAGGCAGGGCCCAGAATACCCCTTCTTGTGTAAATTTCTGACCTCTCCACCTAGCTAGAGGCTATACTTGGAACAGCAGGATGAATATGGTCCCCAACTACACATACCTGGGATCAGAGTAATGAAATTTGTGTGTTGTTCCTTGAGAAAGGCCCTCTGACAATAGTCCTCACCTCTTTGATTGTGTATAGACTCATCCCAAAATAATGTTGACAATATTGGACTCTTAGCAAAGCAGTTGTAAGACCAAGTCTCTATTTTATTGTATTTAATGTCTAATGGAGTATAATATTACTTTTATTCAAAGTTTAAGAATTACCTTACAACAGAAATTAATTTTAAAATTATACCTCTGGCAGTTACAGGCTCTAGTAGAATCTTTTCTGCAAAGACCTGATCCTGACACTCTTGCATTTGCAAAGGCTAAGCATTGTACATGGTGACACAACTATAGAGTTCCCAAATGTTGTAATTTATCTTAACTTATATTGTTTTTTGAAAATTGAAATGTAGTTCTAAGTGAGATGTTTTAATGAACTGACAAAAAAATAAAAAAAAGGATTTCCTCACCATCTCAATATTAAGGTAATTTTCTCTTTCTCTTTCTCTCATATTTATGTATGTATGTAGTAGAAGCAAGTTAGTAAAGCTAAAGGACTGAAGAATAAGCAAAGATAATCTAAATCTAGATGGTATAAAAAAGCAAAATGGCATAATGAGGAGGATTTGACTGATATTTCAAAGACAATTTTAGTATAAATTATAATTTAGTATCACTTTAAACTAGTGTAACTATGGGTAAGGCTTCATAATTTTTTTGGAAAATGAATAGATGAATAACTGAACAAACTGTTAGAGTTTTTCTTTCCTCCTGTAGAAAGAAAAAGATTATATGTATTCTTCACATCACTCAAGAAACTAATAAATGCACATGTTTAGAAGTAGTTCATTTGCAAAGATCAAAGAAGTGTATTAAACTCTCTCACATAATTCTCACGCATATGTGGTAACTAATGAACAAACTGAACAAAGAAGCAAAATGGAGACAGACTCGTAGATACAGAGTAGGCTGACAGCTCTGGGGAGGGTTCAGGGGTGGAGGGATCCAGCAAAAAGGGGGAAAAAGAAGAACTCGTGGACATGAACAGCACTGTGGTAATTGTAGGGGGAGAGAGCTGGGTGAAGGTGGAAAAGGGTCTAAGGGGGGTAAATAGTGATGGAAAATAAAGATGTGTCTTATAGAAATCCTGATTGAAATATCCATAAATACACACAAATACAATTGCTAATACCACTGTAAGAAAGTACTAGGCCATGACTTGGACAAAATTTTATCTAAATGCCTTGTCATTCATTTTCATGTTTTGCAAATTATTTTTACAATGTTTACTAAACATGGGGTTTAGTATTTTATTTGCCAATTCATTTACCAGCATAATTTTTGTCTTTGTATTTGACTTCACCTTGCTAATGTCAATGATAGTTCTAAAATTCAGTAAGTCCTTTTTAGTGGTCAGAAATTATCACTCTCTATAATTTTCCCTCATAAAATAACTGACACTTCTTTTACAGTTACAACTGTGACTTTTCTTCATCCTTATAAATAACAAAAGGAGACAAAAAAGAAATGGAATGCATTGAATGGAGAGTTAATTTGGCGAGCACATATAATTTTGCTTGCAAACAGCTGACTCAAGGGTAAATTATTGGAAGTAAATTACCTGATGAAATATTATGTTACCAAGTCCTGGAAAGCTATGCATAAATTCAAAACCATAAGTTTAACACAATTATCTCGAGTAATAGAAGAATCCTTCATGATGAAGCAAGTGAAGTAAGAGCAAGGCTTCTGTAAATCTAGTTCAGTTTACAGAAGTCTAATGATTATATGACAAGCTATATGATACTTATTCTTAGTTAAATTTTTTTGGAAAAATCACATCCAAGCATACCAAAAATGTATTCAGAATATTACACACTCAAATAATAGAATAGGTATGGGTAAATTTTGAAATAACTTTTAAATGCACAATGGTGAATCAACTATCAAAAGGAAAACTGAGGAATATTCTTGTAGAAAATTAAACTACTCCTGTCAAGTAAAAATTCACCTTATTTCAACTGCTTTGTATGTTCATTTTTCTGGCATACTGGGTTTTCTTCAAGAGAAGTACTAATTTACTTTGTAGTATGTAGAAACTTTCTGTTAGTATTTACAAGCTCAATGCTACCTTGTCTTGTGAAACATGTTATTAACTGTTAATCCACACAACACCCCTTGTTAAATAGGTCATTATTATTATCTTTACTTTCCAGCTGAAGAAACACACCAAGAGAGGTCATGGCATGAGTCAAGGCCAGGATTAGCAATGAAAAGCACCCAGTTGTCATTGCTTTCCTTGGTCCACCCGGCCAGCTAAATAGGTGAGATGGCTTGCCTGGATAGCCACAAAGAATGGGAGCTGACCCAGAGCTTGTATAACCAAACTCCTCATAAAGGCAGCCTGTGTAGTCTCTGCCTCTGGACCTCATACAAGTTACCCTAAATTTGAATTGGTGGGGCTCTCACTAACATGTTTGACCTAGATCCTGAACGTTGCCCTCACTATTCCTCACCTCATGTTGCCATCCCTGCTGAAGCCCTACAAGTTTACCTGTGGTTTGCTTTACTCCGAACCCATTTCTAAGGAAAGAAAGGTAAATAGTGCTGAGGGGATTTTACAGCCTAGGGTGATATTTCTGGAGGGACTGGAATCTGTATTAATTCTCCTGAAAATACTGGACCAAATTTACAACCTTTCTGTGTAAGTGTGTCCTAAATCTAAACATTTGGGGAAAAAATAAATGCACATGCAAACAAATTATCTGAAGTTCTAGACAGTAGCTAGGATATAGGCAATACATACAGTATATTTTATGGTGTATTGGTGAACAATGAAGCCATGAACTTTATGAACAATTCATCTTTCAACTGGTAAGCTTTTTATGGTAACAAGCACTTTACCCTTAAAAAGAAGCATGATCAAGAAAATTAAAATTAACTTTTAAGACCATCTAATAGCAAACAAAAATACTGGGGTTTGTTAGGACTGTGTAGGTTTTATAGTTCTTAAAATGTGGAGGACATGGGTTACCTATAATATTAATGAAAAGCATCTTATTTTAATTAATTTAATGTATTACTGGAAAACAGACATTTGATCAAATTAGCATTAAAAGGTGCACCTATTGGCAAAATCCTATTATTATATATATAATATATTTAATGCAACTGATAAAATTTATACAATTTTTTTGCTTCATATAATGAACTATGGCCCTATTTATTTTTTTCTTCAACTTGAATGAAATGAAAAAATATTTCCAAGGGGAAAAATAATGATAAAATACATCAAAGCTGATAGTAAAAATAAATACAAATTCAAAATATCCTATTATCTACTAAACTAACTAAATATATTATTAAAACATTTCACTTAAAAGAAGAAAATCCTGCTCCTGATGAATTCACTACTGAGTTTTTGTACATATTTAGGAAGAAATAGTTTCACACAACACTTTCAGAGAAGAGAAAAACAAGGAACAATCCACAGCTCACCTTATGGGGTCAGCATAGTCATTACTCTAGAATTTGAGAAGGACATTATGAAAAAGAAAAACTACAGACAATTTATTTCAGCAACAAGATAAAAAAAGTCTGATATCCTACTTCTATTCAACTTTGTACTGGATGTCCTATGCCCTAGCTTGTGCAATGATATTATAAAAATAAATTAAAATTATAGTGTTGGAAAGAAGTAAATGAATAGACATTGCTTGGAAAAGCATTTGTTATATGTTATTAGAATCAATAAGTACATTTAGCATGACTGCTAGATAAACAAAACATTAATTTTAGCACCAAGTACATCAAATTATTAGCTATATATCTAATAAAAATATGCAAAATCTTTTAAAACAAAGTTATAAAATATTATTATGAAAAATTAAAGAGCTAAATAAACAGATGACTTTGTTAAAGATTGTAAATATATCAATTCTTGTCCAAATTGCACATAGATTCAATGCAATCCCAATTACAATCACAGCATTATTTTTATTAAAAACTATTTTAAAATTCATGTGAAAATGAAAATGGTCAAGATAAGGCCAGGAAATCTTGAACAAGAACAAAGTCATAGTATTTATATCACCAGATTCAGGACTCTTTTAAAAATCACAATATTAAGACTTTATGATGTTGACACATGAATTTAAAAAACTGACTAATGGCATTAAAAAAAGAGTTCTGAAACAGTCATATATACAGCCATCAACTTATAACAAAGGCAACATTGCACCGCACTGAGTAGGATGAGTGATTCTTAATCCTACGTCCTCAAGAAACCCAAATTGATTCCAGGTGGAGTGCAGAAATACATGTGAACTCTTCAAACCCAAACAATAAGAAAATGAACCACTGATTAAAAATGGGCCAAACGTGTGAACAGATACCTTTTCAAAGAAGATATACAGAGAGCAAGTAAAGCATATGAAGATGCCCAATATCACATGTTATCAGAGAAATGCAAATTAAAGCAGTTTTAAAATTATACCCCTATTACGAAGGCCAAAATCTAAAACACTGACAACAACAAATGCTGGTGAGGATGTGGAGGAACAAGAACTCTCATTCATTGCTGGTGGGGATGCAAAAGAGGACGTACACTTTGGAAGACAGTTTGGAGGTTTCTCACAAAACTAACATACTCCTTACCATGTGATCCAGCAATCTCACTCTTCGGTAATACCCAAAGGAGTTGAGAACTTATCTCTACACAAAAACCTGTACACAGATGCTTAATAGCAGTTTAACTCAGAATTGTCAAAATTTGAAAGCAGCCAATATGTACTTTAGTAGGTGAGTGGATTAATAAACTGTATTTCCAGACAATATAATATTATTCAGTGCTAACAAAAATGAACTATCAAATGATGAAAAGACATGGAAGAACCTTAAATACATATTACTACGTGAAAGAAGCCAATCTGAAAAGGCTACGTACTGTATGATGTCAACTATGTGGCATTCTAGCTAAGGCAGAACTGTGGGAACAATGAAAAGATCATTGGTTCCTAGGGGCTAGAAGGTGGGGATAAACAGGCAGAGCACAGAGGATTTGTAGGGCAGTGGAAATACTCTGAATCATATTATAACGATGGATACATGTCATTATACCCTTTTCCAAACCCACAGAATGCACAACACCAAGAGTGAAAACCTTAATGTAAACTGTGGCCTTTGAGTGATTATGACCTGTCAATGTAGGTCTTCAGTAATGATAAATGTACCACTTTGGTGGAAGATGTTAATAATGAGGAAGCTATTCATGTGTAGGAGGAGCAGGGAGTATAAATGGAAAAATCTCTGTACCTTGTCTTGTTTGCTGTGAACCTAAAACTGCTCTAAACAAATCACAGTCTTAAAAAAAGATGAAAGTAAAATAAGCCAGACAGTGAGGGACAAATACCATATGATCTCACCTTTAACTGGAACATAATCAACAAAAGAAAAAAGCAAACAAAATATAACCAGAAACATTGAAATTAAGAACAATGTAACAATAGCCAGAAGGGAGTGGGGAGGGGATAGTGGGGAGAGGGTTCTATAGGAGCTACTATAAAGGACACAAGGACAAAATCAAGGGGGAGGGTAGAGGTGGGGGAGGGAGGTGGGATTGGCTGGGGTGGGGTGGAAGGATGGGGAGAAAATACAGACAATTGTAACTGAATAAAAATTTTTAAAAATTTTAAAAAAAGACTAAGTGAAACACACACACACAGCGTCATCACTATACTCCACCTGAAGTGCTGGGGGAAAGTGCTACCAGTGAGAGTGTAAATTGGTACAATCTCCTCGGAAAGCTGTGTGACAGTATCTCCTAAGGCAAAAGATACAAATGCAGTATGACGCAGCAATTACACTAGGTGTCAGAAATGTGTACACTAAAAGATTAAGTACAGACAGAAACAATATCATTATTTGATTTAGTGAGAAACTAAAAATAACCCAAATATCCATGAATAGAAAGGTGTGTATAATTTTAGAATGTTGACACAATCAAATACATAAATAATCAAATACATAAATAAGCAACAACATTAATAGATTCATGGACACAGCATTGAACGAAAGAAGCTAGACACACTGTGTGTGTGTGTATACAATATATTTACATTTATATAAATGTCCTAAACAGGCAAAAAAAAATCTGTGTGACACAAGTCAAAATAGCTGCTTTCTTTGTGTGGGGGAGAGTGAGAGTTAGGAAAGTACAACGGGAGCTTCCAGTAATAGTGTACATCTTGATCTGGGTGGTGGTTGGTGGTTACAAAAGTATGACTAGTGTAAAAATAATTGAGCTGAACACTTAAAATTTTATACACATATAAATATATTTGTTAGGCATTGCACATCATTAGAAAAATTAAAGAAAACACAGAGATTGCTACAAAGACAAGGGACATCCAACAGTTTCTCATTTTCATGACTGTATACCAATGACTCTAAATTTGAGTAAAAAATCCAATTCAAGTAGATCCAGATGAAGCTAAGAGGAAGAGCTATAATACTTTAATCAATATCCAGTAATTTATATTACATTAAGCACCATTGTTCATAGATGCCAGTGTTTTCAAATGAAATAAAAATTTCCTTCCATAGGTAGTAGATACTGTGTTTCTTACTTCACATATAAATTCCCAAGTCTTAAAGGAGACCAACTCACCACCAACATACCACCATAATTTAAAAAAATAAACCCAAGTACACATTTCTCTTGCCAGAAACCAAATTTAAAATGTTCACGTTATCTGTAGTGAAGCCTGAGTAAGTTTTATTCTTTTCTTGATTCAAAACACCAAAAGGGCCATTTATGCCAGCTAGTTGCAGCAGAAGCCAAACACAGAAATGATACAGCAAATTATAAAGCCGCCTCCCACTTAAACACTCTGCCCTGTTATCATTCGTCGCACTGTTCCTCATTCCAACATCCCTCCCCTTGATCGGTGCCCTAGCATTTCACTTCAAGCACTTTATCCATAAAAATAATGAAATAAACCAAGTTTTCTAAATGTACTCCCTAGATGCAGGCACAGATATTCTTTAGTTTTGCACACTGTTACTCATTTCCTGAGCTAACTTTATGAAGGTCATTCTAATTATTAATGCTTTCTTGGCTAATCAATGTCTTTAAGGCCCATCCCCCCCAAAAATTTCCATGCCTAAGCACATTAGCCAGAGCCATTCTATCTCAGTCCCTTACCTACCCCATTCCTTTGGCAAACTTAGGTTGAAAGACAAACAGAGAGGGTCCTGTGGAACATTTTTACTATCTATGCTGCTGTGAGCACA